>NC_050461.1:61088271-61688271 GCF_903995425.1 Onychomys torridus
TTACAAAAAGCAACCTACAGATGTGTGCTGATTAGTTTCATGTCAACTTGACAAACTAGAGTTATCTGAAAGGCAGCAACCTTAATTGAGAAAATACCTCCATAAGATCCAGCTGTAAGGCATTGTCTTAATTAGTGATTGATAGGGGAGAGCCCAGCCCATTGTAGCTGGTACCATACCTGGGCTGGAGGTCCTGGGTTCTATAAGAAAGCAGCTGAGCCAGGCAGTGGTGGTGCATGCTTTAGTTTAAGGCCAGCCCAGTCTACAGGTGAGTTCCAGAACAGCCAGGGCTACACAGGGAAATCCTGTCTCAAAAGAGAGAGAAAGAGAGAGAGAGAGACAGAGAGAGACAGAGACAGAGAGACAGAGACAGAGAGACAGAGAGAGAAAGAACAAAAAAAACCCCAAACACACAAGCAGGCTGAGCAAGTCATGGGAAGCCGGTAAGCAGCACCCCTCCATGGCTTTTGCATCAGCTCCTGCCTCCAGGATCTTGCCCTGTTTGAGTTCCTAACCTGACTTTCTTCAATGATGAACAGATGTGAAAGTGTAAGCAGAATAGACCCTTTCCTCAGCAGCTGGCTTTTGGGCCATGATGTTTCATCACAGCAATAGAAATCCTAACAGTAAGACACAGATGCAATACAATTTCAGTAAAAAATTCTAGGACCATTCTTCAGAGACATAGAAAACAAACAAACAAAAACAAAATTAATATGTAAGCACAAAAGACTAAAGATTGCCAAAACAACCCTGAACAAAAATAATACTGCTAATGGCATCACCATACCTGATTTCAAGTTACACTACAGAGCCATAGTAATAAAAATGGCATGGCTTTCGGCCAGCCTGATCTACAGAGTGAGTTCCAAGACAGCCAGGACTATTTCACAAAAAAAAAAAAAAAAAAAAAAAAAAAAAGGCACTGGCACAAAACCAAACATCTAGATGAATGGAAAAGAGGACACACATCTACAGCCACCTTGTTTCAACAATGATGCAAAATAAATAAATAAACAAACAAACAAACATTAGAGAAAAGACAATTTCTTTAGCAAATGCTGCTGGGAAAACTGAATATCCAGTTGTTGAAGAATGAAACTCGATCCTATCTTTCATCCTGCACAAAAAGTAACTATAAATGAATCAAACACCTTAACATAGAACCTAAAACTTTCATAGCAACAAGTAGGGAATATGGAGCTAGAGAGAAATGGTTCAGTGGTTAAGACCACTGATTGCTCTACCAGAGGCTATGTATTCAATTCCCAGTACCCATAAAGTGCCTCACAGTCTGTGTAACTAAAGCTCTAGAGGATCTGATGCCTTCTTCTGGCTTCCATGGTGCACAGACATATATTTGGGTAAAACACTTACAAACATAAAACTAAATAAAGTATTTTTAAGTAGGAATATGTGTTACCACATAGGCATAGGTAAGGGGTTTATGACAGGGCTGCAATTGCACAGGAAATAAGGTTAACAATTAACAAATGAGACCTTGAGAAAACAAAAGGCTCTGAATAACAAAGAAAACAGTCAAGCAAGAGAAGAGAGGCCCACAGAATAGAAGAAAATCTCTGAGAGTTATATATTTGATAGATTACCTAGAATATACAAAGGGCAACAACAATAACACAAACCACTAAGAAAACAGTGGGTAAAGGCTGACCACCTGTTATGTGACAGACTTTCCCTTTGGAGAGGCCACATACATGTCTACTCACCCTAGATAGGGAGTCCACAACAGACCAAAGTATGGACACCACCAAATTCCAACTTGGTGAACCAATGAGTTTTATTGGGGGTATTTACAGGAGTATGGGTATGGGATTACTTATAGGGGCAGCAATGACTCAGACAGCCGCAGTACCAAACCCCACCCCACCACGGATGACAGCTCACACATCGGAAAACCTGGAGCGTGCTGCACAGCCTGCAGGCAGCTCAACAGGCTGGAGAGTGTCCTTTCCAGGTGCCTCAGTTAACCTAAACCTTTTCCAGGAAGATCTGCTGGTTTCTGCTTCTTCCAAGAAACTGGTCTAGTCTCAAAGTCTTCTTTGCAGCTTGGCTTATCTGAGAGTGACTCAACAGTCTTTATTGTTTACTCTTGGAGGGAGGAACCTAGAGAATCTGGCCAGTTTCAGGGAATTCCTGTAGGCATTTTGACTTGTTCACAATTTGTCTTAAAGCACTTACCTGCAGGATGGAATGTTTCCATAAGAAAGGAAATTGCTACACGACACTATCCAACTTCCATCCCCAGGATCCACATAACGAAGGAGAACTGATATATTGTCCTCTGAACCCCTACATTTGCACCATGGCATGTGAGAACATGTATGTGTACACAAATTTAATTAATTTAAAAAAAGAACCCATTTTTTACTTTTGTTTATGTGTGTGGGTGTTTTGCCTGTATGTATGTCCATATGCCACATGCATGCCAGCTGCCCACAGATATCAGAAGGTGATTGATCCCCTGGGTCTAGAGTTAAAAATGGTCAAGAGTTTCCATGTGGGTGCTGAAAAGTGAACTTGAGTCTTCTGGAAGAGTAGATAGTGTTCTTAACTGCTGAGTCATCTCTCCAGCCCAAGATCCTAATTTTTAAAAGCTGTTTATTAGCCGGGTACTGGTGGTGCATATCTTTAATCCTAGCACTTGGGAGGCAAAGACTGATGATGGATCTCTGTGAGTTGAGGATAGCCAGGGCAAAACAGAGAAATCTTGTCTCGAAAACAAAATAAAACAAAAAATTGGTTATGGAACTGTTTTATTTCACTCTGTTGCTATGAAAAACATGTGAAGGACACTCCACTCCTTGTCAGCTTAACACACAGACAAATCACTGTTAAACCATGACCTTTCATTTCTTGTTTGTCACCATATTCTCATATTAGTATCATAATATAAAATACAGTACAATATTAAAAGCTCTATAGTCTTTAAAAAATTCCAGTGCCAATTCCAACCAAGATGGTTCAGCAATTAAGAGCACTCCCAGAGCAAATGAGTTCAGTTCCTAGCAACCATTTCAGAAGTAACTCCAGATCCAGGGAATCTGATGCCTCTTGTCTCCAAGGCATCTACACGCATGCGCAGGTGATCTCAGTGAGTTGAGGCGAGCCTGGTTAACATAACAAGTTCCAGGACAGCCAAGACTACACAGAGAATCCCTGTCTTGGAAAACCAAAAAAAAAAAAAAAAAAAAAAGAAAGAAAGAAAAGAAAGAAAAGAAAAAAGGAATCAATGACTTCATATGCTAGTTAAAAATATAATAACAAAAAGTTTGAAAGGAGGTACCCTGCATGGATAGATAATGATCCCCAGAAGCCACAGTTTATTAAACAAAAAAAACCCCAGTGCCAGGCTTAGGATACCTTCCTATGAGTTATTAAGGAAGGCCCCAGAGGTCCCCAAAACAATACAAGCTGTTACCACTGTTCTTAGTGCCCACCGAAGCCAAATGGTAAGATCCTAATGCTGAAGATACCATATATTCTGGATAGAAGACATGGAGAAAGCCTATGAGAACTGAGAAGGAAGCTTCCTCCTTGCTGTTTAGCATTCAGTGCCGAAAGCTGCTACACAAACAGCGGAGATGGAAAATGGTCTACCCAGCTGTGGACCTTGCATGTTGTAACAACAAATGAGGTGTGGCTGCTGGTGCAGTAGTAGCCTGACTGTTACAGGGTAACCATCTGCTTTCTACTTGGGTCTGAGATCTGCCCCTCAGGAGGGAGTTCATGATTGGTACTGTGGACCTGGTCAAATGTCCATGGCTAAGGCCACAGGCCAAGATGAACCTATTGCTTCTGTTTTGCCAAAAGGACATGTTTTCAGACTGCCTCCTTTTTTATTTTACTTTAAGATTGAGGACTATTATGATTTAAAATAAAAATAACAAGACAGGCAAACTATAAATATCACAGCTGCCCAGAGGAGACTAGAGAAGATAAGCCAGCAGAAGTTGCAGGGGAGTCGCTAACATGACAAAGGTAGGGGTTAGAGAATAAGGAAACCCAACTCATTGGGAGTTAAAGTGTCCTTAAGCTCTGGCCACAATCCGAAAGAAAAAGAAGGGAATAATTATGCCTTTCTGAGTTGGGACTTACAAGGTAGGCAGACCCGACAGAACTTCGTGATGGCTGGTAGGAACTACACTATGGAGCAGGAATTCTGGGAAGGAAAATTATATTATTGTAGGTGAATCTGCTGTCTTAGGTGCTTCCCTGTTTTATACAACCGAGATAACTTTTAAGGGTGGAGACAGAGTTGTCTCCACACTGATGTATTACTATAGCAGCTTTATAATTTTGTCAAACTGCCTCTTAACATTATTTATGTTTATACTGACAGACTAATACTAACCTGAGCCTGGGTCAGATGAACATCTACATGCAGTGAATGACAGTTAATACAGAGACTCATGGCTGGTCAAGGTGCTAAGTGCTGAGTAATCAGCCTTAATGAAACAGCAATGTCTTCCCCTCCAAGTCTCTTTAACCATCATAATAGAGTACAGAAAGAATGTAAGGGCTGGATGATGATGGGGACAGCTGTTAAATGCTGTCTTCTGGGCATGGCCTAGTCAGAGCACTCATGAACTCACAGCAGCTACAGCTGACTACAGGGCTGGCACAGGCTGGGTCTGTAAACTTAGGTCATGGTTTGGGGAGGAGCTTATGTCTCTAGGAAGCTATTGGCAGTTTGGCAGTTGATGGCTGCTAGGGGAGGGAGGAGTCGTTGACTTCTGCCTCAGTTAGGGTTATTATGCTGTGAAGAGACACGACAACCAAGGCAACTCTTACAGAAATAAGCATTTAATTGGGGCTTAGACCATGCTCATCATGAAGTTGAGTGTGGCAGCAGGCAGGAAAAAAAAATCCCCTTGCCTCCACATGCAAATTTAAAGTTAATTTTGTTATGCTATATGTATATTTCTACTCTTGTTTAAGGTATTATGTTTGTGCAACTCATTTAAATTATAATAATTAAAAAACACAGATTAATAGTCTTCTATGATAGTCAAACTTATAGTCATGTTAAATTTTCTAGTTATACATAGATATAATTCAATTAGATAAATAATCTTCAAACACTTCAAAAACCTACAAAATATGACATGTAAAATGTTTTAAATTTAAACTTTCTGGACAATGAGACATGTCTGCTCCTGGCAGCACCCATCTACTTCAAAAAAGAAAATAGACATAAAAAACATTCTATATAGAGTTTATCTTCTTCTTGACAAAAATAGCCATTTGGGCAAGAAACTGTTCTTGCCTAAACTACTTAACAAAATGATGTATCAACTAGACATACAGGACCCATAAAAGGGTAACCACTAAACTTTATGAGACAAAATGGTCCTTCAGGTTCCAGACATTCTACAAAACACACACACACACACACACACACACACACACACACACACACACACACACACAGTGACTGAGAAACTCTATAGCTATAGGCTAAAAACAGATGCCCCAACTTTACAAAGAAACTTTAAATGATTGTCCAGACAAGCTAGCTGCCTGTCATTCTAGATTTTTAAAAGTTGCTTCTAATACACTTCCTGTTTACTTAGTTAATATTATATTCTTCTAAGGTCTTTGATGTAGTTAAAGACTAAATAGTTGTAACTTTCCTTGGTTATGATAAAAGATAAATATAAAACTTTAAACTCACAAATACAAAATATTTTCTTTAATTTTGCCAAACACAAGTAAACTAAATATTATAACTATAATTCTTGCTTGATTACTATTTTGTTATATGCACTTTTACTATGTTAAAGTTAAACCCTTCCTTTTTGATAGACAAAAAAGGGGAGGTGCTGTGGGATGTTCTGTATGATGTGAAAGTGTTGCTCTGATTGGCTGATAAATAAATGCTGATTGGCCGGTAGCCAGGCAGGAAGTATAGGTGGGATAAGCAGAGAGGAGAATTCTGGGTAGACAAAGGCTGAGTAAGTAGATGCCAGCATGCTGTCCAGGGAGCAGCATGTGGCGGCACACAAGTAAGGTCACGGAACATGTGGCGACATGTAGATTAATAGAAATGGGCTGAGTTTAAATGTAAGAGCTAGTCAGTGGTAGGTCTGAGCTAATGGCTGAGCAGTTTTAATTAATAAAGGCTTCTGAGTTGATTATTTTATAAGCGGCTGTGGGGTCTGTTGGACTGGACAGGACCAGAAAAAATTTCAGCTATTTTAAAGAGTATAATTTATAAAGTTTCAGCAGACAGTACATGCAGCCAGATGTAGCAGGAATCTTAAAACCATGCCTGGCTGTTTCCAATGTGGCCTTGAACTCACAGAGATCCAGAGGGATTTCTGTCCCTGGAATGCTAAGATTAAAGGCATGACTCATTTTCTAGCCACCATTTTTGGCTCTGTATCTAGTGGCTGTCTGTTCTCTGACCCCAGATAAACTTACTAGGGTACACAATATTTTGGGGAACACAATACCACCACAGCCAGACAACACTAAAATCACCGAATTAAGAATGAAAACAGTATGGGGCTGGAGAGATGGCTAAGAGGTTAAGAATGAGTGAAGTTCGAATCATCCATATTGGGTGCCTCACAACTGTCTACAACTACAACTCCAGGGGCTCAATACCCTCTTCCGGCTTCTGTTGGCACCTGCAGACATGTATACACACACACACACACACACACACACACACACACACACACACACACACCAATTTAAAAAAAAATGGTGACACAAGCACTTAGCAAAACAGCAGTACAGCTAGCCACAAAAGTTGGGTACACAGGCTTTGCTGACTCCCCCATGGGAGGCCTTGCTTTTTTGGAGGGAATGGGGATAAGCTGGAGGGGGGGGGAGGAGTTTGGGAGGTGGAAGGAGAGGGGGGATCTGTGGTTTGTATGTAAAATAAAAAATTTCTTGGTAAGTAAAAAAACGTTGGGTACAGAGTGAGGATACTTGTAGGGGGATCTAAAAGTCAAGGGACAAACTAATGGTGTCTATGGGGTGTTGAAAACCACTGAGGAAATCAAACAATTGTGGGCCTAAGATTTATTAGATGGACAGATACAAGCCAAGGTGTTACAGTCACACTTGGAATCTCAGCTCCCTCAGTTAACTGTCAGGTTTTCCATCTTTTCATCTCTGGACAGCAATCCTCTAGTTCATGACAAAGAGGGAATTAGGGTCAATCATGGCTACTCTCTCCAGAAAATAATGAATTTTCCATCAACAATTTTCATTGGGTTCTCTCAATCCCTTCCATTCTGTGTAGCAAGAATAAAATCCTCTACACAGAGGCAGCTTTTCAAATAGCCCCTTGGAGGCTGATTAAAGTACATCTGCAGTCTTCATTAAAAGCCACCCAGGTAATTGTTGAGTTAGCTCCAGGAATTACATGACAGCACGTTCCGGACCTCAGCAACAGGCCATGTCAAAAGGATTCAGAAATAGTATATTAAAATAACCTGTAGCTAAAGAGAACAAAAAGACACTGACAAATACCATCTTCATATTTGTTGTGAGGTATCCACTAGAGAAGACCATCCAAACACTGGTTCAAGCCAATAGAAAGTCTTTATTAGCCAGCAAGTGACTACACTAGATGTTCCTTTCTCAGGGAGCTTAAAAGCACAAAAACCATACCCTGGATTGACATACCTCAGTTACCAAGTTAGTCAAATATCCTTCCCCAGTGCCTTTCTCACTAATTTTCTAATCTTGCTCCTTCCAATCCCTGACCATCCAGCCAAACCATTTGCTTCAGCCCATGAATACAATAAATAGCACATCTGACCATTTCTCATTCCAAGCAAAATGTATGATCATGTGCTTTGTCTGAAGTTCTACCCACTGTTAAGATTTCCCTTCACCAGTATCTTTCAGGGTTCTAATGCTGCAGCTGCCCGCTTCTAGGTGGTGCCTGCACAGCATGCAGATCCATCAGAAAACCAGACCCGAGCTATTTTTTCAGTCAGCCAATCATAAAACACACCCCATGTTGGGGAATATGTACATGCTTGGGAACAGAAGACAATGTAACAGGAATAGAAAAAAGATATTTGGGCAACTTCCATACAACTTGCTTGTTCCCTAGTCTGCTTGGACCTCATCAGGCATAAACCACTTCGATTTATTTGATAATTATTTGCTGCTATTCCCATCCAACTTTGTGGCTTGGTGGGCTCAGGTAATACCCAGCAACTTGGGTTTAATTTATTCCAAATGCAGTCAAGTTGACAACCAAGATTAGTCATTACACTTAGGAGACACAAAACTTTGGGTACAGCAAAGCACAGCAAAAACAGTATGGTGGTGAACACTTTTATTCCAGCCCTTAAAAGGTAGAGGTAGGAACAGAAGTTAAAAGTCATCCTCAACTACATATAAAGTTTGATGCCAATATGGGATACAAGACATCTTGTCTCAAAATAAGTAAGTAGGTAGGTAGACAGACAGACAGACAGACAGAAGGAATAGAGAGAGAATAGAAGCAATTTCTCTCTCCAGAGGCAGAACCATTTCTCCTTCTCCTCTGGTCATCAGAACTCAGGTTCTCAGCCACAACAGCACTTTGGGAGGCTGAGGCAGGAAGATCAGATCACTGTTAAGTTTAAGGTTAGCCTGGGTTACAATGTAAAGCAGTCTCAGAAAAATGGTACTCTGGAGGTCCTGTTCAGCTGCACTGACCTAGCTATGCTATAGTAACCCTAGAGAATGTTATTGTGGCTTTGACAGCCATGTCAACTCCCCTAATAAATCCCTTGTTGTTTGTCTATTTAAGAGCCCTAACACACACAAACACCAAGATTTGTTGTGTTCCAAAGCTTGTAAGACATGGGGCAAATAAATGTATTCATAGAATCTTTATATATTTCCCAGTTTCTGATAATTTGAATTTTTTTTAGGAAGTGATGTTAAGGAAATTCGTCTGGCTTTTTCTCATTCTTAAAACACCCACAGATATATTAACTGTCAAAAACACTCCATACAACATGGTCTCCCCTTTTTAAAAAGAACTGAACTCTTTAATAAACACTACCTACTAATATAGTAAATGCCACCACACCTGAGGTAGTTCTGTGGCTGGGTAAGTTCTAATATCTACAGTTCAGCTTACTCAAATGCTACGACAAAAATTAAAATGCAGCTGAGCCAGCAAGATTGCTCAGAAGGTGCTTGCTGCCAAGCCTGACAACCCAGGTAAGATCCCCAGGACCCACTAGGTGGAAGGACAGAATGATGTCTGCAAGTTGTCTTCTGTCCCCGACATGTATGACAACATACACAGATGCAAAACCATCTGTCAACAAGAAAATTCTTTAACCGGGAGGTGGTGGCACATACCCTTAATCCCAGCACTTGGGAGGCAGAGGCAGGCGGATCTCCCGTGCATTTGAGGCCAGCCTGTCTACAGAGCGAGTTCCAGGACTGCCAGGACTATACAGAGAAACCCTGTCTTGAGAAAAACCAAATCTCAAAGCAAACAAAACCCATCTCCCTAGTCCCACTGTCTTCATTCTTTAGAGCTAGAGGGATGGCTCAGTAGTTGAAGGCATGGCTCTCCCAGATGACCCAAGTCTGGACTGCAGCACACATCTGACAGCTCATACCCACCTGTAACTCTAGCTCCAGGAAAACTGACACCCTCTTCTGGCTTCTACAAGTACCTGCATACATGTGGCATACATTCACATAAGCACATACATATAATGTAACGTAAATCTTAAAATAAATACATAAATAAACATACCCAGAGGAAAAAAAAGTTTTTTTATTAAAGATTTTATTTTTTATTACATATACTTATGTGCATGTGTCTGTTGAGGACAAAAGGGCACTGTATCCCGTGGAATTAGAGTTACAGGTGGTTGTCAGGAATCAATCTTAGGTCCTCTATAAGAGCCATACTTTCTTAACTGATGAGTCATTTCTTCAGCCCCAAAGGAAGAAATTCTTCCCAATTTGTCATATTTAGAGAAGTCACACTGTAAGAAAATGAGTACTTTATGTTTCTTTTTAATAAAACAAACTTGTGCCACAGCTCCAATATATAAGCCACAATCAGTCTTTCCTCAGGGGAACAGTCTCCTCCCTGATACCCTCTTTGGTCACGATGCAGATCCTGAGGGCATCGCCAGTGTACACGTCCCTTTCAGCTGCAGAAATAAAGACATCTTTCACCAGCCTCATGGCTCTGTCCAAAGACAGGGGGACATGCTCCACATTCTGCATATTTTTGAAACCAACCTGGAGAAACAGAAACTCATATGAAGCATCATGTGAGCCCAAGACCTAAGGAAGGTCCCAACCTCCCACAGCACACACTCCCATGTCCCAGGATCTGTATTGGATGTATCAGGTTACATTAGGATGTCTTTCGGACTAAGGATATTCTAGTCTCATTTTACACACAATAGAAATGTAGCAAAGCTCCCAACTTCTCTAAAGCACAAACACACTGAGCTAGAAACAGACACTGTTTAAAAAAAAAAAAAAAAAAAAAAAAAAAACAACAACAAACAAACAAACAAAACACATAGTAAAGAGAGAGGGCATGCCAAGACAGCCCCAGATGGCCATTAGGTAAATCTGTTAGTAGGCAGCTTCATCAGAAGAACCTGGGCAGGGTGGGGCAGGGTTATATGGGAAGAGGGGGCTTCAGCTGAGAAAATACCTCCAAACTGACCTGTAGTTAAGTCTGTGGGACATTTTCTAGATTAATGATTGATGTGGAAGGACCCAGCCCACTGTGGGCAAGTGCTCCTTGGCTGTATAAGCAAGCTGGCTGAGCAAGCCCTGGGAAACAAGCTAGTAAGCAACATTCCTCCATGGCCTCTGCTTCAGTTCCTGCCTCCAGGTTCTTTCCCCAACTTCCCTCCATCTAGAGTACAAGCAGGTAAACTGAAATAAATTCTTTCCTCCCTAAGTTGCTTTTGGTCATGGCACTTTTACAATGGCAGTAGAAACAAAACTAGAAGGCACTGAAATTGAAAAGCATCAAACACCCCTGACTGCAGTGTGGGGTCAAATAGGAGAAGACATCGTTTCAGGACAAAGCAGAAGCTGGATGTAGTATAATTGAGATGGACAAATAGCAGAGGGCAAGGCGTAGGAATTATGAGCAGCATGAACTAGATAACTGAGCTTAGAGGATGAAAGAATTTGGGGATAAAACCCAATAAACGCAGTATATTTTTTATACTGAGGCAGTATAAAAAAAAGATGGATAAATAAAAAGTATGGGTGGGAGACAGACTACAGCTCAGAAACAGGGTGATGAAGGAGTCACTTATGTGATGTCAGGTAAAGATAGCATGGAGAAGACCAAAGACATGACCAGTGACTGCAGATCTAGAGTCCGTAAGGCTGCGGGGCAGGTGAAGACCAAAGGGCACCAGCAGAACAGAGACAAAAATGGTTTGGTAGGAAAGCCAGTCAAGATGACCTTAGCGGCGTCTCAGCAGAATGAAAGAGCTGAGGCTCCCGCAGCTGCCTTCGCTGGCACAGGCAGAGGCACAAGCATATTACCTGGTTGTCGAGCAGAGGCTGCAACATGGCACTTGCTGAGCCTCCAGCCTTGAAGGCGTCTCTCTGGTAGGAGCCCACTGGGTCAAAGCTATACACAGCTCCCTTTCCTTAAAGAAGAGAAAGGACACTTACCACCATGAAAGGACGTAGTCAAAACATGATACAGAGTACAAATGACTTGGCTAAACCTTTGGCAAAAGTCAGAATATGTTTACTGTTGTGCAGTGGACCCCAGCACACTGTTCTTTATGGAATGGGGTAAATTCACATCTTGATGTCCCAACAGTATGGCCAATTTGCCTAGACCTAACGTCACTGGCAACCATCTCATGACCCTGAACAAGCACACCATTCAGACACATTGGATAATGATCACAGGCCTTTACTTCAAGTTCTACCCCAAATCTTCATACTATTTCTAACAAATAAGCTTGTATAGATGCAGCATAGACCTGATAACTTAAAATTTTCTTAGCGTTAAATGTAAGTAAAAATACCAGAAACTCAATCGCCATTTCGTAACTGGTTACTACAGCTAGCACAGTGGAGACCCTGGCAGCAAAAGTAGCTCCCACAGTTAGTTAATCTTTAATTCTATTGGACATGACACTTGATATTGACATAATCAAGTTATATACATTTCAATTGACTTTGAAAGTTATAAATTTACAAACTCAAGTTCCATTTGCTTTTGGGATACCATCTTACAAGGTCTCCAATTGGCAGTAAGGCTCGTTAAGGAGGGAATGGCTCAGTCGCTCCACCTGTTGTAACTTGTCTGGTCAGGCTGTTGGTTTCAGTTACTAAATAGGTTAACACGCTTAAAACGAATTACCATGTTGCTAAGACGGGTCAGGGTCAGAAAGACGGATCAGAGAGGGATGCACTTGCTGCAAAGTTTGTTGACTTGAATTTAATCCCCAGAACCTACTGGCAGGCTGTCCTGACATCTGCACCAAGGCCAACACTCCTTGCCCAAAAAAGTAATTTTAAAACAGACAGAGGTCACCAAACATCGGTGGTGCACGCCTTTAATCCCAGCACTAGGGAGGATCTGTGTGAGTTCAAGGCCAGCCTGGTCTACAGAGCAAGATCCAGGACAGACTCCAAAGCTACACAGAGAAACCCTGTCTGGAAAAACCGAAAAAATTAAAATAAACAAACAAACAAATAAATAAATCAGGCAGAGGTCATTCTTAGTAAAATGCATGTATTCCTTGCATGTTCAGTGTACATACTGTTACCTGTAACTGGGCTACCTTTGAGGAAAGCTGAAGGTACCATATGCCTATGTATTGCTTGAGTTTATAGCAAAGACTATATCACTAGAATTTTAGAAAAGAACTTTAAAAAAAAGTCTGAGTGTTTTGTCTGTATGCTAAGTGTATGTATGACATGGTGCATGCCCGAAGAGGTCAAGAGAAGCCATGGGATTCCCTTGGAGCTGACATTGCAGACTTTATGAGGTACCACATTGGTGTAGGGACTGAACCCGGATTCCTTTAAGAGTAGCAAGCACTCTTAACTGCTAAGTCATCTCTCCGGCCCCTAGAAGAGGTCTTTTAAAAATGGGGAGCCAAGTGTGGTGACTCCTGTCTGTGACCTCATCAGTTGAGAAGTTGAGGTGGGAGGACCACAACAAAGTTAATGCCAACCTGGGCTACAGACTGGGGAGACCACCTTAAAAAGCAAAACAAAACTCCCAATCCCCAAGAAATCATTCACAAGGTCCGACTTTTTTAAAAAATGGTAATACTGGGGGGACCTGATCCCTAGTGAAACCAGAGACCACCATAAAAGCCTCCAGCTTCAACAGTACCAGAGTTCCCCAAGAACACTGAGGCTGCAGGGATCAGCTCTCCCATCCTCCCTGCCACCGTATTACAGTACAGTAGGGGAATGTACTGTAGCCAGAGGGATTTGAGAATTTCAGCTTTCAACTCAGCATAGGTGTGCAACTAATTTTACAAATATAATTTTATCTTTTTTATTTAATTTCTACTCTAGCATATGTTTCATTTTTGGTATTTTGAGATAGGGTTTCTCCGTGTATCCTTGGCTATCTTGGAACTCCCTCTGTGGACCAGGCTGGCCTCAAACTCAGAGATCCGACTTGTCTCTGCCTCCTAAGTGCTGGGATTACAGACGTGGCCACCACCGCCCGGCGTAAATTAGGTTTTAAGACTTGGTTTTGATAACGCAGTCTACAGAGGCAATTTTTTACTCTTCAGCCGCAGCTCATATACTCTCCTCTTTTACTCCTACATCTTCTCATCCTTGGCCTTTCTCTTTTTACTTAATCACAAATTTCCATAACTTAGACAATCTCTAAAATCTGTAGACCCTAACAGTATCATGCTTCCCTCTCCTAGCTACTTCACCCATCTTAAATTCTTTTTCTTTTCAAAATTGACCTAATACTTAATCCTTATCCTTACTGACCCTACTTCCCTCTCACTCCTAATCTCCTCCCCCCCCCGCCCCGCCTTTTTTTCCCCTTAGACAGGGATTCTCTGTGTAGTTTTGGTGCCTGTCCTGGATCTCACTCTGTAGCCCAGGCTGGCCTCAAACTCCCAGAGATCCGACTGGCTCTGCCTCCTGAGTGTTGGGATTAAAGGCTTGTGCCACCACTGCCCAGCCTCACTGCTAATCTTATTAACTAAAATCCAACAAATGTGATGTATACAACCTTTGGTGATTTATCCTCCAACAGTAATTAAAATCTAAAAGGACACCATTATTAAGCGGCTAGTAGGACAACTGCATAGTAGTAACATCAAATAGCTGTAGCTGATCTCCCCATTAGTATCTACTCAAGGAATGAGATGGTGTTTACATGAGGAACCCAGAGCCCCTGGAAGGAATTGTTTTCTAAATTATAAACTACCAAACCTAAGTCCCGCCTGAACATTCCAACTATATCAAATGAAAGAATATAGCTTTCAAACAAATAAAAATCACCAAAATCACAATGCAGTAACAAGAGACTAGAAAAACCAACACAACTCCAAAAAAATACTAACCCTATAGCAGTCACATCTAATCAGAGTGCATTAGATGGAATTCCACAGAAAATTCAAAATAGAAACTATGTTCAAAGGTACAAACAGCTGAATAGAATAAGGGAGGGTTCTGCTTGGAAAGACAGCTCATCACTTGCTGCTCTAAGTTTGGTTTCCAACACCACATGGCAGCTCACACTCTGTAACTCTAGTTCCAGGGGATCTGATGGTCTCTTCTGGGTCTCTACAGGCACCAGACATACATGTGGTACATAGAAATATATACAGATATAAATACACACATATAAAATAAATCTTAACAAAGAATTCAAGTAGGTATTGATGGCTACATGAAAGAGGAATTCAACAAGGAATAGAAATACTGAAGGAAAAAAAATGTGAAATGCCAGAAATAAAACACTAGAAGCTATTTAAAAAAAAAAAAACAAAAAAAAACTCTGGGGCTGGAGAGATGGCTCGCTCAGAGGTTAAGAGCACCGACTGCTCTTCCAGAGGTTCTGAGTTAAATTCCCAGCACCCACATGGTGGCTCACAATCATCTGTAATGAGATCTGGCACCCTCTTCTGTGTACATAATAAATAAATAAATCTTTAAAAAAAAAAAAAAAAAAGATAACCAACAGAAAACAAACCCAACATTAAAAAGGGGGGGGCGGGGAAGTTAAGAGCACTGACTGCTCTTCCAGAGGTCCTGAGTTCAATTCCCAGCAACCACACGGTGGCTCACAATCATCTGTAATGAGATCTGGTGCTCTCTTCTGGCCTGCAGACATACGTGCTGCATACATAAAAAATAAATAAAATCTTTTAAACAAACAAACAAAAACTCTGTGTAAAGTCTCAACATCAGTATGGATCATGGAGAGAACAGATTATCTGAGCTTGGAGACAAGGTGGGAAAACTGTAACAATCCCCCAAGGACAGAGATAAAATCATAAGAAGGTACCAAGGGGAATTCCAGGGTATCCAAGAAACCCTGAAAAGACCAAATCAACTGGTTACAGACACAGAACTTGTTCTAGTGGCAAAGAAAACATTTTTAAAAGAATTGTAACAGAAAAATTCCCAAAGTTTAGAAGAGACACCCGGGCCAGGTGGTGGCGGTACATTCCTTTAACCCCAGCACTGGGGAGGCAGAAGCAGGCGGATCTCTGAGTTTGAGGCCAGCCTGGTCTACACATTGAGTTCTAGGGCAAGCAAAGGCTACAAAGAGAAACCCTGTCTTAAAAGAAAACAAAAACAAAAACAAAAACTTAAAACCAGAACCAAACCAAAAAAAAAAAAAAAAAAAAAAACACTTAACATACAAAACAAAGAGTATATTGAAAGTGGTAAAACAGAAACAGTTAAGTCATATATAAAGGCACACACATCAGATAAACATCATCCAGATTCTGGAGGTCTTGACAGGAAACACTGTGCTCCAGGATCCCATCCTACCAACACAAAGACCAGCAAGTCTTGGAGACTTAGCAGATTTGGTGTTCTAGCCTGAGCAGAAAGGAAAGAATAGCAAATTGACCATCAACAAAAGGCTCCAGCTGTAAGCCTAGAAGACTGGAGATCATTCATCCTGAGGTGTATGGAACCTATAATGTATTACATGCATGTATGAAATTAGCAAAGAACTAAATTTTAAAAAATTATAGTAGTAATAGTATACTAGGATACTGCTAAGGACTGCTAATCAGACTGTGATGCATCACTCTTCATAATGAAGGAACAGCCTTACATGAACACTCCAATATGAAATACAACAATAAAAAAGAAAAAGACATGAAATGAATATAAAACTTCTTGTGAAGTACAAAAAGAAACAAAAACAAAACTAGTGTACTTAAAAAAAACAAAAAAACTTAGCCTTTAAAAATTAAAGACCCAGGGGCTGAAGTGACAGCTCAGTGGTTCAAGGACCTGAGTTCAATTCACAGCAACCACACGGTGGACACAAACATCTGTAATGGGATCTGGTGCCCTCTTCTGGCCTACAGGGACACATGCAGGCAGAACACTGTATACCTGATAAATACGTCTTTAAAAAAAAAAAAAATTAAAGACCCAGAAATAGAAGTAACAAAATTAAAGCAAAACAAAAAACCCTTGAGGGAATTTTCAAAAAGCAGGACAAGACAAAAATATGGACTATCCACAAGGCAAAAAATAAGAATGGGTAAGAAGTAAGCTGCAGTTGTAGAGAAAATAGGGACAGATGAAGAGAATGAAGAAGAGGGGAAGTGAGGAAAACAAACCAGGAGAGTCACTGTAAAATATCGAAACAAGCTGAGGAAAAGAAAGCATGAAAAGCAGACTCAAAGAAAGGGGCAAGGCAAAGGACTTCTTTGTGATGGTCCCAAAAAAAAAAAAAAAAAAAAAAAAAAAATTCAGAGAGGCACCATTTTTATGTTATGGCTCAGAGAAGCAGCTCCACCCCTGAGAGAGGGGAAGACCAGTCTTAACCTTGAGCTAAATTCCTCAGTTTCACCTACATTCCATCTCCAGAGCCCCTTGCTGTGATTCAGCTAGGGAAAGACAGATCAGTCACAAAGACTGATTTCTTTTTGCTATTTTTAAAAATTATTGTAGTTATTAGTCATTTTTTTAAAAATTAAATTAGTTCTTTGACATGCATATAATGCATTTTTTTCCACACACACAGACACAGATACAGACACACACACAAACTGTGGGATGTCTTTCTGTAAGCTGTGAATATGTGTTGCTCCCATTGGCTAATAAATAAAGCTGCACTGGTCTATGGCAGGGCAGGATGGAGCCAGGTGGGAAAATCCAAGAGAGAGAGTGGGAGGAGAAAGGAGAGTGGAGGAGATGCCAACCTGCTGTCCAAGGAGCAACATGTAATGGGACACAGGTGAAGCCAGGGAACATGTGGTGATACACAGATTAACAGTAATGGGTTGAGTTAAGTTGTAAGAGCTAGCTAGTGAGAAGTCTGAGCCATTAGGCCATACAGTCTGTAAGTAACATAAGCCTCTTGTGTGTTTATTTGGGTCTGAGTGGCTGTGGGACCGGGCGAGACCCAGGAAAACTTCC
This sequence comes from Onychomys torridus, assembly GCF_903995425.1. Taxonomy (NCBI): domain Eukaryota; kingdom Metazoa; phylum Chordata; class Mammalia; order Rodentia; family Cricetidae; genus Onychomys; species Onychomys torridus. The sequence goes on from NC_050461.1 coordinate 61,105,879, forward strand.
AACGACTCCCTCATCCCTCCCTACCCCACTCCCACCGCTGGGACTGATTTTTCGAAGACATTACAATCTTAAAACAACAAATATCTGGGCTGGAGAGATGGCTCATGGTTAAGACTGTGTACTTACTGCTCTTGCAAAGGACCCAAGTTAAGATTCTTAGCACCTGCTGGGCAGCTCACAACAGCTTTAGTAGCTCTGACACAACTCTCTGAAGGCATTCACACTCACATGCATATCACATCCCCACACACAGTGAAAAGTAATCTACAATGGCTCCTTTAGACTTTTCATTATGTGTATTTATTTGTGTGGGTGAAAAGATGGTGGAAGAGAAAAGACCGGCATGCCAGAGGTGGTGATGACCACAGTGAACTGTTCTGGACACTGAAGGGCTTTGGCGGAAGTACTCACAGCAGGTGTGATCTGTGTACAAGACCTCAGCAAGCTCAAGCCAGAGAAAAGCCCCAACCTAGAGGAGGGAAGTGGACATGAAGTTCACCCTTAGTGAAGGGGCTTTTGGAAACTGGCAGCTGGTTGAAAGAGGGAGAGTCAGCTTTAAGAGTATGTCCTCTAGCAGGCTGACCACATCTAAGAGTATGAATAACCACAACTTTACCTGGGGAGGGAGGGAAGAAGGAAGGAAGGAAATGAAAACAAAGAGGACAGGAAGCTGGGTGGGCAGAGAAGTAGAGGGTGGTGTATCTGGGAGGAGTTAGGAAGATGGGTGACTATGATCAAAATACACTATACAAAGTTCTCCAAGAACTAATAAAACATGAGGAGAGGGAAGCAAATACACAGACACACATAAAATCTTTTGTTGTTGTTTTGTTTTTTGAGACAGGATCTCTCTATATAGTCCTAGCTGTCCTGGAACTTGAGATTGGATGCGCCTCAACATCCAGCTTAAGAAAAGTCTTAAATAATATATCCTATCTCACTCTGACAGAAAAATTGAAAGATATATATTCTGAGAACACTGTGGGAAATACAGGTATTAATTAACCCAAATCACCCTTGTTTTTTGAGATAAGGTAATGAATAGCCCATGAAGGATACAATCCTACTTCAGCTGCCAAGTGCTAGGGTTACAGTCATGTATTACCAGCTCCAAAGTCTAAGAAATTACTTAAAAAAAAAAAAAAAAAAAAGATTTATTATTTTACATGTCTAAGTCTTTTGCCTGCATGTATTGAGTGTGTTGTATAAAACATTCCATCCTATAGGGGAGTTAAGAAAGAAGGTAAACTCAATAGCCCCAGGAAGTCCCTAAAACTAATCAGATTTATAAGACCCTTCTCTCCCAAGAGTAAACAATAAATATTGTTGAGAGAAACTTTCAGTCAAGCCAAGCTGCAAAAAAGATTGGCTGAGCTGCTTGAACATGTATTGTTCAACTACCTAAAGGGATACTCTCCAACCTGTTAAACTGAAAGTACAGTGTGCTCCAAGTTTCCAGCTTTCGTGATGCAGCTGTCTTTGAGCCATTTCTGCTCCTCTAAGTAACCCCTTACCTACAGTCCTGTAAGTAACCCCAATAAAGTTCATTAGTTCACCAAGTTGGACTATGGTGGTATCCATACTTTGGTCTATTGTTGGCTACCTATCTAGGGTGAGTGGTGTGTATGTATTATGTCTCCCCAGAAAAAGTCTGTTACACAACAGTTTGAGTACCACATGCTTACCTGAAACCCGCAGGTCAGAAGAGGGCACCAGATCCCCTAAACTGGAGTTAAAAATTGTGTTGTGAACCACCATGTTGGTGCTGGGAACTAAATTCAGGTCCTGTGTAAGTGCTCAACCAGCCTCAGAAATTCCTTTTCAAGAACTGCTTGAATTAACTATGTCCATTATGTTCTGTAGGCCAATCTCTAAGATAAAAGCTAATAACTATCAACACATTCCAGATCCTGAGAAAACAGATACCCAACAGCTCACCCGGTACCATATACAGTACTTGCTGTATGCCCCTGGATGTTATTTATCCCTTTTAGCTTTAGTTTCTTCTACTTTCATGATCAGAACACAAAGCTGCTGGGCTAGATGGCTCTACTCCAGGCAGAAGCACACACATTTATGAAATAACACTTGTGCATTTGCCAGAAAGAAACATGCTACCTTCTTCATCAAGTCCCCCGATGATGTTGTAAACATAGTAAGGGAAGAAGCGCCTTGAGTACAGGATAGTGGAGAGCATTGCAGCAATTGCCCCGGTTGTCATGGCCTTGTTATTGGAATGCTTGTACATCTTCATGGTTTAGGGGGAAAAAAAACAAACAAGAAAGCAGAGTCAGAACCTGTCAAACTTCAATGACAACCAGTACACAGTATAGGCATTCCTTAGTAAAACACAAAAGTTTTTTTCTTTATGACCAAATAACACAGTATTACTAACATAAAATGACAGCTTATTACATGTATCTGAGGTAGTTAACATGTAACAAGTTTTTCAGAGCAGAAACATTCCCTGGAAGAAAGATCAGGACTCTCAAGACTCAGGATGTTAATAAATCTGACGAATTCCAGGAAAGTTGAAATCAAGATTCAAGAGGGCCTTTCTCCATGTTAAACAGAAAGTAAACGATTGCAAGAACCCCTCCACCCCACCCCCCCCCACACACACTCAGTTGCCTGTATGTTGATGAGAGGGTTTCAAGAAGCAGCTTTCTTGAGTTGTCTGTCACCTAAGCTTCAGGGGGTTTTTCGGTGATGTAGCTGCCTTTCAGTTGCCCACGTTCCTATAAGTAACCCCTTACCCATAGTCGTCTAAACAACCCCAACAAACTCCTTGGTTCACAAGGTAAGACTGTGGCCGAACTGCTATTCTGGTCTGTAGTTGTCCCAGCACTCATGGAGACAGGCAGAAGGACCTGTGAGTTTGAGGCCAGCCTGCTCTACACATCAAGCTCTAGGAAGCCAGGACTACATACTAACCCTGTCTTAAAACAAACAAACAAAAAATTTTTAAGGGAAGGATGTCAAGAATGCTGGTTTAAAGAGGCTATTTACCCTACTCTCTTTATTTCGGTCACTACTAATTCAACAACAATGTAATAAACAGGGCATGTAGTTGAGCCTGGGGAACATGCTGCAAATGCACCTCATTCCTGCACTGTGTACTCCAAATGGTATCAGCACCAGCAGCCAAACCTGACCTACTGTCTGCTTTTATAAGTAAAAATTTCCTGGAATATAGCCATGTTGTTATGCTGCCTTCTCAATCCAACAGCAAAACAGGGTAGTTGTGACAGAAATGAGATTAGCCCTGGAGACTTAAAATATTTATGTCTTAAAACAATCAAAGCTGGGCGATGGGGGCACACGCCTGTAATCCCAGCTCTCGGGAGGCAGAGGCAGGTGGATCTCTTGAATTCGAGGCCAGCCTGGTCTACAAAGCTAGTCCAGGACAGGCTCCAGAGCTACAGAGAAACCCTGTCTCGAAACCCATCCACCCCCCCAAAAAAAGGAAAAAGAAAAAAACAATAAAAAATTCAGTGGACTGAATCATTTGGGTTCCACTCTTTGTAAACTCCTAGACAAACACATCATCAAAGGTTAACAGTCTTGTTTCGCAGTGTCTACCAAGGAAAAGTCTCAAAAACATGATCATAACTGGGCAGTGGTGGCACACACCTTTAATCCCAACACACGGGAGGCAGAGGCAGGTGGATCTCTGAGAGTTCGAGACCAGCCTGGTCTACAGAGTGAGTTCCAGGATAGGCTCCAAAGCTTCACAGAGAAAGTGTCTCAAAAGAGTTCACAGACAGTTCCAAGGGGTCTGGCACCATCTTTGAGCTCCTTGAGTACCAGGCATACCCATGGTGTACATGTATGTGTAGACCAAACATCCATACACGTAAAATAAAGAAATGGAATAATTAGGTTAAAAAAGATCTTAGGATGAAAATACAGGAATTTCATAATCCTGATATACTAAATCCTTATAAACTTCAAATTATCTACAAAAATTATAAACATAAAATGGATTTACATTCACAATTTTTGTTGTTGTTTTTCACATGTTTTCTCTGTGTAACTATCTTGGCTGTCCTGTAACTAGCTTAGTAGACCAGGCTGGCCTCAGAGATCCACCTGCCTTTTGTCTCCAGAGTGCTAGGATTATAGGCCTATGCCACCAAGCCTGGCCAAGTTCACCATTTTTTGTTAGTCACAGAGCAAGCAATTCTAAAGCAAAGCCTAAGTACTGTAAATCAAGGTCAAAACACTGAACAATTACAAGTAAGCTATGTAACAAAAAGCAGACAAATACAGATGAATTTCTAAGGTAAGTTATAGTAAAGTAAGAATTAGAAGGTATGCTGTATCTGCTAATAAATGTAAATTTCTGAAGCTTTCAAATACTAGATGTTCTAAAATATACAGTGAAATAATGTCTACACAGCCCCACAGCAAATGCAAGTTTTGTAAATGTTTTTTGATATGTGATACATCTCCTTAAGTGACTCAAACAGGCAACAGACAATATGGTCATCCCTGCTAACATGTTTCCTACTGCATCATCCCTTGGTGATTTCTACTGAAGACTGCCAGATGATGATGGGCTGCTGCCCTTCATCAATGGTCCAGAGATTATTTTTTCCTTTTTTGTGTTGTCTACTAGTGTAGAAACGTGAAGAAGGAAAGGTCAGCAGACAGTTCCAAATCATGCTCCTGTCAATAGGCTTCCTGGGCTATTTTCTGCCACAGCCAGACATGATACACTTCAGAAGGAGAAGCTTCATAAGAGCCCTCAGGCTACCTCCAGAAAATAGACAACCCTGACAAGGCACAGAGGTTTAAACAGACTAGATGTGCTGCTGTTTCCTGTTATTTGTGTGACCCCAACAGCCACTGGTGGTATTGCTTTATTTCTAGGCTAACTCCACCTGCTCACTTGCTGTCTCTCTAATGCAACAGTCATATTGAGGCTCACTAGAATCTTATGAATTGTCCCAACGGGGTAGATATGTACAAAAGCACCTACCTTTAACCTTGCTTCAATAATCTTTGTCAGAGTGAGACAATCTCCATGAAAACCACTGCAGCCAATGACTGTTTTGTCTGTTCTGTAAAAAGCCAATTTCAGGGAAATCAGTTGATAAAGCAGGGCAATGGTATTACAAAGCAACATGTTTGTCTCTTGGAGACCAGGTATAGATAGTAGTCCTCCAAGCAAATTCAGTTCAGAAAAGGACTATCTCTATTTCTTTATATTTCTGCAGCACGGGAGTCTACATACCAATATCTCCTTACACCAAATTAATTTTAGATGAGCCAAAAATATACTATTAATAGGCTAAAGAAAATAAGGGTGACTATTTTATAACCTAGGGCTAAGAAAGGTGAAATATGATGTAGCCCAAGGGTCATATAGAAGTTTCATAAATCTGACAACTTCTACAGAAAAAATGAAGTTAAAAATATATGAACATATGACTAAAGTCTAATTCTAATCTCCTTATGAAAGAATAGTCAATGAGATAGAAAAATTGGGTAGCTGGGAACTGGGAAGACAAGATAAACTTCATCGCTTTTCATGGAAAGACATGGGCCAGGCCTAGGACTGAAACATGGCAAGGCTGTCTTCCATATTTTCTACTCCACATCACCTTAAACATCTGTGCAAAGAACCCAAGCCTTGTTGGGTCCTCTTCTACTTCAAGTTTAACAGAGTTTTGTGATCATCCCTGCACATTCCCAACTGCTACCACAAAGGCAAGAGAATGTGTCTTTAGAAATATTTATTTATGGGCTAGGGATGGCTCAATGGATGGTTAAGAGCACTGGCTGTTCTTCCAGAGGACCTGGGGGTGGGGGGGTGTTAAACTCACAGTATCCACATGGCAGCTAACAACCAACTATAACTGCAGTTCCAGGGGATCCAATGCCCTCTTCTGACCTCTGTGGACACTGCACACACATGGTGTCATACAGACAAAACATACACACACATAAAATAAATCTTAGAAAGAAAAAAAGAAAGACTGATTTACTTACAGTTTATAACATTTGGGGCTATCTCGGGTATGAATTGAAAACCCTTCACTCAACCGAGTGTCTGAAGCAACAATGGAAAAATCTTCTCCAGCAATTGCCAGTACAGTACTGATGAATAAAAAAAAAAAAAAAAAGACAAATTACTTCTTCAGGGTGGCAACTCTACCCCGTCAAATACAAGTGTGCTCCACAGGACCTGCCTGGGCAAATCTATTAGATGTAAGAGTAGATTTCAAGTGAAGGACAAAAGACGGGAGGGAAGTATCCCTGGCTACATGTCATCTTAGAACATTCCTAACCTAGATTCTAATGGTGCCCTCCCCATTAAGCAGTTATAAGCCTGAGGACAAGTTAACTTCTAACTTCTGAAGGCTTCAATTTTCTCAAAAATATGGCACAGAATATAAAACAGGACACAAATACTGTTCTAGTACCTAATTGGGAAGAGGTGATAGGAAAGAGAATGAGTCACACCTTCATCATTAAAGAACGAGAGGCTGCTTGGCAGGGTAGTTGCAATAAATGCTAAAGGAACAAAAGAGAGACAGAGACAGAGAGAGTATGAATAATTTACTAGAGAGCTGAAAGTACCATGAGGAAAGTAATGAGTTAAGAGGAACTACAGGAGGTTAGAAAGTGAATGAGGTTGGGGATTTAGCTCAATGGTAGAGCGCTTGCCTAGCAAGCGCAAGGCCCTCGCGGTTCGGTCCTCAGCTCCAGAGGAAAAAAGAAAAAAAAAAAAAGAAGAAAGATGTCCAGGGGCTGGAGAGCCACCTCAGAGGTTAAGAGCACCGACTGCTCTTCCAGAGGTCCTGAGTTCAATTCCCAGCACCCACATGGTGGCTCACAACCACTTGTAATGAGATCTAGTGCTCTCTTCTGGCCTGCAGGGACACATGCAGGCAGAATACTGTATACATAATAAATAAATCTTTTTTTTAAAAAAGTGAATGAGTACTACATTAAGAACACCCTGAAACTATTAACACGTCTTACAACGTAAGTACTTAGTGCTCACATGCAGAGTTAAGAAGCACAATGCAGGGCTAGAGAGATGGCTCAGTAGTTAAGAGCACTGGCTGCTCTTCCAGAGGTCCTGAGTTCAATTTCCAGCAACCACATGGTGGCTCACAACCATCTATGATGGGATCTGATGCCTGCGGGGATACATACCAGCCCTTTAACATGGCTGTTTAAATGCCAAGAGCCAAGGACTAAGACTATGAATATTCACTTAACTGCTTGCAGCTTACAAAAATGTAACCACCTTGAGCCTCCCTCAACCTATACAAGAAGCTGAAAGGAACCCACACAGCACATATTCACATTTGTTCTTCAAATGGCACAACCAAGGTTAGAAACCACTATTACACTCCCTATATAGTCAATGTTCAACATTCATAAAAACATAGTTTTCTTTTCTTTTCTTTTTTTTTTTGAGACAAGGTTTCTCCTTGTAGCCCTGGCTGTCCTGGAACTCGCTCTGCAGACCTGGCTGGCCTTTGCCTATCCAGCGCTGGGATTAAAGGCGTGCGCCACCACCTCCTGGCTGTTTTGCTTTTCTTAACAAGCCTTTTTTGATAATGGTTGTTTCAACGTATAAAATTTGATGAAGAATATCCCTGTTTGTCAAAGATCCTAAACTCGAAGGAAAAACATCCTTTCGAGTAAAGCACATAATTAAAATGCACAAGCAATTTGAGATAAGAATACACACAAACGGGCCGACCGCCTAAGGCCGGGGACATAGCTCAGTCTAGAACTTGCACAGCACGCAAGAGAACTCAAGAGAACAAAACAACTGCTATACGTCACCCCTGAACTTAAACCAAACAAGCATTAAAAGAAAAAAAATCAGTGATCTACAAAATTAAGTCTACTTCATCGACGTTATTTTCTATTTGAAATAATAAATGATCAGACGGCTCGGCCACAGAAACAGCTACGCGTCTACCGACCAGGGCGAATCAATCTTAACAAGAATACCGCCCCTCTCGGGCTGGCTTTAGAAACCTGTTCAAGCCCCACGAAACAACAGCCCACAGAACGGAGGGTTCAGGTTGCAGCCGCCCTGCAGGAGCAAGCGGCACCCAGGGCGTGCGTGCACCGCTCTGGGTACCGGGCTGCGGAGCGCCCTAACAGGCTGCACCTCCGCCATTCCCACGCCCGCCCGCCGCGACCCCAGGCTCGACCAAGGTGAGCGCAGCAGACCCGAGCGTTTACCCTCCATTGAAGGCATACGGTGAGAACCGCAGCTGTACAGGGCCGGCGGAGCCGTGAGGCCCCATAGCCAGCTCTCGCTCGGGGTCCCTGTAAGCAGCAGTGGAAAGCATCGCGCCGAACTCCTGCTGTCTCACGGCAAAATGGCGGCCGGGGCAGGTCCACTTCCGTCCCCCGCCCCGCCCCTACCCACCGGGCTCCTCTAGCCCTCACTCGTCGTTGCTCTTGGAGGTCTGCGCCTAAGTCCCGCCACATCCTGGCTGCGCCAGTTGCGGTATACCTGTTTTCCAACCTCACGAAAACATTCGCTCATGGCGAATCAAAAGTTAAAAGTCTGACTCACATCACAAAAAATTAACCCAATTACGGAGCAACGACAACTCGAATTGTCACTTTGGTGACGTGTCGAGAAGGATTAGCAACTCCTGCTGTGTTCAAGGCCTGATGGTCATGATGCATGGTCAGCTGTGTGGTATGTGCAGCCACGAGACCCAGGAAGCGATACTAGGTTTCCCTAGCCAGAACCTGATGGTTAATATTAACTTGACAGAATCTGGAATTACCTAGTAAAAACCTGGGGGCGTGTTTATACAGGTTATTTCAGGATGGTTTAACGGAGATGGGAACACCCAACCTGAGTATAGGTGGTACCATCTCACGGCCTGGCTTTCTGGACTAAATTAAAAAAAAAAAAAAAAAGCAAACTAACATTCATCTGTTTAGGCTTCCGGTCTGTGGATGCAAAGTGACTCCCGCTTCTCCAGGTGTCATGCTTTCCCATGATGGACTATATGCCCTCAAGCTGTGAGCCAAATTGAACCCTCCTTCACTTAGGTTGCCTCTTGTCAGGCCTTTGTTAAATTTTCTTCATTTCCTAAATCTTATGAGGTTCCCTGTCCTTCCAGGAGAGGATGTTTCATTTAGGAGAAAATAGCTACATAATACGATTGTACTTAGAGTCCATGCATAGATCAACACCCTATACACATAACACACACAGGTACAGTCCATCACAAACACAGAGCTAACCTAAAAGAGCTCATTACTTCGATGATAGTGCAAAATACAAGGGAAAGGAAGTAAGAACAATACATGTATCTGCCTAGATAAACCATAGAAGGAAGAAATCAAGATATGCTCGAATTCAATTAAGCATTAAGAAGCAGCCTAAGAAAAAAATGTAAATGAATTTGTGACTACAACGCCGCCTGTTTTGTCCTTCTTTGGACACGAGATAACTTTCACTGAGAACTTGGTGAGGAGTATCTGCTTGCCATTCACATTATGGATTGCACAAAGCTCTAAACTTTCATTCAGCTTTACGGAACTAAGTGGAGGAGCTGTGAGCTTGCCAAGGGTAACACTGTGAGTGAAAAACATGTTAGACTGGCAGGGTGTGGTAGCCCATGCCTTTAATCCCAGCACTCCGGAGACGGGCAAGGGAGCAGAGGAGGGCAAAGGGGCAGAGGGACCGAAGCAAGCGATCTCTTGAGTTCGAGGCCAGCCTTTTCTACAGAGTGAGTCCCAGGACAGCCAGGGCTACCCAGAGAAACTCTTTCTCAAACAAACAAGCAAGTAAGCAAATAAACAAACAAACGAAAGCCTGGAAGACTGAGGATGTAGCTCAGCGGTAGAATGCTTGCTGGAGTTTGATCCCGATTACCACAATCCCAGCTGTCACCGCTACACACTCCACATCGCTCTAGCTTTTGACAAGAACCGGTTAAAAGGGGTTGCCGAGGGGCCCCGCCCCGGAACTTCTGAGGAGCTCCGCCCCCTCGTTTCCCAGCCCGGGCTCCAGTCAAGAGCGCAACTGGCGGAAGTGACGACATCAAATGTGCGTCGGGCTCCGGTGGGGTCGAGTCCGGGAGCGGTGGCGGGTACTTGCTGGCGGTTTGGCTAGGTTTCTGCGGTCGCGTCATTTTCTCCTCGGTGCCCAGGTAACGGTCGTTCAGCCTTTTCTCTGCTTTGAGGGCCGTAACAAAGGCGACCTCTGCAGCGGGTCCCTGGAGACGGCCGGAGGAGACATGGCATGGGCGCGCGGCCGGGCGGGGAACGGTCCTCCGCGCGTGCTGCGGCGGCTCAGCGGGGACCACCACCGCTTCGGCGGGGTCCTAAAACCGAGGGCCAAGTGTGAGTCTCTGAGGGGCTGGCACCGGACAGCACCGCACGGCGCACGGCGCACGGCGCACACCTCAGCTGCTTTCCTCCGTTAGAAAACAGTTTTTACCCAGGCCTGTGGCTGCTCGTCTTGTCCCCCCTAGTAAGGATAGTTTTCGTTCTTCGTTCGGAAGCGGCTTTGAGACTGTTAACATCTCGTCAGAAGCACGGTGGAGATTAACATATAAACACGCGCTACTTACTTTATTTACACGTTCTCCGTCTCCAGGCTCAGGTTAGCGTGGTTTTCTAAAACTCTTGGCAGGCTTTTCTGGGAAAAGATGCCGGACTGGGTTAGGTCGCTTGAAGACTGCAGAACAGGTTTCTCAAATATTCAGTTTGATGGCTCAGTTTCCAAAAGACGAAGACCCTGAGCAACAGCCCAAGAATAAGTCAGTGTAGTGATTATTTCGGTTTTATGAGACAGGTGAGGAAAAATGGTTTATATCGTCTGCAGGTGTGAGATGACCTCTGCATAGCATGCTACAAATTTCCGTCTTATATAATCAACCGCTTCGGTAAACTCTTTTGACAAAGTGATCTGGATAAATCTCTGGCTATACTTTGGACGTTAAATCCAGCCTTCATTATCTTTTGGCTTAACTAAAGCAGTAACCCCTGAAATTGAATTTTCAGTCTTCAATTTTCTCAGATTTATCTGCTCTTGACAAAAGAGGTGTTCAAACTGCACTTTAAAATCCTTTAACTTAAAAATCCCATCGCCGCCGCCGGGCGGTGGTGGTGCACTCCCTTAATCCAAGCACTCAGGAGGCAGAGCCAGGCGGATCTCTGAGTTCGAGGCCAGCCTGGGCTACAGAGTGAGTTCCAGGAAAGACGCAGAGCTACACAGAGAAACCTTGTCTCGAAAAACAAAAACAAACAAAAAAATCCCATTGCCTGTGTAATAACATCTTACACTCGAATTATATTACCCCACCCGCTGTTATGTCATCTCTTGGAGTGATTGTTACTTAAATACTGCATGCTTTTTTGTCTCCCTTTCACTTGTGTGTAGTGCTGATTTGTATATTTTTGTTCCTCTTGCTAGACCTGTGTTAAATCGCTCCTGCTTTATGGGAGATTTGGCCTCTCAGAAGGGTACGTAATTTTAGTTTTTTCTTGATTTTTCTAAAGGATTTATGTATGTGAATGTTTTGCCTGTATGTCTGCGCACCACATGCATGCTGGGACCCATGGAGGACCAAAAGGCACTGGATTCCCTGGGACTGGATTTACAGCTAATTGTGAACTGCCGTGTGGGGGGTAGGAATCAAACCTAGGACTTCTGAAGAGCAATAATGCTCTTAACTACTGAACATGTCCCCAGCCCCTTGACTGTAGCTTATATTCTTTCTTCCATAGCATTCATTTATTTACTACATACCAGGCTCATTCCTGGGTGCAAAGATTTTGAAGTCATGTATGATGGTTTCAGCTTTCTTGCATCCTGCCTTAGTAAATACCTGCAATTTTAGTGCTGGCTAGTTTTTTGCAGTTATTTGTATTTTTTTTTTATTTTAATATTGGACTGTTTGATGAGGACTGTATCCTCATTATCTTTGTATCTGGAGCACTTCTATTACAGAATAATAAATACATTTTCTGATGATATCAGAAAAAGTGTAATTTTCTTGTAACCTTAGTATCTCTAGGAAACAGGCATCTCTTTATTTTTTCAGTAGTGAGTTTGTAGGATTATCTTTTGGGTCCTTTGTCCTCCCAAAGTGATTATGAAATTCTTTCATTGATTCAGCCAACATCAGAATGCCTGTACCAGCATATATCTTTCTTTTTTTTTGAAGATTTATTTATTATGTATTCAGTGTTCTGTCTGCATGTGTGCCTGCATGCCATAAGAGGGCACCAGATCCCATTGTAGACAGTTGTGAGCCACCATGTGGTTACTGGGAATAGAACTCAGGACCTCTGGAAGAGCAGCCAATTCTCTTAATCTCTGAGCCATCTCTCCAGCCCACCAGCATATACTTAACATGACTGTGGATCTTTGAATATACGACTTGTAAGCCTATATGTCCTGTGTGATATTAGATGATGATAAATGTTTAGAATAAGATTTGATTGTCAGGCTGAGGAGATAGCTCAGTGGTTAAGAACACTTGCTGCTATTGTAGAGGACCTGGGTTTGGTTCCCAGCACTTACATGGTAGCTCACAACAATCTGAAACTCCAGTTGTAGGGAATCCAAATACCCTCTTTCTGACCTCTGCAGGCACCACACATGTGATGCACATATATACATGCATACAAAACACTCATACACATAAAATGAAAATCTTCTTTAAAAATATCTAATTTTGTAATAGCTAATATCTGTCCTGTTCATACCATGTGTATATAGTTAGATTCACCCCATCCCCCAACAGGGTTTTCACTATGTAGCCCTGGCTGTCCTGGAACTTGCTCTGTGTTCTGCCACTACCCAACAGTTAGACTAATCTTGATTTGTTAGCTCATTCTGTCTGTTCATCCATTGTTGATTCATTTAGTCCTTATGGCCTCTCTGAGCAAGTTATTGGTCTGCATGAACTGAACTGATTTTTAAAAAATGTCTTTAAAGAATCGAGGATGGACATTTGCCTAGCATTTTTGAGGCTCTGGGTTCTATCACTACTATTACAAATTTATTAAGAAAAAAAAAAAAAAAAAGCTCGCCAGGCGATGGTGGCACACGCCTTTAATCCCAGCACTTGGGAGGCAGAGGCAGGTGGCTCTCTGTGAGTTCAAGGCCAGCCTGGTCTCCAAAGCGAGTTCCAGGAAAGGCACAAAGCTACACAGAGAAACCCTGTCTCAAAAAACCAAAAAAAAAAAAAAAAAGCTCTTTTCATAGTGTCTTAATCCATAATCATATTGCATATCCATGACCACTAAAGAGATGATGATGTAAGGAACCCAGTTCCACCAGGCGGTGGCCGTGGTGGGGGTCATGGCAGCAGTGGTGGCGATGTACACCTTTAATCCTAGCACTCAGGAGGCAGAGCCAGACCTCTGTGAGTTCAAGCCCAGCCTGGGCTACAGAGCGAGTTCCAGGACAGGTACCAAAACTACACAGAGAAACCCTGTCTTGAAAAACAACAACAACAACAACAACAAATTTAAAAAAAAAAAAAAAAAAAAAGAATATTGTATTTCTAAAATTGTTTCATTGATCTGTCTTTAATTGAAATTAGAACACCAAAAAGTGATTACCTAAAGCATACTGTGTCAAGTTCATTATTTATGACGTTTATGCTTGAGACATTGTAAAGCGTATAAAACTGAGCAGAATATTTTTAAAACCAGCATTAACCTAATAGTACTATATAAACAGTGCTTAATACGTGTTCTCCTCTGGTAGTACAGTTTGCTTAGGAGTTAGTTTTCCCTAGGTGTTCCCCCATACAAAAAAAAAAAAAAGTCCTTTGCTGGAGGTGATGGTGGTGGTGGGGTGTTTGAAAGGGCTGGTCCTTGATTCTGGCTCTTAGAAAAGACGGCTCACAGGCTAAAAGCAGAGAGCCCAGGTTGAGGCCATCTCTCCAGGCCTATAATTTGATCTTAATCTAAACATTTGTTATCGTCTAATTTCATTAAAAAAAAAAAGTATACAGGTTTCAAAGTTACAAGTTGTATATCCAAAGACCCATATTTATTTTAAGTACATATATGACCCAGTGGTGGCTCACAACCATCTGTTAACTCCAGTTCCAGGGCATCTGACCCTCTCTTCTGGCCTCTGCTGGCACCAGGCATGCAAGTGGTATGCAGGCAGGCATGCAGGCAAAATACCCACACATAAAATATAATAAATTATGTTTCTGTATAGAGTCAACTTGTGAGAATCTGTTCTCTCTTTTCACCATGTGGGTGAACTCAAATTATCAGAATCGACAGCATATGCCTGTGACTGCTGAGCCTTTTTTTGGCAGCTCTTTTTTCGAAAGTTTTTATTGCTGATTTTAACACCTTCATTTTTAGTACTGTTAGAATATTTAAGAACATAGTAACATCATTTTTGTTTTGTTGGCAGTTTTACGTGAGTCACAGGAATCATGGACTAGGGATATATACATGTTCTCTAAGACAGCTGGTGTGTGTGTATTTTGTATGAACATGAAACCTGTTTAAACTTAAAGCATTTTTTTCCAAGCACAGCATCACTGTTTTATGGTGTGTGAAGATAACCTGGAAAATAAAAGAAGTTTCTAAGGAGAATTTGCAGAGGATGCTCTAGATAAAATCTGAGTACTGAAGAAAGTGAAAATCATGGACCAGAACAACAGCCTACCACCTTATGCTCAGGGCTTGGCCTCCCCACAGGTAATAGAGCAGGAAGGGAGGGGCAGGGAGGGCTGACATACTCCCTTTAAGAGAAAGCGAAAAACGGTAAACTTTAGCAGTCCAGTATTGAACATGGATTTGTATGTTTTTAAGCTTGTTTTACTTTGTGGAAATTTCTGCTTTGAGTAGGCATGATGCCCTTCTGCTTGGGGAGTCTGCTTGGGGAGTTTATTTGGAACCTAATTATTTAGAAGACCATTCCATCTGTGTGAGCTGTGGAACAGTTATTTCATTTACTCCAGAAGGTTCCTTCTTGACCCTGTTGTTGTCACTTTCCTAGCCTAAGATGACAATCAGATCTACTTTCAAAGTTCAAGATTAGTGTTGATGTAAAACATGTGCATAGTTGCGATAGAATTAGACCTAGATTGTTACCAATTCAATATGAATTTTGCCATCTTTTTTCTTCCTACTTCCACATACATAATTATTAAATCTAACAATGTAAGGCATAGAAGTATTATAGAAAAGGCAGTTAATAGTATTTTATAAGCTTTGTTATTTTTTTTTTTTTAGTAGAATAAATAGCTTTTTCAAGTAGTATGATAGAGAAGGCCATGAGCTTGTCATTTTGAACCTCTAGGTGGCTGCAATCCATCATCCAGAGTGGTCACATGTTAGTGGGTCATCCTCATATGCTGCGCAGCACTTTAAATAGGGACCTGCACTTATGCTTTGTCTTCATGGTCCAGATATGCTGGAGGCTAAGCGTCTTTCTTGCATATCATAAATCAGATTCCAGATGCTAAGCGCTCATCTACTAGGTTCAGTACTAGGGAGAAAAGTGATGCATCTCAGGATGCCAAGTTCTTCCGTAGTGTTTAATGACCTATTATATTCAGAAAGCACCAGGCTTTATACTTTACCTGGGTTCCACTAGGAAAGAACCTGTATTATTCAACATTAATGTCTTATCATTCTCTTTGCTTTCCACAGGGTGCCATGACTCCTGGAATTCCCATCTTTAGTCCAATGATGCCTTACGGCACAGGACTTACTCCACAGCCTATTCAGAACACCAATAGTCTGTCTATTTTGGAAGAGCAGCAGAGACAGCAGCAGCAGCAACAGCAACAGCAGCAGCAGCAGCAGGCAGTAGCAACTGCAGCAGCCTCAGTACAACAATCAGCATCTCAGCAATCCACACAGGGTGCCTCAGGCCAGACACCACAGCTCTTCCATTCTCAGACTCTGACCACTGCACCATTGCCAGGCACCACTCCCTTGTACCCTTCACCAATGACCCCTATGACCCCTATCACTCCTGCCACACCAGCCTCTGAGAGCTCTGGGATCGTACCACAGCTACAGTGAGTACCTCTTAGCCCGTGTGCTCTTGCTTCGCTGCTTCTCCTCCCCTGACGTATGTTCGTGTGTGTGTGTGTGTGTGTGTGTGTGTGTGTGTGTGTGTGTGTACTTTTTATGTTTATGCTCCCTGTCCTCTGACCCCTGTACCAGAGGCTCTCGGTGGTATTACATTTTTTGCTTTCAGACAGTGGATTTACTTAAAGAAGTAACACAGTGATAATTCTGTTACACTGTGGCTTCATCTGCTCTTGGCAAGGAATTGAAGCTATAGAATTGAGTCAGTGCTCTCAGCAAAACCTTTCCTTAGAAATGGAGTTGCGCAGCCAGGCAGTGGTGGTGCATGCCTTTAATACCAGCACTCGGGAGGCAGAAGCAGACGGATCTTTGTGAGTTTGAGGCCAGCCTGGTCTACAGAGCAAGATCCAGGACAGGCACCAAAGCTACACAGAGAAACCCTGTCTTAGGAAAAAAAAAAAAAAAAAAAAAAAAAAAAAAGGAGGTGCTTGTGTTTATGTGTTTGGGCCACTGAAATGAAAACTGAGTTTTATGTTTTATTGATACTGTGGACATTCCTCTGTAGCTAATTGACTGAGTCATAGGCCAGTTGTATCACAGCCTTGGCCATAGTGTCAGCAGAGGTCTTAGGTGCAGGTTTTTCTACAGTTCTGCTGTGAGGGCTGTATTTATATCTTTGGAGATTTGTGTCTCTCTTTCAAAGTGAGGATGGCAGTTCTTGTCTTGATGAATTTTTCTGCCTAAGTGAAATAGTTCCCACATGTAAAAAGGTAGGAGATACAGGCTTTTTTTCTTTCTTCCTACCTTAGGGAAGCATATGGCCTGATTAAAGGGTTCTAGAGAGGTAAGCCCTGTTAGCTCTCCTTTGTCTACTAACTAATTTTTTATGCCTATTTGACTTCCACGGACATTCTGTTTGTAATTCTGATTACATCTATTAGAACCAGCTTAGGACATACACTTATTTCCATATCCACAGAGCATGCACTTGGGAGCCAGAGGCCAGAAGATCTCTGAGTTCAAAGCCAGCCTGGTTTACAGAGTGGGTTCCAGGACAGCCAAGGCTACACAGAGAAATCCTGTTTCGAGATTTAAAAAAAAAAAAAAAAAAAGTATTGCATAGAATGCTTTAAGAATGGGACACAGTGGCATGAGACAGTCTTTCAGACCCAGGTGAATGATGATAGATTTTGTGCGTGTGTATGTGCACTTCCCTATGTATGCTGGAGGAGAATCTCAAGAATCATTTCTCAGGACACTCACTACCCACCCTGGTTTTTAAGATGGGATTTTTGTTTGTTTTGTTTCTGATTTTCTTTTACTTTTTTTTTTTTTTTTTTTTTTTTTTTACTTTTTTAAAAATTATTATATTTGTGTTTTAATTTTACACATCAGCCATGGGTTCCCCTGTCCTTCCCCCTCCCACCCCCACCTTTCTCCCATTCCTTCCTCTCTGTTCCCATCTCCTCCAGGGCCAAGACTCCCCTGGGGATTCATTTAAACCTGATAGATACAGTACAGGCAGGTCCAGACCCCTCTTTCCAGGCTGAGCAAAGTGTCCCTGTGTAAGCCCAAGGTTCCAAACAGCCAGCTCATGCACTAAGGACGGGTCCCGGTCCCACAGCCTGGATGTCTCCCAAACAGTTGAAGCTATTCAATTGTCTCATTTATCCAGAGGGCCTAATCCAGCTGGGGGCTCCACAGCCTTTGGTTCATAATTCATGTGCTTCCACTCGTTTGGCTATTTGTCCCTGTGCCTCTCCAATCTTGGTCTCAACAATTCACGCTCTTACAGTCCCTCCTCTTTCTTGACAATTGGACTCTTGGAGCTCCACCTGGCACCTGGCTGAGGATCTCTGCATCCACTTCAAGATGGGGTATTTTAACTGGCCTGAAATTTGCTGGTTTGGCTAAGCTGACTAGCCAATGAGCCTCAGGGATCTACCTGTCTCCATCTCCTTCGCACTAGAATTACAAGTGCACATTATCACTCTGGTCTTGTTCACATGGGTTCTAGGGATTGAACTCAAGTCTTCATGATTGCATGGCAAGCACTTTACAAGCTGATTAGTAACCTTTAATCTCCCCAGCCTGCTAAAGATGATTCTATTTAACAAGATTCGCTGTGGTAAATAGCAGAAAAGAAGACAGATATTTTCTTCCCTTGCCAAAGACATTGAATTCCATTTTTCCAAAAGATAGCTTATTTGGGAAGATTGAGAAAGTCCACATCTGCCTGTTTTTCTCATAGTGACTTAATAGCAAGCTAGTGTCTATAGTATTTCAGAGTTCAGGAAGGCCGGATGGCAGTTAAATGAAGCCTCAAGGCTACCTGGCTCTTCCGCTTGGGAGTCAAGTGCATCCCAAGCCAAACACAGTCCATTCCCTCAAGTTTCAGCTGCTTTGAATATGGGAGTGATAATTAACACTGCAGAGTACATTTTAGGTACTGAGTGAAAATATCTGGTATGTGGCACTTTTTAAACATTTAAAATCGGTTTTGGTTGGGGATTTAGCTCAGGTAGAGCACTTGCCTAGCAAGTGCAAGGCCCTGGGTTTAATTCTCAGCTCAAAAAAAAAAATCAGGGTTTTTTGTTGTTTTGTCATGTCTTTTTTTTTTTTTTTTTTTTTTAATTAAAGCCTACTGAAAATAATGGATCAGCAATCTGAATCATGTTTTCTTTTCAAATTTCTTGCAGAAATACTGTATTCATAGCAAATCTGAGTTGTAAACTTGACCTAAAGACCATTGCCTTCTTTGTGTAAAAGTTAAATATTTTAAGTAATTATGTTTTCAAATTTCTTGTAGAAACATTGTATCCACGGTGAATCTTGGATGTAAACTTGACCTAAAGACCATTGCACTTCGTGCCCGAAATGCTGAATATAATCCCAAGGTTAGACCCATTTTTATATATTTCAGACTGTATAAAATAAAGAGAAAATTCTTCCTAAATCTGTTGCTGAGAAGTCTGTATTGCGCTTGTTTCTTGATACCAACAAAATGAGTAGTATCATGCTTATCTTGAATGTTAAGTGCCTAGGAAAAGTTCATTTTGTTTTGTTTTCTGTTTTGCAGTATTGAAGTCTCAACCACACTAGGGTAGTGCTGTCTAAGCTGCATCCTCCGTTCTTTTGTTTTGTTGTTTTGTTTTGTTTTCAAGACAGTTTCTCTGTGTAGCTCTGGCTGTCCTGGAACTTGTTCTGTAGACCAGACTGGTGTTGAACTCACAGAGATTCACCTGCCTCTGTCTCCCAAGTACTGGGATTAAAGGCGTACACCACCACTGCCCAGCTGCATTTTCAGTTCTTTAACTTGTGTTTTACCGAATACCTGCTATGTATATTTCCCTCTCTGTGTAGAAATTCATATGATAAACTAAGTTTGCATGCACTCACATTGTAAAGGGGACCACATGAAGTCAGAAAACAGAATATTCCATTTGTCTCCTGAAGCATAGCTGGTGACATATTTGAGGTACCTACTTCAGTAATCCTGCGGGAGAGTTAGGGATAGATTACATGGGTAGAGAAAGATTGATCAGTAGTTAGTAATTGTTGGCTGTAAGTATAAGAAGTTTATTATAGGTTTTCCCACCTTTGTGTAACTTTGAAGTTGTTTTCTGATAGACAAGATCAGGTGTGTTCTGAGTGGTATGGTCACAGATGGCTTTTCTGATAGAGAAATTGCAGGAGATTAGAGTATGGCTTGGTGGTAGAGCACTGGCTTAGCAAGGCCAAAGACTTTTGTATTACCAGATGTTTTAGTTACTGGTTTGTTTGTTTGTTTGTTTTTGGTTTTTCGAGACAGGGTTTCTCTGTAGCTTTGGAGTCTCCAGCGCTGGAAATTAAGTTTTATAAATGAAAAAGAAAAAAGTGGCAACAGAAAGAACTTGGGACCATTTTTAAAACATAGTCTGATAACCTGATAACCAGCAAGAGGCTAATCAGGCTTTTGTCCTTTTACAGTTTAATAGGTCATTAAGGAACACACAATTCTAGTAAAGTCTCCAGAAACCTTGACATCTACCTTGCCTTAACCCTGTCTTAGTTTTACCCTATTTCTTGCACCAGAGAATCTCAGTTCTCCCCCCCTTTTTTGTATACTTTCAGTGGAGGTTGTCCATGAGAGTTTCTGTTTTCCTCCTGTGGGAGTGCCTTATGTGTCCTCCTGTGAGCGTCCTCACACTTCCTGTGACAGCTCCTTACATGGCCTCCTGTGAGAGAGCCTCATACTTCTGGTACTGATACTGGTAGTCAGAATCTGGGTCTTGTGTTCCCAGGTTCTTAGCTTTTTATTCAAGGAATTGAAATAAAGGTCCACACAGATTGCAAACTAACAGTTCACTTACAGGCTTTAGTACAGATCAGAAAGATATACTGTTAGGAGTAAGGGTGGGCCACATAAATGAGAAAGGACTCAAGGGTCCCAGATGACTACCTGGGCGCTATTTTATATGTTCTAAAGGAAAGAGGAATTGGTTATTAGGGGTGTGTTTTTCTATTTGACAAACATATTCAAGTTATGTAACTTATCTATTATGAATGTCTCTTCCCATGATGCAACTGATTTTAATGATATGCATGCCTAATTTTGTATGAGCATAAAATGGTAATAGGGGATTCTCCCTAAAAGTTTACTCAGAGGACATAGCTTGCCTTATTGCACCAAAAATTTTCAAGCTGAATCAGGGAGCCCCCCACCAGCCTCCCTGTCTTGTACTCGGACATAACTGGAGTATGATTGAATAGATTCTGTTTGATCAAGGGAAGGAGAAACTTATTCCATTGTTTGAAGTGTGCTGTTTGTGTATCTGTGTACATGGGGGTCCTGGGTTTCTAGGTTTGGAGAAGGCTGTATATGTATTGTTCATGCAGGTAAGGGTCTCAGGCTGCCAGGTGCATTACTAGCAGTAGGGTGTAGGCATAGCCCAAACCAAGTGAGGTCCCAGGTTTCAAAACTGTTCACTATGCTTGCCTGCCTTGTGCTTCTGTCTGAATAGGGTTGCATACTTTATACTGTGATTTCACTTTTATGGCCTCAAGCTCAGATCCTTCTGTCTCCACCTCCTGAATGCTTGAATTAAAAGTGTGTCACTATGCCCAGCTTTGTACTATGATTTCATTAGTTTTGTGTCATCTTGAAACTGGAAATGTGACAGCATGTAGAGAATGAGTTAAGAGAACCGTCCTAAATATAGGGAACATGTGGAACCTACCTCGTAGTTTTTTAGTTGAGTATGAAGCTAACCAGAATATCAACTACAAAGAATCAAATTGGCCACTGGTCACTTCTAGCTAACCAAGATTTGTTGTTATTTCTAATATTTACAACTGTCATATCTATTTGATGGATTATTAACCTTATTAAGATGGTAGCCTCTATCTCTTCTAATTTTAGCTTGATGCCTACTTTGTCAGTTATGAGTATAGTTACCTCTGCCTGTTTTTTGTTTCCATTTGCTTATGTGTCATTTTCCTTGCTTTCACTTTCAGTTTGCAAGTGTCTTTGCCATTGAGGTGTGTTTCTTGCAGGCAGCAAATGGTGGGACTAGAAAAACAACTAGTCCTTTGTCTTTTAATTGGATAGGTAATACCATTTACATTTAGAGTTACTATTGAAAAATATTATCTGATTCCTGTAATTTTCTTGGTTGTTTTTCTGGTTGGCTTTCTCACCTGTCATCACTAGGAGTTAGTTGGTTTACTGAGTCTGACATGGTTGATTCTTTCTTGGTTCTCATTTATTCATCTGTTCCTCATAAAATTCTTATTCTTTCCTGAGCTTTCATGTCTGACTGTCTTCTCCTTTGTGTACAGCATTCCTTAAGTATTTTCTGCAATCCTGACTTTGGTACTAATGGATTATTTAATTGGGCAAACTTAGAAAGTTCAAGAGAGTAAAAAGGAGAAAAATGTTACAAAACAGTAGAGAAAAGTCAAGAGATTTTTTTAAAACTGCCCAATAAAGAAGAAATACAGAAAAAAGTAGATGAATGTAAGAAAGGGAATAAAAAATAAAAACATTCTAAAAGTTTTTAAATGCATTGATGGGAATATCAAGAGAGTTTGACTCAGCCTTCTTCAGTAACAGAAACTATAATTAGTCAACATAAGTGCAATTTTAACGCTTCTTCCTGACCATTTTAGCGGTTTGCTGCTGTCATCATGAGAATAAGAGAGCCACGGACAACAGCATTGATTTTCAGTTCTGGAAAAATGGTGTGCACAGGAGCCAAGAGGTATCCGTAAGGGATTCTTCGTTTCTGATGGATGTATTATGAAAGAAAAAAGGATATGGTTTATATTATCAGGCTAGCACTTTGTTTGTTTGTTAAAGGCAGGGTTTCTCTGTGTAACCGCCCTGGATTTCCTGGAACTCACTTTATAGAACAAGCTGGCTTTGAACTTAAAAAAAAGTCCATCTGCCTCTGCCTCTACCTCTGCCTCTGGAGTGATGGAATTAAAGAGATGAGCCACTACCACTCAACTGGACTAGCACTTTTTGGTTTTTCGAGACAGGGTTTCTCTGTGTAGTTTTGATGCCTGTCCTGGATCTCACTCTGTAGCCCAGGCTGGCCTCAAACTCACAGAGATCCGCCTGGCTCTGCCTCCCAAGTGCTGGAATTAAAGGCAGGTGCCACCACCAACCAGCTGGACTAGCATTTTTAACATGTTATTATTTTTTGGGTTTTTGTTTTTTTTGGTTTTTTTATTTTTTTGTAATGTATACAATGTTCTGCATGTATGTCTGCAGGCCAGAAGAGGGCGTCAGATCTCATTACAGATGGTGTGAACCACCATGTGGTTGCTGGGAATTGAATTCAGGACCTCTGGAGGAGCAGTCAGTGCTCTTAACCTGAGCCATCTCTCCAGCCCTAACATGTTATTTTTAATAGGTTATCTTAATCACCTTGAATAGCATCGATGCTCCACTTATCATTTTTGTTACCCTGCTCTCCTGTACAACTTTGGTTGTAGCATTGTATTTGTATCCTGCTTTTCTTTCTTTCTTTCTTTCTTTCTTTCTTTCTTTCTTTCTTTATTTCTTTCATTTATTTTTATTTTTTTCTTTGCCAGAAAAGGCGCAAAGCTACACAGGGAAACCCTGTCTCAAAAAACCAAAAAAAAAAAAATTATTTATTTATTACACATACAGTGTTCTATCTACATTCCAAAAGAGGGCACCAGATCTCATTATAGATGGTTGTGAGCCACCATGTGGTTGCTGGGAATTGAACTCAGGACCTCTGGAAGAATAGCCAGTGCTCTTAACTGCTGAGCCATCTCTTCACACACATACCCCCCTTTTATATAGTTTTATAAAGTTTTCATCTCAGTAGAAATTTGTGGGTCAGAATGTAGCAGTAATAGCAGTGATCATGACAATTAAACCTCATGCTACATCACATCTTTTAAAACTAAGGCTTGTCAATAATGTGGCAAGTCCAAGGCTGATGTTTTGGTAGATTATGGTTTTTGTTAAGGACTCAGGGATAGTTTAATTACTTTCCTAATTTCCATTTAAGTTATTCTTGTAAATTGTTCCATTGGGTTTCCATACATAACTCACTGTTTTTCCTTTCTGTAGTGAAGAACAATCCAGACTAGCAGCAAGAAAATACGCTAGAGTTGTGCAGAAGTTGGGCTTTCCAGCTAAGTTCTTAGACTTCAAGATCCAAAACATGGTGGGGAGCTGTGATGTGAAGTTCCCCATAAGGCTGGAAGGCCTTGTGCTGACCCACCAGCAGTTCAGTAGGTAGGTCTGAGAGGTATTGGGATCAGTTTTAGCAGCAATCCATTTATAATCTCAGGCATCATTTGGGGTGAAGTACATTTAAGACATTCAGTTTCTAAGCATATGATGTAGTTGCAAGTTGAGTGTGCTACTTGTAAACATAAGGTATCCACAGTTGTACTGCAGTTCTTCAGTCCTTACAGTTCCCATTTCCTTAGTCACTTAGTGACTCCCAAACTCCCCTGCGATGGAATGACATATTCATTCACTTCTGTATGCCTTATCATTTTGTTAGTCAATACATACATTTAAATACATGAATTTGTAGTTTCTTCTACCACTTTTCTCCTAGTTTGAACCTTTTTTTGTCGACATACCAGCAAAGTATAAATATAAGCAGCAGGGATATGCTGTCCATTATTATCCTTTGCCATTTTTCTGGTGTTTGTGTAGCTTCCCTACCCAAAGCCTTATCTCAGTGTCGTTTTTTCTATTTGCAGCCACACCAGCTTACCAGCTCCTTCACACTCAGCATATTCTTGTTGCTTCAGGGCCTTTGCACATGACACTTTGATACCTAGCACATTGGGTTCAATTTTCAACATAGAAACTCCTGTTTGAGTTTCAGATACTCACTCAGTGTTGCTCTTCCTCATACAGATCTTTCCTGGGTTTATCTACAGGTCACATATAAGACAGACAGGTCCTTATCAGATTGAACTAATAAACCCAAAATCACTAGGTTAGAATTTCATTAACGTCAGTTCAGGTAGACAGTGTGATCAAGGAATAGGTTCATTTCCATGTTTGGTTTATCAAAACTGACAGCTCCAGAATATTTCTACTCAGGGAGATGAGATATTATTGCAAGGCTGACTGTCTTTATCAGCTCTTAGAGTGAATGGTGAGATTATGCTGCTATTCCTAGACTTGCCCAAAATGAATCTAATGAGGATCAGAAAATGTGAATTGTAGCTCTTGTCTTTAATCACAGAAAATGTCGATTCTGTGAAGACAGCATTAAGTGATAGGAAGACATGTAGTTTGTTGCCATGTCCATGACATGTGGCTCTTGTTTGGTGAAAGTGTTTTCTTGTGTTTCCTATTTGTTGACATCTGGCTTATTCACTCACTACTTCCTAGCCCAAGGCCTCATTGCTTTTACACAAAAACTGATGGTTTCTAAACTCTTTCCCATTTTCTTTCTAGCTATGAGCCAGAATTATTTCCTGGATTAATCTACAGAATGATCAAACCCAGAATTGTTCTCCTTATTTTTGTTTCTGGAAAAGTTGTATTAACAGGTAAGTTAAAAGGAAAGTAGTGTACCAAAACTGGAAGGAATTTTAGAATGGCATTTCTGGGTTGGGATGTTTTTACATTTTGTTTCCCATCCTAACCTTCATGAGAAAGAAGGAAGGGTGAAAACAGTGGCGTCCTGCTACAGTTATGGCCTTTAGCTAGATTATGCTTCACTGAGGCAGCAGGCAAAGAGGGAACACTAATAAGTGACTGTTTTCAGCTGGCATTAGCCCCCTGGAACTTGGAGTTACTAGAGTATCATTCTGAGATAAGACAGAGAAGAGTCCCATTGAATGCCAGTAGTTGGGAGGATAAGCAGTCAGTCCTCAGTGCTTACCAGTTACCATGCCACTCAGGACCAAGTGTGGGAAAGAACTGTGCACTAGGGGGTGGTATTGCCTTGCTGACTTCTGGATCCTGGCCCAGAACTCACTGGGGTGAGGAAATGGTGGACTACAGTGTGAAAAGTCACCTGGTGTACCATTTTTTAAAATGGTAAGAAAATAATGTTTTAAAAAACAAAGCTGGAAAGCAGGGCATGGCCGTTAATCCTAGCACTCAGGAGGCAGAGGCAGAAACAGGACAGCCATGGCTACACAGAGAACCCCTGTCTCCAAGAAAAACAAAATAAAACAAAAACGCTAGGATTATGACAAGGGTCTGCTACCATTTGTTTGTCTTAACTGGGTATGGAGAGAGGTGTATTGTGGCTTTGTTTTAAGGTCATGATGTTACTTTCTATTTTAAGTAATGTTAACCATCTCATTTCTATTCCCATGTGTCTTTGTAGGTGCTAAAGTTAGAGCAGAAATTTATGAAGCATTTGAAAACATCTACCCCATCTTAAAGGGATTCAGGAAGACCACATAGTGGCTGCCATGTGCCCCTGCCTCCCCTACCCACTTGTTTTTTAAAACCAGTCAGTTTTGGTACCACTGATGGTACAGTTGTGAGAAGAAGGACACTGGGTTACAGGTGGCAGTGAAGTGACCCTGTGTCCTACTGCAGGATGCTGGAAAGGTTCCCTCCTCTGCACTGAGATCACCCTGCAGCATTACTGTGAGTTGCTTGCTCTGTGCTGCTATATGGGCAGCACTGCCCATTTATTTATATTTAGATTTTAAACACTGCTGGTGATGAGTTTGTTGGTTTAAGGGACAGAACTTTTAAGTGTTAAAGCCACCTGTACAATTGGACTTTTTATTTTAACTTTTCCCACATAAGCCAGTTTTTATATTTCTACCAGAAAAAGTAAAAATCTTTTTTTTTAAAGTGTTGTTTTTCTAGTTTGTAACTCTAAGGAGTTATTTTTGTGCCAGATACATTCCGCCTTCCCAGTATTGCAGAACTGAATGGTTGTATTAATCAAAACAAATGTACATACTTTTCTTTCTTCAGAGTACTCTGCACACACACAAAAAATGCAGCTTGTAAATTTAGATTTTTGTTATAAATGATACCTTGTAAGTCATATGATTATACTGTCAAAGAAATTTATTTTAGATATAATGCCTGAGACCATTGTTTTGTTTGCTTGTCGTGTTTTTGCTTTTTTGCTTTTTTGCTCTTGCAGTGAACATGGACTGGCCATTGGTTTGTCCCCATTGAACACCTTGTTTCTTAGACATTCCACAGTGGCTGGGGGCTTCACCAAACTAGTTATGTTTTGTTCCCTTTTCAGCCTTTGCCAGAGTCTTGTCCAAGGTTTCATAGCTAGTAAGGGACATTGTGGGGCTCTGAGTAATTCAGGTGTAGAAGTTTGGTGCCCTGTCCACAGATAGCTAGCTTCTCTGATACAACATTTCTGTTATGGCTGTTTTTCTCATGAAATATCAGGTGGACATTTGTAAGGCCTTGGATTATTTTAGGAGCATTTTATGTCCTTTTTTTTTTTTTTTTTAATTATAAAAGTACATTTTTCACAGTTCAGAGTATGTATAATGAGAAAGAAGACTTTTTATTTCCATCCTTACCTATTTCCCCAGGTAACTTCTAGATTAGTGTCTTCTAATCCTTCCCCTAGATTATTCCTGAGCTCTCAAATGATGGTGGCAGTGGGACACACACACACACACACACACACACACACACACACACACACACAATAAGTGACTGTTTTCAGCTGGCATTAGCCCCCTGGAACTTGGGGTTACTAGAGTATCATTCTGAGATAAGACAGAGAAGAGTCCCATTGAATGCCAGTAGTTGGGAGGATAAGCAGTCAGTCCTCAGTGCTTACCAGTTACCATGCCACTCAGGACCAAGTGTGGGAAAGAACTGTGCACTAGGGGGTGGTATTGCCTTGCTGACTTCTGGATCCTGGCCCAGAACTCACTGGGGTGAGGAAATGGTGGACTAGGGTGTTAAAGTCACCAGGTATGTTGCTTTCTAAATTCTTAATGTGCAGTTCTGACCTTTGGGGCCACTTTTCATCTCATTTTTTGAAAAATAATGAAGCATATGTTCTTTTGTGACTTTCATTTTTGCAGTCAGTGTATCAGTTATACTTCCAAGATATACAATGTAATATCCTCTTAGACACTTTGAATGGTGATGGTCCTTTGTTACCTCCAGTGCACACTCTGTATACAGTGTTGGACCAGTTATTCTTGTATGTGTATTTTGAATACATTATAGATTTCTAGAGTATACTTTTACAAGAGGAACTGATGTATTATAAACCATTTGTGTTTTAAGTTTTGACAAATCAATACTAGGTTCCAGTCCCCCCAAAAAAGTGTACAAAGTACCCTTTCTTGCACTTCCCAGACATTACTGATGTTAGTAATATGAGAACTATTTGGAAAGGCATCATTCTAGTATTTCTCTTCATGATTATATGTTTTTCTTTTTAAGTTTTATAATTATTTTTATATGGGGCATTTTCATTTCATAAAAGTTAATTATTTCATTGGGTTTTTTTTATAACACTTTAAGAAAAAATGTTGATATATATTTAGCTTTTTCCAATCTATTTATTGAACTCTTATTATTGCTGTTAATAGTTGATTATATTTGAACCCTACGTTCTAGGCAATGTAGTAGTTTTGGTAAATAGTAATCTTGTTTGTTTTGTTTTTTTTCTAGTATTTACTTTTAACATTTCAATGGCTGGGACTTAGCCCATTCCTGTTAATCTATATGTTGCCACGTGTTCCGTGGCTTTACCTGTGTGCCATTACATGCTGCTCCCTGGATGACAGGCTGGCGTCCTCCTGACTCAGCCTTCCTCTTCCCAGAATTCTCTTTGTCTGCTTATCCCACCTATACTATACTTCCTGCCTGGCTACTGGCCAATCAGCATTTTATTTATCAGTCAATCAGAGCAACACATTCACAGCATAGAGAATGGCATTCCCCAGCAAACATACCTTGCTTTTTTCCTTTTTTCTTTCCTGTTTTTATTTGAGACAGGTTGACATGATTAGGGGTTCTATAGCCCAGGTGGCCATAAACTCAATGATTCCACCTTACTCTCTCAAGTAGCTGGGATTATAAGCCTCATGAACCACTAGGTCTCACCAAGGTTTTTATTTAACCTGTTTATCCTCATTGTTAGCTTTTGACATACTGGTGACAAAACACAGGCTCATGTGCTTGCAGGGTATGATCTATGTGACTGACCTACCCCCAGAGTAGAACCCTTCATTCTTAAGGACATAGGGGCTGGCAGATTAGTATGTACTGGTATGTTGAGTGTACTCTACCTAGATTACACATGCAGCAGTCTTTTTTAGAAAGTGGTTGTCTTAGTTAGGGTTAGTGTTGCTGATAAAATACCATGACCAAAAGCAACTTAGGGAAAAAAGGGCTTATTTCAGTTTATAATTGCAGTCCATCATGAAGGGAAGACAGGGCTGGAACTCAAGCAGAGGCCATGAAAGAACGCTGCTTACTGGCTTACTCAGCCTCTCTCTGCCCAGGGGTGGCACCATCCACATTGAGCTGGGCTCTCCTATATCAATCAAGAGTGTGCCCACAGACTTGCCTACAGGTCAGTCTTATGGAGCCGTTTTCTCAAGATTTCTTCTTCTCAGATATGTCTAGGTTTGTGTCAAACTGACAAAAAAACCAAACAAGGTAATGGTCTTAGTGAGAAGGGATCTTGCTATACCTGGCCTAGGCCGATCCGATCAGGCACTCAGTTTATGGCCTGAGTTGGCCTTGAATCCATGGGCCTCCAAGATTCACCCAAATGTACTCATGAGTGCCTACCTGGTACATTAATGTCCATACCACCTGGGGATATCCCCAAATAATAGCCCTTACCATTTATAAATACCTTAACACATTTACTTTTAAAAGCCCTCAGCATTCAGGGCTTTCTCTTAGTACATTTTGAGTAGACAGGGTTACAGGTAATTTAGGGTGTGACGCTATACTCCTGTCTGGAGCTTTCCCCCGAGTCGCTGTCTCTACATTTGCCACTAATTGCCAATTCCTTCTACAGCTGTAATACTAGTTCTGTGTGCTTCTTAATATTTTAGCTATCTCAAGTTAAAAATGAACATTTTCCCCTTAAAAATAGCTTGGTAAGTAACAGGTGTCCCCCTTAGGAGTCCCTAAATGGTTCTACGTGTATCTTAATGTACACATAGGTGGTATGAACTTGTAGGCCAGGACTCTGTATAATATGCTATAGCCAGATAGTCAGTGGTAGTAGAATGTGATATAACCTTGGCAGATTAAGATTCAGGGTGAACAAGGCTGCTAAGGTAACATATAACACAACAGCTCTGTTGAGGTTTGTTTCAGTGTGGGTCTCTGATGTTGGGAATTCACTGTGAGTAGGTGGAGACTGGAAGCACTGTTAAGGTCTTAAGATGTGGCCATTTGCTTGGCCATGGACCATATGGAACACCCCATATCTGAAAGATGGCCCAGAACCTCCCCCCTTTAGTCAGGGTGCTGCTTCCAGGGTCTGTTCCTTCTCTTCACTCTCCTCCATCAACCTGGGAGGGCAGCCTGTCCAAAGTATTTGCACAGGAAGATGAAGCCCTTGTTCTCAGTCTTCTATAAGCAGGTCCCCTGGCTTTACAAGGTCAGTTCTGAAGTAGGGCCTTCTCAAATCCAGGCTCCTGTCAAGCTTGGGACTACTGCTTCTTTACTGGCTCCTCCTTCATCCTACTCAGTCTGACAAAGTTCAGTTTTTCCTTGTTCTGGCACCAGACAGTATTGACTACTTCAGTTTTACCTACAAACCTCTTTAACTGTAAATTTGGAGGTGGAGAAATGCTGTGAATGTGAGGTTTACAGAAAGAAATACACATGGTTCCTTCCAGACACTTTTTTTTTTTAAATTGATAAAGTTCTAGACTTTTAATCTCTTTATTTTTATTTTATGTGCATTGGTGTTGGGTTCCCTGGAACTCAAATTACAGACAGCTGTGAGCTGCCATGTGGGTGCTGGGAACTGAACCATCTTTCCAGCCCCCACCCCCAAGATACTCTTAAGATTTTATTTTTTGCTTATGTGTATGTTTTGTGTATCTGTATGAGTTATGCCATATATGTACTGGGTCTCCACAGATGAAAGGTCATCAGATCCTCTAGAGCTGGTGTTACAGGTAGTTGTGAGCTTCCTGATGTGAGTGCTAGGAACTGAACTTGGGTCCTTTGGAAGAGAAGCAAGCACTCTTAATAGCTGAGCCTGAAGCTGGAGAGATGGCTCAGAGATTAACTGAGCCCTGGCTGTTTTTGCAGAGGACCTAGGTTTGATTCCCAGCACCCACATAGCATCTCACAATGATCTGTAACTCCAGTTTCAGGGGATTGGGGATTCAATGTCTTCTTCTGGCCTCTGAAGTATGTGGTACACATACATGCAGGCAAAACATTACAATAAAAAATAGTAATTACAAACAGTTGAGCCACCTCTCCAGCATATTTATTTCTATGCACACATAATATTTCCACAAAGTTAACATACCATGAACATCAAAAATATTCTGGTGTTTATTTATACCCTATACCCCTCTTACTTGGTATCCATGTATGTTTGTAACATTAACATTATCACCCTTCATTATAGATACACCAAAAATGTTATTAGAATACATTTAATAATACAGAGACATGGTAAATAATATATCAAGTAACATTTTCATACTTTGGTCTTTGGTAACTGCTTCCTTGAGATAAAGTCCTGGAGGTGGAATTGTGAGGTACAGAGGCATAAGGAACATTTTTAAGAATGTAACCCTTTTCAAGGTGTATCTATTATATCCTGTTTCCACACAAATTCCTCTGTGTAGCCAGTGCCCAGACTGCAGCTCTCAGCACAGGTGAAGACTGCCAGGACGCCCCAGTCCACACTTCTGCCCAGTCTGTCTGCTTTTAGGTGGTTCAACAGCTGGGGCATGACCTGGAATTCAAATACCCTCTTGGCACCACAGGAGCAATCTGGGATATCTTTTTCTTGAGGAATATTTTCACCAGAAATCCAGATGGGTTTAATACCTCTTCCATACCTGAGAATCTAAAATCAACAAGGACCACATTTCATCTAAGAATTTCCAATGGAATGATGACCTGAGGATCATTTAGAGAAAATCTACATGTGTTTCTATACACTACCAACATCCCTAAACCTCAAAGCCATTATTTCAGCTTATTTCCTAACTAGTGATAGTCCTCCCTAAGATGTCAGAACCTTTTAAAACAATTAAAATCATTGTGTGTGGACACATGCACATGGCAGCACTCATGTCAGAGTGTGAGTCTGGAGGCCAGAAGATAATTGTGAGTCAACTTTTGTCTAGGTCCCAAGGGCCAAATCAGGCTATGATTCAGCAACAGGCCCTGGCCCCAATGATAGCATCGCAGTCCTATGCACTACATTGAAAAGGAGTTGAGAATAACTCATTACTAGAGTCTGCATACAAAATGTGGCCCAAAGTAGTTAGTACTTGTTTTCACATATAGTCAGAATCCTTAAATAAAAAAGGGATATATATGTAGTCAGACATGGTGCTCAGTTAAATTGTTTAAAAAAGGGTAAATTCACTTTGTTTAAAATATATCACTATTGCTAAAAACCACTTCTGTGTAAAGGTCTGGATGCTTATTTAATTCAGTATTTTTAGGAAGTTGCCTTTAGTGATTTTGTTTATGGCAAAGTAACTTAATGGGGAAAAGTTAACAATATATCATGCTTTTTTTTTTTTTTTTTTTTTTTTTTAGAATTGTGTATGTATATATTTACGTGTATACAGTATATAGGCATTTGAATCTTACTGGTTTTATAAGCTGAAAATAGGGGTTATAGTCAATTTGAGAACATAATGAAGAGGTATAAATCCCACCTTACCTGCTCTGGTTCGAGGGCTATTTTGGATTTAAACTTTTGGAAAATGTGATCTTCCTTGGATTCATGCCTTGCCATGGAATCTAGTTCTTCTTCAAGTATTCTCCCTTGAAAAAAACAAAACAAAAAACACAATAATTATTGAATACTGGGATAATCCCCACAACTTAACAATTCTGTATGGGGAATCTAGTTAATAACCTAATTAGATAGCTTCCTCTGTTGAAGTAACATAGTGCTTATTTCTAGGTAACATTATGTAATCATTATAGATCTAGTCTTTAAGGCTTCAAATTAAAATATAGGTGATGTTAGGACTCCCTGCAATGTGAATCTCATCACTATTATTCTTAAACTATCTGGATTCTTTTTTTGTTGTTGTTTCTGTTTGTTTGTTTTTCCAGGCAGGGTTTCTCTGTGTAACAGTACTAGCCGTCCTGGAACTTTCTCTGTAGACCAGGCTGGCCTCAAATCACAGAGATCCACCTATCTCTGCCTGAGTGCTGGGTTTAAAGGTGTGTGCCACCACTGCCCGGCCTGGATTCTTATTTCAAGTCTCCTTATATCTCACCTATCTCTTTCCAGTTTGCACTTATTCACAGTCAGGAAATGCCATTTCCTGTTCCATAGCCAGTTTGGAACTTCTACCTAACCTGAACCGCTGTTCTTGAACAGACCAGTGGCTACCAATACAACCTTTAGTGTTGGTAATGCATCAAAATACAGTTTTGATATCCTGAGTCAGATAAGCTGAAATTCACTTTCACCATTTTGATAAACTGGAAGAGGTATTAATGAATGGCACTTACTGCCATAAATAGCCAGGATGCATGGAGAACGTACATTCCCTCAAGTGTAAAAGCAAACGTACATTCTCTCAAGTGTAAAAGCAAAGCATTAATGATTTGGGGGACCTTAAGATACTCCACAGGTGTCTCCCTGTACATCCCCTCCCTCCCAACCTCTTTCTCCTTGCTGCCCAAACCATAAAGTTTCTGTTTTTCAAAACCAGGAATTGAATCTAGAGCCTACACTGAGTTCCAACCCCCATTCTATTTTTATTTTTCTAGATAGGGTCTTGTGAATTTGTTCAGGCTTGCCTTGACCTCATTTGGTGGCCCTAGAAGGCCCTGGACTTAGAATCCTCCTGCCTTAAGCGTCCTGAGTAGCTGGGATTATAGGTCTGTACCACTAAGGTGTGTGTGTGTGTGTGTGTGTGTGTGTGTGTGTGTGTGTGTGTGTGTGTGTTTTTCTCTGTTTAACAGCCTTGGCTGTGTGTGTGTGTGTGTGTGTGTGTGTGTGTGTGTGTGTGTGTGTGTGTGTTTCTCTGTTTAACAGCCTTGGCTGTCCTGGAATTCACTCTGTAGACCAGGCTGACCTTGAACTCACTGAGGTCCACCTGCCTCTGCCACCAAAGTGCTGGGATTAAAGGCATGATTACTGAATTCTTAACTGTTAACTTTTTAAATTTCTGATAATAACCACTTTCTTTTATTATTTGAGTACTTCTTCCTTAGTTTTGGAATCGACTACCTCTTTAAGTAGATCATTTTATAGATCTGGAGTACCAACTACAAATAAGATGATCTAACAGTTTCTAAACATTTAAAAAATCTCAAGAATTTTAAATAGTTGTTGTAGATAAAAGTACTCATGAGTTGCTGGCATCTTCTAATAAAAATTCAGACCTACTTTTTGCAAATCTGTATGATTCTTTTCCCAGACCCAGTACATCAATTACTCAATAAAATACAGCAGTCAGATGTAAAATGATGCAACACATGTAATATTTGTACTCAGGAGGTGGAGGCAAGAGGATGAATTCAAGGCAGCTTGGCCTACAGGAGAACCTGTCTCCAAGTAAAAGAAAAATACGCTCATTAATTTTTTTTTTCATTCTTGAAATGTATTTTTCTAGAGATCTACCATCAAATCACTGGTTTGAAGTCATGTAGAATTAAGTGGTTATATAGTTCAACTGCTTACTGTTATGATTGCTTCTTATTCTATAAGCATTCTATGCTTACTCATGTGATTGGGAGGTCCCATGGTCACAACTCTTGAGCACACCGTCCCTCTCATTAAATTCCTTTCTGAAGGAAAACTTTCATGACTTGCCACTTGTAAAAACATGAGCAACAGTGTACACATGAGTAGACACATCAGAGTTACATCCAGGTAGTTCATATAGCATCCAAACCTAGGTTCTCCCAAAGAGCGGCAAGTGCTCCTAACCTCTGAGCCATCTCTCCAGCCCATCATCCTTTTGTCAGTCACAAGACATTTTACTTGGTTGAGCATTCATGGGCTTCCTCCTGACTACTAGGTGCCATTCTTCCCATGTGTATTCCTGTTACCAAGCATGAACTGGGCCACAAAACAACTCTGACATTAATTTTTTAATGCTTGTGGCAAATGAACCAGTAACTGAGATTCTAATTTAGTTTCTATAAACCTGACCTTAGGATTTAAAAGTTCAAATTCTAGAGTCAGCAAGATCTAGAATCAAACTATAAAGCTATTTTTTTGTTCAAACACATGATACCTAGAACTTCATTTCCTCACTGGAAGCCCAAGGCAAAGTGTGTTCAATGAGCCCCATGCGTAAGCAACATCAGTACAGGGTGAATGCTGGACTGGTGACTACACTTGTGTTGTTTACTACTCAAGTCTCTTAAATGGTCAGCATAGACAGACAGCCCTAGAGCATGAACTCTAGAGAAGATAACCAAAGTATGTACCTAAAAGACTAAGTTACTAAGGGCCCTTCCTGTCATATATTCTGTAGTTACTGTTTTGATCTACAATCTTCTACCATGATAATCTCTCTTTCACCAGACACACACTGATGGAGCTTTTCTTCACTGAAGTTTTTTTCCAAAGTATATTTGATCATAGTACTGTAAAACTGATGCACCGACTCCTTACCCATGCTTCCTGTAACTTCAGAATAATCTTCCATTTCCACAGCCTCAGGTGTAATCTCATCTTCTGCTTCTGTTACAATTTCAAATTCTGGAAATAGGAAGTTGTGGTCTGGAGCTGTCTGGTTTAAATGATCTACAATAAAGTTATTAGCTTCATTAATAAACATTTAGTTTTGAAGGTGATCTGAAATGTTGCCATTTCTATAGTGTAGTTCTGAGATCAGTGTTGGTGAGTGATTTCATCACAGTTTGAACATCAGTCACTGTGGAAGAGGACAATCACTATGTAGCCTTATGCCAGTAATCAAGTGAAATAATAGCCATTAAATGTACAAAGCTGCTGCCTACAGAACATGTGAAGTTATGAGTTTTATGAGTCAGGCTCTCACTATGTAGCCCAGATGGTCCTCAAACTCCCCCTGTATCTATCACCACCACTGGCTCAATGATATTTGTAAAATACACAGTAGGCTAAAATAAGATTAAATGGTACAATAAATATACCAGCTATTAGCAGTCACTTGTTATCAGAGGATTGGATATTATACATAACTTCATGTACTCTAGGACTAACACAAGCATAGATCACAGTCTACAAAGTCACTTAAACAGTTAAGAATTATAATTTAATCAGGGATGTATTTGCTGTCAACCAAAAGATAGTGAAGCTTTATGCATGCCTACTGTTAGAACTACTATGTTTCTCTGTTAATATGGCTGGTTATATTTTAGGTTAGGGAGTCCTAAAAGCCAATACTCAAGAAAGGCTGTCCACATGAGTAAGATTGAACAACACACAGCTCTTTCATTTTTGAAGTGTCCGTGTTACCAGTTCTTATAAGTTTTAAAGTTTTCTAATTTCAACTTTAATCAGAAACTAAATAAAGTATCTGGGTTGACTGAGGTGGGGAAACTGAGGTCACAACAAGGAAGTCTTACCTGACTCTGTACAAGCCTGCTTGTGTCCCAGCCGCCAGTCTAGTGTCTGATGCTCCTTACTGCAGTAATGCGCCTGCCTGCACCTAGAGCATGTCTTAGGGCCCAAGCAGCCACAAACCCTGCAGAGATGGGCTCCGGACTTAAGCTGGAGATAAACAGATTCGCCAGTGTCTGAAGCTCCGGTCTCAGAAGGTGGCTCATATGAGTAAAACTCGTTTTCCCTTGGTAGCTGATTACGAAAAACTGAAACGAAGAAAAGAGGTATGTAAAGTATAAAGGTTTTCTGAGAAACAAAATTCAAACATTTGGACTTTCTTCGGTGTCACCTAATAAAGTGTTATTTAAAGAGGAAAAGTGAGGTTTTCGATTTCAGGGGGCAGTTCTTATAGGAGAGGGAATAAAACCGGGAAGGTTTTAATATCTGACACGAGCAACTAGCTGTCTCTAAAGAGTTCGTACCGATCAAAGAGTTCTCACCGAGTGCAAAAGGATGAGACTCTGTAGGGGCACATTTCTAAGAGACAATTTCTGTTACCCGACCACAGCCACCCACGCCTGGAGTTTGGCCCTGTCCCGGGGCGGCCGCTCACCTCGCAGGCCGGCGCAGCACGGCGGCTCGCGACAGCAGAAGAGGAAGAGGCTGCGGTGGAAGGCGTCGTGCCGGCCGGGCAGCGGCGCGTACACCTGCAGCAGGAAGGCCAGCGGGCGGCCGCAGCGCGCGCACGCCAGCGCCTCGGGTCCCGGCAGCTCCGACAGGCCCAGCCACGCGGGCCGCCCGCCCACCTTGCTGGGGAACTGCTCGCTACGCAGCCTCCAGGCCGGGGCCTCCTCGGCGAAGCCCAACTCCACCGGCCCGGCCGCCCCTGCAGCCATGAGTTCTAGCGATATTCCGCGTTTGGTCCACCACACCGGAAGCGGGTGGTCCGCGTTGGACCGGAAGGCGAGGTCAGGTCGCTAGCTGGGACCCGACTGGCGGTCACCCTAAGAGTAGGCAGGAAGCAGAAATGAATACAGGATGCTGGTGGGCGGGACCCAACCTCTTCAATCCTCACTGCACTGTCTCTACTTCCGGGGTGTCGGAGGCCAGATGCTTTTTCAGGCTTTTGGGGAGCTCTGAGCTCAAGATGTTGGTTCGTAGCTGTAGACTTTAGCTATTGGGTAAAGAGACTTGGCCCGGATCAAAAACATTTCATAGTTGGTTTTTGTTTTGTTTTGATTTGATTTTTTGGTCTTTCGAGACAGAGTAAACCAGAATTCCTGGAAGGAAACTGTTTTCATAGTCTGATCAATTAACAAAACTTTTTTTACTTTGAAGAGTTTAAAATGTTACTGATACTATTTCTCTTTGGGTTGTTTTTAGCCCCTTAAAGAGCTCTTAGTGCCCACCTCTGTGTCAGATCTAACATCCTGAAAAACATAGAAGACGATTGGAATGTATTAACAAAATGCTATTCTCCATTAATCAAAAGGCTAAGAATGCTATCAGATGGCTCTAAAGCCTATAGGTGAGATTTCTCTGCCTGTAACTGACTACTTAATATTACCACCAATGCATTTTTTTAAAGATTTTATTTATTATGTATGCACCATGTATGACTGCAGGCCAGAAGAGGGCATCAGATCTCATTACAGATGGTTGTGAGCCACCATGTGGTTGCTGGGAATTGAACTCAGGACCTCTGGAAGAGCAGTCAGTGCTCTTAACCCCTGAGCCATCTCTCCAGCCCCCGAGGCATTTTTAGAATACCTTGATTTCAGATTTTCTTTGTTCTGTTACTATAAAAACTCCATGAAACTGCTTCCACATTGGAACATTGTACTTGGGAAGCCCTGAATATTTGTGCCTAGACTATGATCACTCAAATTTAGCTCCAGAATAAACTTCAACCACCTCCCCTTGAGGGGAGAGTTGTAGTCTTTGTGTCAACGTTAGATTGCAGTGGGTTCCGATCTTGTATGTACAGCCAAATTAAGCACAGCTAAGACAAAAGAGGGGAGAAAGATTTATTACTCTCAGCAGACAAGGGGAGCACAGGAGTGACTTACATATTCACAGAGGGGTCAGCCCATTTTTTTCTATTAATTATAAAAGTATGTTTTTTTCTGCCACTTGGCATACTTTTTTAATTTAATTTAATTTTATTTTATTTTCAACAAAAAAATGTACTGACCATCAGTGGTGGCACATGCCTTTTTCTTTCTTTCTTTTTTTTTGAGGAGGCATTAATGATTCATAAGAAATTTCCCATCAATCCAATATCCCCAGATTATACAAATATTAGAAGCCCCCCCAGCAGGCAACATAGGGAGATCAAAAGAAAAGTGGCTCGGAGACCATCAGCATCTCAGCTTCACAGGATCTTTGTCAAGCAGCTGTACCAGTCAAAAGCTCTTCCGGAGTACAGCTTTCAGGGGGACTCCTGTTTCAGCTTCCCAGGTCCTGTTGTTACACCATGTCCAGCTGTTTCTTACTCTAAGGGATTCCCTTTCTTAAATGGTGCTGTGGGGTGGTTTAGGAATGAGAGAGGACTGCTGACACAGGTCAACTCCAAGGTCACAAGGTCACGTGGGTTCTGGCTCGAAGCAAGCATGAGCCCTCTTGGCTTGCAGCACTTTTTTTTTCTCGAGACAGAGTTTCTCAGTGTAGTTTTGGCTGTCCTGGATCTCACTGCTGGGATTAAAGGTGTGCGCCACCACCACCAGGCTACTTGCAGCACTCTTGAGACACCTTGGGAAAGGAGAGCTCTTCATGTTTTGCTTATCAGGATTTATTTCAAAAGCCAGAGAATCTGCTTTCAAAGTCGTCGTATCGTGTGTCGACCCCCCCCTCCCGTCAACCCCCCCCACTCCCCCCCCCCACTCCCCGCCAATATCTCTATTGCCCTTACTGTTCTGGACCTCACTATGTAGACCAGGCTAGCCTTGAACTCACAGAGAGTTCTGCTTGCCTCTGACTCCTGAGTGCTGGCATTAAAGGCTTTCAAAGTCTTTTTCTTTTTTTTTAATCAGCCTGATATAGTACAAATTCTTATCCTAATAGTGAAATGTTTCACTGAAGCTTGCCCAGTGATTGAGTAAAAACAAAACTTATTATAAGTCACAGTCATCCTAGAGTCCCCCCTGCTAGGTAGTCTCCCTGGTTCTGTGGGTTGCAGTCTGATTGTTCTTTGCTTTGTATCTAGTATCCACTTATGAGTGAGTACATACCATGTTTGTCCTTCTGGGTTTGGGTTGCCTCACTCAAGATGATATTTGCTAGTTCCATCCATTTGCCCCTGCAAATTTCATGCTGTCATTGTTTTTCTCTGCTGAGTAGTACTCCATTGTGTATATGTACTACATTTTCTTAATCCATTCTTCAGTTGAAGGGCATCTAGGTTGTTTCCAGGTTCTGGCTATTACAAATAGTGCTGCTATGAACATAGTTGAGCATGTATTGTTGTGGTATGATTGAGCATTCCTTGGGTATATGCTGCTGTGGATATCGCTCTGTGTAAATAAAATTCTGATTGGCCAGTGGCCAGGCAGGAAGTATAGGCGGGACAAGAGAGAAGAGAATTCTGGGAAGTAAAAAGAGGGAGACACCGCCAGCCGCTGCCATGGAAAGCAACATGTAAAGACACTGGTAAGCCACAAGCCATGTGGTAAAGTATAGACTAACAGAAATGGGTTAATTTAAGAGAAAAGAAGTAGATAACAAGCAGCCTGCCACAGCCATACAGTTTGTAAACAATGTAAGTTTTTGTGTGCTTTCTTGGTTGGGTCTGAGCGACTGTGGGACTGGCGGGTGAGAGAGATTAGTCCTGACTGGGCCAGGCAGGAAAACTCTAACTACAATTTGCCCAAGAGTGGTATGGCTGGGTCTTGTGGTAGGTAGATTCCCAATTTTCTGAGAAACCGCCATACTGATTTCCACAGTGGTTGTACAAGTTTGCACTCCCACCAACAGTGGAGGTTTGTTCCCTTTGCTCTGCATCCTCTCCAACATAGACTGTCATCAGTGTTTTTGATCATAGCCATTCTGGCAGGTATAAGGTGGTATCTCAGAGTTGTTTTGCTTTGCATTTCCCTGATGACTAAGGATGTTGAGCATTTCCTTAAATGTCTTTCAGCCATTTGAGATTCTTCTTTTGAGAATTCTCTGTTTAGCTCTTTAGCCCATTTTGTAATTGCATTGTTCAGTATTTTGATGACTAGTTTCTTGAGTTCTTTATATACTTTGGAGATCAGCCCTCTGTCAGATATGGGGTTGGTGAAGGTCTTTTCCCAGTCAGTAGGCTGTCTTTTTGTCTTATTGACCGTGATTTTGCCCTACAAAAGCTTCTCAGTTTCAAGAGGTCCCATTTATTAATTGTTTCTCTCAGTGTCTGTGCTACTGGTGTTATATTTAGGAAGTGATCTCCTGTGCCAATGCGTTCAAGAGTACTTCCTACTTTCTCTTCTATCAAGTTCAGTGTAACTGGATTTATGTTAGGTCTTTGATCCACTTGAACTTGAGTTTTATGCATGATGACAGATATGGATCTATTTGCAATCTTTTACATGTTGACATCCAGGTATGCCAACACCATTTGTTGAAGATACTTTCTTTTTTTTCATTGTATAGTTTTGGCTTCTTTGTCAAAAATCAGGTGTTCATATGTGTGTTAATGTCAGGGTCTTCAATTCGATTCCAATGGTCCATATGTCAGTTTTTATGCCAGCACCAAGCTGTTTTTATTACTGTAGCTCTATAGTAGAGCTTGAGGTCAGGGATAGTGATGCCTCCAGAGGTCACTTTATTGTACAGGATTCTTTTTATTTATTTTTTAATTATACTCATGATATTCACTAATTATACTCATGATATTAATTACATTTGTGGTATTCATTGATTACATTCACAGTATTCATTCAATAATTATATTTATGATATTAATTAATTGCATTAATTATTGATTTATTACATTCATGATATTATGTCTTGATACTACTGTCTGTACAGGATTCTTTTAGCTATCCTGAGCTTTTTGTTTTTCCATATGAAGTTGAGTATTGTACTTTCCAAGTCTGTGAAGAATTCTGTTGGGATTTTGATGGGATTGCATTGAATCTGTAGATTGCTTTTGGTAAGATTGCCATTTTTACTATGTTAATCCTACCTATCCATGAGCATGGGAGATCATGCTGTGGATATCGCTCTGTGTAAATAAAGTTCTGATTGGCCAGTGGCCAGGCAGGAAGTATAGGCGGGACAAGAGAGAAGAGAATTCTGGGAGGTGGAAGGCTGGGTGGAAAGAGACACCACCTACCGCCGCCATGAAAAGCAACATGTAAAGACACTGGTAAGCCACAAGCCATGTGGCAGAGTATAGACTAACAGAAATGGGTTAATTTAAGATAGAAAAGGTAGATAACAAGTAGCCTGCCACTGCCATACAGTTTGTAAGCAATATAAGTTTTTGTGTGCTTTCTTGGTTGGGTCTGAGCGACTGTGGGACTGGCGGGTAAGAGAGATTTGTCCTGACTGGGCCAGGCAGGA
Source organism: Onychomys torridus (assembly GCF_903995425.1). NCBI lineage: Eukaryota > Metazoa > Chordata > Mammalia > Rodentia > Cricetidae > Onychomys > Onychomys torridus. The sequence continues at coordinate 61,147,647 of NC_050461.1, forward strand.
AATTCTAACTACAAATGGTGCCCAATGTGTTGACAAGAGTTTCCACCTAAAACCTGATAAAAAAAAGATTCTAAAACGGAACTAAAAACAGCTGTCTAGTTGCCTCTCTCAAGTTAGCGGCAGCCTGCTGGTTTGAGCTACAATGGCAGGTTCCTGGAGTGTGCATCTGACCTGCAGTGTGGTGGGAATGAGGAATCTACAAGCAGCACTTTACTCTGCTGCATGTTGGATTTAGCCTTTGCTAGTTAAAAAAAAGAAAAAAGGTTTCTGGGCTATGCACTGCTTTGATAGAACTGCTTCTGATAGTTGATGGTACACATGGCTCTAGACCCAGAGCTGGCGGTAAACTGTACCACCGCCATGTTGGGAAGCTGAGGTGGGTGGAGCCAGCAGCCACTGCAGCGTTTCAGTCTTACAAAGATGGATATTACACAGACAATCTGGTTTGTCTTGTCTTTGGGATTTTTAACTACAGAAAAAGATTTGATTGTAAAAACTGTTGAGTTAAACAAATATGTAAATTTTAAAGGTAACTTGACTTCAAAATTTGGATATAAGGATATGATGCTTTGGAAAAGAGTATCTGATTTTGTTTCCACAGAAAGCCAGAGGCTGTGCATTTGTTCCAGATTAAGATACATCAGGTTTGATCAGCCAAGACCACCTGAAAGGTCTCCAATGACGCCATGGCCCAGATGATCCAACATCCAAAATGGTTTCAAGGCAACTGGCTCAGACGTTCACCCTAATGGACTACTCCATAATCCTAAAATTTTCTTTGTGTCCCCATAAGATACAGCGCCCCCCTCCAGCAGGAAGTAGTAAGAGAAACTACGCCCACATTCCCAAAATTATCAAGCTGGCTTTGGAGATGGAATTGGCTCACTCCTTCTCTAAACCCAGACATATTGCTAAAAAAAAAAAAAAAAAAAAGGTTAAGAGATTCTTGTGTCCCAAATCAGAAGAGCCCTCTGGTGTGGGACAGAGAAAAACCAATATTTTTCTTTAAAGCAGGTTGATTATAAATGCGATCTCTTTCTAAAGAAGAAAAGGGGATACAATATAAATATAATAGGATGAAAGGGTAGATTAAGGAAGGAACTTACTTCTAAAGAGCAACAACTTGTTTAAAATGTTTTACATTGGTATAGATTTTAGTCTATTGATACAAACTTAAAGTTAATTTTGTTATACTGTGTGTATATTTCTACTCTTGTTTAAGATATGTTTGTACAGCTCATTTAAAATTGTAGTGGATAATTAAAAATAGATTAATAACTGGTCATCTATGATAATCATACTCATAGCCATGTTAGTTAAGTCTTCTAGGTATACACAGAGATATTTCAGATAGACAGGTAATCTTCAAACACTTCAAAGACCTACAGAATATGGCATTTAAAATATTTTTAAAATTTAGACTTTCTGGACAGTGAGACATGACTGCTCCTGGAAGCACCAATTTACTTCAGAGAGGAGGATGGGCATTGAAGACACTTCATATGGAGTTTATCTTCACCTTGGCAAAAATAGCCATTTGGGCAAGAAACTGTTCTTGCCTGGACTGCTTGATCAACTGGACGTACAGGACCCATAAAAAGGTGACCACTAAACTTTGCTTGACAAAATGGTCCTTCAGGTTCCTGCTTCGCAGAGGAAACTGCCAGACATTCTACAGGACACTGAGAGAAGTGACCGAGAGACTCTAGCCCTGTGGGCTGAAGACAAATGCCCTAATTTTACAAAGGAACATTAGGTGACTGTCCAGGCTGCCAGCTGTCTCTGTCTACCCTGCAAGACTCCCGAAAGTTGCTTGCATCCTTCTCCCAGTTCTCAGGTAATATTATATCCTTTCTGAGGTCTTTGATGTGGTTGAAGACTAGATAGTTATAATTTCCTCAGTTATGATAAAAGGCAAGTTAGATATAAAAACCTTAGACTCACAAATATAAGATAGATAGGATATCTTCTTTAATATTGTAACTGTAATTCTTGTTTGATGGTTGTTTTGTTATATGTAATTGTACTATGTAAAAGTTAAAACCTTCCTTTAAAAAAAAAGAAAAGGGGAAGTGCTGTGGATATCGCTCTGTGTAAATAAAGTTCTGATTGGCCAGTGGCCAGGCAGGAAGTATAGGCGGGACAAGAGAGAAGAGAATTCTGGGAGGTGGAAGGCTGGGTGGAAAGAGACACCATCTACCGCCGCCATGAAAAGCAACATGTAAAGACACTGGTAAGCCACAAGCCATGTGGCAAAGTATAGACTAACAGAAATGGGTTAATTTAAGATAGAAAAGGTAGATAACAAGCAGCCTGCCACTGCCATACAGTTTGTAAGCAATACAAGTTTTTGTGTGCTTTCTTGGTTGGGTCTGAGCGACTATGAGATAGGCAGGTAAGAGAGATTTGTCCTGACTGGGCCAGGCAGGAAACTCTAACTACAAGATCTTTCCATTTTCTGACATCTTCTTCAGTTTCTTTCTTCAGAGACTTAAAGTTCTTATCATACAGGTCCTTCACTTGCTTAGAGTTACCCTAAGGTATTTAATATTATTTGTGGCTATTGTAAAGGGTGATGTTTCTCTGATTTCTTTCTCAGCCCTTTTATCATTTGTATATAGGAGGGATACTGATTTTTTTTATTTTCGTTGATCTTGTATCCTGCCACCTTACTGAAGGAATTTTCAGCTGTAGGAGTTCCCTGGCAGAATTTTTGGGGTCACTTATGTATACTATCATATTGTCTGCAAATAATGAAAGTTTGACTTCTTCCTTTTTAATTTCTATCCCTTTGATCTCCTTTGTTGTCTTATTGTTCTCGCTAGAACTCCAAGTACTATATTGAATAAATATGGGGAAAGTGGACAGCCTTGCCTTGTGCCTGATTTTGGTGGAATCACTTTGAGTTTCTCTCCATTTAATTTGATGGTGGCTGTTAGCTTGCTGTAAATTGCCTTTATTATGTTTAGGTATGTTCCTTGTATTTCTGATCTCTCCAAGACCTTTATCATGAAGGGGTGTTGGATTTTGTCAAAGTTTTTTTTTTAGCATCTAATGAGATGATCATGTGTTTTTTTTTCTTTCAGTTTGTTTATATTTGGTGTATTACATTGACAGATTTTTCTATGTTGAACCATCCTTGCACCCCTGGAATGAGGCCTACTTGGTCATGGTGGATAATATTTTTGATGTGTTCTTGGATTTGGTTTGCCAATATTTTGTTGAGTATTTTTGCATCAATGTTTATGAGGGAGATTGGTCTGTAATTCTCTTTCTTTGTTGTATCTTAGTGTGGTATAGGTACTAGGGTAACTGTAGCCTCATAAAAAGAGTTTGGTAATATTCCTTCTGTTTCTATTGTGTGGAACAATTTGAAGAATATTGGAATTAGCTCTTCTTTGAAAATCTGGTAGAATTCTGTAATGAAACCATCTGGTCCTGGGCTTTTTTTTTTTTTTTGGTTGGGAGACTTTTAATGACTGTATCTATTTCCTTAGGGGTTACTGGTCTATTTAAATCGTTTATATGGTCTTGATAACTATGGTATGTGGTACCTATCAAGAAAATTGTCCATTTCTTTCAGATTTTCCAATTTTGTGGAGTACAGGTTTTAGAAGTATGACCTGATTCTCTGGATTTCCTCGTTGTCTGTTGTTATGTTCCCCTTTTCATTTCTGATTTTGTTAATTTGGATGCTATTTCTCTGTCTTTTGGTTAATTTGGATAGGGGTTTGTCTATCTTCTTTATTTTTTCAAAGAACCAACTCTTTGTTTCGTTGATTCTTTGTATTGTTCTCTTTGTTTCTATTTCATTGATTTCAGCCCTCAATTTGATTATTTCTTGGAGTGGATTCCTCCTGGGTGGGTTTGCTTCTTGTTCTAGAGCTTTCAGGTATGCTGTTACGTCACTAGTGTGAAATTTCTCCATCTTCTTTATGTGGGTGTTTAGCACTATGAATTTTTCTTTTAGCGTTGTTTTAATAGTGTCCCATAAGTTTGGGTATGTTGTACTTTCATTTTTTTTTGAATTCTAGGAAGTCTTTAGTTTCTTTCTTTATTTCTTCCTTAACCATTGTTGATTCAGTTGAGCATTATTCAGTTTCCATGAGATTGTAGGCTTTCTGTAATTTTTGTTGTTGTTGAAATCTAACTTTAAGCCATATGGTCTGATAAAATACAGGAGGTTATTTCAATTTTTTTGTATCTGTAGGGCTGGATTTGTGGATAGGTATTTTTTAAATCTGATTTTATCATGGAATATTTTGTTTACTCTGTCTATGGTGATTGAGAGTTTTGCTGGGTATAATAGTCTGGGTTGGCATCCATGAATGGTCTCTCAGTGTCTGCATAACGTTTGTCCAGAACCTTCTAGCTTTCATAATCTCCATTGAGAAGTCTGGTGTTATTCTGATGGGTCTGTCTTTATATGTTACTTGGCCTTTTTCCTTTGCAGCTCTTAATATTTTTTCTTTGTTCTGTATGTTTAGTGGTTATATTATTATGTGGTGAGGGGACTTTTTTTTTTTGATCCGGCCTGTTTGGTGTTCTGTAAGCTTCTTGTTTCTTCATAGGTATTTCTTTCTTTAGGTTGGGAAAATTTTCTTCTATGATTTTGTTGAATATATCTTCTGTGCCTTTGATTTGGTATTCTTCTCCTTCTTCTATCCCTGTTATTCTCAGGTTTGGTCTTTTCATGGTGTCTCAAATTTCCTGGACATTTTGTGTTATGACTTTTTTGGCTTCCGTGTTTTCTTTGATTGACAGGTCTATTTTCTCTATTGTGTCTTCAATGTCAGAGATTCTCTGTTCCATCTCTTGCATTCTTTTGGTTATGCTTGCTTCTGTAGTTCCTGTTCATTTAGTCAGGATTTCTATTTCCAGCATTCCCTCAGTTTGTGTCTTCTTTATTGTCTGGATTTCAGTTTTCAAATCTTGGACTGTTTCCTTCATCTGTTTAATTGCTTTTTCTTGGCTTTCTTTGATTTCTTCCAATTTTTTGTTTGTTTTTGTTTTTTTTCTTCCCTTTCTTTAAGGGCCTCTATCATCTTAAAGTTTTTAGGATTGATTTCTTCTGCTTCGTCTGCCTTGATATGTTCAGGCCTTCAGGTGTAGAATTGCTAGGTTCTGATGGTGTCATATAGGTCTTTATGTTGTTGCCTGTATTTTTGCACTGGCATCTTCTCATCTCTTCCTCTGCTCGGTGCAGGCAGTATCTGTCTGAAGGTGTCTGTCTTGTTCCAATTGATAGTCTTGATCCACTGGGAATTCTTGGTCAAATCGGTGCTGTTGGGATCTGTTTCTCCAGGAGCAACTTAGTCCAATCAGTGTTAGTGGGTTCTGTCTCAGGGAGCAGCTGTTTGCAATCGGTGCAGGGTGGGCTTATAGCTCTGGTAGTTGTTGGTGTTGCATGGGATGGTTTTCTTGGTGAGGGGCAGGGAAAGAGGCCAATGGCTGGCGGGGAGGGGCATGTAATGTGCCCCTGGGGCCTAGAGGCTAGAGACCTGGTCTGCCGGTCCAGAGATGGTGCCTTACCTTTTCCCAGTAGGTGTAGAGTGGTCTTATGACTCTGGTGATCTGGTTCCGTGTCTGGATTACTCCTTCTCTTGCGTTCTCAGGTCCCGGTTCTGCTTGCTCACAAACTCCTCAACTGATCTTGTTTCCTCAAACTGGAGGCTTCAGGCTTCTGAAACCTCTCCTGAATGGGTGTCAGCTGAACAGGTTGATCAGTAGGGCAATCTCACCAATGCCTCCAAGTTGTTAGGCTTCGCCCACGATCAAGATCTGCATCTGGGCCCTTTGGGCAAATGCTTGGGTCCATTCTGGTCTCATCCCACGGCAATGGCTTCCCGTCCCCGCCCCCCACAACACACACACACACACACACACACACACACACACACACACACACACAGTGCTGCAATTAAAGCGTGTGATTGAAAGACCCTAGACTCCTGGGATACTTTCGTCTGTGGGAGGGCACCCCAGAAACCAAGATTCCAAACCAGCAGATGCAACAAGCAAGATGAATGTATTTAGCGCTGGTGCTTGCGCAGACTCTCTACCCCGTCAGTCAGAGAGCCCCGAGCATCGGTTACAAGCATTTTTAAAGGCAGAAAATACAAAATTAGCATAAGATACCAGGTGCCCTGGGTTTGGCCCAATTTAAAAATCATCATATATTTCAGCAATCATTTTGTTATGCGGGAAATTTTGTAACATTAGTCGTAAACTGGTTGGCTCAAGGGAGGTCCAGGGGGAGCAGTTACTCTGGAGGGGAGTTCGCATAGTTAAAGGCTTCTGATTGGCTGACATTTGACCTAGTTTGCTGGACTCACCAGATGGTCCTTATCTTGGGTCCCATTTGGGGAATTTTTAAACAGAGACTTATTATTATTATTATTATTATTATTATTTATAATTACAGACCTTGTCCCAAGGCTGGCGTCTGGACTCTGAAACTTTTTACTTATTTCCAGGGAGGGGATGGATCAATGTCTAACGCAAGCAAGTTTACAGAAGCAAAGTCAGCAATTTGCAATTGCAAAATGTATCTCTAATTTTTTTTTCTCAGTGATCAGTCCCTGATGCTCCTCTCTGACAGTGGTCTCCAGCTCCTCAGCTGATCCTGGTTCACTGAAGTTGCTAGGTTCCTCAGATCTGCAGCTGGGTCCCAGGCCGGTCTTGGACAGAAGGCTCGGGTCGGGTCAAGTTTCTTCCCACAAGGCTCCCTCTGGTGGCGCCTGAGGCAGCTCCTGGCTTAGTTTCACAGCAACTTTACCTGGAGAGTCTGAAGGAAGGATCAAGAAACACTTGAAGCCAGCCAGTCCAGGTGGAGAGTCCCTCTGTGACTCATTTTTCTAATTTTCCTTTTTTAAGTTTATCTTCTAATTTTCCTTTTTTAGGTTTATCACAAATGTATTTTAAAAATAACTTGGGACTAGGGATGCAGCTCAGTGGAAAAGCACCTGATTAGCATGTCCAAGGCCCTAGGTTCAAGTCCCAGCATGACAAAAATAAATTTAAAAATGAAAAAAGTCTCCTGGGAGTTTTTATTTTCTTGATTTCCTCTTTGGTCCATTCATCATTCAGTAATGGGTTGTTTAATCTCCATAAATTTTCGTATTTACTAGAGGTTTTATTGCTATCCACTTTGTTTTATTACATTGTGGTCAGATAGGATATAAGGAGCAATTTCAATCTTTTTGAATTTTCAAAGATTTGTTTTATATCCCAAGATGTGCCTATTTTGAAAAAAAACAAAAACAAAAACTTCCATGTGCTGCTGAGTAGAATGTGTATTCTTTGGTATTTGGATAGAATATTCTGCAGATATTGGTTCAGTCCATTTGATGTATGATGTCAATTCTGATGTTTTCCTGTTTATTTTTCATCCAGATGATCTTTCTGTTGGCAAAAGTGGGGCTTTGAAATAATTTACTGTTAGTGGATTGATGTTAATCTGTGTTTTTAATTCCAATAGTAGACTTCTTATGAAATTGGGCACCTCTGAGTTTGCCACATATATGTTTAGGATCTGTGTTTTATCTGTGTGTTTTCTTAGTTAGATGTTCCCTTGACTAGGATAAATTATCTTTTAGTCTCTCTTCTGATTAGTTTTAGCTTGAAGTCTGTTTTGTGAGATATTTAGACAGCAACCTGCCTGCTTCCCAGTCCTGTCTGATGGAGTCCTGTTTTATCTCACTACTCTGAGGCAGTGCTATCTTTAAAACTAATATGTGTTTCTGGTAGGCATTAGATAGATAAATGTTGTTTATTGATACATTCAGTCAATCTGTGTCTTTTGATTGGAGAATTGAGGCCATTGATAATGAAGTTATTATTGAAATGTGTATGTTAGTTGTGGTCATTGTTTTGTGGTTTTTATTGTTTTCTCAGTGGTATTTTGTTTCTTAATAATTATGGCTTCATATTCCTTTCCATGAGCTCTCTTCTATGTTCATTCTTGTCTTGAAATAATTTTTCTTACATTTTATTTGCTGGATATAAATTTTTCTAGGCTGTTTATGTTGTAGAAATTTTTGTTTGTCTTTCAAACATGGTAGGTAGTTTTGTTGGGTATACTATTTTAGATTGGCTGTCATAGTCTTTTAGGACTTGGAATACACTGCTTCAGGCTCTCTGTCTTTCAAAGTTTCCATTGAAAAATCAATCATTATTCTAATAGGTTGTCCTTATATGTGACTTACAATTTTTTTCTCTTGAAGCTTTCAATGTACTTTCTTTGTTATGTATACTTAATGTTTTAGCTTTTTTTCCTTTTTTTTTTTTTTTTTTTTTGAGAGAGAGAGCATTTCCCTGTGTAGTTGTGTAGTACCTGTCCTGGATCTCACTCTGTAGACCAGGCTGGCCTCGAACTCACAGAGATCTGCCTGGCTCTGCCTCCGAGTGCTGGGATTAAAGGTGTGTGCCACTGCTACCCAGCGTGTTTTAACTTTGATACACTGTGGGCATTTTCTTTTCTATTCCTGTTCTGTATGCTTCTTGTATTCTTTTGGGTGTGTCTTTCTTTAGTTTGGGAAAGTTTTCTTGTATGATCTTGTTGAGGATCTGGTCTATGCCATTGACTTGGGATTCTTCTCCCTTGTCTATACCTAGAATTCAAAGGTTTGGTTTCTTATGGTGTCCCACATTTCCTGTGTGTTTCTTTTCTATATTTTTTATTTTTTCACTCTCCTGTTTATTTGCTATAGACCCTCTATTTTATTTTTTAGACCTGATTCTGTCTTCTGCTTGATTCATTTTATTTGCAAGCTTTCCTTTGACTTTTCTAACTGGGCTATTGGGTTTTCAATTCCATCTTCATCTTAGCTGAGTCCTCATCAATATTTTGATCTCTTGATTGAATTCTATTCTCAGGCCTTGTATTGTCTTTGTCATTTCCATCAGCCTTATGTTTGTTTTTTTCCTGGGCATTGCTCAAGCATATATTCTCCTTAAGCTCTTTCTCCTTGTTTTCATTGAGTGTCTCTTTCTGTCTTTTTTTAACTCCTTGAATTATTTGATGAAGTTTATTATTTTTCTTTTAACCTCTGTGTCCTGGAATTCATCTAAGTAATTCTCATTGTCAAATATTTCTACAGAACTGTTAGGTTTGGAGAAAAGATATCAGCTTGATCTTTCATATTGATGGGATTCCTGTGATGAAATATGGGCATGTGGACTTCCTTTGTTAGTTCTAAGTTTGTTGTTGATGTAGATTGAGGGAGAAGAGAAGATGTGGAGGTGGGTTGGATCTAGAAATTTGAGATGTATTGAGAGGAATGAATTCACATGGGCAAAGAGCATTGGGCTGGTAAACAGAACATGCTTCCTGTTCCAAGTTGAATAATATGGGGTTAGACAGGTCTGAGTAGAAAGGTTGAATGTGACATGGAAGAATCCTATGATCTAGTGAATAGGGAAGGAGAATACTAGCCCAAGCCTAGAGCTCCTCTATAATGAAAGCATGGAAGGCCAGACTAGACTGGTGCACTGGATGTGGGACCCAGGCTGATCTGGTGGATTGTGGGAAAGCCATGGATGAAGTGGTCTGGGGTACTCACCAGATTATACCCGTCAGCTGGTGAAGATAGTGTGCAGTGTCTGGAGGCTGGATAAAGCTAGGGCTTGTCCTGGAGGATGCCTAGAGGTTAGCTGTGGCTCAGGAGGAGGTGGAGGGACTGTTGGGACTAGGTCTGGGTAGCACCTAGCCCTAATCCATCTCTTGTTTACCTGATACCTTTTGTTTCTCTTGTCGCCCTATGTGATTTTTGTCTGAGAGTCTCCCAAGGATACAAAGGCCTATGAAAAACTTGGTTCAGGAAACCTGGAAAACTGTGGTACCTGATGAATTGAGGAAGTTGCACTTGGCATTGTATTTTGGGGAGCTTCTTTTGGGTTGTTTTGAACATATGGAAATCAACAGGCTAAAGTGTAAATATGGAGAAAAAATAAAATTGCCCTGGGCGCAGGGAAAGTTTTCAGTCCTGAGAGCCTGCAGCTGTAAAAGGCTAGATTCATTCATACGGTACCTCTGAGTCTTCTTTCCACAGACCCACATAAACCCACACACCTGTACAGTGACACTTCATGACATTTGGCACCCAAAGTGACATCTAAGCACAGGATGTGGGACCTTGAAGAAGCCTAGGGGTTGCCTGCTGCAAAGTGCAGGTGGCCAGACTAGGCTGGAGTGCCAGCTGTGGGACCCAGGCTAGGTCTGGTAGGTTGTGGGGGTTGGGTGGGGGTGGGATAACAAGTATGGGGTGGTGGTGGATAGCCACCAGGCTAAACTCTGGAGCAGGATATGGGAAGTCTCTGATGGAGTTGGATGGTGGAGGCAGTGTCCCAGTAGTCTTAAAAGGTATCATTTTTCTATATTTTAACCAGTGTATATTAATTGTACAAAGTAGTGGGTTTCATTGTGACATTTTCATACATGCAAGGGACTTTGGTTGTGTTTATTTCGCTATTACCCATACTTGTCCCTCCTCGCTAATTCCCTAGCTCTATTCTATTCCGTAACAGATCCTCCATCTACATCCATGTCTTTTGTTTGTTTACATTTCCACATATGAGAAATAACCTATAATACTTGTGCTTCTGAGTCTGGATTATTTTGCTAAACATGATAGGTATCTGATTGCATCCATTTTCTTGAAAATGCCATGATTCACGGGGCGGTGGTGGTGCATGCTTTTAATCCCAGCGCTCAAGACCTAGAGGCAGGAGGATCTCCATGAGTCCATGAGTTTGAGGCCAGCCTGGTCTGTCTATAGAGTGAGTTCTAGAAAAGGCTCCAAAGCTACACAGAGAAACCCTGTCTGAAAAAGAACAACAAAAAAAAAAAAAAGAAAGAAAGAAAAGAAAAAAGAAAGAAAGAAAAGAAAAGAAAAAAAACCCACAAAAACAAAAAACAAAAAAAGGAAAGAAAATGCCATGATTCTGTTTTCAATGGCTAGTAATTCCCTACTATTTCACTATCTAGCCAACATTTATCTACCTGTCTACCTATCTACACACACACACACACACACACACACACACACACACACACACACACGTCTAGGATTACTCTAGAGGGATGGACTAAACTACATTATTTCCCTGACTGGCAGCCCAAATAAACATACCCACACATGCACATACAAATAAAACATACACACATTAGGTATACTGTCATAACCATCCACCATACAATAAGGCACACATGTAGGCCACATCTATAAACATTTTCATACATGCATGTAAAGTACATAAAACACAGCTGCACATGAACTCATACATGTACAACCCTGTCTGGATTTCATCTCTGAGTTTACAGAGGTTGAAAGAAGCCAAGAGCTGTTGCAGGATATTTGATCATACTATGAACCCCAAGACTGCATTACTTACTAGAAAAAAAAACTGCTTCTAGCTGTGGTGTGGCTCATCCCTAGCACATACCTTTAATCCAAGAGCTTTCTGCTTGAATATTGTAAACAGGCTTAAATAAAATCAACCATGGGTCAAGATGTGGAGCAAGCAACCAGTTGATAATGAAAAAACCATAGAGAGTATGAGGAAGTCAGGAGGACGTGGAGAGAGATGTACAGGAAGTAGAAGGGAGTGCTATGCATTTGGAGGAGTTTTTGTTTCAGATCGTGTAGGAGAAAACTATCTTTCTGGGACAACAGCTGAGAAGGACAGTCAGCTGGGTGCTTTCTTTGCTTCTCTGAGCTAGCAGGTTTTCACCCCAGCATCTGGCTCCCGAGTCTTCATTAATAAAATAGAATGATAGAGACTCACTTAAAATAAATAAATAAATAAATAGATAGATAGATAGATAAACAAACAAATAAATAAATAAATAAATGAATGAATGAATGAATGAATGAATGAATAAATAAATAAAGTCAAGGTAGGAGCCTGGCAGGAGAGTAGAGAAAAGAAAAGCCTCATTTCTCAGGTAACTGCAGAATCCTCTTCCCTGACCCAGTGTGCTGGCCAGTCTTATATTAACTTGACACAAACTAGAGCCCCTTTAGAAGAGGGTCTCTCAACTGAGAAAATGTCCCTACCAGATTTGCCTGTGGGCAAGCCAATGTTGAATTTTCTCAACTACTGATGTGGGAGGGTCTGTGCTGGTGATCTTGGGTGCTATAAGAAAGCTAGTAGAATATGCCATGAGGAGCAAGCCAGTAAGCAGAACTTTTCCACGGCCCCTGATCTCTGTCCTACTTGAGTTCCTGCCCAGACTTCCTTCAGTGATGGACTGTTACCTGGAAGTGTGTGGTAAAATAAACCCTTTCCTTGCCAAGTTGTTTTTGGTCATGGTGTCTTATCACACAGTAGAAACTGTAACTAAGACTCCCAGTTATGCCTTAAATCTCAGATAATTCTCCCTTTGTCCCAGACTTGATTCTCTAATACTTTTTTTTTTTTTTAAATAGGGTCTCTCTATGTAGGGTCTCTCTATGTTCTGGATGTCCTAGACATTCACTATGTAGAACAGTCTGGCCTTGAAATCACAGAAATCTACCTACCTTGTGGCTGGGTGGTGGTGGCATATGCCTTTAATACCAGCACTCAGGAGGCAGAACCAGGTAGATCTCTGTGAGTTCCAGGACAGGCACCAAAACCACACAGAGAAACCCTGTCTTGAAAACACACACACAAAAAAGTAATCTACCTGCCTCTGCCTCTTAAGTGCTGGAATTAAAGGTTGTACCACCATGCCTGTCTGGCTATGATTCTCTAAAAGTTTAACTGTAATGATCTCAGACTTACACCTTTCCAGGGATTGAAATTTCACAAAGACCTGAGTTCAGAGTATGAGTTCTCCCATGCCCTCTTGACTTTTTCTGCATCCTGTGATGAATGGGGCAAGGTACTTGGGCTTCAGACTTGTATGGAGACAAACTTTATTAGACCAGGAAGCTAAATAAATAAAGTAGAAACAAAAGACATGGAAGGGATTTGTGTGGGAAAGAACAGAGAGACGTCCTCTGATCACCCAAGAAACTCCTGCTTTTTTATTGTTGTTTGTTTTTATAGCTCATCTCACATCATGCAAGTGGGAAATTGTAGTAGTGGATGCATGCCTTAATTTACCCAGCACTCAGAAGGCAGTAGAGGCAAGCAGGTCTGATTTCCAGGGCAGCCTGGTCTACAGAACAAGTTCCAGGACAACCAGGGCTAAACAGAGAAATCTTGTCTTTAAAAAAAAAAAAAAAAAAAAAAAAAAAGACAAAAGAAAATGGGGCTGATCATTTTATACTCTTGAGTTTAGAAAAATCAGGGCTGGAGAGATAGGTTAAGAGTACTGGCTGCTCTCTCAGAGGTCCTGAGTTCAATTCCCAGCACCCACATGGTGGCTCACAACCATCTGAAATGAGATCTGGTGCCTTCTTAAGTATACAGCAAGCAGAAAGCTGTATACATAATAAACAAATCTTTTTTTTTTTTTAAAGACCTCTCTTCCCCTTTATCTTGACCACATGTGTTTCCCACAGGCCTGTTCACGTCTATCTCTTCTCCTATCTTAATAAAAACTCTTCTGTGGAAAAAAAAAAAAAAATGCCGGGCGGTGGTGGCACACGCCTATAATCCCAGCACTTGGGAGGCAGAGGCAGGCGGATCTCTGTGAGTTCGAGGCCAGCCTGGTCTACAGAGCTAGTCCCGGACAGGCTCCAAAGGTATAGAGAAACCCTGTCTCCAAAAACCAAAAAAAAAAAAAAAAAAAAAGAAAAGAAAAGAAAATTAGTAAACTTGTCAGAAGTTTTAGTAGAATAAATGAGAAGATATTTAGAGGCTACATTTTTCTTCCTGTGATTATTGAGGTGTGGTTTTGTTGCTATGGGCTTTCTCATCCTTCTTGAAAACATAGGGCTTCTCCCCTGTGTGTGTCCTCTGGTGCCTGATGAGGTGTGACTTCCGTGTAAAGCCCTGCCCACACTCCCTGCAAACATAGGGCTTCTCCCCTGTGTGTGTCCTCTGGTGACAGATGAGGACTGACTTCCATGTAAAGCCCTGCCCACACTCCCTGCAAACATAGGGCTTCTCCCCTGTGTGTGTCCTCTGGTGACAGATGAGGTGTGACTTCTGTGTAAAGCCCTGCCCACACTCCCTGCAAACATAGGGCTTCTCCCCTGTGTGTGTCCTCTGGTGACAGATGAGGACTGACTTCCATGTAAAGCCCTGCCCACACTCCCTGCAAACATAGGGCTTCTCCCCTGTGTGTGTCCTCTGGTGACAGATGAGGACTGACTTCCGTGTAAAGCCCTGCCCACACTCCCTGCAAACATAGGGCTTCTCCCCTGTGTGTGTCCTCTGGTGACAGATGAGGTGTGACTTCTGTGTAAAGCCCTGCCCACACTCCCTGCAAACATAGGGCTTCTCCCCTGTGTGTGTCCTCTGGTGACAGATGAGGACTGACTTCTGTGTAAAGCCCTGCCCACACTCCCTGCAAACATAGGGCTTCTCCCCTGTGTGTGTCCTCTGGTGACAGATGAGGTGTGACTTCTGTGTAAAGCCCTGCCCACACTCCCTGCAAACATAGGGCTTCTCCCCTGTGTGTGTCCTCTGGTGCCTGATGAGGACTGACTTCCATGTAAAGCCCTGCCCACACTCCCTGCAAACATAGGGCTTCTCCCCTGTGTGTGTCCTCTGGTGACAGATGAGGACTGACTTCTGTGTAAAGCCCTGCCCACACTCCCTGCAAACATAGGGCTTCTCCCCTGTGTGTGTCCTCTGGTGCCTGATGAGGACTGACTTCCATGTAAAGCCCTGCCCACACTCCCTGCAAACATAGGGCTTCTCCCCTGTGTGTGTCCTCTGGTGACAGATGAGGACTGACTTCTGTGTAAAGCCCTGCCCACACTCCCTGCAAACATAGGGCTTCTCCCCTGTGTGTGTCCTCTGGTGCCTGATGAGGACTGACTTCCATGTAAAGCCCTGCCCACACTCCCTGCAAACATAGGGCTTCTCCTCTGAGTGTGTCCTCTGGCTTTCATTGACATTTGACTCATCACTGAAACATTGCCCACATTGTCTTTCAATTCTTGAGATTTCTGATCCAACAAATGATTTGACTGTGTCCTCTATATTTGTTTTCTGGCCTGTTCTGAGCTCTTCTTCCATAGTTTTCTTACTTTCCTCAGATCTAATTTGTCCATTGAATGTGCTGGGAAAGGCTGTTGAAATCTTCTCTCTTGCCCATTTATGCATGGGTTTGGACTTTCCTTTGTCCTCTTGACTTCTGGCCTTGTCATTTTTGTTGTGTGAATCCAAATGTTGCTGTTCCTGAAGTTGATCTGGGTGGGGATCCCCTGGTTTGGAGTTTATCCTTGAAGATGCTCTTGAGAAGATTTTAGTTCGATGATTCCATTGCATATGTAGACTGAGGAATTTTGGATTTGAGAAGGCCAAAGAGCACAAAAGACAAGGATGGATCTCTGTCCTTAATTCTGTTGAAAGATGAAGTTTTTGGTTAGAGTGAATATAATAACAAACTGCCTAGGCATCTGATTTTTCTATGTGACCAGGCCTATCCTACTACTCAATCTTCATGTGTTAACAACACAAACTCAGTTGTGCTTGATGGTTCATGTCTGATCACTTTCAGTTCAATGACAACCTGGACTATGGGGTGAAACTTTGTCTCAAGACAAACAACAGCCAACACAAGCTGTTTCCCTTATTCCATTTTTATTTACTATATCTTTTATAGAAATCTATAAAAGCTCACATTAGGTCCCTTTTCTACATGTCAGCCAGACTATGGTCCTCCAAGTAGGATCAGGGACAACTTTACTTCTGTTATAAATAGTGCAGCAATGAGCATGCCCTAAAAACTACAAGTATCTTCTAGGTTAGATCCTACTTTACCCAGCAAACCTAATGCCTCATCCAGTTTCACTTACTCAGATCTCTGGGTGCCTTTCCCCACACACTTTCTGCCTCTATTTATTCTATTGAGACATAGAAACACTTCCTGACTTAGGTGGAAATTCCTTTAATTCCTAAAGCAGCACATGTAAGTCTAAAATTGTCTTCTCATTCAAAAATGCATATTCACCTGGGGATTCTCCTTCTACTGTCAAAACTTGTCTTTCTCAGTGATCCACAAATCTTAAAATGAAAGTTAACTCCTTCCTCAGGTCTCATTCTAAGTATTCATGCTTATTTCATTTACTCTTAGCCCATTCCAGATATAACAGAAAATCCTGTTTCCAAACATATCCTTAGTCAGATATCGTCTCTCTTTGACACCTAACCCTTTGTATGCGTCCTCCTTCCCCCTGGAGACTGAAGCAATCTCTAAGGTGATCGCACATTGCATTATATTTTAGAAAATTAACCAACGCATCATTTTAGAAGAGAACTAAAAACCCCACAATTGTTTCATTCTCCACTGTCCTGGCACCAGTCACAAGCTCTATGTTAACAGGCTTATGTACATTTCTCTGGCATCTTCTTCCTTCCATTAAGTGATTTCAGCCTGTTCTCAAAGGTCCAAACCTCTCATGCCTCAACTACTTCTTCTGTCTGGGACCCTTTGACCAACTGTTTGCCCCTTCCAAATGCTATCTTCCTTCAGTATCATTTATAGTCACCCCTACTCCACAGGTCTCTAAACACTTTTCTGGGATTAATTTTCTTCAAAGTCGGAGTTACTTCCTGACTCTGCATACAAATATGCATGCTTCCCTAGCTCATGAGTCAACTTCCAAAGAGCAGGCATTCCAGTCATTTTGTTTATTTTATATTTTTCTCTCCTAGCACAGAGCCACAATTTACTTGACAACTAGTTGATATAATGCATGATGATATATTAATATTATTTACAAATAAGAAGGAAATTAAAAAGAATCCAAAAGGACCAGAATAAACTAGTTTAGTAAAAGAATTGGTGAGTACTTGAGAACTTTTCTTCTTTTGCTCCTAAACATATAGCACTATATGTTATATATTTTGTTCATAAAGTACTTAAAAATAAATTTAGGGCTAGAGAGAAGGCTCAGCTGTTAAGAGTATTTGCTGCTCTTGCAGAGGACCTGGGTTTGGTTTTGGCACCTACATGGTATCTCACAACTGTCTATAACTCCAGTTCCAGGGGGATCCAACACTGTCTTCTGGCATCAGCAGGCATTACACACACATACATACATGCAAGCACTCAAACATATAAAATAAATACATAAATTCTTTTTCTTTTCTTTTCTTTTTTTTTTCTTTTTTTTTTGCCAGAGCTGAGGACTGAACCCAGGGCCTTGCACTTGATAGGCAAGCGCTCTACCACTGAGCTAAATCCCCAACCCCCATAAATTCTTTTTTAAAAGTTAGAGCTGGGCAGTGGTGGCACACGCCTGTAATCTCAGCACTCGGGAGGCAGAAGCAGGCGGATCTCTGTGAGTTCAAGGCCAGCCTGATCTACAGAGCTAGTTCAGGACAGGCTCCAAAGCTATAGAGAAACCCTGTCTCCAAAAACCAAAAAAAGAAAGAAAAAGGGGAAAAAAAGAAAAGGAAAAAAGAAACATATAAACATTTTTCTGCCATAATTTATTTATTGATTCTTTAGGAATTTCAGGTCATGTGCCCCAATCCACTTATTTTCCAGTCCCTCCATATCTGCCCCTCACCCCTGTAGCATGATCCCCCAAAAGAAAAATTTAAAAATATTAATTAAAAACAAAACAAAACAAACAAACAAACAAAAAAACCCTTTGCTCTATGTTTCCTGCCTCTCCAAAACCTCATCATTGGTCTTAGTGGCATTAGGAGCTATGGTGTGTCACAAAGTAGACCCTTTTGTTCATTTAGTTTTACTTGCAAGTGTTCATTGCAATGAGTTGTTATTGGTCACGTTCAAGGCCTCTGGCTTCTGGAATACCATCAATACTGGACCCTCACAGAAATTCCTCTAGGATATTTTGCTGTTGCCCTGAGTCATGAAGATCCTGCAGCTATGGTTCTGCAGGACCAGTCCCTTCACACATTCTGGCAGGTCATAGATGTTGGGGTGAGCCAACTCAAAGCTCTGGATGTGGGTCTGTGTGGTAGCTGATTTTGTCAGTCCTGGCCACTGAGAGCACCTCCCTCCGGTGACAGGTGGAGCCAGCTTTTCTATGCCCATGCTATCAGGGACATCTCCCAAGTGTAGTAGAACAAGCTCTCCTGTGAGGGGTGGGACCAGCTCTTGTGCTATAGTGGCCAGCAAGGGGCAGGTCCAGTTCAGCAAGGCCTTCAGATTTCAATATGCATGGTTCTTATGGTTCCCTGTGGTAATATGGGCCACAGAGATCAACATAGACCCTAGCTACAGCAGAACCATAGACTCAGACATGGCCCTTGGCAGCCGCTTGTGCCTGGATGTTGCCATGGCCTAGGTGGTAGTGCAAGCCACCCAGATCAGTATGGCCCCAGTGGCAGCATGGCCCTCAGACACCAACATGGCCACAGGTGGCAGCCCAGACCTTGGCCATCTTTGTGGCCTCTGGTGGCAACACAGGCCACAGACATCTACATGGACCGTAGTTGCAGTAGGACCATGGATTCAGACATGGTCCTCAGCAGCAGCCTAGTCTGAGATATCACTATGGCCCCAAGTAGCAGTATGGCCCTCGGATGCTAACATGGTCCTAAGTGGCAGGCCAGAACCGGGGCATCCACACAGCCTTCGATGGTAATAGGAGCCATGGACATCAACACAGACACTGAATGCTGTAGGGCCATGGATCTAGATATGGCCCTCGGCTGCAGCTCAGACTGGACGTCACTGTGGCCCACAGTGTCAGTGCAGGCTGCTCAGAAATGTATGGCCCCAGTTGCAGCCTGGCCCTCAGCAGGCACTGCATGGACATACACACGTGCAAGCAAACACTCATATGTATAAAATAAATACATCAATTCTTTTATAAAATCAGATTATTTAAAAACATAAAAATTTTATAGCACTTAAAAGCACATAAAATGATCTTTAATTTCAGAAGTACCTGAAAATGTACTGAATTTATATTTTGCTTAAGAATTGAAACACAAGGAGTTCCATGGACTCTGAAACTCCATGTAGCAGACCCAGCAGTGACTAGCAGGATGTCCTGTGATGCCAGAGCACACCCACTTTCCTAGGGGATGCAGCTGTGTTGCCATCCATAAGGGTCTGCTCCAGAAAGGAGCCTCTTCCCACACCGGCTGTAGAGCCAGCTGCCTAGAGGCTCAGGAGAAGCACTGCCCCTGCTACTCTAATATTTTGAAGGAGCTCGTGTGTTTAGGAGGATATGAGCATACCTTCTGTAGTGATTATAAAAGTGACTGTGTTGAACAGGATGCCCAGTGTGTTATATCCCAGCCTGGGTCCTAGACCTTAAGACAAACAGACAATTGGATAGCATGATGTACCTTTTTTTTTTAAGATTTATTTATTTATTATGTATACAGTGTTCTACCTGCACATATCCCCACAAGGCAGAAGGGGGCACCAGATCTCTTAACCTCTGAGCCATCTCTCCAGCCCCCTAGATGCCAACTTTATGATAAGCTGTTAATACTTGAGGCTGTACCTCCTAATAGAAGTGCTTGCAGTTCTCTTAACCACTGAGCCATCTCTCCAGCCCTGCAATTTTCATTTTTCTCTAATTGATTTAAACTTTACTTTTTTTTTTACTATAAATCATTAAAGAAAAAAAGAGTTGAAGCACAAAAATTTTCAAGGAGAATTCCTTCTTTTCTTTGTTTTTTAAGGAACCATAGTGCCCACCTTTTCCTGTTGTGAATCCATTCTTCCTCTTGCTTCCCCACTGAATGCCCAGTTCCTGGCCATACTCATCCCCATACCAGACGAGAAGCTCACAACCTGGTCTGATGACCCGGCAGGTTCGATAGAATATCTGTCTGTGATACTGAAAGGCCACCAGGTTCTGCTCCTCATCATCCCTGGCACAGTTCACATACCTAGAGTAGAGACAAAAGGAAGGACATATCAGGTAAGCAGTTCCATATCTGCATCTAACTCCTTAATTGTGCCCAGTGCCTCCATGTTCTGATGTTTTCATTCTCCCTCCTACTTTTCAAAGAACGTTATGTTCTCATCTATCTTTTTCATAATGTACATCCTAGCTTGAAGTCCTGCTCATCCGTCCCAGAGTCCTTTCTTTCCCCAAGAGCCCAGTTTTCAAAGCTCTATTTCAGACTTCTAACTTTAAAGCTGACAAAACAGTGACTTTCTATTTCATTTATACCTTGGAGTCTAGTTTGGCATTATTCATATACTCTGTTTCTAGATTCTTATATTGAATCCTGCACTGATCCCAAATTTGAAAATTCTCCACACTATCTGCCCAGTTTACCTTAGAAACTTAGAGATCTCTTAGACAACACAGAAAATAGGGCTAAATATATCATTCAACTGGAAGAATGCCTGCCTATATACACAAAACTCAGGGCTCTTGCTGTGGGATGTCTTTCTGTATGCTGTGAATATGTGTGGCTCCCACTGGATAATAAATAAAGCTCTTTGGGCCTATAACAAAAGCTTACAGCTAGGTGGGAAATCTAAAGCAGAGATACAGAGAGAAGAAGGGCAGAGTCAGGAGAGACACCAGTCCACTGCAAAAGGAGCAACAAGATATCAGCAGACCAGTAAAACCATGGCCATGTGGCAACATACAGAATTATAGAAATGGGTTGATTTAAGATGAAAGAGGCTATCAAGAAGCTAGAGCCATAGGCCTCTGAGTGATTATTTTATAAGCAGCTATGAGACAGTAGGTGGGAGAGATTTGTCTGGACTGCTAGGCAAGTAAGGACAGGAGAAACTTCCCTCTACAGGCTTCAAACACAGCACCACATAAAACTGGGTATGGTGGTGCATGCCTATAATCAGGAAATGAGGCCAGAGGAATAAAAAATTTAATTTCATCCTCTGCTACACAGGGAATGAGAAGGATCTATGTTACCTTATCTTAAAAAATAAAGATAACAGAAAAAAAATAGTCGTTTATTTCTATTTTCTGTCTTCTAATAAAATGAGACTCCCTCACAGAAATGTGCTATAGTGTACAGTATCCAAACCTACATCCTTCCAGAACCCAGTATAGATGTCTCTGAAGCTAAGAACATTTCCTGCCCTCAAAGACTAAAGTTCATTTGTTGTAGGCATGGCGTACTTCTCAAAAAAAATAGGAGACTTATAGTCAAACTTTCCTGCAGTAAAATATCTGTACCATGCCTCTTGTAAGGACACAAGTTGTATGACCTTCTCAAGTAATCAAATCTGTTTTCTGAACTGGAACACAGAATAAATGATTCATAAATATTGAATAAATTGTAAACCCAGTGTTTTCAATGAATGTAGGCTCCTTAAGGTTTGCCTCAGTATTTCAATTTTGCTGAGCAGATTTGTGCTTTGATAAAAGTTAATGACAATATTAGTAATTTTACTTTTTGGTTTTTTCAAGACAGGGTTTCTCCATGTAGTTTTGGTTCTTGTCCTGGATCTCACTCTGTAGATTAGGCTGGCCTCGAACTCACAGAGATCCACCTGGCTCTGCCTCCCAAGTGCTGGGATTAAAGGCGTGTGCCACCACCACCCAGCCAGTAATTTATTTTTTCCTGACTGTTCACAATATGAACAAGTACTGTGCAGAGAAAAAGAGAAGTAGAGCATATGGGAACCATAGAGGGAGTCATGATGAAAGAGAAAGAAACAAGTCTTGTGAGTAGCAGGCTTTCTTAAAACCCAGAGACCTAATGGCCTTACCGCATCCAGTTGGCTTGGGACTCATCCTGCCCATTGACATACTCATAGCAGTTTCTCCCCTTGGTGATCTGAGTTTCAGAAAAAAAAATGTGTTAAGGCTCTGGGATGACACTAATTAAATCATGCCATTCTACTCTCATCAGTGCTTCCTGAGCTTTGGACTCAGCCACTTACAGTGACCTCATGGATGCTTCTGAGTCATCATGTACACATGGGTTTTCTTGCCTCTGTACCACTCTACTCCTACTCGCCTTCAGCTCTTGAAGTAGGACTTCCATGATTGTACAAAGACCATTCACTACACAGAATTAGTCATGTTGCCCCTGTCCATGTCATAGTATGTCACACCAGAAGCAAATAAAGGAGATGGGGAGACAGAGGATGACAGAAAGGGGGGCATTTCTTACCAGCCAGGAGTATCCACTGTTGGCTGCCTCTTCATCCTCTGTGATCTGGCCTTGATAGGGACCAAAGTGCAGACCGACTGGCAAGTCAGAGGCTTCATTCCATACTCCAAGTCCAGCCTCAGGGATGCCTGATGAACCAATTCTCAGCCCATGGGGCAGACTGAGTACTGAGTGGTTGGGATGCCCTCTTTCTACCATACTGTCTTTCACGAATATTGGAGGCCCATGGTTGGGACAACTGTTGATAAAGAAATTCTGGCACTTCTCACAATCTAAGATAAGAAAGCAGGGATTGGGGGAGGTGTATGAACATTCCCAGATCTGAAGATCTTAAGAAAGAGCACAGCACCCCTGCCATCCCTCTCAATCTGTACCCAAAGTCACTAGAGTAAATAAAATCTAGGCTCCGAATGACCAGATGAATCATTATACCAGGACATAACAGCCTTCTACATGGGAAGGCCCTGATGGACACTTACAGAGATAGTCATCATCCTGGGGCTCGCTGACCTCTTTATATGCAAGGCCCTTTCTCTCTCGCAGACTGTACATCTTCACTTCAACATTCTTTTTCCTGAGTTCTGGATTGGAGAGCAAAGGTGAGTTAAAGTTTGTGACTATGTTTCTTCAGAAAATCTAAAATTTGGGTCTGGAGAGATGGCTCAGCAGTTAAAAGCACATGCTGTTCTTGTAGAGAACCCAGGTTTGGTTCCCAGTGCTCACACAACTCCAGTTCTAGGTAACCAAACACTGTCTTTCAGTCTCTGCAGGCATCAGGCATGCAGATGACACATGCATACACATGGAGGAAGACACTCATACACATATAAAAATAAATTTTTTAAAAACTAAAATTTATTTTTAAGAAATTTAAAAGAAAACATGAAGTTTACTGCCATAAAATTATCTTATACAGTTCCATATACTCGGCTTCACCTTTAACTTCCTGTTTAAAGAAGCTAAGATTCTGCCTTCGACTGACTACAAATGCCTAATCTAATTTTAATTCCTGACTTTTCAGGTTTAATTTCTACTTGCCCACATTTTCTACTCAAAAATAGTTCCTTCACACATGTTGATTCATTTAGAGAATATTTGTTGAGGGCATGCTGCAGATTAGGCATTTATCAAAGACCTGGGCACACAGCATTGAGAGAATTTGGTTCCTATTGCCATACAGATTTATTGGATACTGCTGTGGAATAATCCTTCTGTATACTGTAAAAATGTGTTGTTCTCATTGTTAATAAAAAGCTGATTGGCAGATAGCTAGGCAGGATTTTCAGGACAGAGAGAATGCTGGGAAGAATGGTGGAGTTAGAGGAGTTGCCAAGCAGACACAGAGAGGAAGCAGGAGATGCAAGATGAAAGAGAGGTAATGCCATGCAGCAGAATGTAGATTAATATAAATGGGTTAATTTAAGTTGTAATAGTTAACTAGTAATAAGCCTGAGCTATTGGCCAGCATTTATAATTAATATTAAGTCTCTGTATTGGTTATTTGGGAACTGGTGGGCAAGAAAGAAAATTCTGCCTACAGGACACTTTGCCTGAATCAGTCATTTTATGCTTCACTTGCTGTTTTAAAGAAATACAGGAGCTACTAAATCCTTATTATCATATAACATTCAGAAGCTCATAGACTGCCAGCGCCCTGGTGTGGCTGATATATTGTGCACCCCAATAAACTTACCTGGGGGGTCAGAGAACAGAACAGCCACAAGATAGACATAGAGGCCAGAAAATGGTGGCACACACACCTTTAATCCTAGCATTGAGGAGTCAGAGATCCATCTGGATATCTGTGAATTCAAAGCCACACTGGAAACAGCCAGGCATGGTGACATAAGCCTTTAATCCCAGGAAGTGATGGCAGAAAGCAGAAAGTTATATAAGGTGTGAGGACCAGGAACTAGAGACTTGTTAAGCTTTTAGGTTTTGGAGCAACAATTTAGCTGAGATCCATTTGGATGAGGACTCAGAGGCTTCCAGTTTGAGGAAACGGAATTGGCTGAGGAGTTGTCGAGGTGAGATTAGCTGTGGCTTATTCTGCTTCTCTGATCTTTCAGAATTCACCCCAATACCTGGCTCCTGAGTTTGTTTTTATTAGTAAGACCATTTAAGATTCATATTACACCCTGGTACCTCCATGTGAATAACAGCCCAAGTATATGCCTTTAAAGTCAATGTCCTGACACAGTACTTAATAGCATGCTCACTACTTGCCACAGCTTAGACAAGGCCAAGATCAGAACTATCTGAAGTTCACTACACAAACCATTCTAGACCATTCTCATCAACCTTCCTAGATAACCTAGAGGGATTAAAGTTCCCAAATTATTTACTCTTACTTGGTTTTTGTTCAGAGTACTGTCCAGAGGTATTTCCTTCTCCAGGAGAGGACACTGGTTTCTGGGGGTGTTCTGAGCCACTTGTATTCAGCAAATTTTCTATTCCAGACACTTCTTTCACATTAGATTCATTATTTAATGGCATTCTAGGCGCTCCCTTTAATTAGAGGCACATATTAAAAACACAACAGGCATTTTTATAGTTCTTTATGGCTTTCCACACATTTTCACATGCGACTTTAGTGAATGTGTGAAAAATCTTGGGACATGTGTGGACTGTCTGAATAAGAAAGAAAAGGAAAAACCTAAATGGGCTGAGAATCTCTCTCCCTTCTGGCTTCTTTTAGGCTAGAGGGAGGGATATTTGGGAAGACTAGTTGGAAAGTCAACAAAGTTTTTGAATGAAGACAGTAAGGCTTACAGAGAGAAAGAAGGCATATCTATAAAGTAGGAGATATTTGATGAGATAAGAATTGTAGAAAACAAAGTAAACACCTGTAAAAGGCAGTGACAGGGGAACAGCAACTTTGGGAAGAGAATGAAGAGATGGCAGAACAACGAACTAAGTGATGCTAAAATTGCAAATTAGCAAGTTGGAAATAGTTGACTCCAGAATTAGGTTGTTTGTTTGAGACAGGGTCTCATTTATTTAGGCTGGCCTCAGATTCACAGGACTCCTCCTCAAGTCCTCCTCCCTCAGCCTCTCAATGCTTGAATTACAGATCTGAGTCATCATGCTTAGGTTGACTCTCTGGAATTAGACTAGCTAGTTCTTGTACTAATTTTGCCAGAAAATTCACTAATTTTCTCATTCATAAATGTGTATACATGCTAACAGTTCATTTTTAAAGATTTATTTTCATTTCTATTTTTGTGTGTGTGACTGTGTGTGTGTGTACACACACATGAGCATGTGTGTGACACATGTTCACAGGTTCTGTCAGGGTCAGACAAGGGCATTCAAATCTCAGAGATAGAACTAAAGGCAGCTTTGAACTTCACAACTAGAAACCAAACTCAGGACCTCTGGGAGAATAAGAAGTGCTATCAACCAGTGAACCCTCTCCAACCTCCATACATGCTAATTCTTTTTGTGATACTGAATATAACATGTGCAATTGAATACAATATTAATGTGAGATAGTCTCTTCCACAGATGACATTTAAATGGAATAATGTATGTCTATAAGGAAGTCTTATATCATTTTCTCTTCCTCATTCCAAGACTCAGTATATCATTGTGTACCCATGGCTGACTTGGAAATCCTTATGTAGATTAGGTTGGCCACTAACTCACAGTATTCCTTCTGACACTGCTTCCCACATAATTATAGGCATGTACCACCATGCCTGATTAAGTTATTTTCTTATTTATGGATTACTTGCTACAAACTTGAATCTTCTTAGGGCTGAGGGCTGCTCTTTCTTATAAGAATGAGTCTCTATGAGGGAAGGATCAGATCTCCTTTATCTGTGCCATCCAAAGTAAAATCCTTTTTATATTTGTAAACTACCTTTAGAGTATATTAGTGTATTTCTCACTTGACATAGCAGAAAAAATTTGAGGTAGAAACACACAGGTGAGTGATGTAAAAATGGCTAATGCTATGACTTTACAATACAATATAAAGAGCTTATACATGTTTTAAGGAAAGAGTTTTGGAATTGACTGCACCAATGCTTGCTATGATCTTAGGCATTTTTACTGGACATTTCAATTTCTTATCTATAAAGTGGTTATAATTTACTACCTGTCTCACAGTGTTTATTAATATAAAATTCTTATGATCTGAAACATTGTAAAAATAAAACAAGTCCAGTTACTATTGTTGATGTTCTCACTAATTCAAATGATGTTGAGGATGAGAGAAGATGCAGAAGAGACTGGGAAGGCAGTGTTCCCAGGGTGCTCTATGCCTTCTTCTTCTCTTATCTGTGTTTAGAGGCATAAGGAAATTTTTCATGTCTGTAGGATTTGGAAAGGACTTACCTTCTGCTGTTTATTATGCTTCACTCGGAAGGGCACCCAAGAAGGACTACCTGAAAAGTGATGAGAAATCAATGTTTTGGTTGGTACATATTTTTACATGTGGGATTATCAGGAAGAACAGAGAATTTTGAATAATTGAATGAAGACTTCAAGGACAACCTAAGGGTGATATGGAAATTGTTTCTGAAATTTTATCAACCCTATCTTTCTACTGGGGGCATTGCTGATTTTAAGCTTATTCAAAAACAGACAAAACTCATCTTCTCTTTATCTTGTGTTCATAAGATATCTATTGCATTTTATTTTCAAGTAAAGAAGTCAATTGACCTGTGATGAGGGAAAAAACCTGGATAAACTAAGAACAAGAAGAAATTATGTACACATTAAAAAAAAAAAACCAGTAAAAGGTCATTTTCAGTATCATTCTCAATAGTGAAAAGTTGGAAGTCTTTCCCCTAGGGTCACAACAGGCATGCAAGGATTCTCATTCTTGCTAGTTCTACTTAACATAATACCAAAAGTCTTGGTTAGAATAAGTAGGCCAAAATAAGAAGTACAAGTCATCTTAACTTAGAAAGAAAGAAGTTATTTTATAAATTTTATACACAGGAATCCCTTAAGGTTCCACTAAAAATTGCAGGACATAAAAAACATTTAAAAATCAGTTGTGTTTTTATACACCCACAGTAAACAATCCAGGAAGGAAAAAAATTTTAAAGCACGTATATAAAGGTTATAGGAATAAACTATTTAGTAGTAAACTTATCCAAGGATTTAAAAGATTTGGACACCAAAAATGACAAAATATTACTAAAAGAAATTGAAGACTCAAAGAAACAGGAAAAAATAGCCTGTGTTCATGACTTATATGACAATACTATAAAAGTTTACATTATCTCAAATGACCCACAGATAAAAATGTATCCACTATCAAAATGCCAATGCCATATTTTGCTGAATTAAAAAGATATCAAAATTAAGACAGGATCTTAAGGGAATCAGAACAGCCCAGTGAACCCTGAAAAAGAACAAACTTAAGATATATCAACATGGATTAAAGAACTACACTTAAGGCATGATACTATTTATAGTAGTATATAGATATAGATAGTACTATATAGAAGAAAACCAGACAAAATATTCATAACATTGGAAACATAATTGATTTCTTGGATACAATACCAAAAACCAAGAAGTAAGATGATGTGGATATCGCTCTGTGTAAATAAAGTTCTGATTGGCCAGTGGTCAGGCAGGAAGTATAGGCGGGACAAGAGAGAAGAGAATTCTGGGAAGTAGAAGGCTGGGGAGAGACACCGCCAGCTGCCGCCATGAAAAGCAACATGTAAAGACACTGGTAAGCCACAAGCCATGTGGCAAAGTATAAACTAACAGAAATGGGTTAATTTAAGATAGAAAAGGTAGATAACAAGCAGCCTGCCACGGCCATACAGTTTGTAAGCAATAGAAGTCTCTGTGGGCTTTCTTGGTTGGGTCTGAGCGACTGTGGGACTGGCGGGTGAAAGAGATTTGTCCTGACTATGGGCCAGACAGAAAAACTCTAACTACAGTAAGATCACCTTAATCTTAAAAGCATCAAACAAAACAACTGAATGAAAATGTAACCTAATGAATGGAAGAAAGTATCTGCAAAGCATATAACCATGAACACAGAGTTCGTGTGAATACGAGAGATCTCTTACACACAAATAAGAAAGCCATTGTTGAAGCCTGACCAGGGTAGCACCCTCGTTTTGGATTTCTAGCTTCCAGAACTGTAAGAAATATATTTCTGCTTAAAAACTTAGTGCATGATATTTTGTTATGACTAATTATTAGCAAAGGACTTGAACATACATTTCTACAGATATATAAGTGGCCAATAACCATAGAGAAAGTTGATCAACACAATTAATTATCGGAGAAATGAAAATTAAAATCCCAGTGACATATCTATATTCTTTAGGATGCCTATTTATTATTAAAAAAAAAAAACTCACAACAAGTAATGGCAAGGACAAGAACAAATAGGAATGCTTGATCACCTTTGGTGGGAATATAAAATGGTGCAACTATCAAAAATAGTAAGTCCCTACAAACTTAAAATAGAATTATTTTATGATTCAATCTGACTTCTTTATGTACATATAAAAAGCTGGGCAATTGTGGTGCAGGCCTTTAATACCAGCACTCGGGAGGCAGAGGCAGGTGGATCTTTGTGAGTTCAAGGCCAGCCTGGTCTACAGAGTGAGTTACAGAAAAGGTGCAAGCTACACAGAGAAAACCAAAAAAAAAAAAAGTGAAAACAAGATCTTGAAGGGACATTTTCATATCCATGGTCATAGCAGCATTATTCTTAATGAGCAAGAAGTAGACTAGACACTAGGTGCTTATACTAACTGTTCTGGGTTTGACGTTTCTTGTTTATGCCAAGATTTATATATATTTCATACTTGTTGCATATATAAATAGTATACAATTTTTAGATATTTTTAAATGTACAGGAATAACTTCTTACTGTATATTGCCTTGCATTTTTTCCTGATCTTTGAGTCTTGAGAGGGGAAAAAAAAGTTTTCAGAAGTTAATTCTAAGACATTTCTGAAACCAAAATCTGGCCTGGTTTCAAATGGTTTAATTCTAAATCTTCTTGACCTCTCTCACCTTCTAAATATTCCTAGCCCCTCACCTTGCTGCTTAGGTGTCCATTCTTCATCAGAATCTTCACTGTCATCTATCTGGGGCTTGATTCGTTGCCTTTGGTAACACATGAAAGCTGGTCTAGGGGCTCTGAGACCTGAAAAGAAGCAAAATGTTCCTCTTAAAAAGGAAGCAGGCCCTAGAAGAAGGAAAAAAAGGAAAGTATCATAAGGCCATGTGGGCTCTGGGAGAGGAGATGGGAGAGGAGATCTTAGTAGGCCAGTGTTGTGCTTGCATTTAGCCCTGGATACACACACACACACACACACACACACACACACACACACACACACACACTTCCTCTAAACTTGTCCCCACGGGAATTGGAGACTTGGTTTTTGCCTCGGCTGATCTGACCCAAAACTTGTTACCTATAGAAATCAGCATTTTATAGTTCCTTTTCACGTTCCTATAGCGAATTTTCTCCCACTCTCCCATCTCTGCCCATTCTTCTTTGGAGAAGTACATGGAGATATCTTTGAACTCATCTTTGACCTGGAAGAAAAAAATAAGAACAAAAACCAGAATGTGCAGGGCAGAGCATGGGACCCTGGGGTGCTCTCAGTGATCAAGATTTTCTTCCCGTTCCCAGAGGCCTCTTTAAGTAAACACTGGATGTTCCTGCTAATAAGGCAGTTGAGCCTTTCCTCTCTCACAAAGCAGGACCCACCATCCTGTCACTGGAAAACCAATATGGTAGTGTAGGGCAGGAGTCTGTGGTCCCCAAGGCCATCTGTTTGCCTCTGTACACCCTATGATTCTCTTGACTCTAGGTCAACCTTTTTATACCTTGGGCTTCCACTCAAGTCTCTCTGCATCTCCCTCTGGATTATTCTCTTCCAGCTTGTTGGTGTTTATGGTGCAGGTCATTTCCCTGGGGAGGTCCAGGATCCTATGGTCCTATGGAGGGAGAAGTAACTAAGGCTCATAGCCGAGCAGGGAGGCCCACCAATACAAGGAAAGGAACTGGAGTCTGGGAATCCATGCAGCCAACACAGCTGTTTTTTCAGCCTCTGTGGCCTCGTGCGATGGTGAAGGCTCAGTGGTTCCAGCCCTAGGCGCCTAACCTGCATCGCGTTAGGGCCTGTATTAGCAAGTGGAGCAGGATTCTTCCTCCTGGGATTCCAGCCCCGCCCCAATGAGTCAGGGCAGAGCACTTGGGCCTCTGACTGACCATGTTGGGTTTGGAGAGATGTTTTCATGTTATTGGATTCAGGAATCCTGGAGACAAGGGATTGGAGTCCCTCTGATGAAGATTTGAGGACCCTTTGGCTGAGATTTTTAATTTAGTGTACCTCAAATTAAGGACTGGGTTTCGTCCGGTTGAGGAAATTGGAATTTGTAGATGGGAGGAGTCTCTCAGGCTGTGAGCATTTGGGGTTCTTCAAGACAAGGTCTGGGGACTTTCAGACTGAGGAGATCTGACGTGCTTGTGCCAAGATTTGGGGTTTGTCATGTTGTAGGTATCCAGGGTCCCGCTGGATGAGAGCATGTTAGGACCTTGGAAGCTGATTTTAAGGAGTGACAGGTCATCAGTACTAAGGGTTTTGGGGGTCTCTGGGGCTTAGGAGAGTCTCTACACCAAGAGTCCAGGTTTTCAGTCTGGAAACTTGGTCTCTCTGTGGCAAGCTACCCAAGTTCCTCAGGCAGAGGATGGGTTGGTTCTATGCAGGTGTATTTGGGACTAAACCAAAGGGCAATCTGGGGCTCCCGTGAAGCTGAGGGTGTGGGTGTGTGTGTGTGTGTGTGTGTGTGTGTGTGTGTGTGTGTGTGAAGCTGAGGTGTGTGTGTGCGCGCGCGTGTGTGTGTGTGTGTGTGTGTGTGTGTGTGTGAGAGAGAGAGAAGCTGAGGTGTGTGTGTGCGCGCGCGCGCGTCCCGCTGAGGGACTCGAACCTCAGTTAGTGGAAGGGGGTCCCTCAAAGCAGAGGGAATGTGGGGTCTCACGGGCTGAACCTAGAAAGTGCCGCCGGCTCTCGAGGGCTTCGCCGCTGCTCGGGTCCGGGTCCTGTCGTCCCCGCGCCACCGCCGCCGCGCGTCCTCTGAGGAGCTCGGGAGCGGACTGACCCCCACCGCCGGCCGAGGGGCGGGAGCAGGCGGGAGGGGGCGGGGCCCTGCCTGTCCGTCACGGGGCTCTCCTCCGGCCGCCCCGCCCCTCGCTGGGATTGGCGCCAGGGCCGGAATAAAGCGGTGTCCAGTGCGCAGGCGCAGTCTCGTCCTCCGCGCGGTGTCAGGGATTTTTTGTTTTTGTTTCCCTCCTGGTCCGGCTAGGTTCCCTGAGCTGTGTCCAGTCCACAAAGGGTGTTTAGGCAGGCGCTCAGTCCTGCTCTAGCGTGGGGTTTCTTTCACTCAGTCTCCACTGGGAAGCCAGTGGTTGGGTTGGAAATCTCTGGGACCGGAAGTCCAGCTTCGGCAGGACTACAGTAAGCTCAAGTCCAGCCTGAGATAAGTAGCTAGTTTCAATTATATAAACAAAATCAAGTAAAACAAACCTGGGTCTCCTGAAAAGAACCTAAAAATCTATCAAGCTGTGAAAGGTTTTTGATACTTACGGGGCCACCAATTTAACAATAAATTAAAAGATAAGCACATAGGTTTACTAAAATTTTCGTGAATTGCTAAAAGAGTGCCTTGTTTAATGTAAATCATGATTAGGTCCTGGAGAGATGGCTCGGCAGCTAAGAGCACTGGCTGCTCCTCCAGAGGTCCTGAGTTCAGGTCCCTGCAACAACCATCTCTAGTGGGATCTGATGCCCTCTTCTGATATAAAGACGTACATGCAGATAGAGCACTCATACATATAAGTGAATAAATAAATCTTTTAAAAATGGATCATGAAGGGGTT
The DNA here is from genome assembly GCF_903995425.1 of Onychomys torridus. NCBI lineage: Eukaryota > Metazoa > Chordata > Mammalia > Rodentia > Cricetidae > Onychomys > Onychomys torridus. The sequence continues at coordinate 61,179,676 of NC_050461.1, forward strand.
GGGGATTTAGCTCAGTGGTAGAGCGCTTGCCTAGCAAGCGCAAGGCCCTGGGTTCGAGCCTCAGCTCAAAAACAAAAAACAAAAAATGGATCATGATTAATGAATAGAAATTAGTTTATAAGGGGCGTGGAGAGATGGCAGAATGATTAAGAGCACTTGCTACTCTAGCAGAGAGCATGGGGTAGCTCACAACCTCCAACCCCTGTAACTCTGGTTCCAGGGCATCTGACACCTTTTTCCTGACTTTATGGGTACCTACACTTACGTGGTATACACACATACACTCAGACGTACATAAGTACACATAAAATAAATAAATAGATTTTTAAAAAAGAAATTATAACTTCTAATGATAAGATACAAATTACCTGCTGCTAGAGCAAAATAAGCAGGCTCCCTTCCCAACCTGCTCTAGTTTCCTTCCCTTCAGTTCTGCGACCTAAGCAGAATTAGACTTTTAAAAAGTATATAGTTCATGAATAGATTTAAATTTTTTGACATCATGTTCTGTGAAAGCACTGTTTATTGGCTGTCATAAATTTGAAATATGTAGACATAATCAGCTTAAATCTATGACTCTGACTTCTGAGTTTGGCCCTCACTACCTTGTTGGTCTAAAACTTTCAGAGACTGTCTGGGCTAAATCTATTTAAAGAACTGTAACTGTAGATGTAAAATCTAAACAAATTGGGAGCCTGACTACCCACATAATGGTGGAGGGAATGTTGACTCCACAAAGTTGTCCTCTGACCTGCATACATGGACACACACACACACACACACACACACACACACACACACACACGTAAGGACTCCCTAAAGGACTATGTCTGCCCATAGACCAATTGGTGCATCTGCTTACAATCAATATAGCTATAACAAAGCAGTCTGTGTAGCAGAAGCCAAGTTCAGGATATTGACCCTCTAACAAAACATAGCAGCTCAATCCTTAAAATATTGAAAGGCAGCAAACTGAGAACAGCCATGGAAGGAAGCAAATTGACAGTTCATACATGTCTGTTAGACAGTTCACATACGTCAAAAAATAGCAACTACAAATACAAGGGAATTCTTAAAACTCAAATGAAGCTCCATGGAAAAGGACAGAAGTCTAAGACTAATCAATTGACAATAAAAGCAAAGTTGTAGAACTCTGATTTCCTGCAGTGGGAAGACAAATCTATAGACAGGGCTCTGAAACTCATTTTAAGAATAGACAAGCTCAGCTGGGCCTGCTGGCACAAGCCTGTGCTATAGATTCTTGGTAGATCGAAGAAGTTCTGAAAGTACAAGGGTGTCATGTACCACTTAGTGAGACTCTGTCTCAAAATAAAAAGGAGGACTGGGAATGTAGCTCGGTGGTAAAGTTTCCCCTCATATAATCTAGTGTGTGACAGGGAGCAAGAAGTCAGGCAACATAAACTGAGAACTATCAAGTAGCAACATCGACTGCTTTTTAAACTCCAAGTTCAATCCCCGGTACCACAAAAATAAAAACCAACTCTAGTGGATCAGGGTTGATACAGGAAAAGAACTGACAGGGTGAAAGCAAAGGTGGGGGGTGGGGGGTTAGGGTGGTTTACAGGCTGTGGTCCTGCTACAGTGGCTGTCTCCTGATGGGATAATCCGATACTCGTTCAGTCCATGAGATTGGATGTCTCAGCAGTTCCAGTCTGATGCTGGAATGCAGGGGATTCCTAAGAGCTGCTGGTCTTCAGTCCATATTGGAATCCTGAAGGAACTTACCAGCAAGAGCGCAATCAGGGAAGAAAAAAAAAAAAAAAAAAAAGCAAGAGCTGCCTTCTTCCGAGTCATTTCATGTGCACCAACACCAGAAGGTGTGGCCCATATTTTAGGGTGGGTCTTCCCACCTCAAATAATTCATTCAAGAAAACCCCTCACGAGCATGCATAGCTTCTTGGGTTTTAGTTGATTACATATGTAGTCAAGTTAACAACCAAGATTATATCCAATAAGAGATTCAATTGGGTTGGGGATTTAGCTCAGTGGTAGAGCGCTCAGCTAGCAAGCGCAAGGCCCTGGGTTCGATCCTCAGCTTAAAAAAAAAAAAAAAAAAAGGTGGTAGCACACGCCTTTAATGTCAGCATTCCGGAGGTAGAGACAAGTGGATCTCACTGAGTTCAAGGCCAGCCTGGGCTACCGAGTGAGTTCCAGGAAAGGCTCCAAAGCTACATAGAGAAACTCTGTCTCAAAAAAAAGAAAAAGAAAAACAAAAGCCAGAGAGATTCAAATAGATGTGTCTCAGTTCAGACTATGAGATAAGGCCTAATGTTCCAGCAGTGGCTACACTGTTTTTATGTTATTTTCTTTATATTTGTCTTTACGCTAAAAGTCTTTCAACTTTAAAGTGAGGAAATGCCCAATATTGAAACCTTATTAAGCATCTCTGAAGGCAGAGACTTAGGAGGTGCTGGATCATGGCCTGGTTCTTTACGAAGCCCCATCCCATAGGCTGAAGAAATCAGGCCACATCCCCAGTAGTCTTTTTCTGGGACAGAGTCCAGAAACTGTGCTGCAGTTATAAAGCCTCTAATTTGTGCTCTAACTTGTCAGCACCTGTTCCCTCCACATTCTTTTTCATGTGTCCTATGTTGAATTAAATCATGGGATGTGAAACTTTCTGTAAGCCCCCCAAAACTTAGACAAGCCACATTTATTTATTTATGTTTTTGTCCAGAGGACTTTCTCTGATGGCTCTTTCCTCTGGACCTCTCCTCATCATCCTCTTCACAGCAGCTGTCTCTTTTACTTTCAAACTTGCAAAGCTCTCTCTCTCTCTCTCTCTCTCTCTCTCTCTCTCTCTCACTCTCTCTCTCTCTTTAAAATTTATTTTTATCTCATGTGCATTGGTGTTTTGCCATGGGTGTCAGGTCTCCTGAAACTGGAGTCACAGACTGCTGTGAGCTGCCATGTGGGTGCTGGGAACTGAATCCCGATACTCTGAAAGAGCAGTCAGTGATCTTAGCCTCTGAGCCATCTCTGCAGTGCTCAAGCAATTTCTCTTAATGAAGATCCTTTCTTAGTTTTAAAGAGTGGTTCTCAACCTTTCTAATGCTTGTGACCCTTTAATATGATCCCTCACGTTGTGGTGATTATCACTATAATTTTTTTTTTTTTTTTTTTTTGGTTTTTTGAGACAGGGTTTCTCTGTAGCTTTGGAGCCTGTCCTGGACTAGCTCTGTAGACTAGGCTGGCTTCGAACTCACAGAGATCCACCTGCCTCTGCCTCCTGAGTACTGGGATTACAGGTGTGTGCCACCACTGCCTGGCCTCACTATAAAATTATTTTTGTTGCTACTTCATAACTGTAATTTTGCTACTGTTATAAATCATAATGTAACTATCTATGTTTTCCAATGGTCTTTGGTGGCCCCTGTGAAAAGGTTATTCATTCCTAAAGGTGTTGTGATCTACATGTTGAGAACTGCTGTTTTTAAACTGAAGTATCTTCTTCCCTTTAAGAACCTGTTATGCTTTTAAAAATATAATTGTGGTTGGAGAGATGGCTCAGAGGTTAAGAGCACTGGCTGCTCTTCCAGAGGTCTTGAGTTCAATTCCCAGCAACCACATGGTGGCTCACAACCATCTGTAATGAGATCTGGTGCCCTCTTCTGGCCTGCAGGCACACTTGCAGGCAGAACACTATACAAAATGATTAAGTCTTTTAAAAATGTGTGTGTGTGTGTGTGTGTGTGTGTGTGTGTGTGTGTGTGTGTGTATATTTGTACTGTTCTAGCATTCTCCTGCCTCAAGGCCTGAGTCATGGTCTTGAGGCCCCTTTCTTCTAATTTCTCAATAGTAATTATGAGTCAGCTCCTTTCTTGCCAACAGCTGCCATCTCATTCTTATATCTAATTAAGAACAGATGACCTCTAACTTACAATGTTTTTATTTTCGGGTAGTTCTATGCCTTCAATAGAAACTGCATCAGATTTTAAATTTTGATAGTTTTCCAGCCCAACAAAATGCAATGCAATGCACTCTAGCATTGATGCAAAGCTTTGCAGTGGCAGCAAGTTGCAGGCCCCAGTCAATATGCTCCATGATAGAAAGGTTTGGCAGCCAATAACCTGCAGCTCATGATAATTTTCATTTATGCCATTTTAACTTTACACTGAGGTTATTGGGACATAATCCTATCCTAAATCAGTAACATTTGCACAGAACCCTCAAACTTAACAAACACTAGGCCCTACTGCCTAACCTGTAGCCCTCATGAGACTTGAACATACACATATATGCACATGACAGAAAAATTAATGGAAAAAGAGACTCTGGATTTGAAAGACAGCAAGGGGAAATACAGGGTATAAGAGTGTTTGGAGGAAGGAAAAGAAGGTAGAAATGATGTAATTGTCTCAAAGAAATCCACATGATTATCGTGGTGATATTTTATTTGTGCTGAAATGTGATATTTTACTTGTATGTTAATACATAAAGTTACCTAGAGATAAGAGGTCATCAAGCCAGAAACAGAAGTCAGGTGTTGGTAGCACATGACCTTAATCCGGTCACATAGCAAGCAGAGTCTCTGTGTGGTCAAGGACACAGCCAAGTGTGGTGACTTGAGCCTTTAATCCCAGCACCAACCATAGAGACCTGGAGGTATATATAGACAGGCAATGACAAGGAAGTCACATGGCTGGGCTTAGAGCCAATGAAAAAGCAGAACAGGAAGGCAATAAAAACATGGGTTAGATGGGAAGAAGTCTCTCTGGGGAAGTGACAGTGGTGAGGTGGTGATATAAGGTAGCCGTGGCTCTTTGCTAGTTCTCTGATCTCTTTGGCTCTTACCTCTGTGTTTGGCTCTGTGTTTCTTATTTAATAAGACTGTTTAGAAATTTGTCTACAGACCATTGTGGATGCAGAAAAGGCTTTTGACACAATCCAACATCCCTTTCTGTCTACCTGACCCAGCCAGCAAGGCTACCGCTCCGTTGATCGCAGTCGGAAGTTTTTCTGTGTCCCACCTGATTCTGTAGCAGCTTGGTCCCAAGTAAACACACAGAGGCTTATTATATTAATTACAAACTGTATGGCCTATGGCTTTAGCTTCTTGCTAGCTAGCTCTTTCCTTTTAAATTAGCCCATTCCTATTAATTTATATGTTGCCACGTGGCCTTGGCGTTCTGGTCTGCTGGCATATTGTTGCTCATTTGGCGGTAGATTGGCATCTCCTCAACTCCACCCTCCTCCTCCTCCTCCTCCTTCTCCTCCTCCTCCTCCTCCTCCTCCTTCTCCTCCTTTTTCTGAGACAGGATTTCTCTGTGTAACACTCCTGGGTGTCCTGGAACTCACTCTGTAGATCAGGCTGGCCTCGAACTCACTCAGCTCTCCCTGCTTCTGCCTCCCAAGTGCTGAGATTAAAGGTGTATGCCACTACCCTTCTTTTTTCACTATCTCATTTGGATTTTCCCGCCTGGTTCATCCTGCCTCCCATAGGTCAATGCAGCTTTATCTATTATCCAATGAGAGTCACCTGTATTCACAGCATACAGAAAGACATCCCACAGCAGCTGATCAACAGAAATGCTGAAGATCTTAGTAACCAGGGAACTCAAGGCTTTTGCATGCAAGAATAGTGCAAACTTGGGGTTGTGGATTTAGCTCAGTGGTAGAGCACTTGCCTAGCAAGCGCAAGGCCCTGGATTCGGTCCTCAGCTCCAGAAAAAAAAAAAAAAAAAAGAATAGCGCAAACAAAGCAAGCAAAACATGAGGTGATGCTTATAGTTAGCTTAGGCAATTACAAGTACAATGAGAGAATATATGTGGTGTTACTGTCTCATCGTCTTTGGTCATGTGAAAAAGAGCCAAGAGTATTCCTCTCAAGACTTTGCCTTTCCCACAGAGACAATGTGGACATGCCAGAGCATTTCCTTACTTCCAAGTTACTTCACTCAGCATGGTTGATATAGTTCTTTCTAGAAGGCCACCTTGTGGGAAGAGCACCTGCACTCTGCCCCATCCGTAGTTCACAGTAAGTTCACAGCTTTCTTACGGTGTTTCAGTCACTGCTCTATTGCGGTGAAGAGTCAACTTTTATAAAGAAAGTATTTCACTGGGGCTGGCTTACAGTTTTAAAGGTTAGTCCATTATCATCATGGTGGGGAAGCTGGCAGCAGGAAGGGAGGCATGGAAGGCATGGTAATTGAAGGGTCCAGGAATATAAAAATATAAAATTATAAGTTTAAAAAATAAAAACTGTCAGTCATCAGCCTAAAGGTTAATGTTAACAATGGCTGTCTGCTTTACAGCCAGCTCCTCTGTCAGGAGTTAACATTTAACCCCTCCCCCTTATACCCAACAACTTCCTGGACCAAAGTTAACTTTTTTTTTCCCAGAGCTGAGGACTGAACCCAGGGCCTTGCACTTGCTAGGCAAGCCCTCTACCACTGAGCTACAACCCCAGCCCCCAAAGTTAACTTTTAATAGTTGTTTCTATGAGACTTCTAGCATGCACCCCATTCCTGATGGTCCTATGTGACTCCAAGCATGCACCCCGTGCCTGACACTATAAAAGGGGCCAGTAACAGCCTCCATGGCCACAGCCCCGGAATTCCAACATTGGCTGTGGTCTCAGCTAGCTGATAAGCTTTTGTGCCCTGCAGTATTTTATTTTATTTTATTTTATTTTATTTTTATTTTTATTTTTCTGGAATAAAGTTTCTTCTGGTTTAATAGACTTTGGTGGTCTGTCACCCATTATTGCATGACCCCAGACCCAACACTAATGGAGAAATAGTTGAAAGCTATATTCTAATATTCAGGCAGAGGGAGAGAGAAAGAAAGGGGGGGTGCGCAAGCATAGCATGGGCTTTTTGAAACCTCAAACCGTATTCCCAGTAACACAATTCCTCTAAAATTGTAGATTAGGCCACACTTCCTGATCCTCCTAATCCTATCAAAGAGTTCCATTCCCTGGTTCCTAAGCATTTGTCTCAGTTAGGGTTTCTATTGCTGTGAAGAGACACCATGACCAAAGCAACTCTTATAAAAGAAAACATTCAATTGGAGTGACTTACAGTTTCAGAGGTTTAGTCTATTATCATTATGGCAGGAAGCAAGGCAGCATGCAGACAGACATGGTATTTGAGTGGTAGCTGAGAGTTCTATATCTTGATCAGTAGGCAACGGGAAGCAGCTGTGTGTCACATTGGGCATAGCTTGAGCAATAAGACCTCAAAGCCCACTTCTACAGTGACACTTCCTCCAACAAGGCCACACCCACTCCAAGGCCATAGCTCCTAATAATGCCACTCCCTATGGGCATTCAAACACATGAGTCCCTGGGGGCCATACCTATTCAAACCACCACAGCATTAAAATGTTTGCACCTATAGGGGCCATTCTTATTCAAATCACTACATACAGGTTTCCATACCTTTCATGTTATTGGACCAGACTTCCTACCTTGTTTGAACAGTTTTCTTCAGTATATTCTTCATAGGGTTTTCCATTATTCAATGTAACTTGGTTTAAAAGTAAAAACATTAGTTTGACAGTTACCTATTTTGTATCTTCTAAAAGGTACTCCATGTTGGGGGTATCTTTATTTTAAATCCAGATTCCTAAATTCCCAAATAATAAAAGTTCTTCCTAGTAAGAAAAAAGAGAGAATAAAAACTAGCCCCAATTTGTTGTCTTACTATGTTGCTATTGATATTAAAAACCTCAACATGTAACAAATTAAACACTTTGTGAAACCTCATTGCATATTCAAAATACCGCCTGCTTTGGAGTAAATTTGATATATTCATTCATATTCACGATACATGGAGGTTTTGAGTTGACTCCTCTTATTCAAGTCATTGAGAAAAAAACCAGCCTCCAATGAGAGAACATTAATATTTTTTTTATCAAAATTGGCCAAATGCTAGGGCCAAACTGATATCATCAGAGGTAAAAATATATGCCCAAGAATATGAATACTAGCTACACTACTAAAAATGTTTTTTAATTTATTATTATTTCATTTTTAATTTTATGCATCTGAGTGTTTTGTCTGTATGTATGTACATCATGTGTGTGCAGTACTCACAGAGACCAGAAGGGTCATCAGTTCTATAGCTGGAGGGAAGATGTTGTTAGCCCATGTGGGTTCTGAGAATCAAACCTGGGTCCTCTGCTGCAGCAGCAAGTGTTTCTAACTGCCAAAACACCTCTCCAGCATCCCTAAAATAACTTTTAAGGGGAATACCTTAGAAAAGGATTTATGTTTAGAAAGAGAACCTATAGAGAAAGTGTCATTTCAAAATACAGTAAAGGGAAAAAATTGTAACCTGAACGTATACCCTAATAGCTCTGAGCATTCAAAGCATCCCCTTGTATGGTTAACCAAGATTTTAAAAAATGCTAGATAATATTTTGTTGTTGAAAAATAAATGACAATACTGAAATGAATGGCAAAATGAAACTCCTATTTGAGTTTTATTTCCTTCTTTTTTTAAAGGTTTAATTTATTATGTATACAGCATGTATGACTGCAGGCCAGAAGAGGGCACCAGATCTCATTACAGATGGCTGTGAGCCACCATGTGGTTGCTGGGAATTGAACTCAGGACCTCTGGAAGAACAGTCAGTGCTCTTAACCTCTGAGCCATCTCTCCAGCCCCTATTTCCTTCTTTATTATAAAATAAACAATAGACCATAGTTATGCCATAAATTATTTCCCACTGTTATGCCTACAAGTTATTTCCCACAAGTCTGATATCTTGTTTTTACTGCTGTCACTAATAATGAACTCCAATTAGTCAGTAAAAAATAGAAACAAAACTTAATTAAGAGCTAAAAAATTCTTCCAATAACTCCTAGGGTTCCTATTGCTGCGATGAAACACCATAACCAAAAAGCAAGTTGGGGAAGAAAGGATTATTTGGCTTATACTTCCAGCTCATAGTCCATCATTGGAGGAAGTCAGGACAGGGACTCAAGCAGGGCTGGAACCCAGAGGTAGGAGCTGATGCAGAGGCCGTGGAGGGTGCTGCTTACTGACTTGTTCCCCATGGCTTGCTTTCTTATAGAACCCAGGACCACCAGCCCAGGGGTGGCACCACCCACCATGGGCTGGGCCCTCCCTCATTGATCACTTATTGAGGAAATGCCTTACAACTGGATTTCATGGAGGCATTTCCTCAATTGAGCCTCCTTCTTCTCTGATGACTCTAGCTTGTGTTGACACACAAAACCACTCAGTACACTCTCACTGTAGTGAGCAGAGTGATAGTCTCATAAGTATTTCAAATACTTCAAATAGTACTCCACAAGACTCTGCAATCTTGTAAGAATTCTGTTTTACAAGGGAGACACTCCATTGTTCCAAACTTAAGGGGATATAGAAAAACAGGGAGTTGGGGGCAGGGCTGTAGATTCTTCCTTAGTTGCTTCCTGCTAAGGAATGTCATTGTTGGAGGCGGGTATTTCTGGGTCTGTTGAAAGGGGTTCTCTGGCCACCTAGCAGGAGAGTTTTAACTTTGGCTGCAATGGATCATGGATTGTCACCCTGCATTCCTGGAGAGACAAAAGGGGGAAGAGTTGGATGGTCCATGGCTCATTGGTTTTCTTTTCAGAGGTCACCCCAACTGTTTTCAGGGGCTTGAGGTACCGATCTTCTTTAACTGCTTCAGGCTGACAAAAAAAATTGGTGAGGAGACAAGGGGAGCAGTAGTTAGAGAGCCTCAGGGGAGGGTCCGTCCAAGGGGCCGTGATAAACTGTAACAGACGGCAAAGGTCCAGGACATAGGTCAAGAGGTGACTGTACAAGTCTGTAGCGAATATTTAGGAGACAAAGTTAATGAGGAAAATCTTTATACCAAGATTAACATAAATGAATATATAACGAAGTTAACACAAAGTTAAATGTAATTGTACAAATGACTGGACCATGTACTAGAGTTCTGTAGCAGAATAAAGTAACTGTACTAGCTGTTTGTTTACATCAGACTTCTGCATAAGGAACAAGCACCTGGAAGCTTTGTAAAAAGAAGTCAGTTAAATTCAGCATCTAGCTGACAGTTTAAATGAGAAATAGAATCCTGCTGAGGCACTTTTATAGGATTGTCTAGCAAAGTCCCAAAGATACTACTTGGGTATTCTGAATAACTTTCCAAAACTGGGTTTGATGACAGTGTCTGACAACTTCTTTTAATCAGAGTGTGGACCCTAGAATTAGCTTTTGGTAAGAGGAAGACTTGAAAGCCAAGGTAAAGGACATAGCCCATTGAACCAGCATGAAGGTCACCTACCAGTCAGGTGGTAGGCTTAGGGACAAGGTTCCCCTGTTCACAGCATCCTCATATGCCAGTTCTGGAGACATCGAGGGCAAAGTACTTGCTACTTCTCTCTCTCTCTCTCTCTCTCTCTCTCTCTCTCTCTCTCTCTCTCTCTCTTGTTTTAAAGATTTAGGATGTGGGTGCAGACTCTAAGATCTTCCATTGGGCAAGAGGATCCATCTCCCTATCATGTGACACGTGAAGAGTAAGTCATATTTTCTGTAGAGAAGGAGGAAGCTTTTCTGCTTTGGCCTACTTGGCTGCTGCTGGTCAGACCTACACAGCTGGGGGCAGAGCAGCAGATTTTTGGCAGGTCTGGTCTCCCTGTGCATCCTTATCCTGAAATGTGCATCCCCTTCTGCAGTGCAACCTCCTCTGGTAGAACTGTGATCCAACCAGGCGAAATACTTGGGGACCTCCTGTCATGCAAGTGTATTATAAATTTAAATCATTTTACTCAATCATTCAATTCTTCATAACCACTTTTAAAAAATATATCTGGGGATGGAGAGATGGCTCAGAGGTTAAAACTATTAACTGATCTTCCAGGCATACATGCAGGCAGAATACTGTATACATAATAAATAAATAAAATCTTTAAAAAAAGAAAAAAAGAAAGGAGACATCTTTTGCTGGGCGGTGGTGGTGCACACCTGTAATTCCAGCACTGGGGAGGCAGAGGCAGGTGGTTCTCTGTGAGTTCGAGGCCAGCCTGGTCTACAGAGCTAGTCCAGGACAGGCTCCAAAGCTACAGAGAAACTCTGTCTCGAAAAACTAAAAAACAAACAACAAAAACAACAACAAAAAACCATATTTTTTAAAATATTATTTAACATTAAACAAACTTTAACTTTGCTTTAAACTTGTTTTGAGTTATTTGCTTTAGGCTCAATTTTAAAAACAATACAAAAGACTATATGATGGGAGATATAAACTAGTTTTTCCCTCCAAGCTTGGCTCTGTAAATGAATTACGTTTGTACCTACTATGACTACAAATGCAGTTCTAAGCACATTAAAGAATCTGATTATTATTATTATATTATTATTAGGTTTTTCGAGTAATAAAGTACATTAATAACTTTGTACTAGTCAGATGTATCTATTTTTATTTTATATGTATGACTATTCTGCCTGCGTGTAGATATGTGCACCAGTTGCATGCCCGGTGCCCTCAGAGGCTCAAAGAGGGTGCCAAATGCCTAGAAACTGTAGTTATGGATGGTGGCAAGTCACCATGTGTGTTCTAGAATTTAACCTGAGTCCTCTGCAAGAGCAATAAGTACTCTAAACCACTGAGACACATTTCTAGCTCCCTAAAACATAAATGGGTAAAGGGAGAGAGAGATGTTGCATTACTGTGGTATCCAGAAGTATATATTTTGGGGTTTCTTATTTACCCAAGGCCTTTCCAAGGCTATATTCATATGACAAAACAGTTTTATGCAATTCAAAAAATATATATTTTATCTTAAGATCTCTTTCCATTCTGAATTTTGCTCTCTTGCATATTTCTTCCAGGAGAGTGACATGGGGGTAGCTATGGCATTTTCAGATCTGGTAAGAAAGAGTTAACTCAAGGACACATTCATTTTGAGCCTTATGGGGTATGTTTGTGTAAGTTTCTGTTACCTCAAAATATTGAAGTTATTACCAATCATTTCCAGTATAAGACAGGCTTTCAAAAATGCATCTTTGAGTCTGGTGTGGTCGTATTTTCAGCACCTGGGAGGCTGAGTCATGAGGATCCCCAAGAGTTTGAGGCCAGCTTATACTGTGTACCTACCTAGAGTTTGTACCAAAAACAAAACAAAACTGCATCTTTGTCAGTTATGATGGTGTACACCTATGATCCTAGCACTTGGATGACATAGCAAGGTCCCATCTCAAAACAATAACAAAACGTTAATCTTGCCGGGCGGTGTCGGTGCACACCTTTAATCCCAGCACTGGGTGGCAGAGGCAGGTGGATCTCTGTGAGTTCGAGGCCAGCCTGGGCTACAGAATGAGTTCCAGGAAAGGCTCTAAAAGTACACAGAGAAACCTTGTCTTGAAAAATTAAAAAAAAAAAAAAAAGTTACGCTCATTTAAAATGCCTGCAAAAGAAACTTTAACCCTGGTGCATATAGCTGAAGAGCTCTTGATGATTTCCAGGGGAAGGAAAGTTAGTTTTCTTTAAAAGTGTGCCCCTGTTAGGTCAACCATTCTTCAGTGGATGGCCCCACATCAATGAGTATATGGGCAGCAGAAAGTGGAATCCCATGGCTTATTTAAAAAAAAAAAAAAAGGAGCCAGGCGATGGTGGCACGCTCCTTTAATCCCAGCACTTGGGAGGCAGAGACAGGCGGATCTTTATGAGTTCGAGGCCAGCCTGGTCTACAGAGCAAGTTCCAGGACAGGTTTCAAAAAGCTACAGAGAGACCCTGCCTGGAGAAACAAAAACAAAAACAACAACAAGAGGACTTAACGTTGGGAAAGGGTGGAGCAGATCTGGGAGTTAGAGTGAAGAGTAGGGGAAATATAATCAAAATACATGGTATGCATTGCCAGAGGCCAGATCAGAGGAGCAGCAGATTGCAGTTGACTTCAGGGTCTGCCCACCAGGAGTCCAATCCCTAATGGGTAAATTTCAAATATGCAAGGCCCTGAGACCACAGACTCCAGAGTGTCTTTTGCTTCTGCTGTGTCTTTACATGTTTGCTGCTGTCATCTTTCTCTGGTATCTGGCATGGTGTGAATGGGTGCAGGGAGATCCCCACTGCCTGTAATGTAGTGTGTTTATCTCAAGGAAATATCCCATTCTACTGGGCATTTTTACCTGTAGATTATTATGAAGATGTTTTATTCTTAAGCTGAACTGCCTAATTGATAATAATGGTAGCTTATACAAAGTTTCGATGAATAAAAATGAAACAAGGAAGTGTCACACAGCTAGAACACATGAGTTTCCAGTGAGGAGCCATGTAGACCACGGCTTAGGTTAATGATCAAGAAAAACAACTGAGTTCCAGTAGTCCAGCTAGCTTAAATTCTTTTAACCTTAATGTTGGGAGATGTGTTCACTGGTTTTGGAGTTCGTCATAGCTGAAACAAAGCTTTGAAAATAACTTAAAGTTAGACTAAGATGTTTTGTCAAATAGCTTTGAGGTGAAAAACCCTAGAAGACAATCCAAAGTTTTAGAAAGGCACATCATTGAGTGAGGAATTTGTTAAGATCAAGGATCAAAAACAAAGCAGCCCAATTATCATTAGCTGACATGCCTTTCTTGCTAAGATTGTTTGATGACAAAAGGTATTAACTCCTTCTGCCCATTTCTGCCCTCAATCTCCTGATATAAAAAACTATTGATGAGTTGGTATGTACCCCAAAGATTTAAAGTAGAGCTGACGGATTGTTTTTCATATATAAAAGTTTAGATTCGTAATTCTTTTAAAATTTCTTATAAGATTACCTTTTGAGATAAGTAATAAAGTGATTGGTCCTTTCTTTGTAACTGCAAGGCACAGTCTGCCAGTAAAAGACCTGACCAAGAAGAATATCTTGCTTGCTTACACTGTTAATCTATAGCAAGTTGCTTGGGTATGAATGTATGTGGGTTCTTGAGATAATTTGCTTTTCACCTGTAATATGCAAAATATTTTATCTTGTTAAGGGATATGGAAAACATGCTGTGTTTTTTTTCACTTTTATTCATTGTAATCATTCATTTGAAAAGTAGAATGTAACCACATTATAATTTTTATATTGCCTGGTTTTGCTTGGATATATAAGCTGTAAGGGAAAGAACAAAGATAGAGTTAAAATGGGTTAGAAGGAAAACATCAAGAATGAGAGAGTTAGGAAGAAAACATCAAGAATGAGAGACAGAAATCACCAGGAAAATAAAGAATAGAGAATGCAAAAGAAGAATAAAGAAAAGGTCTGAAGGAAACCCTCAAGAGAGTGTATGACTGTCTTTTTCCCCTACCTTGTCAGATAAAAAAGTCATAATACGCATTGACTCGGTGGATTCCTTTTGAGCCCTGTGCTGCTGGAGGCTGGCCCCCAAGACAACAAAAATGCATATATTAAATTCTCAAAAAGTATTATTTTAGACATACTATCTAGATCTTGTGGCCAAACCAAGTAGAACATAAAATTATACATCACCTTGAACACAACACATATGCCTCATCCTTGTTCTTTGTAGAGGATAAATCTTATGAAACTGCATGCCAAAATTAATCAATGAGAGACTAGGTGACACAAACTTCATCAGGTGAGAGAAGGTCAACCAAGGCTTGGTTCTAGACACAGAACATGAAAAGAATTTGCCTCTGCTATTTCCGTCTCTTCCCTCAGACACATGGTACTGGTAGGATGAGCATGTTCTGAGGTCACAGACAAGATCACAGTTCCACAGTGAACAACGCGTGAAAACCTATCTACCCACAGCTCTAAACACCCCACTCTTCCTAGGTGCAAAGGGAATTGTGGGAGACAATCAAGGAAGTGGGCTGGAGGTATAGCTCAGTGAGAGAGTGCTTGCCTAGCATGCATGAAGCCTTAGGTTCAATCCCAACTTAAGAGGAGATGGCAGGGAATGAGGAGAGGAGAGGAGAGAAGATTAAAACCAAATCCTGCCAGTGGGAATATTAAATTAGGGCCCAGCTGAGGAAGAATCCTGAGAATGGTGAGATTTTGGCTGGGTCATTTTACAAAATGCAAAAAAAATAAAAAATAAAAAAAATAAAAAAAAATAAAGGAAAGATGTGATTTAGAAATCTCTTTTTCCAACTCTGTAGAAAATTCCAGAAAAGCAAAGTCATCACAACCATCTGAGACTATTTTCTGATAGCCCTGTATTCCATAGCCCGTTTTTTTTTTTTTTTTCAAGTTTGAAAAAAAAAAGGAACTTTATTAGTTCTGCTAAGTACAACTGGAAGGTAACAAACAAAATGATACTATGATTACATTTGAGGTTTTTCCTTTGGTATTAAGAAGCACACTACCAATATCAAATAAGTTCTGTTTTTTTTCCTCCTTAACCTCCCATGATATTTTAAAGTGAAACTTGGAGCTTCGTCTTCCTTATATTTTATAATAATTAGGGCACGAGATTTGTAAGGCCACACATATGAAGATGTTACTGTGAGTGGCTCCTCTATTTATTTGTCAAGGCAGGGTCTCTTGTAGCCCACAGCGGTCTTAAAATTGCTGTCACTCTTGATCCTCCTGACTTAGCCTCCCAAGAGCATGGATTACAGGTGTGTGCCATGATGCCCTGCCATAGCCCGATTTTATGCCATTGAGATTTAGGGGGAAAAGCTCATGAACTAGGAAAAGCTTTGATAAATCTTAGTAGATGACAAATCATAATTAGTATCTCAGCAGAAGGTATTACTAAGCACAAACTACCACCCCAAGTCCCAGTATTCTTGTTACAACAACCATGAGCCTTTAGGTTCCTTCTGATAAACTTTTGTCATGTGACTCAAGAGTGCCACCTTCTCTCTCCCTCTCGCCTGCAGACTGCACTGCCTCCTGCTGGACTTGGTCCCTCCTGTCAGAGTGATTGTCCTTTTGTGGGGGGAGGGGGAAAGGGAGTAGAGACAGGGTTTCTCTGTAGCTTTGGTGCCTGTCCTGGATCTCACTCTGTAGACCAGGCTGGCCTCGAACTCACAGAGATCCACCTGGCTCTGCCTCCCGAGTGCTGGGATTAAAGGTGTGTGCCACCACCGCCCGCACAGTGATTGTCTACATCTTTCTCCTGCGCTTTACTTGCTCTCCTATTTATGTCCTATTGACTTATTCCAAACTACATCTAATACCTCATTCAAATGTCAGTTAAATATTCAATACCTTGATATTAAGAGTACAGTCACCAAGGTCGTATGAAAACGTTTCAATTTTGTGTCAGTGGCTTTCCAACCATGCTCTTCTGAAAAGCACGAGTCAGCACAGATACAATTAGCTGTCCACACTCACCATCATCGCTCATTTTAGAAATGCAAGCACAGTCTGGGGCGGTGGTGGTGCACGCCTTTAATCTCAGCACTCAGGAGGCAGAGGCAGGCGGATCTCTGTGAGTTTGAGGCCAGCCTGGTCTACAGAACAGGTTCCAGGATAGCCAGGGCTACAAAGAGAAACCCTGTCTCAAACAAACAAACAAACAGACAGACAGACAAACAGACAAAAAGGAAAATGCAAGCACAGTGGGTTGGAGAGACGGCTCAGTGGTTAGGCACCGGCTGCTCTTGCAAGGACCCAGATTTGGTTCCTAGCACCCACACGGTAGCTCCTAGCCATCTGTAACCCTAGTTCCAAAGTATCTGATGCCCTCTTCTGGCCTCCTTGGGCACCAGGTATGCATGAGGTACACAGATGTACATGCAGACAAAACACCCGTACACATTAAATAAAATACATTGATTACTTTAAAATTTTTATTTATTTATTTATATTTTTTGAGACAAGGTTTCTCTGTGTAACAGCCCTGGCTGTCCTGGAACTTGCTTTGTAGACCAAGCTGGACTCAAACTCACAGAGGTCCACTTGCCTCTACCTCCTGAGGCTGGGATTGAAGGTGTGCGTCTCCACCTCCAGGCTTTCTTTTTCTTTTTAATTAATTTTTTAAAAAGACAAGCAAACATAGACTAGGGGTGTAGTTCCATTGGTAGTGTGTTTGCCTAGCTTGCATGACGCCCTGGATTTGATGTCCAGCATCACATAAATCAGTTGATGTGGGGCACATCTGTCATTCCCACACTTGAGAAGTTGAAGGAAGATGATCATCCTCAGATACATAGTAAGTTCAAGGTCAGCCTGGGCTAAGTGAAGACATGTCTCAGAAATAAATAATAAATAAAATAAACGGAAATGTGAACAAGTTTTTTTGGCTTGCTTAACTCAGAGTTGGAATTTTTCAAATGCATAGACTACAGCATCTTTTGTTTATTCCAAACCACTGCTCACCTTACTGTTGTATCTGAGATGCTTAGGTTGTAGCATTGGTATTTCCATGGTGCCTTCCACATTTGATCACCCACTCTCTGCCCCCATTATTTCCACACACAGTGTCTGTCCTTGCTGCTGACTTTTGATGATCTTCTGGTATCATCTTACTTGTTCCTCGTAGATGACTCTGTTTATAAACTCTAGAGTATGACATGGAAAAGGTCTCCAAAGGGGACTTGCAGTCAGGATGAGGAAGAAACTGTTAGTCCAGAGAAGGAAAACCTAAGAAGGTCAAGAAATGACCCAGCTGGTACCAGTAGAGGTACATGATGACACCCAAAATCTTACAAGACCCCATTCACCTTATCTTAGCATTGCACAAGGAAAATGGGACTTTTGTGTAGGGGACCCTTAACTAACTCAGACTGTCTGCACTAATACATACATCACAATAGAAATTAATTCCAGGTAAATAAAATTAAAATTGTATTTCTTGGACATCTGTGTTCTGAGTTATGTACTGGTTGGTTTTTGGTTTTTTTGTTTTTGTTTTTGTTTTTTTGTTTTTTGTTTTGTTTTGTGTGTGTGTGTGTGTGTGTGTGTGTGTGTGTGTGTGTGTGTGTGAACTTGACACAAACTAGAGTCATCAGAGAGGAAGGAGCCTCAGTTGAGGAAATGCCTACATGAGATCCAGCTGTAAGGCATTTTCTCAGGAGGTGATCAGTGTGGGAAGGCCAGCCCATTGTGGGTGGTACCAACCCTGGGCTAGTGGTCCTGGGTTCTAAAAGAAAGCAGGCTGAGCAAGCCATGAGGAACAAGCCAGTAAGCGGCTCCTCTCATGGCCTCTGCATCAGCTCCTGCTTCCAGGATCCTGCCCTGCTTGAGTTCCTGCCCTGACTTCCTTTAGTGATAAACAGCAATGTGGAAGTGGAAGACAGATGACCTATGTTCCCCAGCTTCCTTTTGTGCCATGGTGCTTCATTGCAGCAATAGAGACTCTAAGGCAGCAACAATAGCACCCTGTATTTGAGGGGGAACAAAACCTAGGGATGAAGAGACAGTTCAGTGGGAAAGGAACCTGACACCAAGCCTCATAATCTGAGTGTAAAGAGCCTTTGGGCAAAGAAAGAGTGCCCAAGCCACTTCTTTCACTTAATGAGAATATCCTGGGCAAAAAATACGAGTCAAAACTCAAATGTGGGGGTTGGGGATTTAGCTCAGTGGTAGAGGAAGGAGATCTCCTGGAACCTGAAGTTATTGGAGTAATTTGTTTCTCTTCATTTTCAAGCTTCAATTTGTTGTGAGGGAATAAGAGTATCAAAATAAAACAAGTGTTATATTCAAAGATCCATTCCTTGAGACTCAGTATCATATTATCAAAGCCAAGGAAAACCTAGCTTTTCTCTTACTTGGTTTCTCCTTCCCCATTATAAGTCTGTATCTCAGTTCCTCGATTCTGTGACTGAGCAAGAAGTGAGTCACAGTATTGCAGAAATTCAAATCATCCTGTATAAATACACAGGGAAATGATTCATTTGTTTCAGATGTCCTTAAAGGAACCACAAGGTGCCACCAGCAAGATTAAGCACCCATAACATTTATCCACCAGAGGGCGCAAGAAGCTAATGTTTTAAAATGCCATTTGCGGAGCCCTACTGGCTAACGTATGCCGAGACTGTGGAAGGGCCAAATAGGAAGCAATGGGTGTGGTATGATTGGTGTTGATTGTAGCCAATGTAGTCTTGATGTCTTCACAGTGGTTCAGAATGCCAACTCTGTAAACAGCTGCATCTGAAGGAGAGAGTCAGCGGTGTCATTCTGTTTGAAATTTTGAAATTGCTTGCTAAACGACTCTCTCTCTCTCTCTCTCTCTCTCTCTCTCTCTCTCGTGTGTGTGTGTGTGTGTGTGTGTGTGTGTGTGTGTGTGTGTGTGTGTGTGTGTGTGTGATGCTCATGCCACAGCGCACAATGTGGAGGTCAGAGGACAACTCTCAGGGATCAGCTCTCTCGGCCACCTAGTGGGATGGGTTTTTAAACTCAGGTTGTCACAATTGTGCACAAGCACCTCTACCCGCTGAGCCACCCCACTAGCCCTATAAACAGAGCTTAAAACAAACAAACAAAAAAAAACAAAAAACTTCTTTTAAAGCGGGGAGGAGGAGGCAAAATATGGTGGTAAATTACAACACAACTGAATTTAAACAAACACCTTTGACAACAAGATAAAATGCCAGTGGCATTGGGGAACTATTTTCAGCAGGAAAATAAGGAACTGGCAAGTCTTAGAGCAAATGTGTGGAGTCTAATTTCATTCAGTTTCAGTCTCTTGTAATTGCATTTAGTTGGGTTTATATGTAAATGGTGCTAATGAATAGAACATTGTGTCTTGTATTTTTTTCTTTCCACACGTAAAACTGAAACTTGAACACCACACCCCTTGTTATAGGCAGGTGAGGCAGTAAAGTCTATAGTCCTAAAGTCCTACTGTGAACAAGCCAAGCATGTGCATGGAACTGAAAACGATAAACAAATTACTCAGGTTTGAGCAAGGTGTTCAGCCACTGCAGAATTCTCACAACTGGGAGATCTTGGAGAAGATTCCCTTTTTAATTTATTTCTCCATGTGCCAATTTTCCTTTGGTATAACCTGTTACCCCCAACACATGGTGACTTAAAGCAGCAAAGATGGACGATCTCATGGTTTGTGAGGCTGAAGGTATCTCATAAGACATCAGGGTACCCTTCAGTATCGGCATCTGAAGGCTTGCCTGAGGCTAAACCCACCTCAAGCTTTTTTTGAACGTGGATATTGGAAAGTCTCAGCTCTTTGCTTGTCAACTTGTAGGGTAGTTGGAGGATCCCCACACCAGAGAAATGGGCTGCTCTAGGCATGAAGTTCCAATGGACCCGAAGGAGATGCTTATGTTTGATAACCCATCGTTTCCACGTGGCTGCCCTGGCCAGCACTTCCAGTGTTGGGGACTACGTAAGAAGCATCAATGTCAGGTAGTTCGTTCGAACCACTGAGGGCCCCACATCAAACTCCTCTAGTGTTTGAGGTATTTATAGCATTTCCACAGGGCCAACCTAAACACAAGCAGGAAATTCTCCACCAGACGGTCTTTAGTTCCTGCTCCTGCTGCTCCAGTAGCCTCTGCAGCCTTCTCTATACCCTCTTCTTCATTCTTTCATGTTTGCTGCGATGAAGTGTATGATGGAGACGAGTCAGGGGAGGAAGGACTTAATGACAATTTCACGAGTGACTGTCTGCCATGGGGGGACATGACTGGGCACTTCAGTCGTGCCGGCTAGGAACTAAGAGGGGATACAGGGAGGAACCCAGGGAAGTGCATCCCCAAGGAATACCAGTGACATGCTTCTCCCACTGAACTCACCTCCTACCTTTTGCCACCTCCCTATAATGTTCTGGTGACTTTATTATCTACCCACATGCCTTGACAGACACACCCGGAGTACTTAGCAAGTCCCCTGTGTTTCTCAGTCCAATCACGTTATCGACATATAATATTAACCGTCACAATCCTTATTCTCCTTACCATCCCACTCCATCTGTTGGTGCCCTCTCTAGTTCCCCACATGCCATTGCCACGCTGCTCCAGAGATTTTCAGATGCTAAGGGCAGAAGAACAGGAAAAGTTCCCTCACTGATATGGGTCTCTAATTCTCAATACAAAGCCACTTCCATCTGATAATACCAAGATTAACATCTTTTCACTTATCTCTGGCACATTATTATTGTAAAGTATTTCTATCTTAGGCCAGCAAGGTGGCTCGGTGGGTAAAGGTGTCTGCTGCCAAGCCTGACAACCTGCGTTCCATCCCCAGGACACACATGGTAGAAGAACCAATTACTGAAAGTTGTCCTCTGCCCCACACAACTGTATCATGGTGCACATGGTGCTCACACACATACTCACAAAATTAATAATATTAAAAAGCCCTATGTTTGGGCTGTAGCTGTAGCTCAGTTGGCAGAGAATATACCTACCATGCATGAGAACTGGGTCCAATCACCAGGACTGAATAAACTGGGCATGATAGCATACACACACACACACACACACACACACACACACACATCCCAGTGCTCCAGTGCTAGGATCAGAAGTTCAAGGCCATCCTTGGTGACATAACACGTTCCAAGTAAGCCTGGGCTGCTTGAGATCTTCTTTTAAAAAGAAAAATAATACTCACTGGGCGGTGGTGGCACATGCCTTTAATCCCAGCACTTGGGAGGCAGAGGCAGGTGGATCTCTGAGTTTGAGGCCAGACTGGTCTCCAGAGTGAGTTCCAGGAGAGGCACAAAGCTACACAGAGAAACCCTGTCTCAAAAAAACCAAAAAGTTAAATTTCCCAAAACCTCAGTCCTTAGTATGAGTTAAATTCCAGGTAAGACAGGTGGTGTTCATCTCCAATGAACATTTACATGGTTTTGCTACTCAATTTCTGCCTATAAAATGACATCAGCAGAAAACCTTGATACCTTTGTGTGATCTCCTTAGGGCCTCCATGTGGCTTGCTTTGGGGGTTCATTTATCTCCCTTTTCATAGAGCAGATTAAGTAGGAGACTGTAACACTGGTCCTGAGACTCATTTCAAAGCTGTCTTATCTTCAATAAGCCTATCTATGTTGTCAATCTCTGAATTTGTGTCTGAATTATTATTCATTAGACATGATACACTGTGGAGGCCCACAAAGGTTTCCTAGTGAGATCTGAGCCTGCTTTACCGAGTAGGGCTGCATTAGAGGATTGCTTGCCCATGTATATGGTTACCAAGGTATTGAAAAGGGTCTGCACTTGGCTGTGCACTGGGTCCTTTGCTCCACCCCTTGGAATTCCTATAAATAGCCCTTTAGAAGAGACCGAAGGGGCCAGTGAATAAGGACCCAGGCCCTCCTGAGGCTATCTTGTGTTTCTATCTGTTTCTCCCCCCGTCTATATTTCTATCTAAATCTCTTATCCCTCACTCAAGAGTATCCTGGGGTAAAATAAGCAAGCCTGTCTCCCAGCTGGTCTCCCACAACACACACAAATAGAATAATCCACAACTAATTTAGTAACATGTAAATAAATGCTCATTGGAGCATGAAGGAATGGTCTATGCTGCCAGGTATGCGGAAGTGTACGTGAAGGTACAGCCTGGGGCCAGACTGGGGACTCAAAGGAATCTGTGATCAAAGAACACCCAGTACAGCCCCAAATGGCAGAGCGAGGAATTGCCATTGGTGAAGCTAGCAAAGAGTAGTCTGCACTTCAGGCGTTGAACTGGGTCTGGATGCACAAGTTTTGCCATTTTTGTCTATTTGCCTGCTAGGGAATCAAAGCTCATGAGTGCCACGATAAAAGGTGAGACTGGGAAGCAACAACCAACAACTATATTTCAAACACAGGGAAATTACTGTGAATAAGTCCCTGTGGGTGGAAAGGAAGCCTGAGAATATGCAAAATTGTCCTAGGAAAGAGAACCGACAGTGTACTTCTGCCAAAGTATAGAGCCCAGCACTTAAGAGGTGGAGGCAGGAGAATTAGAAGTTCACAGTCATTTTTAGCTATATAGTCCCTTCCGGGCCAGCCTAGTCTACAAAATATCTTGTCTTTAAAAAACAAAACAAAAGAGTTAGGGTTGTCACATAGTGGTGGAGCATTTGCCTAAAGTGTGTGGAGCGCTGAGCTAATTCATTTAATACTCATAACCATAAATATTTGTCAAGATAAAATCATAATTGAATATTTGTAGGTGAGGAAAATTCACTCTGCTCTTATAAGAAAACTCCTGAAACTTGTTGGTAGTGGGGAATCTAAGCCCAGGTTTGGATCTTAAGTTTTCCCCAAAAAACTTGTGTGTCCAAAGTTTGGTCCTAGCCATGGTATTGAAACTTTGAGGAAGAAGTAGGATCTTTGGGACTATGTCCTTGAAGGGGATATTGGGACCCTCACCATTCCTGTATCTTGCTTTATTGATCACCATGAGGTAAACAGACACCATCACGTACATTCTTATTGTGATATATGATACCACCAGGGCTCAGAGGCAACAAGACCAAGTAATCATGAATTGAATTTTTGAAACTGAATAAAAAAAATAAAACTCTCTTCCTTTTAAATCAGATTTCTCTGGTATTCTGTTATAGCCACAGAAAGCCTGCCTTCCAGTTATCTATTCCAGAGTCCATGATACCACACAGTGGCCCTTTCTGCCTCACATTTGAACACTGGACCTCTCACATGCCCCCAACAACCCAGTCAGTGGGGAGCAAGACACAGCAGCATCCAGGAAGTGTAAGAGGATTTGAAATAAGATTAAAGTTAACATCTTCCCCGACCAGCACACGGCATGAATCTCCAAAACAGGGGGCCAGAGCTTAAAGGGGGGAAAGGTGCTGAATTGAAGGAGACGGGTTAGAATATTGGTTTACAATGAACCTTTTACTCTTTACTTGCTTCATGACCATTTAAAATACTAACACACACACACAGTGGTGTTGGTACAGTCTAAAGACCAAGGAGATCAGAGTAGCAGGAGAGAGCTACTTTCTGATGTGTATTACTGACTCTAACACGAGTTTTGCTATTCTGCTTAGTAATTTGAAATTGACAAAGCTGTTCTTACCTCTCAGCTGTACATAACAATAAACTCACCAAAGCGGAGTCAAGATTAATTTTAATCATAAATTTATCAAATTATATGAAGACAATGCTAGCTTTTTGATCTGACAATAAATACTAGGCTGCACCTCCTGAAATTTCAATTTCTTATTCATTTTGAATGAACATAGATATTAATGTGTATATACAATTGTGTGTGTGCATATGTGTGTGTGTGTGTGTGTGTGTGTGTGTGTGTGTGTGTGTGTGTGTGTGTAGAGGGTATTAGAGGGTTTTTGCAAAAAGTTTTCACTTTATAAATTGTTCATAAATTTGTTCTGGAGTCCAGGCTGGCTTCAAACTTAAGATGCTCTTGTGTCAGACTCCTAAGTACTAGAATTAGTGACCCATGTTACCAAATCCAAGCTACTGTTTTCTAAACTGTCTCTTCACAATGAGGATTGTGGCCCTAGCTCCTTTACTTATGCAAGTGTGGCTCAACATTTCTTTTCCAAAAGACCCTAATATCAAGTCGAGGTGACTAGGAAGATGTATCTCTCTTGTAAAGTGTCCTGTTAAAGTGCTGCCTTAAATGATCCAACATTCCTGCAACTCTACAACTATACTGTTTCTTGGCCATTTATTATACTTTTCCTGGTGCAATAAATGACTGTGGATCAATTTTTTTTTAAAAAATAAATCATCCTAAAGGCTATTTTAAAATCATTGACATTTTCATTAACACTAAGTATATATTGAGCATGTCCTAAAACTGAAATTAAGTCATTGTTTTTACTTCAAGTGATCCTCGTTACAAATTTATCTACTATTCTTTGGCTTGGGACTTCTGTATTCAGAGGCACTCATATTTATGATGTGTATCCCCCTGTAGTTTGCCATTGCTTAAAAAAATCAGTTGGCAGTTCTTCTACTGCCATACTTGATATAGGCCTGTCTTTTTCTCAGAGAGCCTGGAAGCCAACATCACCCAGGACTCTGGGTCTGTACAGCACAGTCTGCCACCACATCCTCACCTAAGCCATTCATAACCATTCAGCTGGATCTCACTTGGTGAGATCAGAAAACAATTCCTTCTCTAATTACCACATGACTTAGTCCACTGAGTGATGATGGCCAAGAAAGCCATGGACCTGAGCAGGAAAGATAATATTTCATTTTTTAAATATGAGGGTGCTGTTTGATTAATAAAACCATTCAGCTTTTTATCCAATTATGTTAACATTAACATAGTATGGCTATATGGTTGCACTTTATTCCACAAAAAACACCCACTTATTAATCAGTAGTTATATTTTCATCCATGTGTTTTCTCCTCCTCATGCATTCTTTTTCTTTTGTTTGTTTGAAATCAACCCCTGGCCCTCAAACACAAGCACTCTACCACTGAGTGACAGCCCCTGCCCCATAACTTCCATCTTTTATGGATTGGGAAGCTAAGGATCACAAATCTTTAATGATTTTTTTTCAGTGTCAGCAAGACTAACTCTTACATTTCTAATTCTTTCTTCCCTTTAACATAGGCATTAGCATACACTTATCAAGTGCAGACTCTGCCCTTGGTAACAGTAACATCAGGTCCCATGATTGGGCAAACAGTGCCAAGCATGACTTCTAGGAACATAAAAGCTGGTTATATGTTGTTAAATTCTCTAACTCAGTTCCTATTAAATTTTCAGTTCTTGCCATTTTTTGTTTGTTTGGTTTGGTTCGGTTTTGGTTTTTCGGGACAGGGTTTCCCTGTGTAGTCCTGACTGTCCTGGATCTCACTCTGTAAACCAGGCTGGCCTGCAACTCACAGAGATCCACCTGCCTCTGCCTCCCAAGTGCTGGGATTAAAGGCGTGAACTACCATGTCTGGCTGGCTTCTTGCCATTTTTTTAAGTTATGATTTTCAGTAATGCTATGGCAGATAGACTCTGCTGTATTTTCAGTCACAAATAGAAATGTGGGCGATACCATCAAGTTTGAGATCTGTTTGCTAC
Organism: Onychomys torridus; assembly: GCF_903995425.1. NCBI lineage: Eukaryota > Metazoa > Chordata > Mammalia > Rodentia > Cricetidae > Onychomys > Onychomys torridus. The sequence continues at coordinate 61,205,513 of NC_050461.1, forward strand.
AGAGGATGGAGTTAGAACAAAGAAAAAGCAAAAGAGGAGCAGGGAGATAGAAACACAGATTTAAGAAGTATTAAGAAAGACATGAGCCAAATTTAATGTTTAGAAGTTAATTTGAATATACCTGATAGAGGGTAAACATTGACAGAGAACTCAATGCTAGCAAAGAATCATCGGTCTTTTCCTTGGGAAGTAATAATGGAATATTAACAATGTTTTAAAAATAGTCCTCAAATTTTGGAGATGGAATCAGAAGAGGGGCAACCAGTTAATAATATTTAATATTTATTGAACATGTCATATATTCCAAAGACTATGCTAACTGTATTACAAATATTATTTAAAATACATTACACTAGCCAGGCAGTGGTGGCGCACGCCTTTAATCCCAGCACTCTGGAGGCAGAGCCAGGTGTATCTCAGTGAGTTCGAGGTCAGCCTGGGCTACAGAGCAAGATCCAGGACAGGCACCAAAGCTACACGAGAAACCCTGTCTCAAAAAAAAACAAAAACAAAAACAAAAAACAAAAAACAAAACAAAAACAAACAAACGAACAGACAAAAACATTACACTAAACATTGTGTTTTGTTTTAGGGATGAAAACCTGAAGAGTAATACCCAAACTCATTCAACTAGCAAATGCCTCAGCTAACGTTTGAATCCAGATCTGTCTCATCACTTGAAGAGCGTGCCTGAGGCATGCAGCCTGTAGTTTTAACTCCCACAGCGCTGTAAACTAGATTTTAAAGGTCAAGGAGATAAGGAAAGCCTGTTACTGTCTAGTTGCAACTTTTATTTCTGAGTGTCTAAGAGACATCTTATAAGGAGCAGGACGTGTTTTCTTTTCATTGATGTAAGGAACTTGAGGAATTTCTTAGAAAAGGCAGATTGTTCATCGCCTAAACTGGTTGTATAAATTGGGCAAGTGAGTGAACACACTGGACAAGCAGGCGATAAATCTGAAGAGTCATTTAAATCATCCTAACTATGAAATGCTCTGTGCTGTCGAAGGCCTTCCAGACACCAAGCCAGCAGCCAATGAGGTCTAAACCAGAACATTTTGAGGAATATTTCCCAGAATGCTTGGCAGAAGCACTACTTCATTAAACGTAACAAATCTGGTCCAAACATTTATTTGAAGGTAGACGTACTAACACGTGTAGTCACAAATGTAGTGAATACAAGTCTTAGGAAATAAGTGGACTGGGAAAGCCTGAGAGACAGTGAGATTAGAGCTGGAAAGATGACACCCAGAGACACAGAAGCAGCAGTGTCTCTCAGGTGAACCTGTTTCTCCTGCTGCCCCTACTACAAGGAAGAGCTGTATGAGCTCACATCCACGTATTTTAAAAGTAGAAGGCAAAAAACAAAACAACAAACAAACAAAAACAACAACCATTGCTAGGTCCCCATTCAGCTTACCTCTCTACATTGATATCAAACTATATACTGTCCAGGATAGAGATGCTGTGTAAATGTGAAACAGTGGACTTGTAAAATATATGCAAGGGCAGAGCAGGCAGTACTTCGTATCTCTTCTGTGGACCCAGCTACTGGCTATTAGCTGCATCTCCAGCAAAAGATGGGTTTTCAGGTAATTTAAAATCAAGGTATGGTGGGGCACACCTGTGATTCCAGATACTCTGGAAGTTGAGGTTGGGAAAGCTATAGTTTGAGCCCACTGTGAAGATCATAGCAAGACTTTAATATTAGATCTATTACCAAAGATTCATAGAAAAGTAGAATTTGAAATGTTAGAGATGATCTAGTCAAATTATCTTGTCTTGTATATAGAGATCCTCATTGCATGTGTATGTTCAGTTGACTGTGAATACATCTTATATTTCCATATTTCTTGTCAAATTTTTTGAAAATTATTAGTTAAAAATTGTATTTGCCTAATACAATAACAGACATGGATCAGGAAAAGCTTGGACTATATGTACAACAACAATGTTGTAGAAGCAACTTAATACAGATAAAAGAATTAGTATTTATCTTCGTGTTCTAGGCAGAGCTAACATTTTGAAAACTATTCAGAACCCTCCCAAAGATAGCTTCTCCCAGCTTCAACTGCATCTCAGTCACCAAAGCATTTATTCATCGATATAGTAGGTAATACTTCATGTGAACAAAATTAACTTACTACAAAATGCTTTTCAAGCATACTGGTGCTGAATTCTGCTGCTATGATACCATATCTGACTTGTATGAACCTTCTACTCAAGTCAAATGACTCAGAAAACTAAACTTCACTAAGAGACAAGTGGTGAAGCCTACTGGTATCTTCATGCTAATAAATGTCCCTTACATTTCAAAATTCTGTCTGAGGCATACTTCACTTCTTTCCACCATAACAGACCATCCATATTTAAGTTATGAGGAAAGAGACACAGTCTCCACCTGAATCTAATTATCTGAAGTTGGAAGCCACCTTACTCCCACAGAAAACCCACTATGAGGGAGGAGCCCAGCTAACGTCTGTCTGCAATAGACTAATGGAACCCCACAGGCAGCCATGTCAGGCCCATACATGTATAATCACTGTACTGAGTATGACTTTAGTGTTGGTCAGACAGAATTATCCTAAAGTTCACATTACATAAAGACAAAACTCAAGACCACAAAATTTCTGTCTATCTCTAATTTAAAAGGTCTCTCAGAAACAACTACTGTCATCTTACTTAGTCTTGTACACAAAAGTATATCTGAATAAGTATTTCAAACCAAACTCTAGTCCTTAATTCAGCCAGTTAATTTCAATCCCTTTGACTTTTTATTAAAACAACAACAAGAACAACAACAAAGTAAAGTAAATGCTCTCCCTAAAATAGATTCTTGGTATCTTTTTTTTATTATAGAAAGCATATTTATGCTTCTTTTAATCTAATCACGAAGCATATTAAACCTATAATTCCTTCCAAAGGGAAAAGCAAAGGATTTTTGGGGGGAAAGAGGGGCCCCTCCTCTTACACAAATCATTCTTTGCCACTGAATGAGGTTGAGACAAAAGTCTCGGGTCCATTGTTCAAAAAAACCTTCCTGGTACAGAAACTTGCCAGAGTTAAGTCTCAGCTTGGTAGGAGGGTAAAAGGATCAAGAAGCTGCTGGATATTAGGTCCCCAGTTCTGACACTCTCACAGAGCGAGCAACATATTTTTAAAATCAAAGGTCAAATGTCAAAGCTTTCTGGCCAAGCAGTAATTTATTTTAAGGTTCCTGGACACAAGTTATCAAGGCTCTGTGGCTTCCAGTGTTTCCTACTACTAAGCCTCATGCATGGAGTGATTTACATAGGTAAGCAGTATGTATGACAGCTTATTTTAATTTAGAAAAAAATGTATACAATTTAAATGCAAATATAAACCTATTTTATGTAATATATCTACTACTTTAAAAAAGTCTAAATATCAAATATTTTAAATTTACTGGGAGTTTTTACTTAATGTCATTCTGATATTACCATGAATAAATTGTTTTTTGTTTTTTGGTTTTTGTTTTTGAGACAGGGTTTCCCTGTGTAGCTTTGCGCCTTTCCTGGAACTCGCTTGGTAGCCCAGGCTGGCCTCGAACTCACAGAGATCCACCTGCCTCTGCCTCCTGAGTGCTGGGATTAAAGGCGTGCGCCACCACCGCCCGGCTCAATAAATTGTTATATAAAAGGAAAAGAGTCTTTTATACCAAATTATAGATGCCATAGGATATTAACTTTACTTCTAAACTTATGTCAAATATCTCTAGAATTTTTGAAGAAGGTACGTGGCTCATGCTTTTAGTAGCAGCACTCTAGAGACTGAGGCAGGAGCTCCCAGACAACCTAGAGTACATAGTCAATTCGAGACCAGCCTGGTTTATAAAGTAACTCTTGGGCTGGAGAGATGGCTCAGCCATTAAAGGCTAGGCTCACAACCAAAAATAAAGTAACTCTTGTCTCCAAAAACAAAAACAAACAAACAAACAAAACAACAGAAAACCCACTCTTCCAGCATTCGTGGACTTTGGTAAAATTGATAAACTGCTGTTTTATTGTTTTCTACAACCCTCACAAAGATATAGTTGGTAAGAGTTCAACTGAAAAAAAAGAGTTAACATATTTCCTTTAATACAGAGCCGAACTCATGCCTTTTTTTTTCTACAAGTGAAGGTGATGCTTTGAGATTTGACCATGTCATTAAGCTTTTCTCCAGAATTAAGAAAACACAAAAGTGCCTTTCAGACTACACAAGTATTCCTATTGTGTTAAAAGTTTCTTTGCCTACAAAGTAAACTCTAAATATTAACATTTCATGGGCATGGTGGTGCATGCTTATAATCTCAGCACTTGAGAAGCTGAGGCAGGGAATTAAGAATTGAAGGCCAGCCTGGGGTAAATTGTGAGTTCTAGGTAAGCCAGGGCTACAACACAGGATCCCATCTCAGAAACAAATATTTTCAAGAATAGACTATGAAACATTATTTCAAGTAACACAGAAGAATGAACGTCTCATCTGTTCATGTAACTATACAAAAATGCCAAGAACTAAATGCGTGAGAAGCTAGATTAAAAAGAAATACATCTTTTCTCTTGTTGTATGTGTGTAGATGCAACGTGTGTGCAAATTGTACTCATCCAAGTAGAGCAAGTAAGAGACTGTTAGCATACTTTGCACTGTACTTTTAATTTTTATTTATTTATTTACCTTGTATGTATGTATGAAAGAGAGAAGGCACGCTAGCATGTGGTATGACATGCATGTGGCAGTCGGTTCTCTCTTTCCATCCTGTGAGTTCTGGAGGCCAAAGTCAAGTAGTCAGGCTTGGTAGTGAGCACCTTTACCCAATGAGCCATCTTACCAGCCTCTATCATATGATTTCTAATTATAAGAGTCATAAATATGAAGGAAATTAGGGGGAAAACCCACTCATTCTTCTGTGAGCCAAAGAGTAACAAGATTATGTTACCTATCATCCAAGTTTCTAATGTTTACTAAAAAGGTCACTTATCCATCCCAGCACTAGGGAGGCAGAGGCAAGAGGATCTGTACAGGTCCAAGGCCAACCTGGCTATGTGTTAAGACCCTGTCTTCAGAATCAAAACAAACAAACAAACAAACAAACAAACAAAAAACAAAACTTCCAAACAAAACAAAAAACTGTATATTAAAAAATAAAAGTCAAGCATTCTTTATTCTCTGCTTCCTGAGTGTGGATAAAGCATGGCCTCTGCCTCCTGTGCCTACTGCCCCACCTCCCTGCCATGACAGACTGTATCCCCAGAGCTAGAAGCCAAAATTGAACCTGTTTCCTTTCAAAAAATAGCACATTATATATTTTCCTCAGTCTATTTCCCCTCTACCAACATATTATCCTCCCTCTCCCTCTCCCTCCCCCTTCCTTTCCTCTTCCCTCCCTTCCCGGCCTCCCTCCCTCTTCCCCCGCAATTGGCATGATATTATTATGTACACCAATGTACATAAAATAAAAATAAATTGTTTAAAAAAAATTGAGGCAGGAGTGTAGTGGATAGCCATCCCAACATTGGCCTGGAAGTTCCAACCCCCATTGAGACTTCGGTAATGGTCACGCCCACAAGGCAGGATGGAGGAGGAAGCGGAAGACCCAAGATAGAGAGGAGGGGCGCTCTCTTGGTTCGGGGACGCTGGACGCAGGAGGTAGACGGAGCAGAGTTATCCAGAGAACACCGCCAGACTGCGCCATACCTTTGCCAGACCCTGCAACCTACCCCTTCATTTGTAAGTTACCCTACAAAATAAACCTCCCTTTTAACTACGTGGAGTGGCCTTAATAATTTCACCAATACAGGAGGAACAGGGATTCAAGGTTAGCTTGTGGCTACACAGAAAGTTCCAGCCACTCTTAAAACAAACATAACAAGTATTTTTCCATTATATGATTTTAGAAGAATCATAGTAATTAGGATTGTTTAGTAGTTGTACAGTTTACATCTTGCACTTCCCATTAGAGGTAAGGCAAGAGAGAAAACCCATGAATAACAAAAGCATTTCAAAATCGATCTTTTTTTTTTAAACATCAAAGCAACTTGTTGTGAAATTTCTATTGGCTGCTGGAGGAGCAGCAGAACAAGTTTAAATAACCAATGTTTGGGGGGCATTGTAAAGGTAAATCAGTTAAATGATGTTTTCTGTGAACTGGTTTATGACAGAGATAGGGCTTGGTGCTTTACAAGCAGAGAAAGGACATCTAAGAATGACAGTCGCCTGTTGAACTAAGATTCTGGAGGGCATGTGGAAAAGGCAATGGTGTTTAAGTAAAGATTGCCTGGAGCTAGCCCAGCTGTATTGCAGAAATCATCCTAGTCATAAACACATTAGAGATAAGATTTATTCCTGGAAATTCCAACTCAGCAAGTGAGCCAGGACAGGAGTCTACATGTTTGACAGTGTCCCTAAACGTTCACCTTTGGGCAACCTTGTACACCAGTTCTGACCCTGCCACTGGAAGCATTCCTGCTTTACAGCAAAGTTAATCAAGATGGAAGGTCTATGGTAAGCCTTGACATAATCCTGACAGACAGTTTGCAGACCAGCTTGTCTCTGTGAGAGGAGCACTGTGGTAAAGACTGTAATCCCACTGCTTCAGAGACTAAGCAGGAAGGTTATAGGCACAGACACAGGCACAAAGGGAATTCTTTCTTGTGGAGCCTGCTCTACATAGTGAACACCAAAATAAGGGAGGAAGGGAACAGAAAAAAAAAACATTCATAACAGCCAGGTCATGATATGGAAGAAAAGCTAGTTTTGAGGAGATTAATGTTGAAAGTCTAGGTGAGTAATTAAAAAAAAAAAAAAAAAAAGCTGTCACCAGCTGCACCTGATAGTTTGTGCTGTAATCCCAGGTCCTCAGGAGATTATGGCAGGATCCCAAAATTGAAGCTAGATTGGGCAACTCAGTGAGGCCCTGTCTTAAGATAAAATTAAAATCTTGAGGATGGGGCCAACAAGATGGCTCAGAAGATAAAAGAGCCTGCTGCCAAGCCTGACCACTCAAGCTTGATCCCCAGAACCCATATGGTGGAAGGAGAGAATTTACCTGTGACTTGCACAAGTATGCCAAAGCACATGTGCACTTACACACACACACACACACACACACACACACACACACACACACACACAAAACAACAACAAATAAGTGCACAGGCTCTGGTTCAATGTCTAGTATCCTACAGTGTGGGGCAGTGGACGGGATGGGGGGGATGGAGGGAGTAGGGAGTGGGGGTGGGAGGGTAGTTACCAGCACAGGAGAGCAAGACGTATCTGGGATGTAGATGCTGCAAGGGCAGTGACTGGTTCGCTTTTATGGCTAAGTGAGAACAAGGAAGACTCAGAGAAGGAGACTGTGTGACTGAACAAGAGATACGCCATTTGTTAAAATATGCACTTAAGCAGATGAGTAGGTAAGGGGAAAGGAGGAAGTTCACTTTTGTAAACATTGAGTTTATTGAAAGTTCAAGTGTAAAGTTCTCCCTAAAACCCAGACAAAGGACTGTTGGGCTTGTAACTTGTGATGTAACAGTGACAGAATTTGAAGCCACGTGTCTCAGAAGAAACCCAGAACTCCAAGAAAACCAACATTGTTCAAACACACCTCTAATCTCAGCACTCCTTAGATGAAGGCAGGAACCTCAAGAGTTCAAGGTCAACTTCAGCTACACAGACTAGCCCGAGTACAAGCGACTAATAACAACAACAAAAAAATCAGACAAAACAAAAGACAGAAGTTTGTGTGATTGATTTAGCAAACTCATTACATACATAGGAAATGAAATTCTTTCTTATCCATAGGCAGAGAAAGTAGCCTTGAGTTAGGGACCCCTTTCACCAGGAAGCAGAAGTGGCAGTGAATACTCTAAGCAGTAAAAGGGGGCTGGGTGTGGCTTATCTCTGTGTCCTTGGCTTATCAGTGAAACAGGCAGACCAGTCCTTGGTTGAGTATAAGAGTTCATAAAGGGCAGAAGCTTTGAGAACAGAGGAAAGCGTTCGAAATTTCCAATGCTAGTTGATCAGCTTTCACAGACAGTAACCTAGAACCCAGCCAGTTTAGACATCAACTGTTTAGTTGGATCAATTGCACAGTTACATAATGTTTCTTCAGGAACTCTGAACTAAGCTGCATGGGGACAGGTCGGCTCCGTTAAGCATGGAAGATAGTGTTAAAAACATGATTTAAGTAGAGAACAGTGGCGTCTGAAGTTACACAGGATAAAATGAAATGCAGAAAGGGACTAACTGGTTAAGAGAGAACAGAGGATTCAGAACCTCTGGGTCATGGGGTCAAAGTGCAAGCCTAGTTAAGGTAAGGACAAGAAGGTCGATAAGAACAAGCATAAAGAAAAGCAGATGTGCTGCTTAAGCATCTGAATCTGTTTCCATCATGATACTGGTCCACCCTCTGTCAATCTTTTTGGGGGTCTTAGAATGATTTTCTGACTTTTCTTCCCAAACTGATGACCACTTGGTGGAGCTCTTGCAGAAAGAATGCATGCAGCCCGTGGCTTAACTAAATAAAGTAAGGCCCCTGAAGAGCAGATACTGTGAAGTTATGCAGTTTATTTTATCTTATTCTAATATCTTATTCTGATAAGTAGAGGATTTGATAAATACATTTGGATTTGCTCATTTTTTTTTATGAGCTATGCATTCCTTATTGCTTCCAATAGAGCAACAGCTGAATGCCCGGGCTCTGAACAACCAAGAGTTTGGAAGGTTCTTTGATCTTAACACAGTGACTACCCCTGTCACCAATCTCCTCCAAATTGTTTCTTGCTCATCCTCCACTGGCCATAGAAATATCTGTAAGAGAGGATCCCCAAAAGAGACCAAAGTTAAATCATTGCTCCATGAAGTTTAGCCTGTGAATATTACCTTTAATCTATTTTCCTCACTTTTTTTTAAAATCAGTCTACTGCTCAGTTCTTTTCCTCTCTGATGCTGGCTATGAAGTGGTGTTTAAATTGCCACCTAGATGTTACTCTGTAGCAGCTAGGTATTAAAACTGTAAGGCCAGTAATTACCAGGGATAAGAGTGACATTATCTGCTGTAACTCCCGGCTCAGTTCTGGTTACTTTACTTACGAAGGTAATGTTTAGTGTCCATGGGCCATAAGGTACTTATTCTCCTGTCCTTGGCAGTGCCCTTCAAATACGGCTTTATTACGCCAAGAAGCAAGTGTGTCTAAACTGATTTGTGTTCATCCCTGCAACTGGTCAGATGATTTGAACCACAAGATCTCTTGGGAATTTTCGTCATTTTCTTTTTATGACCAGCAGTGCATACTTTCTAGTGTGGTGTGAGAAAAACAAGAAAACCCAGTTCATTACTTTGCAGGAAAACACTATGGTGGTATCAGGAGGGTGAGGAAGTATTTCCAGTTCAACTCCAAATCGCACATCCAATGCTAAAACTCCCACAACTCTCCTTTTTCTTTTCAAACTGAGGAATGTAGTCGTTATCTTTAACTATCATAGGGTTAAATAGAAATCTGAAGGGGTTTGGAGAGATGTCTCAGTGCTCTTGCAGAGAACCTGGGTTCAGTTCCCAGCACCCACTTGTTAGTTCACAACCATTAGTAACTCCAGTTCCAGGGAAATAGATACCAACTTCTCACCTCCTCAGACATCAGGCATGCACTCAGTGCACATACACACATGCAGGCAAACACACTCATACACATAAAATGAATAAATCCAAATTTAAAAAAAGAAATTTGAAACCATGACAATATCACTTTGATATGTTTCTAGGTGAGCAGAATAATAGTCTTCAACGCTGTATCATCAAATGCTTTTTCTCTGCCTCTATAATAATTTTTTCATGCTGATGGGTCTTGTTACATTCTACCTTGCTCTCCTAAAGATGGTAACATGTATTCTAAATCCCCTGAAGAGAAGTGGTCTCACTTCCCATCTAGGGTGGGATGGCTGGAGTAGAGTAAAGAGAGACCCAAGAAGCCATGGGTCAGGAAACATCAGTGACCTATGCATACATTTTCTTTATTCATCCATTGATGGACATTTAGGCTTTTCCAATTTCTGATTATTATGAATAGAGTAGCAATGAACATGGTTGAGCAAGTGTCTTTTGTGATAGGATGTAGAGCCCTCTGGGTATATACCAAGAGAAGTTTAACAGGATCTTGCAGTGGATTAATTCCCAGCTTTCTGAGAAACCACTACACTAATTTCCATAGTGACTGTACAAGTTAGCCCTCACACCAGCAGTGGATGACTGTTCCCCTTTCTCCATATCCTTGCCAGCATGAGCCGTTATTTGTTTTATTGATCTTGGCCATTTTGACTGGTATAAGATGAAAACTCAGAGTAGTTCTGATTTGCATTTTCCTGATGACTGAGGATGTTGAACATTTTTAAAAAGTGCTTCTGTAGCTGAAGTTTTCCTGTGTCCCGGCCGGCAGTCAGGACAAATCTCTCCCACTGTTGTCCCCCAAGTAAACACACAAAGTCTTATATTACTTATAAACTGTATGGCTGTGGCAGGCTGCTTGCTATCTGTTCTTATATCTTCAATTAACCCATTTCTATAAATCTATACCTTGCCACATGGCTCGTGGCTTACTGGTATCTTACAGCATGCTTCTCCTCGTGGCGGCTGGCAGCGTCTCTCTGACTCAGCCTTCTTCTCCCAGCATTCTCTTCTCTTGTCCCATCTACACTATACTTCCTGCCTGGCTACTGGCCAATCAGCATTTTATTTATCAATCATAGCAACATATATTCTCAGCATACAGGACATCCCGCAGCATGCTTCTCAGCCATTTGAGTTTCCTCTTTTGAGAATTTTTTGCTTAGATCTCTACCCCACTTTTAAATTGAGTTATTTTCTTGATGTCCAATTTTTGTTTTTGTTTATTTAGTTCTTTATATATTTTGGATATTAGACTTCTACTGGATGTGTAGTTGGTAAAAATCTTTTCTCATTCTGTAGGCTGTCATTTTGTCCAAATGATGGCCTCCTTTGCCATACAGAAGCTTTTCAGTTTTGTGAGGTCCTAGTTGTTAATTTTCTTAGTATCTATACTATTGGTTTTCTGTTCAAAAAGCATTGTCCTATGCCAATGAGTTCAAGACTTTCTCCCTATTTCTGTCTGATTCTGTGTATCTGGCCTTATGTTGAGGCATTTGATTCATTTGGAATTAAATTTTGTGTAGAGTAGTAAGTATAGATCGGGATCCAGAGAGATAGTTTAGTAGTTAAGAGCACTGGCTGCTCTTCCAGAGGACCTGAGTTCAATTCCCAGCAACCATGTGGTGGCTCACAACCATATGTAATGAGATCTGGTGCCCTCTTCTGGCATGCAGGTATATATGCAGACAGAACATTGTATACATAATAAATATATCTTTATTTTTTTATTTTATTTTTTTATTTTTTATTTTTTTAGCTGAGGACTGAACCCAGGGCCTTGCACTTGCTAGGCAAGCGCTCTACCACCGAGCTAAATTCCCCAATCCAATAAATATATCTTAAAAAAAAATAAGTATAGATCTATCAGCATTCTCCTACATACAGCCATGCAGTTTGGCCAGCACCATTTGTTGAAGATGCTGGATTTTTCCCAGTGTGTATTTCTAACCATTATAAAAATTAGGTGGCCAGGAGCTGGAGAGATGGCTCATTGGTTAAGGGCACAGGCTGTTCTTCCAGAGGACCTGGTTTCAATTCCCAGCACCCACATGGTGGCTCACAACTGCTTATAATTGACATCCTCACATAGACGCGCATGCAGGTAAAATACCAATGCACATATAATAAAATAATAATTAGGTGCCCATAAGTGTATGGATTTTATGTCTGGGTCTTCAATTTGATTCTATTGATCAATATTTCTATTTTTAATCCCAATACTGTGCTGATTTTATTACCATATCTCTGTAGTAGAATTTGAGATTAGGAATGGCAATAACTCCAGCAGTTCTTTCATTATTTAGAGTTGTTTCAGCTATCCTGGATTTTTGGTATGTTTCTATACAATGCTGAAAATTGTCCTTTCAGGTTATGTGAAGAATTGCATTGGAATTTTGATGGGATTGCATTGAAGCTATAGATTGCTTTTGGTAGGATGGCCATTTTTACTATCTTAATCCTAATGATCCATGAGCATGAGCATCTTACCCTCTTCTGATCTCTTCTTTTTTTCTTTCTTCACTGTCTTAAAGGTTTTGTTTTGTTTTGTTTTGTTTTGTTTTTAATCACACAAGTATTCACTTGCTTGGTTAGAATTACCCCAAGATAGTTTATATTTTTTGATGCTGTCATAAAAAGTGTTTTTTCCCCTGATTTCTTTCCCAGTCTTTTTGTTATTTATATATATAAAGTCTACATATTTTTGTGGTTAATTTTGTATTTAGCTACTTTGCTGAAAGTGTTTATTAGCTGTAGGAGTTTCCCAGTGGAATTTTAGGGTCACTTATGTAAACTCTCATATGATCTGCAAATAAAAATACTTGGATTTCTTCCATCCCTGTTTTGTATGCCTTTGATCTCCTTCGGTTGTCTTATTATTCCAGCTAACACTTCAAGTACTATAAGGTATACATAGAGTGGACAACCTTGTCTCTTGTTCCTGATTTTAGTGAAAATTCTTTGTTTTTCTGTCCAGTTAGGTTAATGTTGGCTGTGAGCTTACTGTACATTGCCTTTATTGTGTTGAGGTATGTCCCTTGTATACCTAATCTTTCCAAGACTTTTATTACAAAGTCGTGCTGGATTTTGCCATAGGTCTTTTCTGCATTCAATTAAATGATCATGTAGTTTTTGTCTTTCAGTCTATTATATGGTGGATTACATTTATCAGTTTACATTATGTTGAACAATTGTGGTGATATTGTGTCCCCCAAAATATTGTGCACCCTAATAAACTTATCTGGGGTCAGAGAACAGAACAGCCACTAGATACAGAGGCCAGAAAATGGTGGCACACACACCTTTAACCCTAGCATCCCAGAGGCAAAGATCCATTCAGATCTCTGTGAATTCAAAGCCACACTGAAAACAGCCAGGCATGGTGACTCACGCCTTTATTCCCAGGAAGTGATGGCAGAAAGCAGAAAGATATATAAGGGGTGAGGCCCAGGAATTAGAGCTGGTTAAGCTTTTAGACTTTTAGCAGCAGTTCAGCTGAGATTAATTCCGGGTGAGGATTCAGAGGCTTCCATTTTGAGGAAACAGGATCACCTGAGAAGTTAGCGAGGTGAGGTTAGCTGTGGCTTGTTCTGTTTCTCTGATCTTTCAGCTTTCACCTAAATGTCAGGCTCCTGTGTTTTTATTAGTAAGACCTTTTAAGATTCAGATTACAAACTATCCCTGCATCTCTGGGATGAAGCCTACTTGATCTTGTTGTGTTCTTGGATTCGGTTTGCCAAATATTTTTTTGAGTATTTTTGCATCTATGTTCACAAGGAAATTGGATGTAATTTTTTTTTTTTTTTTTTTACTTAAAGCTTTTACTTTGAGACATCATGGAAAAAACATACAGGGACACATGGAGAAGACATGATCACAGAATTAAAAGATGACACAATTAGAACCATCAGTGCTGCCTGTCAGCTAATGTTGAAGCTGAAGATCTGGGAGTCTGACATGATTCAGAGGTTTACAGGGTGGATTAGTATTCCTCTCCTTCAACAGAATCCACACCCACTTCCTCATAATCCTTCTCCAGGGCAGCCATATCCTCCAGGGCCTCAGAGAACGCCCCCTCCTCCATGCCCTCACCCACATGCCAGTGCACAAAGGCACACTTGGCCTGTAACTGCTACTGTTGGAGGTCAGTAATTCTTTGTTGAGTCTTTATGTGGTTTGGGTATCAGGATAACTGTGGCCTCATAAGATGAATTGGGCAATGAATGCCTCTTCTTTTTTTTTTTTTTTTTTTTGCCAGAGCTGAGGACCGAACCCAGGGCCTTGCACTTGCTAGGCAAGCACTCTACCACTGAGCTAAATCTCCAACCCCGCAATGTCTCTTCTATGTTTCTATTTTGTGGAATAATTTGAGGAGTATTGGCATTAACTCTTCTTTGAAAGTCTGGCAAAATTTTGTGCTAAAACTGTCCGGCCATGGTTCTTTTTGGTTGGGAGACTTTTAAGTAATGATGCTATTTCACTAGGAGTTACAGGTCTGTTTAAATTGCTTACCTAATCTTGATTTAACTTTGGTAGGTGATATATATCCATTTCTTTTAGATTTTTCCAATTTGGTGGAGTAAATGTTTCTAAAGTATGTCTTTATGTTTCTGTGGATTTCTTCAGTGTCTGTTGTTATATTCCCCTTTTTGTCTCATATATATATATATATATATATATATATATATATATATATATATATGATTTATTTATTATTATACAATGTTCTGCTTGCATGCCATAAGAGGGCACCAGATCTCATTACAGATGGTTGTAAGCCACCATGTGGTTGCTGGGAATTGAACTCAGGACCTCTGGAAGAACAGTTGGTGCTCTTAACCACTGAGCCATCTCTCCAGCCCTAATTTGGATTTTTTTTTAAAGATTTATTTCTTTATTATGTACATAGTGTTCTGCCTGCACGCCAGAAGAGAGCACCAGATCACATTACAGATGGTTGTGAGCCATTATGTGGTTGCTGGGAATTGAACTCAGGACCTTGGGAAGAGCAGCCAGTGCTCTTAACCACTGAGCCATCTCTCCAGCCCCCTAATTTGGATCTTATATCTCTGTCTTTTAGTTAATTTGGCTAAGGGTTTGTCTGGACTGGCATCTGTGGTCTCTTAGAGTCTGTATAGCACATCTGTCCAGGCTCTTCTGGCTTTTAGAGTTTCCACTGAAAAATTAAGTTTTATTCTAGTAAAATGTTGTTTTATATGTTTATATGTTATTTGGTCTTAGTCTCTTGTGGATTTTAATATTCTTCCTTGCTTTTGTACATTTAGTGTTTTGATTATTATATGTTATGGGGAATTTCTTTTCTTGTCCAATCTATTTGGTGTTCTGCATGCTCTTGTATCTCGACATGCATCTCTTTCTTTACGTTAGGAACATTTTCTTCTATCATTTAGTTGAAAATATTTTCTGTGCCTTTGGCCTGGGTTTCTTCCCCTTTCTCTATTTCTCCTATTCATAGATTTGGTCTTTTCATGGTGTTCCAGATTTCCTGGATGTTTTGTGCCTGGATTTTTTTTATATTTAATATTTTCTACGAGGGAGGTATCCGGTTCTTCTACCTTGTCTTCAAAACCTGAGATTCTCTCTTTCTTGTATTGTATTTTGTTGGTGAGATTTGCCTCTGAGGTTCCTGTTCAAGTTCCTTTTTTTAAATTTTCTTATTTCCTCCTCTTCCTCAGTTTGGGTTTTCTTTATTGACTCCATTTCCCCTTCCGTTTCTCGAACATTTCTCTTCATTTCATCCCACTGTTTGGTTTATAGATTTCATAAGGTCCTTGAGCATGTTCACAGAGTTTGACCTTCTCGCCTTGTGCTGCAGTTCTCAGGGACGGCTCTCATGGGTTGCTGGGCTCTAGTAGAAACATGTTGTCTTGACCGTGACTGTGTTTTTATGCTGGAGTTTAGGCATCTCTGGGTTTGAGATAAATGTAATTCTAGGTGCTGGTGTCTGGCATTGTTTGTTCAGTGAGTGCTCCATTCCTTGAATTCTGTTGCCCTCGCTGGTTCTTAGGAGAGTGTGATGGCTGTGGGTTGCCTGGTGAGGAATGGTTCTGAGATTCCCCCAGGTGTTGCCATAGGGAGCTCCTGTTAGAATATGTTTCTAGGTATTTGGGGCTGACTCTAAGGAATGGGGATGGGATAGAAGGGGAGGGGTTCTGAGCAGGTCCACAGAGAGGAAAGCTGGGTATATCAGAATTATCTGCACAGACTCCTGGGATTGGAGGCAGACAGGAAGGAGAGGCTACAGAACATGGTCGCTACAAGGTTGGGCATATGCCTGGGAGACTGGGATTGGAGAGGAGGAGGGAGAGGGAAGGTTGCCTACCTGATTTCCTGTGGATGGCTGGTTCCCAGGGAGGCTCTGGGCTTGGTGGCTGAGACCAAGGCATGGTGTGGTAAAGGAAGGCTGTAGGAGAGTATCGGAATGATCTGCTGGGTACAGGGGCAGAGAAAAACAGGAGGCCGCAGTAGATGGTCTGCTACAAACCTGTGGATAAGACTCGGAGACTGAAATTGGAGGGGAGGGTGAATAAAGAAGGTTTCCTACCTGATTCCCTGGCCGGTGTAGCCCTGCTTTTGTTTTTTGAGATAAGGTCTCACTATGCAGTACTGGAACTCATAGAGATCCTCTTGCCTCAGTTTCTTGAGTGCTGAGAATAAAGGCACCACCGTGTCTGGCTTCAAAATGAGAAGCTTTTTGTTTGTTTGTTTGTTTGTTTGTTTGTTTAAAAAAAAAACAGGGTCTGGATCAAATGGAATTATATGACAGTTTAAAAGTCTCTGGTAATAGATAAGCTTCTGTTACCTGATCCAGGATCTTACAGAACTGTCAAGAGAATTAAAGAAGGTCATATGTATGAAGGGGGTTTGAAGGTTTAAAATAAAATATACTTTGTATCATGGTTTGAAACAAGAGTCTGTCAGTGAAGATAGCTTAATGGACAGGTGTCAGATCAGCCAAGCAATTCGTGATGTATACAAAGAGACGGGAATGTGTGGGGTAACTTGAAAGCATTTTAGGCTGTTTTCAGCTGTCAACTTCCTATCCCAAGTACGTTCCCTTAACAGGCTTTCATAATTTATCCTACACTAAGCTATGTGTATTTTATGAGAACCTCATGCAGAGTTGGGATGGAGAGTCAGTGAGTAACATGCTTGCTGTATAAGCATGAGGACTTGAGTTTGGATCGCAGGCACACACATGAAAATCCACAGCAACATGCATCTGTAAGCCTGGTACTAGGTTATAGAAACAGGAAAAATTCACAAAGATCACTGGCCAGACAGGTTGTCTGGATCTGTGAGCTCAGTGTTCAGTGAGAACCTCTCAAAAGCTAAGGTGGATGAGGTGTGATGGTGTGCACCTTTGATCCCAGTACTCAGGAGACAGAGGCAGGCAGATCTCTGTGAGGTCCAGGATGGCCATGGCTATGTGGAGAGACCCTGTCTCTCTCTGAAACAAAACAAAACAACTCCTCCCCCAAAAAATAAAGTGGAATCTCAGGATGGTGTTGCCCACCTTTAATCCCCGTACTCTCGAAGCAGAAGCAGGCAGACCTCTGTGAGTTTGAAGCATAGCAAATTCTAGGCCAGTCACACAGGTACAGAATGAGACTCTATCTTAAGAAACAGAACAAAAAGGTAAAAAGAAAAAAAAAGTCAAGGCAGAGAGATGCGGAAAGAGCCGCCATTGACCACTGGCCTCTACACATATGCACACACAATAGCACACACACAGAGACTCCTCCCTCCATGGCCACTTTACTCCTTACTGTCTTCATACTTACATTTTTACTCGGTCTTTTAAATGTCTTACCTACTGAACTTTCCCCTACACCCAAGCAAAATGTTTCACGTAGCCTCTCCCAATGGCTCTCAACCTATGACGGTTCCATTTGTTCCCAATACATCTGCAAAACCAGCTTACATGAGGTGGAGAAACTCTGGCTGCAAGGAACTTCATCCCTGTCCCCTGAGGGCCAGACACAATTTTTTACACTAGTCCCTTATTTTCTCCGGTTTCCTTTCTTTGATGCCCTGTGGCTCCCTGATGCTTTTGCTAGCTCATTTTGGTGCAGCACTCTTGGCAGCGAGAATAGCCACTGTGACCCTGAGTCAACACTAAAGCCATGCCGGCCGGTGGTGGTGCACGCCTTTAATCCCAGAACTCAGGAGCCAGAGGCAGGCAGATCTCTGTGAGTTCGAGGCCAACCTGGTCTACAGAGCGAGATCCAGGAAAGGCGCAACGCTACACAGAGAAACCCTGTCTTGAAAAACAAAACAAACAAAAGAACAGTAAAGGCACTGCTCACCAATTAGTTCTGTCTCTACTGCCTCTGCTCCCTCCGACCCTCCCTCCTCCACCTTGCTGGGTAATCTCTCAGCCTTACTCTGTAACCAGATCATTTGCTTACAGATTTGTAATGGTTATTTTTCAAAAGTCTCTCCAGGAATGCAGGATGGCAATCACATGACCCATGGCAGCTGATGAAGTTAAAACTCTCCTCCTGCAAAATTGCCAGAGTACCTCCCTCTTCAACAGACCTGGAACTACCCCTGTCCGAAGAAAACCCTCCTCACCTTAAGTGTCTTTTGCCCGTAATGAGATTAAAAGAGGCAGCAAGAGAACGCTCCCTGAAATATAGAATTCTCAGGTTCCATTCTCAGAGAGCTTCAGGAGGTCTCTAGAGGTGGCTTTGGCAGCATATGCCACTTTTAGCCGTATTGTTTTTCTCCCGTGGGATGCAAAGCTTTAATGAACAGTATTTAACCTCAACAGTCCCATAGTACCACAACCCTGGGGACTCTGTGAGCACTTCCTGTCTCCAGGCTCTTGGCCAAGGCTTACTCAGGCGGCTCCCTCTGTGGAACAGACAAATTCTGCTGCAGCCAACACACATCTGAGCTTTAGTCCTTTGACCCCACTATTTTAAGTTCTATTAAAATTAAAATGTTGTTTGCAGTATTATTGCTCCTTGTATACTGTGATGGAAACATCTACACAATTTGGATAGACATGCAACAATCTAAATGAGACTTTGTTATTGATCATTTTGAGAATAAATTAGATTAGTGTGCAGTTTCTGTGCTATAAATTCTAGACTGGACACAGATTTTTTTTTAGTATTTTTTCATTTATATTTATTTGGTTTTTTTTTTTCGTCTTTTATATGTACAGTGCACATGTTGTGAACTACATTGTGAGTGTGTGTATGTGTGTGTGTGTGTGTGTGTGTGTGTGTGTGTGTGTGTGTGTGTGACTTCTCTCCTTCTGCTATATGTGTCTGGACGGTGGAATTCAGTTGTCAGAAGGATCTTAGCACCTTCGCCTTAAGTGCTAGGACTGCTGGTATAGACCTCCATGTTATGGAGTAGTCTTTTTGTACACTGTGAAGACATGTTGCTCTCACTGGTTTAACACAGAACTAAATGGCCAATAGCCAGGCAGGAAGAGGTTAGGCAGGACTTTTGGACATGGGATGAAGAAGGGCTGGGTTGCCAGGAGACTTGGGGAAAAGCAAGAACATGCCATACTGAGAAAAGGTGAGCCACGTGGTAGAACTTAGATAAGAAATATGGGTGAATTTAAGTTGTAAGAGCTATTTAGTAATGAGCCTAAGTTATTTATTATTAATAATAAGTCTCTGTGTGATTGTTTGGGAGCTGGCTGGTGGGACAGGACATTCTGTCTATACCTCCACACATGATTATTAGAGGTACTTCTGATACCTCTAATTTGATAGAATACAAACTTGAATTCAAGTAGGCAACTATAGCTATATTTTATTATATTTATTTATTTATATTTTTGCTGCTATGACCCTTTCAGGGCAGCCTGCTCCAATCTCTGTAGAGTATACCCTTCACACGGGTTTGCTTTACTTTGGTAAGTAAAAATCTGCTTAAACTGCCTGTGTCTTCCAGCTAAATCCTTTCCTTCAAAAAGACAAGAAACAAAACTTTCAACTGGTAATGTATTTGAGGACCTTGAAAAGTCTTGATGAGCTTAGCCACTGAACTCTCGCTTTTCCTTTTAAAATTGTTTTTTGGTTTTAAGTGTTTTCTTTTTTGTTTGAGACAGGATCCCATGTAGCCTATCTCTAGCCAAGAATGAACTTAAATGCCTGTATCTACCTCTCGAGTGCTGGGATTAAAAGCGTGCACCACCACCACCTGGCTAAATATTGTATTTTAAAGAAGAATTTTTAAAAACATCCAAGGGCCATTCATTACTTCAGACAGGAAGTTTCTAACTTCTTTTTAAAAAAATATTTATTTTTATGTGTGTGTGAATATGTGCCATGTGTGCACATGTCTTTGAAGGCCAAAAGAAGGCACTGGGTCACCTGGAACTGGAGTTACAAGCACTTGGTTATGAGTTACAGGAGGTTTGACCTACACAAGGCAATTGTGACTTAGACTCTTGTCCTCTGGAAGAGCAGCCAACCCTCTGATCTCTTCAATCCCAGAAAGAAATTGAAGACAGCAGTGTTCTAAAACAGGAAGTGATGATGGTGTCATAGGCCTATGAGGTTGCTGGACTAAAGTCTATCAAATTCTGCAAAAAGGACATGTGTACTATGTGAATTATCTGTCAATAAAGATCTTATAAAAACAAAAACAAAAAATTTAAATTTTTTTTTTTTTTTTTTTTTTTTTAGGGCTGGAGAGATGGCTCAGAGGTTCAGAGCACTGACTGGTCTTCCAGAGGTCCTGAGTTCAATTCCCAGCAACCACATGGTGGCTCACAACCATCTGTAATGAGATCTGGTGCCCTCTTATGGCCTGCAGTTATACATGCTGCATACAAAATAAATAAATAAATCTTTTAAAATAATTTTTTTATTTTATGGAACTGCAATCAAATCCAGAACCTTGCAATTCTATGCTTTTATTTTTTATTTTTTAAAGATTTGTTTATGTATTATATACACAAAGGACGATGCCAGATCTCATTACAGATGGTTGTGAGCTACCATGGGTGCTGGGAATTGAACTCGGGACCTCTGGAAGAATAGTCAGTGCTCTTAACCTCTGAGCCATTGCTCCAGCCCTATGCTTTTATTTTAAAATACAGGGCATCTTCCAAAAGAGAAAAAAGAATTTCCAACTTCTCTTGAAATATCTGAAATCTAGCAACTCGTGGCCTTCAGACAAGGGGATAGTGACTGTCTGCACAGACCAGTGTGTAATCCACAACAGACAAACATAATTCCTTACTGACCCTTGAGAGTGATGCTGACGGCCAGTTGCCATTTATCACCTTCCAGCACAGTCCCATAAACTAATGTATATGACCTTTCTGCTGGAGAGAAGGGGTCAAAGTATGAAGCAAGTGGACAAATAAAATTGAAAGTTTTATTGACTACCCATATATCCAGGGTTGTGCCATTTTTTCTTTTTCCTCCCTCAGTCTCTCCCTCTGTCCCTCCTCCTTCTTTTTACTTTCTTACTGCTGAGGATTTATATGCAAAGCCTCATGCATACTAATCTCCTGCCAACTCTGAACTGCAGACCCCATCCATCCCCTTTGTGACATTTATAATGAATAATACAAAACTTTTAAAACTAAAAGAGAAATAACTTTCTCCAGTATCTAAAATATTTGCAATATCACATTTAAACTAGTTTGAATTATAAAATGAATTGACTTTTCAAAGTCCACAATAACCCCCCGACACCCAAAAAAAAATAAAATAATTTAGTCAAGTGGTGGTGGTGCATGCCTTTGATCCCAGCACTCAGGGAGGCAGAGGCAGGTGAATCTCAGTGAGTTTGAGGCCAGCCTGGTCTACAGAGTGAATTCCAGGACAGCCAGGGATACACAGAGAAACCCTGTCTTGGGGGAAAAAAAAAAAAATACAAAGTCCACTAATAGTAGCTGCCTCAGAGGTAAGTGTGAAGAACAGAAATCCTGATTGTCTTCACTCAGTGGACAAGAACAATTAAACCTCTATAAAATTCTACTCTGCACCTTGAACTCTCAAGCTCCAGTTGCACCCAGAGCTTAAACTTCAGAAGTACAACTAATTTCATCTGCAGTGATAGTCTTTAAGAAGGCATTCAGTGTTGCGACTAGAGGCATCTGCACTGATTTGACACAAAAGTGACCGAAAATCATTCTGGAGTGTTTTTCAAAAACAAAGCTGTTCTTAAAGAGAATGATGTCATAATGAGGCCATATATCAAGGATGATTGCCCAACATGTGGCCTGTGAATATTAAGCTCATTACATGTTTTATATGATGATTCACCACGGTTCCAGTTGCTGGACAGTGTCTTGAGTGTACATTTGAAATTGACTTTGCAGTACACAGAACATTCTGGCACCTTTTGTTCATAAACCATTGCAGATTTCCCCATGTCTCACTTGGTTTATTTTCCATGGAGTTACCCAGAGGTTCTCCAGAATTCCCCTGGGGTTAGCAGAGCTACCCTCTGCATCGCATCCAGCTCTTCCTCTGTTGCTTTCTGCTCTTCACATCTCACCTGCTGAGACCAACAGATGGTTGTGTTGCAGAAATCACCAAACAAAATAAAAATTTAAGCATTCTAGCTGTCTCACTGAAGCCATATCAGGAAAATGAGGGCCCAGCCTATGGTCTGTCCTATTTCTTGACTGTTTTCAAGGGTCTCCTTTCCCCATTTAAAATATCGATTTCTTCAGCCTTGTGTTCAAAGTTCTTCATCCTCTGTCCTAGTCAACCTCTCAAGATTTGCTCATGATTTTTCCAAATTACTGTTCTATAAAATTGATTTTGTGAGTTCAATTCTGTCTTTACAAAATGATTTGCAGACCCAACCCCTAGTACTTTAGAATGAGTCTATATTTAGAAAAAGGCTTTCTTTTTTTCTTTTTTTTTAACAGAAGTAATTAAGAATGAGGTCATTAGAGTGGGCCCTAATCCAATATGGCCTGTGTATTTTACTATACAAGGGAGAAACTTGGACACAAAGACAGCAAGAACAAAAGAGAGGTTATATGATACTAGAAGAGGGAAGGAAGGCTTTCCCTGTGGTCGTGATGACTTCCATGGCTTGGAGCACATTCCGGTGTTCTTACAGCCACCCAAGGAATACAGTTGCCAAGCAAAATCAAGCTTCCAATAGTATTGTTTCCTCCACCTCTATTTATCTCCCTTGTTTTTTCCTCTTAAATCCTACCCAGTGTTTGTTTGTTTGTTTGTTTGTTTGTTTGTGACGTGGTTTCTGATAACCTGTGCTGACTTTGAACTCTTGATCCCTCTGCCTTCCAGCCACCAAGCCAGGAAGGAATGACTGTTTTTTAAGGGACAGTGGCAAGGTAAGTAAGATATGACGCACCTTCTAAAATGTATAGGAAGACACAGTCATGTTACAGACAGAAGCATCACTAGTTTAAGATCATCCCCAGCTAGCCGGGCGGTGGTGGTGCACACCTTTAGTCCCAGCACTCGGGAGGCAGAGGCAGGTGGGATCTCTGTGAGTTCAAGGCCAGCCTGGGCTACAGAGTGAGTTCCAGGACAGGCTTTAAAGCTACACAGAGAAGGGTTGGGGATTTAGCTCAGTGGTAAAGCGCTTGCCTAGCAAGCGTGAGGCCCTGGGTTCAAGCCTCAGCTCAAAAAAAAAAAAAAGCTACACAGAGAAACAGTCTCGAAAAAAAACAAAAACACAAAGAAACAAATGCAGATACATATACATATATACACACACACACACACACACACACACATACACATACACACACACAAAATCAGAGAACAATGAACCAAAAAAAAGAAGGAAATAAAATTGGAATCAGAATATAAAGCCAATATTTATCTCACTTTTTAAATTGATATTTAAATTTCTGAACAATTTCTATATTTGAATAATTGCTTAAGGCATTTTTACTGGCTATATAATGACCCAATCATATGTTTATCCTATAATTTATTCAATAATTTTACTTGTCATTTATTTGCAATCTTGTATGCTAGGATTAACATTTTAAAAAATTTATTTGTTTTTATATTTATTTTGTGTTTAGAAGAGCATGCATGCCATGTGCAAGCGTGGAAGTCAGAGGACAACCTGTAGGAGCCGTCTCTCTCATTCCATCCTATCAGTTATGGGGATCTAACTCAGCTCTCAGGCTTGGTGCAAACACCCTCATCCACTAACCATCTGACCAGCATTTAACTGGTGGTAATCCTAGCAATGGTTGGTTACAGGGAGTAAAAGCCCTGAAGTCTTTAAAAATAAATGGTAGTGATTGTTAGTCTCAGAATTTCAGGAAGAGTGTCTGTCATGGAACCATTGGAGCATCTGTGATTATTTTCTTGAGTACTTTCTGGAAAAGGAATGAATAGATAACATGGATGTATTTGTGTTCTTAACATAGGGCATTGGTTTGTTTTTTTTCAAAACTGGTTATTTTGGTTTAAAGTTCCATGTGCATCAGATGGAAAGTTCCCATCACCACAAGCTTTAAACATTTCAGAATGTTTAATTGCTGTAATAGTCAAAAGTAGTTGACTATTTGTTATAAATCGTTATACTAGTCAATCAAAAGCTCTTCATTCCTTTAAAGATCTATTTATTTAATTTCATGTGTATGTGTGTTTGGGGCTGTGAGTGCATCTCTGGGAGTGTATAATGAGAAACCCAGCTTGATATATGAGTACCAGACCTCCATAACTCCTGATTACATAGCATACATCCCTAACTGCTGAGCCATCTCTTCAGCCCTGCTAGTCCATCAACTTTTTTTTTTTTTTTCTTTTTCGAGACAGGGTTTCTCTGTGTAGTTTTGGTGACTGTCCTGGATCTTGCTCTGTAGACCAGGCTGGTCTCGAACTTACAAAGATCCGCCTGGCTCTGCCTGCCGAGTGCTGAGATTAAAGGCATGCGCCACCACCACCCAACCCATCAACTTTTTAAAACATGACCAAAAGCAACTTGGTTGAGGAAACAGTTTGTTTCATCTTACGGGTGATAGGCAGTCACTGAGGGAAGCCATGGCAGGAACACTACTTACTGGCTTGCTTGCTCTCCCTGGCTTGCTCATCTTGCTTCTTTTTTTATACAACCTAGACCATCTGCCCCTTTGTGGCACCACCCACACTAGGCTGGGCCCTCCTATATCAATCATCAATCAAGAAAATTCCCCCACAGACTTGCCTACAAGCCAATATGATGCAGGCATTTTATCAATCAAAGGTTTCATCTTCCCAGATGGCTCTAGCTTGTATCAAGTCGATAAAAAAAAGTATATAATTAGATTCCTTGTCAACTTGATAGACAAAGACATCACTACAAACTATAACCTTTCTTGCTTAACTTCAAGCATAATTTTAAAAGTCCCACTGTCTTTAAAAAGTTTAGTCTCTTTAAAACATTAATTAGGATCAGAGCTAGGTGTAGTGGTGCACACATGCCTGTAATGCAGAACTGGGGAAGCTGAGGCAAGATGACCTTTAGTTCAAACAGCAATTCAAGGCCAGCCTGGTTTACAAAATTAGACCTTTTCTCAAAACAGGGAGGACAGGGGTCTGAGAGGAGGGGATCTTTGGCCTGGGTGGACTTGAATTTTTTACTTTAATTTTTTTTTATTGAAACTTTCATATATGGCTACTGTATTTACATTATTTCCACCTCTCTCTCTTCTAACTCCTCCCAAGCACGCTCAAATGTATGACCTCTTCTTCAATTATATAAATGTGTGTGTATGTATGTACGTACATATGTACATATGTGTATATGGATACAACCTGCCGAGTCCATTTAGTGTTGCTTGCATGTGTATGTGTTTAGTGCTGACCACTTTGTAGTGGAAAATCTATCAAGGAGCTCATGCCTGGAGAAAACTGATTCTCCCTTCTCTCAGAAACCATTAATTGCTCACAGCAATTCATTTAAGAGTGTGGCCTTGTGAGATTCTCCCTAGTAACATAGGCACATCAACTGGTGTTGTCATGGTACAAGTATTGTTTAGGTGACCATAACTGATGGCTTATTTTACTTTGAGACATTTTCTCTCCAACCAAAATATTTACTGTTTTTTGAAGAATAATGCACTAAGTAAATTACTGGGTACTGTCAAATGTTTCTACCTTAAGAAAGACAACCTCTGTACTTACTTCAACAAAAATATTTTGCAAAGTAAGATGCCTTGGTAACAAAGTTATGTACATTGGAAATAAGAAAAAAAACTGTTTATACATAAAAGATAGACGCATCGACTCTGGGAATGAGCCAGGTTTTCTGGATGGTCCGTGAACAAATCACTGAACTTGCCTAGGCAGGATCTTCCACCTCTGAAATGACAATGGTTTTTAACCCACCTCATTGCAAGATGCCAGACATTAATTAATGTTCATAATAGGCTTGAGATCTGCGATTAAATGATTTTATCCTTGATTGAAAACAACTGCTGAGAAATAATAACCAGACGGAGGAGGATGTGTAGTCCGTGGACAGAGATGCTGAGCAGTGAACAGGCAGCAAAGACAACAGAGGCCTGCCTGGGAAAAATTGTCACGTGCCAGTTTGGGTGCAGTTTTCTTCACAGAAATCAGCAATACACCTCAATCTATCAGCAACGAGATATTCTTCCTTTCACTGAAGTCTTTTTCTTCTGTGCCACACATATTTGTGACATTTTAATGAGGTCTATATACCTCTTCTAGCATTGATTTAATGTATTTGCTTACCTTTAAATTATTTACTGACTTACTGGTCACTGCTCTGCTGCTGTAATGAAGTTCTACAACCAGAGCAACGTATAAAAGGAAGCATCTATTGGGGGCTTGCTTACACTTTCAGGGGGTAGTCTGTGGTCATCCCGAGGACAGCATGGCAGCCAGCAGGCGGGGAGGTGTGGCAGGTGGGTCTGGCACTATGGCAATAGAGCAGTAGGAGCAGGGGACTGGGCTTGAGAAACTTCAAAGTCCACCCCCAGAGTACTATGTTATTACATTAAATGTAACAGCACTAGAAACTGCTATAACTTCACAGGGGCAATGTTTGTAAATGTCATTCTATGATATTTTCAACAACTTGATGTGATTTGGACATGTTTTCTCTTGGGGATAAGGTTAGAAGAATTGTTCTTATTACAGTGGTTTGTAATCAATTTTTTAAATTTTTCAACATTAAGTTTGAAATAAAAATAAAGATATATCTACCCCCTCCAAGTTCCTGGACTACTTTGTAGTTAGATATTAGAACAGGCTAAAAAAAAAAAAAATCCTGTTCTGTTCATCTCCTGGATCATTCAAGTAGCCAAGCAAATATCTCTGCTTGAAGGATGATCAGATAACATGGATGGTTATTTAAAATGTGAACCTTGGGACAGGGAGATGGCTTGGATGGTAAAAGTGCCTTCCACCAAGGTTGACAACCTGAGTTCAATCTCCAGAGAATATATGGTAGAGAAAGAATCCTCTCCTACAAATTATACTCTGGCCTTCATTTGCACACAGTGGCATGTGCCTCCCCAATAAGTGAATAAAAATTTAATAGCGATGATATTTTTAAAGTAAATTTTGGAGCTGGGGTTGTACCTTGGTGGCAAACACACATTTAGCACATGCTAACCTCTACATTCATCCTTAGACTAAAATAAAAGGCAAATCCTAGCTGGTCATGGAATTTCAAAGGCTGAAGTAAGAGGATGAGTTCAAGGCCGTCAGAGTTACACTGCAAGATGTGGCCAGCCTCGGCTGCAGGATGAAATAGAGTTTGTTTCAAAAACGAGAGTTAAAAAAAAAAAATTGGGGGGCTGGAGAGATGGCTCAGAGGTTAAGAACACTGACTGCTCTTCCAGGAGGTCCTGGGTTCAATTCCCAGCACCCACTTGGTGGCTCACAACCATCTGTAATAAGATCTGGCACCCTCTTCTGTATACATAATAAATAAATAAATCTTGAAAGAAAATTGTTTTAAACTTGAGCAAAGAAAAGCAAGTACAGTCTTTTCTAGACTTGGTAAGACAAAGTTTGAATTGGAAACATCTGTGAATCTGTATTCATGATAAGCAACCAAGTGACTGATAACATGCAGTAACTACAAAACCTATTACCTCTGTAGTGATTTCCAGTGGAATCAGTTCGAAAACCAGATTCTCGTATATTAGAGATGTTATAATAGGACCAAGAATTACTTTAAGAATATTCCAGGCTAGGGAGAAGGCTCAGGGATTGAAGGACAAGCATGGGAACCAGGGTACCCACATAAATATTGGGTAGGTCTGGGCTCCCCATGCATTCTAGTGTTGGAAGCTGAACGGAGTCCTCAGAGAAAGCTGACTAGTGAGACTGTGTCAGTGAGCTTTGGGTTTGATTGAAAGCTCTTCCTCTGTGAGTAAGGTGGAAGTGTATTAGAGAATGATTCCTTACATCACCCTTGGGTCTCCACATGCATGGGCATCTATGTATGTACACCTGCTAAACTACATGCACGTACACACATACACACCAGCAAACAAAAGCAAAAAACAAAACAAAACAAAAAAAGAGTTCTCCTGTGACTTGTTGTTTTGTTTTTTGAGACAGGGTTTCTCTATGTAGCCCTGACTATCCTGGGACTCACTCTGTAGACTAGGCTGGCCTCAATCTCAGAGATCCACCTGCCTCTGCCTCCTGAGTGCTGGGATTAAAGACATGTTCCACCAAGCCTGGCTAACTATTCTTAAAAGTCTTAAAATTTTTAATTATTTTATGTATCTCTGTGGGTACATGCATGTTACAGCACACTTGAAATCAGAGAGGAAAAAACCCCTTCTGTTTATCTGGTGTGTGTGTGGGGGTGGGGTGGGGGTGCTTGCACACCCATGCACATGTGCACCAGCACGTGTGTGGAGATCAGAAGACATTGATGGGAATCAGTTCTCTTTCACTGTACGGGTCCTGGGTGTTGGATTCAGACCACAAGGCTTGCCAGCAAGTGTCTTTATATGCTGAGACGTTTTGGTGACCTTGAAGTTGAGTTTAACAGTCATTACAAATATTATGAATACCTCCATAACCCTATTATAGAAAGATTACTAAGAATAAAGTCTGGTTAGGGTAAGAAGAGCTGCTGAGGTACTTCATCCCAAATCTTCTAAGAACATCCATTTGCTTTCCTGTTGACCAGTTAGCAATCCTTGAAGGAAATCTCTGTAGAGAACATAAATCAATGTCCTGTATCACAGGAATTACCAAGGGAGAGTAACAATTCTTTCTTGCCTGTTTTTAATAGCATGCCTTATACACTGGGGGCAAAAAATTAAATTGTCATCAACCAAAAAAGGAATAATTACAAAGTAAGAGTTGCTAAATATCTAAAAATATGAGCTTTCATGTACAGCTTTTTGTGCTTCTGCCTGGCAAGGCTGTATCCCCGAGCCAGAACACTGTAATTTGAGCTTTGGACCAATATAATCCAACTGCCTATTAGACATCTATTCCTGGATCTCACAGACAAGTCAAGCAGCTATAACCTTCCATCACAGAATGGCTTTCTCTCCATCATTTGTCTCAGATATAGTACCACCATCCAGCAAGATATTCAGAAATTATCCTCGACTTTCACTGATGATTTTCTTTGTTGGGGATGACAGTTCCTAAGTGATGTCCTGTGTCAGTTTAGTGTAATGTGGCTGGTGTTGTAATGGACACTGTGCTTGGGAGCATCCTTCTGACACAGCTTCTGAGCCCTCGGACCAACTGCAGAAACCCAACCACAGCACAGAGAACTCTGGAGATTATTTTACAGGAGCCCAGACTGTGACCTCTGGAAGAAACTCCTTTCACTCCCGTGATTCATTTGCTCTTGCATGCAGCTGCTCAGTGGATGAAGATCCTGAACAGTGAGCAGTAACTGACCTCTCAGAGACGTTGCAGCCCTTAGCCTCCTCCTGTCCAGAAAACCAGCAGTGCTTTATTTGGCCTGTGGCTAGGAACAGCAGGGTATGGGCTGGCATGCTCTCTTTCCTCTGGTAGATAATAACTGACCACTTCAAATGTGGCTTGTCTGAATCAAGAACTCCTGTAAGCACAAAACACTTGTTTAATCTCAAAGATTCGCTTCAAAAAATACAAAAGTAACTCTGGAATTTAATGGAAATTGCATAATGAAAATATATTGTCTTGTATACATTATTTAAACAAGCTGTAGTATTTTTATTAATTCAATCTGTCTTTTAAATTTAAGGCTAGGGGCTGGAGAGATGGCTCAGAGGTTAAGAGCACTGACTGCTCTTCCAGAGGTCCTGAGTTCAATTCCCAGCAACCACATGGCGGCTCACAATTGTCTGTAATTCCCGTTCCAGGGAATCTGACACACTCATATAAGTGCAGACAAAACCCCCAAAGTACATGAAATAAAAAAAATTACCCGAGAACAAAACAAAATACCATCCTTGTGTCTCAATCCCCAAACATGCTCCAGCAAGATTCTAACTATTGTATTCAACATGACTCTTTCATTTTTAACTACTTCTCTAGGAGATTTTGATACAGCTGGTCCTCTGATCACTGAGCAATAAAAAAAAGGTCACATGGAGAAAGAGATCAGAGAGGGTGATAGGCTGAGGCAAGGGGATCTCTGCAAGTTGTAGGCCAGTTTGGTCAATTTAGCTATACCTTATCTCAAAAAAGGACAAAACAAACAAACAAAACCCTCAAATGTAACTCCTTGCAGAGCCTAGCACGTATAAAGCTTTGTGCTGAATCCCGACTTGGAGAGAGGGTTATTTGAACTTGCTTTTCTTGGTATTTAGAATAAAATATCACATCTTCTTAATGTTAATCTTTTTCAGTCTTTTCAGAACCCAAATTAGTATATGAGTTTATATAAGAAAGGCTAAGATTTCTAACAGGTGGTATTAGGAAAGCGAGCATATCTATCCAACAATAACATGTTATTTAATATTTATTAATATACAAATATAAATCTGGAAAGATTAGTTGCCCTGGAGATCGAGATCTATTTATATCTATCTATATCTATACCTGTCTATATCCTAAATAGTATTCCATGAAAGTAGTCACTGTGTTAGCTGTCTTAATGGACATTCACCTGACTCCTCCATCTGCTCACTGATACTCATGCTTGATGATACATGTGATAGTCTCTTTCTAGGGCCTTCTCATATTCTACTTTCCCCAGATGAAAGCTTTCTAAGAATTGTAAGTGTTTTTCTTAATGTGTTTAATTAAGCCACATATGATTACCATGTTATTATTATTTGTCTTGTGTAGTCTAGACTGGTTTCCAACTCACTACATACGCAAGGATTACTGTAAATTTCTGCATTTTCTCCCTCAGCCTACAGAGTGCTGGGGTTCCAGCATGCCCCACCACAGAACTGAGATCAAACCCAGGCCTTCATGCCAGGGACGCACATACAAACTGAGCTGTCTCCTCTAGTCCACAGTTAGTTGATCTAGTAAAATGTCTAGGGCAGAGGTTTTACCTCTTGCAGCACAGCATTAACTTACCCAGCATGTGCAAGGTGCAAGGCCCTCAATTCAATTTCAAGTGCCAAGTTAAGTTTATCTGTATAAATTATAAGTAAAATCAATATTTTAATACAGCAGTCTGGAATTTAGTTTATAAATTTCTCATTTTTTCTCTTCTCTTTCTTTTTTTTTTTTTTTTTTTGGTTTTTCGAGACAGGGTTTCCCTGTGTAGCTTTGCGCCCTTTCTGGAATTCACTCTGGAGACCAGGCTGGCCTCAGACTCACAGAGATCCGCCTGCCTCTGCCTCCTGAGTGCTGGGATTAAAGGCGTGCACCACCACTGCCCGTCAGATTTCCCATTTTGCTATAAGTAAATGCTTAGCTATAATTTAGTACAATAAAAAACAAATGTGAATGTAAAAATAATTATCTATAAAAAAACCAAAATGTGATGAATCGAAATGGGCCTCTTAATATTGCTGTCGGGTCAGAGTGTGTGAAGCAACTGTAAAGGACGAGAGGGAGTTTATCTCTAGACGGGTCTCTGTGTGACAGCCCTGGCTGTCCTGGAACTCTGTAGCCCAGGCTGGCCTTGATTTCAGACATCTGCCTGCCTCTGCCTCCCGAGTGCTGGGATGAAAGACATGTGTCACCCAGCTAAAACTCTTAAAAATCTAAGGATGCTACCGTTATATTATTTCATAAATGTCATTACATCCCGTTCTACTGGGTCTGTCTGTGTGTCACACATGTGAGGTGCTCATGGAGGTCATGAGGGGGGTATTGGATCCTTGAATCTGGCTGAGAGATGCCTAAGTGGGTGTTGAGAATGGAACTCAGGTCCTTGAGAAGAGGGTGAAATGCTCTTAACCACTGAGCTATCCCCACCCCTTCTACTTCTAACTCCAGTTCCAAGGAGTCTGATGCACTCTTCTGGACTTTGTGGGCACAGACATCCATGCAGACAAAACACCCATACACATAAACCAATTTTTTCTAAAAATTTAAAATTGCACTAGTCTCTCAGAAATATACATAGGTAGCGAGACTATAACAGACATGCACCAAAGCATCCTGTCAGAACACCAGTAAATCATAACCAGTAAAACAGCCTTAAACAGTTAAATAGGATTTACTTGAATTTGGGGAGGGTTACATGTAAGCAGAGGTATAATTTTTCTGTCCTGATCACCCAGTCCCAAATAAACACACAGGTGCTTATATTAATTACAAAATGCTTGGCCAATAGCTCAGGCTTATTACTAACTAGCCCTTACAACTTATGCCATTTGTATTAGTCCATGTACTGCCCCAAGGCTTGTAGCCTTTACTCTATCCCTTGGTATGTCCAACTTATTCTCCATCTGCCTCGTGACTCCCTTGACTCCGCCCTTTTTCCTCCCATCATTCTCAGTTTGGATTTCCTGCCTAACTTTGTCCTGTTCAGCTACTGGCCAGTCAGCTTATTTATTAAACCAATCACTGCGACAAGTCTCCTCAGTGCACAAAAGGATTTTCTACAGCAGTTACATTTAAATTTTGTTATATGATAATATTTGCATGCAACAGACTATTTCAATTACATTACCCAACGATTTTATAGTGAACCCAGCCTTTGTGACACTCCATAGGAGTTCAAACAAAGTTACTTGAGGGTCTAAAACATGGCTCCATTGATAGAGTGCTGGCCTAGCCATGTGTGAAGATCTGGGTTCAGTTCCTCATATGCTGGTGTGATGGTGCAAACTGAATTCTGGTATTCAGGAGGTTGAAGCAGAAAGATCAGAAGCAAATATATAAATAAATTTATTTTATATAGAATGAACAGTAACATTATTCTAGTAAAAATTCTTATGATTTTTTGAGGTTTAAAGAATGATATAGTACTCAGGGAACTCTTTCTTCTTTTTACTCAAATTATTATCTGTAAGTTTTTTACAAAATACCCAGTGACTATGTGATGCCAGTGACTTTGAACAGACTACAGGTTTACTAGTAAAAATAGTAATGGCATAGTCACCTCTCTCTAATGTCTCAGCTCATGTGAGAAGGCAAGAGCTGAAAGGTTGGCATTCAAGTTTTCATACTACACAAGCATGCCAGCAAGTAACTCATTCCTTCATACAATCTTAGAGGTCTTCATACTTCTCATAGGTTGCCTTTCTTACAGCACATGGAACAAGACAGACAACTTTCCAATTCTAGTGATATCCAGGTACTACAAGAAACATGATGTGCCTGAGGGAAATTTTTATTTATTTTTTTTATTTATTTATTTATTAATTTATTTATTTGGTTTTTTGAGACGGGGTTTCTCTGTAGCTTTGGAGCCTGTCCTGGATCTCACTCTGTAGACCAGGTTGGCCTCAAACTCACAGAGATCCACCTGCCTCTGCCTCCCAAGTGCTGGGATTAAAGGCATGTGCCACCACTGCCCGGCTTGATTTAATTTTTGTTTAATTAACTTTGAACGGGGAACAAAAGAGAAGTGTAAATGAAGTCCTATTGTAACTCACCTCTGTCCCATTAAAAACATTTTCCCTATCTCTTTTATTTTGTCAGAAGCAGAGATACATATTTAACATTTCAGCAGAACAAGTGACTAAAACTTTAAATAAAACATTGTAACTTCTTATTAGAGAAGTTTTATATGATAAATTATGTCTTAAAATTATAATAAAATTCCCTTTTCTATTTGGAGCTCCCTACAAGATATAGAACACATTACAAAGCTCTGCATTGGTAATTATTATGTTGCTTAGTATGCATTTCTATTGACATTTAGGACACACACTTTTGAAAATCAGATATTACTCTTCATTTATAGGAGTTATTTTGCCTTATTGGGTCAGAAATCTTTATTTCCTCATTAAAATATATATACTTATTAGCTAAGTGTAGAGGCTGGTGCCTATTATCCTAGCTTTCAGGAGGAGTTTGAAGTCAGCCTGAGCTACAGAATAAAACCCTGTTTAAAAAACAAAACAGAAGCTGAAGAGTTGGCTCTTGCCAATGACCTAGGTTTGGTCCCCAGCATCTAAAAAATGATAGTTCACAATGACCCTTAATGAGTTCTCTTATGACCTCCAGAGGCACCAGGCACATACATACACACATACACACATACACACATACACACATACACACATACACACACACACACACACACACACACACATACACACATACACACATACACACACACACATACACACACACACATACACACATACACACACACACATACATACACACATACACACATACACACACATACACACACACATACACACATATACACATACACACATACACACATACATACACACATACACACATACATACACACATATACACATACACACATACACACATATACACATACACACATACCACACATACACACACACACATACACACACACATACACACATACACACACATATACACACACACATACACACACACATACACACATACACACTTGCAAGCAAAACACTGATACATATGAAAGTAGAATAAATGAATCTAAAAATAAACCAAAAATATTATCAAGTGCTAATCATCTTAGTTAGGGTGTCTATGTGAAGAGACCATGACCATAGCAATTCTTTTTTAACATTTAATTGGGGACACTTACTTCAGAGGTTTAGTCCAATATCATCATGGGCAGTGTGCAGACATAGAGAAGGAGCTGACAGTTCTACATCTTGATTGGCAGGCAGCAGAAGGAGTCTGTGCGCTGGGTGTAGCTTGAGCATATACAAGACCTCAAAGCTTGTCCCTGTAATGACACACATCCTCCAACAAGGCCACACCTCCTAATAGTGCCACTTCCTATCAAACACATGAGACTATAGGGTCCATACTTATTTAAACCACCACACTAATTAAGCCTCTTGTGAATCCCGAGGTTTCACAGTAGTCAACATAATTTTAGCAGAGTTTTTGTGACGACGGAGAAGGGCAGGCAGTATTGAAGTTATCAAGTAGAGTAAGTCCTATAGCTTGTAGGACTATCAGAAAGGATAAATCGGGGAGGGAGATGGGGAGAACATGAGGGACAGAAGACAGCTGCTGTTGTTAACTAGTATGGTCAAGACAGGCTGTCTAGAGATGTTGATGGGGATTACAAAGACCTTGGCTTGTACTCTCAGTGGGAAAGGGGACCTTTGGGAGTTTGGGAAAGAGAAATATCCTGCTCTGACTTACTCTCTGAAATGATGCCTCACTGCTGTACTGAAGCAGGAGAAGGAAAGGAAGATGCAGGAGATATGGGAAGAGGATCCAATAATCCAGAAAAGAAGTTAAGATGGGTGAACAGTGGTGAAAGATTTTGGATTTGGTATTTCTTTTGAAGATAGATTCTAAAGGAATTAATAATAGGTTGAATGTGAGGTAGAAGAAGAAAAAGGAGAATAGGAGGAGGAAGAAGAGGAGGAAATAAGCAACCATTTCATATTGTAAACTTACCACCCTTGGGCTATTTGCTTGTTTTTCCTCCTTCCTTTCATCTTGCCCCCTCTCTGTCTTTATTCAGATGCAGGCTTGCATTGCATTCTGATCATCCTCCCAGACTCTAACATGCCAGATAAAGTATTTTTATAAAGAATAAAAATAGCAACAATAAGGCTGGGCATATACCACAGTTTATAGAGTTTTAATTGGCATGCAAAAACCCCAGAATGAAATCAGATGTGGTGGTGCACACCTGTAATTCCACCACTCAGAAGGTGGAGGCAGGAGAACAGAATTTCAAGACCATTGTCAGCTATACAGTAAGTTTAAGGCCAGCCTGGACTAAAGAACATCTCTTAACATAAATAAATTATAAATAAATATTATAGCAATCAGAGCTGAGTTAGGAGTGTCTAGTTAAAGTTTCTATTGCTGTGAGGAGACAACATAACCACAACAACTTTTATTTATAACAATTAATTGGGGTGGCTCACTTGCAGTTCAGAGATTCAGTCTTTGATCATCACAGTGGAACATAGTGGATGGAGAAGGAACTGATAATTCTACATCTTTGATCTGCAGGCAACAGGAAGTGAACTGAGACACTGGATGTGGCTTGAGCATATATGAGATCTCAAAGCCCACCCTCACAGTGACATACTTCCTCCAACAAGGTCAAACCTACTCCTCCAACAAAGCCACATCTCCTAATAGTGCCACTTCCTATGAGTTTATGGGGGCCAGTTACATTCAAATACTACATACAGCAAGGGAACTTGACTTTTTGGAGAATATCTGAGAGAGAAAATGAAAAGTGAGCAAAGTCAGTGGACATATGTAAAAGGGCTAGAGGTGTTGGGCAATGGTGGCACACACCTTTAATCCCAGCACTCAGGAGGCAGAGCCAGGAGGATCTCTATGAGTTCAAGGCCAGCCTGGGCTACAGAATGAGTTCTAGGACAGGCACCAAAACTACACAGAGAAACCCTATCTTGAAAAAAAAAAAAACAATAGAAAGAAAGGAAGGAAGGAAGGAAGGAAGGAAGGAAGGAAGGAAGGAAGGAAAAGAAAAAGTTCCAGAGAGAATCCCACACTGGATGATGTCTGAGAAGGATGCTGTGAAATCTGTCTTGAGAATGTGTGACAGTACAGACTCTTCCTCATGGCCACTGATATCACAAAACTGAGTGTGCTTTTTCTAAGAAAGATAAAAATTCTGCATTATGGATGAGACAAGGCTTGAGACACTAATGTTTTTTGTTTCACACTTGGAATTTTAGTCATTTTCACACACTACCCTAATTTCTATCTCCTACCCTCTTTTCTCTCACTGGGGCCCTTCTTCCAAACAAGCCTCCTTGACAGACAGTGTTAATTAAAGATTTGTATGTTTTCTTGTCACTTAAAAAAATTCTGAACTTGGGTTGGGGATTTAGCTCAGTGGTAGTGCTTGCCTAGCAAGTGCAAGGCCCTGGGTTCGATCCTCAGCTCAAAAAAAAAAAATCTGAACTTAAGAAGGATGGACATCTAAACCAGATTCATTGGTGTGTATCTGTGATGTCAGGACTCACTGGGCTGAAGCAAGGATGTGGTGAGGCCAGTCTGGGCTACCTTATATCAAAAACATAAAACTTTTTTAACACCTAATCTGATCTATGTCTTATTATCAAGGACCAAAATTGTAGCTGGAGATTTCTCCTGTAGCCATTTAGACCCAAGTAAACACATAAAGACTTATATCCCTGATAAACTGCATGGCCATGGCAGGCTTCTTGCTATCTAGTTCTTATATCTTTTTTTTAAAATACTTTTTTAAAGATTTATTTATTTATTATGTACACAGAAGAAGGCACCAGATCTCATTACAGATGGTTGTGAGCCACCATGTAGTTGCTGGGAATTGAACTCAGGACCTCTGGAAGAGCAGCAGTCAGTGCTCTTAACCTCTGAGCCATCTCTCCAGCCCCCTAGTTCTTATATCTTAAATTAACACATTTCTATTCATCTATAAGTTCTCATGTGGCTTGTGGCTTACCGGTACCTTACACCTTACTTCTCATGGTGGCGGCTGGCAGCATTTCCTGACTCAGCTTTCCTGTTCCCAGAATTCTCCTCTCTCTTTGTCTCGCCTATACTTCCTGCCTGGTTACTGGCCAATCAGCACTTTATTTATTAACCAATCAGAGCAACACATTCACAGCATGCAGAATGATATCCACACAAAATTATTAAAAATACTACATGAGACCCAGGAACTCCCATCTGGACCAGAGGTGAGTGCCTGGGTTATAGTCAGAGAGGCAACTGCGCATGGGTCCCACCACTGGACACAGGCCACTCCGGGAGGACCTGACCAACTTGGCCCCAGTTGCCTGCCAATCAGCAGGCCTGCGGGAAGGCACCCCTTTTCCAAGACTGCAGACAGACACCGCAGTCTCCATACCCTGCCCCCACACCCATCTGCTGGAGACACCAGCCACTTCCTGAGAATCAGAGACTAGCCCCCAGCTTCCATCCTGCCCTGGAACTCCCATCTGGACAAGAGGAGCTCCCATCTGGACAAAATAAGGAGACATCAGGGACTTCCCGAGACTCAAAGCCCAGCCCCCCAGCTCCTATCCGGCCCATCTGGACCAGAGCTTCCATCTGGACCAGAGAGAGGCTCCCTAAATCTGTCAACTCTCTCTGGACCAAGTACACTGATAAGACCAAGAACGAACCAAAGAGAAGATGGGCAGACGTCAAGGCAGAAGTACATACAACAAAATAAAGAGCAATAGAGCATCACCAGAACCTAGCCCTTCTCCAACAGCTAGACCTGAACATCACGGAATGGAAGAAGAAGAAGAAAACAACCTTATAAGTAACATCATGAAGAGGCTAGATCATCATATAGAAGAAATCAAAAATAAAGCAAAGGAACAGACAAACAAAAAATGGGAAGAACGCTATAAAAAACTAGAGGAAAGGACAATTAAAGCAGAAGAAAACAATAAATCCTTGAATGAAAATCATGAAAAAGCAAGGGAGACAATCCAAGACCTGAAGAGGGAAATAGAAAAAATGAAGAAGACACTAGCAGAAGGAATGTTGGAAATAGAAAATCTGAGTAAAAAAACAGAAACTTCAGAGGCAAGTATAACGAACAGAATGCAAAAGATGGAAGAGAGGATCTCTGGTGTTGAAGATAAGGTAGAATAAATAGATTCATTAGTCAAAGAAAACACTAAAACCAACAAAGTCATGACCCAAAATGTCCAAGAAATTTGGGACACCATGAAAAGACCAAACCTACAAATAATAGGGATAGAGGAAGGAGAAGAATACCAACTCAAAGGCACAGAAAATATATTTAACAAGATCATAGAAGAAAACTTTCACAACTTAAAGAAGGAAATGCCTATGAAGATACAAGAAACCTACAGAACACCAAACAGACTAGACCCCCAAGAAAAGTCCCCTCGCCACATAATAATTAAACAACTAAACATACAGAATAAAGAAAGAATATTAAGGGCAGCAAAGGAAAAAGGCCAAGCAACTTATAAAGGCAAATCCATCAGAATAACACCCGATTTCTCAATGGAGACTTTGAAAGCCAGAATGACCTGGACAGATATAATGCAGACACTAAGAGACCATGGATGCCAGCCTAGACTAATATAGCCAGCAAAACTTTCAATCATCATAGATGGAGTGAACAAGACCTTCCAAGACAAAACCAGATTGAAACAATACTTATCCACAAACCCAGCCCTACAGAAAGCACTAGAAGGAAAATTCCAACCTAAGGAAGGCAGATACACTCATGAAAATACAGGCAATAGATAACACCACAGCAGTAAACCCCAAAGAAGAGAAGTACACACACACTACCACAAAAAATAAAAATAACAACAGGAATGAACAATCACTGGTCATTAATATCCCTTAATATCAATGGACTTAATTCACCTATAAAAAGACACAGACTAACAGAATGGATACGAAAACAGGACCCAACTTTCTGCTGCATACAAGAAACACACCTCAAATTCAAAGACAGACACCTCCTAAGAATAAAAGGCTGGGAAAAGAATTTTTAATCAAATGGCCTTAAGAAGCAAGCTGGGGTAGCCATCCTAATACCCAGCAAAATAGACTTCAAAATAAAATCAATCAAAAGAGATGATGAAGGACATTACATACTCATTGCAGGAAAGATCCACCAAAATGAAGTTTCAATTCTGAACATTTATGCCCCAAACACAAGAGCACCCACATATGTAAAAGAAACGTTACTAAAGCTTAAATCACATATAAAGCCCCACACATTAATAGTGGGAGACTTCAACACCCCACTTACACCTCTGGACAGATCGGCCAAATTGAAACTTAACAGAGACATAATGGACTTAACTGATGTTATGGCACAAATGGACTTAATCGATATCTACAGAACATTCCACCCAAACAAAAAAGAATATACCTTCTTCTTATCACCCCATGGAACCTTCTCTAAAATCGACCACATACTTGGCCACAAAGCAAATCTCAACAGATACAAAACAATTGGAATAACCCCCTGTTGCTGTGGATATTGCTCTGTGTAAATGAAGTTCTGATTGGCCAGTGGCCAGGCAGGAAGTATAGGCGAGACAAGAGAGAAGAGAATTCTGGGAAGTAGAAGGCTGGGGAGACACCGCCAGCCGCCGCCATGACAAGGAACATGTAAAGACACTGGTAAGCCACAAGCCATGTGGCAAAGTATAGACTAACAGAAATGGGTTAACTTAAGATAGAAAAAGCAGGTAACAAGAAGCCTGCCACGGCCATACAGTTTCTAAACAATGTAAGTTTCTGTGTACTTTGTTGGTTGGGTCTGAGCGACTGTGGGACTGGCGGGTAAGAGAGATTTGTCCTGACTGGGCCAGGCAGGAAACTCTAACTACACCCTGTGTTCTATCAGACCACCATGGTTTAAAGTTAGAGTTCAAAAAAAAAAAAAAAAAAAAAAAACTACAGAAATCCTACAATCTCATGGAAACTGAACAATGCTCAACTGAATCACCAATGGGTTAAGGAAGAAATAAAGAAAGAAATTATAGACTTCCTAGAGATCAATGAAAATGAATACACCACATACCCAGACTTATGGGATACTATGAAAGCAGTGCTAAGAGGGAAATTCATAGCACTGAATGCACACATAAAGAAGCTGGAGAAATCTCACGCTAGTGACTTGACAGCACACCTGAAAGCCCTTGAACAGGAAGAAGCAAAGTCTCCCAGGAGGAACAGACACCAGGAAATTATCAAATTGAGAGCTGAAATCAATAAAATAGAAATAAAGAGAACAATACGAAGGATTAATGAAACAAAGAGTTGGTTCTTTGAGAAGATCAACAAGATAGACAAGCCCTTATCCAAACTAACCAAAAGACAGAGGGAGAGCATCCAAATTAACAAAATGAGAAATGAAAAGGTGTAGTTAGAGTTTTCCTGCCTGGCCCAGTCAGGACAAATCTCTCTTACCCGCCAGTCCCACAGTCGCTCAGATCCAACCAAGAAAACACACAGAAACTTACATTGTTTAGAAACTGTATGGCTGTGACAGATTTCTTGTTATCTACTTCTTCTATCTTAAATTAACTCATTTCTGTTAGTCTATACTTTGCCACATGGCTTGTGGCTTACCAGTGTCTTTACATGTTTCTTTTTATGGCGGCGGCTGGCGGTGTCTCTCCCCAGTCTTCTACTTCCCAGAATTCTCTTCTCTCTTGTCCCGCCTATACTTCCTGCCTTGCCACTGGCCAATCAGAACTTTATTTACACAGAGCGATATCCACAGCAAAAAGGGGGACATAACAACAGACAATGAGGAAATCCAGAGAACCATCAGGTCATACTTCAAAAACCTCTACTCCACAAAACTGGAAAATCCAAAAGAAATGGATAATTTTCTGGATAGATACCACATACCTAAGTTAAATCAAGACCAGATAAACCATTTAAATAGTCTAATAACCCCTAAGGAAATAGAATCAGTCATAAAAAGTCTCCCAACCAAAAAAAGCCCTGGACCTGATGGTTTCACTGCAGAATTCTACCAGATCTTCAAAGAAGACTTAATACCAATACTCTTTAAATTGTTCCACACAATAGAAGAAGAAGGCATATTACCAAACTCCTTCTATGAGGCTACAATTACCTTGATTCCTAAACCAAACAAAGATGCAACAAAGAAAGAGAACTACAGACCGATCTCCCATATAAATATTGATGCAAAAATACTCAATAAAATTCTGGCAAACAGACTCCAAGAACACATCAAAACAAGTATCCACCATGATCAAGTAGGCTTCATCCCAGGGATGCAAGGGTAGTTCAACATACCAAAGTCCGTCAATGTAATACACCATATAAACAAACTCAAGGAAAAAAAAAAAAAAACCACATGATCATCTCACTAGATGCAGAAAAGGCATTTGACAAAATCCAACACCCCTTCATGATAAAGGTCTAGGAGCGATCAGGAATACAGGGAACATACCTGAACATAGTAAAGGCAATCTACAGCAAGCCAACAGCCAACATCAAATTAAATGGAGAGAAACTCAAAGCAATACCATTAAAATCAGGAACAAGGCAAGGCTGTCCCCTCTCCCCGTACTTATTCAATATAGTACTTGAAGTTCTAGCCAGAGCTATAAGACAACATAAGGAGATTAAGGGGATACAAATTGGAAAGGAAGAAGTCAAGCTCTCCCTATTTGCAGATGACATGTGAGTATACATGAGTGACACCAAAAATTCAACCAAAGAACTGATACAGCTAATAAAAACCTTCAGCAACATTGCAGGATACAAGATCAACTCAAAAAAAAATCAGTAGCCCTCCTATATACAGTAGACAAACAGGCTGAGAAGGAAATCAGAGATACATCACCCTTTACAATAGCCACAAATGTTATAAAATATC
Organism: Onychomys torridus; assembly: GCF_903995425.1. Taxonomy (NCBI): domain Eukaryota; kingdom Metazoa; phylum Chordata; class Mammalia; order Rodentia; family Cricetidae; genus Onychomys; species Onychomys torridus. Next base: position 61,248,018 of record NC_050461.1, read on the forward strand.
TTGGCGTTACTCTAACTAAGCATGTGAAGGACCTGTATGACAAGAACTTTAAGTCCCTGAAAAAAGAAATTGAAGAAGATGTCAGAAAATGCAAAGATCTCCCATGCTCATGGGTATGCAGGATTAATATAGTAAAAATGGCGATCTTACCAAAAGCAATCTACAGATTCAACGCAATTCCCATCAAATTACCAACACAATTCTTCACAGATCTGGAAAGAATAATACTCAACTTCATATGGAAAAACAAAAAATCCAGGATAGCCAAAAGAATCCTGTACAATAAAACAACCTCTGGAGGCATCACAATCCCCGACCTCAAGCTCTACTAGAGAGCTACTGTAATAAAAACAGCTTGTTACTGGCATAAAAACCGACATGTGGACCAATGGAATCGAATTGAAGACCATGACATTAACCTGCACACGTATGAACATACAATTTTTGACAAAGAAGCCAAAAATGTACAATGGAAAAAAGAAAGCATCTTCAACAAATGGTGCTAGCATAACTGGATGTCAACATGTAGAAGGCTGCAAATAGATCCATATCTGTCACCATGCAGAAAACTTATGTCCAAGTGGATCAAAGACCTCAACATAAATCCAGTTACTCTGAACCTGATAGTAGAGAAAGTAGGAAGTGCTCTTGAACGCATTGGCACCGGAGATCACTTTCTAAATATAACACCAGTAGCACAGACACTGAGAGAAACAATCAATCAATGGGACCTGTTGAAACTGAGAAACTTTTGTAGAGCAAAGGACACGGTCAACAAGACAAAGCGACAGCCTACAGAATGGGAAAAGGTGTTCACCAACCCCACATCTGACAGAGGGCTGATATCCAGAATATATAAAGAACTCAAGAAATTAGACATCAAAATGCCCAACAGTCCAATTAAGAATGGTCTATAGAACTAAACAGAGAATTCTCCACTGAGGAAGTTCAAATGGCTGAAAGACATTTAAGGAATTGCTCAACATCCCTAATTATCCAGGAAATGCAAATCAAAACGACTCTGAGATACCACCTTACACCTGTCAGAATGGCTAAGATCAAAAGCACAGAAGACAGCTTATGCTGGAGAGGATGTGGAGCAAGGGGAACTCTCCTCCACTGCTGGTGGGAATGCAAACTTGTACAGCCACCTTGGAAATCAATATGGCGCTTCCTTAGAAAATTGGGAATCCATCTCCCCCAAGACCCAGCTATAGCATTCTTGGGCATATACCCAAGGTATGCTCAACCATAACACAAGGGCATTTGCTCAGCTATGTTCATATCAGCTTTGTTTGTAATAGCCAGAACCTGGAAACAACCTAGATGCCCTTCAACTGAAGAATGGATAAAGAAAATAGGGTACATATACACAATGGAGTACTACTCAGCAGAGAAATACAATGACATCATGAGGTTTGCAGGCAAATGGATGGATCTAGAAAAAATCATCCTGAGTGAGGTAACCCAGACTCAGAAGGACAAACACGGTATGTACTCACTCATAGTAGGGTACTAGATGTAAAACAAAGATGACTAGACTGCTACACAACTCCAGGGAGGCTACCTAGAAAACAGGACCCTAGGAAAGACCCAAGGATCACCCAATGACAGAGAAATGGATGAGATCTACATGAACAACCTGGACAACAGTGGGAGTAATGAAGGGCAAGATTTGAGGGAAAGAAAGCTTAGGGGAGCAGGAGATCCCAGCTGGATCAAGAACAGAAAGGGAGAACAAGGAATAACAGACTATGATAAATGAAGACCACATGAGTCCAGGAATAGGCAAAGTGCTCGAGAGGTCCCCCAAAATCCACAATGATATATCCTCTGTGGACTGCTGGCAATGGTCGAGAGAAAGCCTGATCTGACCTAGTCTGGTGATCAGATGGCCAAACACCCTAACAGTCGTCTTGGAACTCTCATCCAATAACTGATGGAAATGGATGCAGCGATCCTCAGCCAGGCCCCAGGTGGAGCTCCAGGTGTCCAAATGTCGAGAAAGAGGAGGGTCTGCAAGAGCGTGAATTGTTGAATCCAAGATTGCAAAAAGCACAGGGACAAATAGCCAAACAAATGGAAGCACATGAATTATGAACCAAAGGCTGTGGAGCCCCCAGCTGGATCAGGCCCTCTGGATAAGTGAGACCATTGAATAGCTTGATCTGTTTGGGAGGCATCCAGTCTGTGGGACCAGGATCTGTCCTTAGTGTATGAGCTGGCTGCTTGAAACCTTGGGCTTTCATAGGGACACTTTGCTCAGTCTGGAAGGAGGTGACAGGACCTGCCTGTACTGAATGTACCAGGTTTAAATGAATCCCCAGGGGTGCCTTGATCCTGGAGGACATGGGAATGGAGGGGAGGGGCTGGAGGAAAGGTGGAGGTGGGGGTGGGACGGGGGAGGACAGTGGAACCCATGGCTGATGTATAAAATTTAAAACACATAATAATAAAGAAAAAAATTATTTATTAAAAAAAACAAACAAAAAAAAAAATACTACATGAGAATTACCATATGGTCATTAGCTTCCTGATTACTTTCCATGTTTTCTACAACTCCCTGGCATGTTTGAGGACATCCTTATAATGTGTCATATTTCACTTGTCAGTACAAATACTTGTTTATAGACCTCCCCAAATGGCAGTGGAAACTCATAAGACAAATTACATCAAATTATAAATAACAAATGTTCCAGGAGCTAATATTCTTCCTAATGAAGTTATACTCTAAATATTTTTGTAAGCATAAAAATAAATTCCAACGGTCTTCTTTCCAGTGAACAACATCTTTAAGTGAACAACTTAAAACATCTGTTCCTGTTAAATAATTACTGAGATGTTCCATGATTTTATCTCAGGTTATTTTCTTTTTCCTGATGGCATCTTCCCCACTGTGAGTACACTGTTAATTCACTTACAAACTAACTCCTACATCTGCCATTGATGAAATGCTGGAGAATCAGTCCCAATTGCTGTTAAGCCGTGGCTGTTGCAGAAGCCTTTTCCTGAGCTCTGGCTTTTGTACACTCACATTTTAAACATTTGAGTTGTAAACAGGTCATTTGTTTTACATACCTACTTTGGGAAGGAACAGGTGTTTATTTGTTCATTATTTTCTAAGTTTGGGGTTGACATAATACCTGACTTAAACTTTAGAGGAATACTGTGAAGAATGTCCACCCAGATGCTCCAACACTTTATATCTGAATACATTTCCCTATTATTTTATATTTGTATAAACATAGTGTCATTTTTTTTTTTTTGAACGTTGGAAAGCAGTTGCAGTCAGGATGCCTCTTTACCCTCCAAACACTTCAGAGCAGCCCTTATTCTAACAAGACTCCCTGCTTCCCTCCAGCAGGACCACAGTCAAGAGGCAGAGAACTTTCCCTGAGGCCGTGAAAGCAAAACTCAGTGGACACATGCCAAACTCTAGAAGTGCTCTCCAAATTAAATTGTAAATGCAATGCTTCCTGGTAACATTTCTAAAGGGATTTTTAAGATAAACTTTCCAAGATGTTCACATAGTTCTGATACACGCTCCAACATGAACGGCCCAGTGACATTTCTCTGCATGAAATAAGCCAGTTATGAAAGGACAGACACTATGCTGATTCCACGCATTAGAGGTCCCCACCAAAATAGCAGGATTCATAAGAACAAAAGTAGAGTCTCTGAGCCTGTCCTGAGAGAGGGAAAGGGGGTGTTAGCTTTCGTTAAAAGTTCAGTTTAGGATGATGAAAAGTTCCAGAAGGTAGTGATGGATGTGCACCATTGTGAGTGTGCTTAATGTTACTCAAGTACTCCATAACAGCATCAAGACAGGAGGGTATAATGGTATATCTTGTTATCCTAGCACCTGGAAGGATCAGGAGTTCAAGGTCATCTTTAGCTACATATTGAGTTTGAGTCTAGCCTGAAATCTATGAAACATTGATAAAAACCATGGTCTCATTTTACTTCCCTGGTTACTATATGGACTATATATCGTAGTCTATAGTGTATTTGTACCATAGTTTCATTATCCATTCACTAGTTGAAGGATATACATAGACTTCATTTTACTTTCATTTTCTAACTATTGTGACTAGAGTGGCATATTTTCCTCTTTTTTGAAATCCTGACCTACCAGCACATTTACACTAAATAAAAAATATAATAATGATTTAAAATTATGAGTGATAGTATAACGCAGGAATCAAGTAATCCTGAAAGGTTAAAAGGAAAATATAAAATAATATGTAATGAGCTCTTACCACATCATCATGTTTATAGCCTCAAACAGCCTGAAGGGTGAATTACCTGCAGGCCTCAGGTAGTGTGAGAAGCTCTGGGTAGGAATCTTGCCTTGATTGATATCACCAAAACCGCTGGTGTCTACCACGTTTAGACTGCAGGGAAAATGACCTGCAGATGGACTCTTCCATTCCCAGAGTTCCCCCCTTTCCTTTCCTATAAATCCCAAGATCCTCACACCATGTGTGCACACTCTCAACTCTTAGGAAAGGCTACAGCCTTTCAGCTGTTCTGATTAAAAGAACAATTTTGTTTCTGAGATGCCTGGTTTCTTCCCTTCATGTCCACATCACCTCCATCAATCCCAATCTAGCACAGCCCACAGGCTACATATCATTATTTTTAGTTCATAGAAGAGAAACTGAGACTAAAATCTTAAACATGACCAAGCTTAGAAACTTTGAGAGTGGCAAGCTCAGAGCCCAGACAAATCTGAAATAAAACCTTGCACTTCTTTCTCTTGTTTTCAATGAAGGGCTTGAGCTTTCTCTACAGAGAATGGGAAATTCCACACTGGGCAGAGGGAAGAGCAATACACATAGGCTTGCATGTGTATGGGACAATCAAGAAAATTTGAGTGGTCTAGGTTAATCATCCCTCCTCTTGAAGCTTTTGTAGACAGAGGAGTAATTTGCATGTGTCAGAAGCAGAGCTTGGGAGCTGGAGAGATGGCTCAGCGATTAAGAGCACTGGCTGCTCTTCTAAAGGTTCTGAGTTCAATTCCCAGCAACTCTATAATGAGATCCGGTGCCGTCTTCTGGCCTGCAGGCACACATGCAGGCAGAGCATTGTATACATAGTAAGTAAATAAATCTTTAAAGAAGCAGAGCTTGAGATGTAGAATTACCCACTAGCCATTAGTCCATGTTTCCAGAGATATTCTGGAAAACAAGTTGAAGTATCTCTTTTCTATTACTCAAAAGTAACCAGTATTCTAGCTTCTAAAATGTTTCCCTCTGAATTACACACCAGTGGAGCCTGGAATAGTGATACAAGCCTTTAATAGAAAGGTGGATCTCTGTGACCTTGAGTCCAGCCCTGTTTACATAGTGAGTTCCAGGCTATCCAGAACTACATAGTGAGACCCTGTCTCAACAAATAACTAAGTAACTAATGGAATCAAGCAGCTATAGTACTGATGTCTTGAATGTTTCAGTAAACATGAAATTTGTTAGAATTGTACACATTGTGTATGCAGCTAAAATGTTCACATTTGTTACTGAATAGTACTCTGTTTTATGACTATGTCACATTATTTATCTATTTTAATTTCATTAAAATTATTTCTATGTGCAGTTACAGTAAAAAATACTGTTGCAACCTACCCACACAATTTTGATGTGTTTGCATGTATATGACTGAATTAATGTTTCTGTTTGATTTTTTGTATATAATGCCATTTCTGCCAAGTTGTAACAATGTACATTTCTACCAAGAGCAAGCCCACATCAATTTGTATTCAAATCAACATTTTTTTTTTATTTTTCACAGACAGGGCCTCACTGTATAGTTTTGGCTAACCTGGAACTCACTATATAGTCTGGGTTCAATCTCTTTCTATTGATGACCTAAGGAACAGCTGGCATACATCCATGGACAACTTTGGGATCAGAGACTAAGTTGTGGCATGCTAGTGTACCAGGAACTGCTTTTACTGTACGCTGACTCCTGAAGCTGTAGATTCTAGACATAGAACAATGCTGCTCAGCCATGACTAACATAAAGAAGAAAAGAGCAGCACAAATGAATTGGGATAATGTAGAAAGAATACTCAAAGTTTGGTTTATTCAATGAAATACCCTCCAGAACCTTATGGAATAGGCTTCACATTTCTCCCAAGTCAGATAAAACACTATAAAATGTGGAGAGCTATCTGCTTCCCATGTAGTCCATAAGCCATCTTGTTTGGCCGAGCTTTACATATAGTTTATATTGCTCCTAACATACTGGGGGAAGTGTTACTCAGGGGTTACTCCAGTTAAGCAATCTCTTGAGACAAAGCGTTGTTGAAGAAAAAAAGAAATAATAGCAAGAGATGCTTCTACTAACCCCTTGACCCCTTGTCTTACCGTAAGATTTCTTCCTCCCCCAGGATCCTCCCTACCAAGAGGGAGGTTTCACCAAAGCCAATCAGAAACAGGGCACGATGCTCACAGAACTCCAGAACAGCAAGATAAATCCACTTGTCCTTACAAACTAATCACCATAAAGAATTTTTGCTATAGTAACTGAGAACACACTAATATAGCCCCTGAAAACTGTGTTCCAGAGAATTATGTACTGAGTTTATATTACATAAAGAGTGCAGATAATCTTCTAGGACACATTCGGCCCAGGAACTGTTCTGTGATGCTGAATTCAGATGAGCGAACACTGAAACAGAAAATGTGAGTGGAAAGAGCTCATTTGTAGCAGACTAGTGTCCTACTAGGTGCTGGGTCCAAAGTGGCCCCCCAAAATGGCAGTGCTGGTGACATTGTCCTAAACAGAACAACTCTGGCCTGGTAAACAGTGGCTTGAAGATGGGTTTCTGTTTAGCAGGAGCCTTTTGTTTTTGTTTTTGTTTTTGTTTTTCAAGACAGGGTTTCTCTGTGTAGCTTTGCGCCTTACCTGGAACTCGCTTTGTAGACCATAGGCTTGCCTCTAACTCACAGAGATCCGCCTGCCTCTGCCTCCTGAGTACTGGGATTAAAGGCATGCAGCACCAACGCCTGGCGCAGGAGTCTCTCTTAATCTGGCCCAAGATCAACTACTTTGGGTGAGGGCATCTAATTCATGGTCAATCCAACCTAAACAGCCTGAGTTGACACAAAGACCCCACTTGGATGACTATCATAGAAAATCCACTTACTTTCCTACCATTTTGCTCTTCCTCTGCTCTCCATCCCCCTAGACATAGCCTTGGCAGTTTGATCCCCAGTTAGTGGTTCTACCCACTGTACCATCACTTACATTTGGTGCCCCTTCTAACCGAAACAAACTGTCGATTTGGACCCTCCATGGTACGGGTCACTTTCTTCTGTGGGCTCCTGCCTCCACAATACTTGACTCCAAGATTTTAGAGCCCACCTCTCCTGCTGTTTTCTCCTCCGCTTACACACACACTTGTCTCTCCTTGCCTACCGGTGTCAACTCCGAGCTATTTGCTTTGTCTCTGTGTCTCTTGTTGGCTCCCTGGAGCCTGTTTCTCTGTCTCTCTAGGCTGCTGGAGCCACTCAACAAAAATTGTGCTGGTGTGGTCAGGCAGCTTCTCTCTTGTGCTACTGAGCGCCCCATCAAATGGAAAGGGATACCTCTCCACTGTGATTCAGCTCTCTGATAAATCTTTCTCCCTTTGGGAACACCCCCAGGAGCAGGAGGGACAGAAAGGGCTTCCCATGATAGACAGAGATACCATCTTCTGGCAGTTGCCCTGAGGTCATCAGCAAAGAGAATGGGTCACCAATAGGGTCCACCTGGAGCTTGCTTCATAGGTGATGTGATGACTCTTTTGGTTGTCAACTTGACTATATCTGGAATGAACTATAATCCAGAAATGAAGGGCACACCTATGATCTGGATCTGGTCTTTGATCCTGATCTTGAGGCAGGAACACATTTACACCTTTAATTTCAGCTGCAAATATTTTCTGCTGGAAACCCATGTAAGGACATGGAAGAAGGAAGATTTTGTTCTTTGCCTGCTTGCCCTTGTCAGCATATCCACTCCTTCACCGTCGCTGGAACCTACTTCTTAGGGACTCCAGCATAACAGAAGACCAGCTGAGACACCAGCCTTGTGGGACTCTAGATTCTTGGACTTTCCATTCACAGCCACCCATTGTTAGCTTAGTTGGACTGCAGCCTGTAAGTCATTCCATAAATTCTCTGCCTCTAGAGAACCCTGACTAATACAGGTGGCAACACTGCTCACTAGACAAAGATGTGCCCTACACATTGCCAGCCACTAGGACTTTGTCCAAATTGTGAACTCTGGAGGGTCGACTATCCATTCTGCCTTGCCAAAGAAGGCCAGTCCCCTACGTTCCTCCTCCACAGGAAAATCTTAGATCTTCTGCATCTGGCTGCCAGAGATTGATGCTGTTCTATGTGGCAGCCAAAAACTAACAAAGCTGCCCTGGGACCTTGGCCCCCAACAACCATAAGGAGCCAAGAGTGGCTGTGTAGATAGCTGGTAAGTCTCTGTCATTTTTTAATATATTCTCAGGAGTGACTTTGTCTATACTTCCTGCTTCCTTCGGTAAAACTTACCTTCAAGTCTCCGCGATGGGAATTGATGGCTGGCCCCACCAGCATAGAGCTACAGGACCTCTCCGTCTTACCTCCAGGGCCACCTGATTGCCTGTTCCTTCTTCAAGTGCCTGGTCGCCCAGGAAAACCATCATGGCAATATAAAATTTTGCCCTACTCCCTCACCCTGAGACATAGGCTTTGCAGTTTGATCCCAAATAAATCTTTCTACCTATACAGCAGTCTAGATCAGTGGTTTACTGAACCCTCACAGACACTAGACAGGCTGGAGAAGGGTGTTCAATTTTTGTTGTTGTTTTAAAACAGTTTTTGCTGTTGTTTTTTTTTGTTTTGTTTTTTGGTTCTCTGAGACAGGGTTTCTCTGTGTGGCCCTGCTGTCCTGGAACTTGATTTGTAGACCAGACTGGTCTCAAACTCACAGAGATCCTCCTGCCTCTGACTTCTGAGTGCTGGGATTAAAGAAGTGTGCCACCATGCCTGGCTGTTGTTGTTTTTAAAGTTGTTGTTGTTGTTTTCCTGCTTGCTTCTTTTGTTGTTATTGTCTTTAAACAATCTTACTGTACAGCCCAGAGTGGCCTTGAACTAGTGCCAATCTCCCTGTCTCAGCTTGAGTGTTGGAATTACAATTGTGAGACACCATTCCTGGCTAAATTTTGTATTGTTTTGTTGTTGTTGTTGTTGTTTTTACTTCATTGTGATAACAGACAATGGCGGATACATGGCACAGTACTGTTGACAGTATTGAACAGCAGTTATAACAAAAAGAATTCTCTTTCCTAACTGAAATTTCCACTCCTCCCTCCACTCCACTTCTCCCTCCTGCACCCTTCAAAACAATTTCAGACTTTGATTCTGTGCATTTTACAATTTAAGTGAATCATAAGTTGGGTCATAAATTATTTGTCATTTTATGATTTGCCTCCCTTTGGCATAATGTCTTCATAACTCCTTCATATTGTCGTACTTTTGTAGAATTTCCTGGTTTTTCTAAGGCTGAATAACATTCACTGTTATGCGCATAGCACATCTGCTTTATACATTCATTCATTGATGGACATTTACACTCTTTCCCTGTCTTGGCTATTGTAAATACCACTGAAGTGAACAGAGGAGAGACTAACATTTCCATTCTTCTGGATAAATATCCAATAGTGATAGTGCAGGGTCATATAGTAGTTCTAATCTTTAAATTTTTCTGGGGAGTCCCCACGTGGTTGAAGCATAGCAGACATCAGAACCCACCAATAGCAGCAGCTTTGGAGGCATAGGCTTGAGAGATGCCAGTCCCTCTGGGGGTAGGAATGAGGCGTACCAGTAGCCTTCACCTTGCATGGAATGGTGTGAGGCTTCAAGAATCTTGTTTCCCTAGTGACCTCTCTACTCAGGGACTGTGCAGAGCTTGTCCAGGATTTGGGATGCTCTAATGGCTGTAGCTGTCTCCTTAGAGTACTTAACACCCAGACTAGTATGACCACGGTCTCAATGACAATAGACACCTTGACCCAGGTCCACTGGTTGATATGTCTGCTTCTGCATCAACATCTTTAAAACCCTGTTCTTGAGTATGTCTCCAAGAAGTCTGTCATCTCAGACTCCTAAATGGGCGGGGAGGACAGACAGATCTCCACCAAGAACTTGATATTTGTGTCCTTAACTAGATGGGCCAGCTTGGAGACAAGAGTCCATTTCCTGTCTTTGGACTCGCCTCCATGAGCCCCTTAGCCAATGCTTCTCCCTAATCATTGCAGTGATCATTCCCCATACATTTTTGCCCAAACATGGGCCATCTAGCCACACCAATGTCATTGCTATTAGGTATTTTCCAGGAGAAGAATGGGTTATATATTCTTATGCCACTGATTGCAGAAACTCTGTATTTCAGAGCTAATTCTTTATCAAATACATGGTTTGCAAATAGCTTCTGTAATGTTCTAGGTTGCTTTTTCCATGATGTTGGTGGTTTCCTTGGATGTGCAAATGGCTAGTTATCAAGAAACTAAAAAGTGTCACCATTTGGATTATGTATTTATTTGCTCAATATATTTATCAAGCATATATTTATGTTCCAGGACCCTTTAAAAGACCTATTTATTTTTCTTTTATGTGTTTTGAGTGTTTGCCTACTTGTACCTGTGTAAGTCATCTGAGTGCCTAAGAGGATGTTGGATTCCCTGGAACAGGAGTTACAGATGCTTGTGAGCTGTTACATGGGGAGAGAATGGAGCCCAGGTCCCCTGAAAGACCAGCAAATGCTCTTAAGTGCTAAGCCATCTCTCTAGCTAGGTCCATGCCAGGACCTTTTAAAGATGCCGTTGCTGTCATTAGAGATGGTAAAAACCCTTGCTTTTGTTGAGCTCAGTAAGGGAAAATAGACATTAAGTAAACGAATAAACAAATCAAACCTCTAGCATGCGAGGTGGTGCCCTAACACATGAGATGTACTTTCAAATTATTCCAGAACAAAACAAAAAAGTGGTAGTAAGGTAGGTTAAATGAGAGTGGAAAATCTTACTGTCAATGAACACATGATGCTCCACTATACCACTGTGTTACACACGCTGGTTGGTGATACACTAAAGTGGAAGTGAATAGGGCATGTGCAGGGTGGTTAGGGAAGGCCTGCTAAGGGAGGGCACTGGAGAAGCACAGAAGGCAGGCCACAGGGTCACTCACGGACTCAAATGTTCAGTGACAGTGAGGTGTCTCCAGCTGCTATCTCATCTGCTTTGTGAACACCTCCCATTTAAAAAGGCAAAGAAGAAAAATCTAAATTGCCACCTTCGAGGTGCCAGGTGAGGCAGCGTGAGGACACCAATTTCTGTCATCTGCGATCACATCCTTGGTAGTTAGTTTCGATGTGACTAGGTATTGGAGTGCTTTCTGGGAAGGTAGAACATTTTTATACCAAGCTTTCGTTTACTGTTTTTGGAAGCGTTCATCTTCCTTGAACAACTTTCCTCCTGCCGTCAATTCCACACCCACAATTCATTGCCCTCGTCCTTTTCTCTTGGGTGATACTATGCTTCCCAGTCCACAGATTGTCTTCATATATCATTATCAGGAGGAAAGATGCCATCTCCCTGCTGTCAGTTAGTACCTTTGGCCCCACAGCATTTGCTGAAGCTCACTTTGTGCTTAAGATTCAACACAATAGAAACATTCTGTGAACACCTCATTCCTATCTGTTTCTCAAGGTGTCCCGGTGACTTTACACTTTCCTCCTGATTCAGTCACTTCAATTTTCAGCTTTTTATCATATCAATATACAACTCCACTCTTCAATGTTAGACATTCCACCCTCTCATCAATTCCACCCCATACCAAGAATCTGAGCACTCCAGTATTTGGATATTTTCTCTAAGCCCCACCCCCACTGTTCCCATTCCCTTAAACAGCAGAGTTAGCTTCTTTTCTTTTTGCCTCATTGAATTAATTCTCTTTTGAAAAGCGCAAGGTATTTTTTTTTCTCTCACAGCTCAGTATACCATGAATAGTGTATTTAAAACAGATGATAAAAATATGTCAAAATACCTTTCAAATAATGAAAGTAAGTATTCTTGTGTGTGAAACTTCAGTTTCAGCTATAACTTACGTATAGTGTCTATTATGAATTTGTCTGAACAGGGTCTTTTTGTGGCTGATGTTGGCTTGAAAGCTCAGTGGCTAGCAGGCCTAGCTTTTGATATGTTAAATGCAAGCAAAAAGAGCTTGGTGAGACCTTTTCACTCACCAGGTTTGCAAGACAATTATCTTCCTACAGAGGTCAAGAAAGTCAGCTTAGAGTCCCAAAGCTAATCACTGCCCTCTTTGGTGTAGCTTCTTTTGTGCAAGAATCTTCTGCAGGCTTTTGTGTGATAAACCTCAAACCTGGGGGTAGGAAGGCTGCAAAGAGGAATTAAAACTATCAGTATAAATTGTGAAATATCCTATTAGCCATACCAATTTTGAGTCCCAGCTTCCATACAGATTTTCAGTTGTTTAAGCAAAGAAGGCAGCTTTTCTTATTGGCCCCAGACGTTGCTGAAGAGAGTTAACCAACAGATGGACAGCTATGGGAAGAGACGCTGCCATATGTCTCTGTTAAAGGAAGGCATTATCTCTGTTAAAAGTTTTTCTTTAGCAAAACTAGGTCAGCCAGGTGGTTATGGGTAAACATTGTGGTTAGCACCCTTTCCTTACATCTAGAGTTGCAGATGTAGCTCCAAAAGCAGGACAGGAGTTTCCACAGACTCTGTGTCCTTACTACTCAGAATATCTTTAAAAACAAAATCCAATCAACCAAAAAACAAAACAAAACAAAACAAAAAAACAGACAAACAAACAAACAAACAAAAAAACCAACCTGTCATTTTAAAATACATAAGCAAATTTCCTTAAGAACTGTCGATTTCAGAATCAACAGCAACAAAATATCCTTTGTCCTCCCATTGGGATTGCGTATTTGAAAAAGAAGTGGAAGAAAGAACATAATGGAGGAAACCTGAATAAAATGGAGGGCGGCATTCTGATTTAGATGTTAGAAGAGTTACAGCTGAGTGTGTTGATGCAGGCCTTTCGTCCCAGTACGTTGGAGGCCGAGGGAGGAGGATATCTGTGAGTTTGAGACCAGCCTGGTCACACACTGAGTTCCAGAACAGCCAGGACTACATAAAGAAATCCTGTCTCAAAGAATAGTAACAAATGATTACCACGATAAAAGGGAAGAACAACAGTGGTTACTGTGATTCAGTTTGTATGATTCTGGCATACAGAATCATTGTTAATTTGGCATACAGAATCGTTTTTAAGAGAGATGGAGGCTATATGGAGAGTGGTTTTGAGAGAAGGTAATGAGTTTATTTTTTTTTTATTAATTAATTTATTTATTATGTATACAGCATGTATGACTGTAGGCCAGAAGAGGGTGCCAGATCTCATTATACATGGTTGTGAGCCACCATGTGGTTGCTGGGAATTGAGCTCAGGACCTCTGGAAGAGCAGTCAGTGCTCTTAACCTCTGAGCCATCTCTCCAGCCCATGAGTTTATTTTTAAACACAATAAATCTGACACACAGAAAATTCAAGGGGAAAGGTCAAAACAGTCTTTGGAAAATCTTATCCAGACTTCAGAAAATAGGGTGGAGTCAAGGATTTCAGAATCGACTTGTGTAAGGCGAAAGTGACCAAAGGAGATGCTATAAAATTATGATTATAGGTGACTGAAGTAAGGAGGCAGAGACCTGAAATTTAGGGAAAATACAAAGATCGTAGACTAGAACAGGGAATTAACTTGTTGTCTTAATCTTGCGTGTGTTCTTCCTTCCATAATTGCACAGGCAGCATTGACCAACTCCTTCATATTTCCTTCCTTCTCTCCCCTGTTTCCATTTGTAGATGATGTGGTAACTGTTGAGGCTAACACAGAGGGAACACTGACATTCTGAGATCTGCATCCAGGAGGCTGGTGGGAAAAAGAGAACTGAGGCTCAGGAAACTTGTTACTTTCCTAAGATACACAAATCAACAAAAACATGTCTTTCCTTGCTTCGATCTTCACATTCCTTAAATTGCACCTTTAGAGTGTGAATTACATTATATTACTTAGAATATTTAAATAATTGCGGCGAGCCCCGGCCAGCGGGGAAGAAAGCCACGACACAAGGATTCTTCTCCAATCACGGTTTATTGAAGCGCTGCTTGGTTGAGGGAGAGCTGGAGGTAAGGGGCCCCGACCACGGCAGTTGACGGGCTTTTTATGCAGGATGTGGGCGTGCTCTGCTGGCCTGATACACTAGGCGGATTGGGATTGGTGCATTGCTGTTACTGGGCGGAGTTGAACGGGAGAGCCGACTTGGTAAACAACCCAGGGCTCCGCCCTAGGAGGAAGTCAGCGCCATCTGAGCAGGAGAGCCGATGTGGTAAACAACCCAGGGCTCCGCCCTGGGAGGAAGTCGGAAACCGGCCGTCACAGTTCCCCCCTTTTGTTTAGTAATGGAGAATAGAGGACTTATTCCCGTTCAGGTCCCCACCTCATGATGTGTGGACCGATCAAGGGAGGCCTAGGGCTAGATAAGCACTCCTTCTCCGGTGCAATGGGACAAACCCTCGGAGGTGCAAAGGCAATGCAAAAGCCCAATAACTCCGAAGACCATCTACAATCCTTCTGGGTGCAATGGCAAAATGCCTCCAGGTGCAAGGGCATTGTATTAGGCTTCTTTGAGCATGCTTATCCATACTTGGGGAGAACTGCCTGCTTCCAACGCTGCCAGCGCTCTAGCAATTGCAACCTTCTCCAGCCTGCGACTTCGGGCTAAGCGGCACAGCAAGAACAACACCAACACAAATCCCGCTAAGATTACCGTGCCAAACATGCCAACAATATATCCACCCCCACCCACTCCTTAAACAGGGAAAGGGCAGAAGAAATCCAGGAAGTTAATCCCTCTGCCAGTCCGGTGTCCACCTGGGTCGAGTTCACCGTGACGATAGCCACCCTCAGTTGTTCCATCAGGCTGTCGAATTCTTGACAGCCGAGCTGGGCAATCTGCCAAAGGGTATCAATTTGCTCTTCCCGTCCAATTGCCTAAAAGATAACTGGACAACTGTTTAAACCAAAACTTAATACAATTGCAAACTTAAAGAATCCCTTAGCTTCATCATTACCATTAACAGGTTAACATAAATATTGCTATACATAGTCACAATTCTCCCAGTCTTACAACTCAACACAAACTCTTTACAGAATCATTCGAATTAACATGTATGGTGATATATATAGTTCAACCTTAATTCACTCGTAACGCAGCTTGTGTGGCTGTGAGGACTGCCGCCGCTAGGCCAGCATTACTTAGCGGTCCTCCAATCTCTCTACAGGCCTTTAACCAAGCTTCCAATCCCTTTTCTTTCCACGGGGTAATAGCTCTTCTGCATTCTTTTGTGCTTTGCTCATATACTAATTGTTGAACCAGAGGCATAGCTGTTTCTACATCCCCAAATATCTTTCCTGCTGCCTCCAACATTCTAGCTACAAAATCTGAAAAAGGTTCATTGGGTCCTTGAATGATCTTAGTTAAGTTCCCTGAAACCTCTCCTTTATTTGGTAATGACTTCCAAGCCTTAGAATAAATGTCATTTATTTGTTGATAAACTTCAATAGGATATGCCATCTGATTCATAGTCCATTGTCCTTGGCCTAGTAGCATGTCAGCTGTCCACTGCGGTCGATTATTTTGAAGATTAATTCTAGCTTGTGCCTGAGCTCTATCTGTGACTATAGATTTGAAATCCAAGTACTGTCCTGTAGACAGACATGCTCTAGCTATTTCAAACCAGTCTGTTGGAGTCATAGCCTGTGTAGTGAGCCTAGTCAACAAAGTTAAAGTATAACTAGCTGTTACTCCGTAGGCTCGAGCAGCCTCCATCAGATCCTTTAATTGTTTATAAGGCACAGGGTCATGATACCTATTGTTTGTTTGTGGGTCTTCAAAAACTGGGAACGCGGAAGCTAATCGTGCCCAGGTGTTCCTCCTGATAAGATGGCAACCTCCACCTGTCTGCAAACACGAAGGCGGTGCCGGGGATGGGCGTGGTCCCGAAGGCGCCGTTGGTCCCACATTCATCCCAGCAGAAACATTATAAGGAGGGGGTCGCCGCCGCCCATATCTTTCTTTCTCATACTCAGCGGCAGCTTCCTCTAAATCTTTCTCCTTATCAGGGTCTAACTCACCATCAGAAAAATCAAGTTTTGCAAACTCTTTTAATACTAGATATAAGGAGTTCCCTTTCTTTTCTAAAATTTTTTCTTTTTCTTGTTTATTTTCTTTACTTTCCTTTTCTCTATTCTTTTCTTTCTTCTTTTTAGGCCTACTCAAGTTCTCTCCTTTAGAATCCGATTCCGATAGACTGTCCTGGTGTTTGATCAGTGCCTTGCGTCCCTCCCTAATAATTTCCACATTGCGTAGGAAAAAACAGCAGAAAAGAACAACAATTACCATAAAAAAGAACACTAGAGCAAACACAAGCGGATCAATCCCAGCAGTCAGCATACCTGAGAGAAAAATATTTGTTTAAATTAAATAGACTAAAGAATATTAATTCTCCCTTCTCTTTATATATATATATATATATATATATATATATATATATATATATTTTTTTTTTTTAAAGCAAAGTCTCAAGCCTAGTTAGAAAACCCAAACTTTTCCATTTAAACAGTTCTGTTTGCAACACAAAAACCAGTTCCAAAAGTCTATCGACTAGCCCTTTGTTCCCGCTCTCTCTTTACAGAGAAGAGCAAAAACCTGCCCGCTTTTGTCGCGGGTTCCCAATTCACCTGGGAATTCCTTTAACCCTGCTTTTGTCGCAGGTTCCCAATTTACCTGGGATTTCCTTTAACCCTGCTTTTGTCGCAGGTTCCCAATTTACCTGGGATTTAACGACGTCACCGCTCCGTGTGTTGAGTTCTGAATCCTCTTTGACCCCTCACTCGGTGTCTAAGATTCCCGGTGTCCAAGTTTCCTGGGTTTCGGCACCAGCTGCGGCGAGCCCCGGCCAGCGGGGAAGAAAGCCACGACACAGGGATTCTTCTCCAATCACAAGGATTCTTCTCCAATCACGGTTTATTGAAGCGCTGCTTGGTTGAGGGAGAGCTGGAGGTGAGGGGCCCCGACCACGGCAGTTGACGGGTTTTTATGCAGGATGTGGGCGTGCTCTGCTGGCCTGATACACTAGGCGGATTGGGATTGGTGCATTGCTGTTACTGGGCGGAGTTGAACGGGAGAGCCGACTTGGTAAACAACCCAGGGCTCCGCCCTAGGAGGAAGTCAGCGCCATCTGAGCAGGAGAGCCGATGTGGTAAACAACCCAGGGCTCCGCCCTGGGAGGAAGTCGGAAACCGGCCGTCACAAATAATGCCAAATGCAATTTCTTTTTTGCCAGGAAATTTCCAAGTTCGTCAAAGTTCTTGCTAAAATAACCTTTTTTTTTGAGCTGAGGATCAAACCCAGGGCCTTGTGCTTGCTAGGCAAGTGCTCTACCACTGAGCTAAATCCCCAACCCGCTAAAATAACTTTTACAGGCAGATAGATGTAATTAAACTCTTCTGTAGGATTTTTAGAAATCCGTCAAGCTTATGACTATTGCTCAAGGTAAACCAAAATTTTTTACTTTTTAGAAAATACATTGCTAGGTTGTCTCAAACAGGCCTTGGAAAGACTTAAGATGTAAAATATTAACATATTGAGAAGAAAAGACAACTGAAGGCCAGAAAAGTGTTAGAGTTGGGATAAAATGTAAAGTAATAGTTTATATTTATAATAATCTATATTATATTATAATTTTTAAAATTATAAGTAATTAAGAGGGGTAAATGGTTATGTAAGGCCAGGTTCCTTCAGACATTTTTTATTCCACTATAAACTTTAAAGATACTTTCATTTTTAAGAACACATACTGAGGAGAGGATGAGGATGCTAAGGACCTTTGCCATCAAATGGTTAGGTAGTCTTGGACATAGCATGTCAGCTCTTCAGGCCTGAATTTTCCTACCTATAAAATTTGAGCATTGGGGGCTGGAGAGATGGCTCAGAGGTTAAGAGTACTGACTGTTTTTTCCAGAGGTCCTGAGTTCAATTCCCAGCAGCCACATGATGGTTTACAACCATGTGTAATGAGATCTGGTGCCCTCTTCCAGCCTGCAGGGATGCAAGCAGAACACTGTATGCATAATAAATAAATAAAATTTTTAAAAAATTAAAAAAAAATATGACCATTGGAGTTACTAAGGAACCTTCATGTCTAGCAGACACAGAGGTGTGAATGATTTACCAGTGCAAATTACACCAGTAATATGTATGTATATTATATATTACTGGAATGTTTTTAAAACTGAATTATAAAACTTTGGCTCTGAAATATGTATAAGCCAAAAAAATTGAGAAAAGCAGCCTATGATTGCCCTCTTCTGCTAATTATATTGACAAACATATTTAAAAACAAAATTAATTTATAATGTTACCCTAACACATATTTGTTTACTCAGAATAAAGTATATTCAAATACTGCATTCACTTAAGTTTGATAAAACATTTAAGAATGTTTCAGATAATATGAAAACCCATGGCTCTTCTTGCATTAAGACATTAACTAGCCCAAGAAAATAGTATTTAGGTATCATGAATTCATGGCACAAAATATAAATATTTTACAAAACACAAAAATATTTTAAAATGCTGCAAAGATTTAGGAAAAGAGTTGATCTAGTTTTTCAGTTTGCCTCTGAAAATCACAAAGAAGAATTTTATTATATAATATGCTACTTAGAATTTTAAACTTTAAGAACATACGATGTGGGGCTAGTGGTATCCAAATCTGTAATCCCTGTTACTCAGGAGGCTGAAGCAGGAAGATCACAAATCTGAGGTCAGCCCCAGCAATGTAGCAAAATTTTGTTTCAAAAAAGTTTGGGGAAGCAGTTCAATGGCTGTGCGCTCGCCTAGTGTGCACACATTTTGAGGCCCATCGTCAGCATCACACAAACACACACAGACACAGACACACACACAGACACACACACACAGACACACACGACACACACACACACACACACACACACACACACACGAAACAAAACAAAACACCAGTGTATGCTATATAATCTTAATGTTTCCTGGCAAAGAGTGGTATTAACAGATATGAGTAAAAATTTTTTCTTTTTTAAAAATATTTTTTGTTACTGTTATTGTAGTATATGAGAAATCAGAAATTTTAAGTTGCAACATAAATTCCTTTCAATCCCCAAATTCAGCTGCTTGATTAATAACTTTAAAATCGAAATTCACATACAGTAAGTTCATTGTTTTAGAAATGGTTTTTAACACATCCACAAGGGACAAGTACTAATGCCTGCTATGGGTCAGATTTCGGTTTGATTCATGTCCCACAATTCAGACTGTTAGTGTCAGAGTTTTCAAATGAAATCATGGAAGTTCCGTATTTACTCCAGACAGGCAAGACAAGGTTGAGGTCATCTGTGTTCCCAGCCAGAGATGCGACAATGTAACAATGGGAACAAAAGAAATATGTCTCCCGATCCAATGACAATGAGGAATGCTGAGTCAGGGATTACTGCCTACTTGTGAATTTAGACGTCCATCTCTGGCATGGTTGGACGGGTAAGAGAACGCCTTGTATGTCACCAGATGGAATATGAGATCATCTTATTTTAGAGACTCAATCACCTATATTTTCCACCTTCACTTTGCAGACCAGGGGACCCAGAGAGACTCAAGGATGAGTTCAAAATAAAAATCAGAGTAAAGCTTTTACATTCTTATCTAATGCTTGTTCTTCAGGCTATCGCCTTGGATCCGGCCCCACCCCTTCCGCACTCTCCCCCTCCCCCTCTGTGTAGCCTTGGCTGTCCTGGAACTCACTCATAGGCCAGGCTGGCCTCAAACTCAGAGATCCTCCTACCTCTACTTCCTGAGTACTGGGATTAAAGATGTGCACCACCATTGCCCAGCAGGACTCAGTATTCTTGAAAGAATTTGCCGGGCTGCTATGATAATGGCTGAGTAGCTGATGGAAAAAACGTTTGCATTCCAGTGTCTTGCTGTGTTCTCTCAGGGTGGTAGGCACACCCGGAAACACAGGGAAGAACACTGTAAGACTGTAGAGAGCAAACCCTCTTTGGATGACCTTACTCCCTTCCGTTAGTATTCTTCTCTTATGACCTGATCACCTTTGTATATGATCTGTATCTCAGCATATGAATTTGGGGGTATATTCATACCGTAGCAACATGGCCACAGGTTACGATCTATGAGATTATTCCATGCTTAGCAGGTCTAAGTCATTTCCTGTCTTCTCCTTGTTAAAAAAAGAAACTCTAAAAACCAAAGATCGTCCTAGGCAAGGAATAATAGACTCACAGTACTTGCTTCTTCTTCTCAAGGGCAATCGCAAATATTTTTAAAGGTCCTAAACAAAAGGGAACCTGGGGTGCCACTTCACCGACTTACTAGAAAATCCAGAGAAAGGTGTCGACATTATACCTTCAACTTGTTACCTTGCTTTTTCATTGTAGCAGTGAGGTCAAGTCAGGTGCAGAAAAGGAGAGGGAGAAAGCTGTGCTGCTCAATGCATACTTCTGTCCTACAATTTTGATTAATATTTCCTAAGGAAACTGGTCTTTAAGGAATTCCCAAGTCTTCCTTGGCACTCAGAGTACCTGATAGTAAGTTAACAACATGCAATTAGGTTTCAGGGGTTGGGGTAGAAGGAAGACACTCACTGGATCAAATGTATTTCTTTGAAAACTTCTGAAGCAATTTCAGCCTTTTTGGGTCACTAATAGTAATCATTTCCTAGGGCTACCCTAAAGAAGTGTTGCAGACTGGATGGCTTAGAAAACTGAAATTTATTCCTCTCACTTCTAGAGGCTGTAAGTCTGATATCAAGGTGTCATTAAGGTGGGGCTCACTTTAGGCTTTGTCCTTGGCACTAAATGGCTGCTGGCTTGAGTCATCCTGGGGCCTTCCCCCTGCATCTGTGTCCAGATTTCAATTCTCAAAAGGACAACAGCTCATATTGTATTAGGGTCTACCCTAATGACCTCATGCAAACTTAATTACCTTTTCAAGGGCTCTTATTCCACAGATTGTCACATTCGGAGGTATTGGAGATTAGGACTTTACATATATTTGTGTGAGGGACCTAGTTCACATGCACTTTGCAGTGAATCATGCTGCTGTGTAACGTTTAACAACCTGCTCTCCAAAAAGAAATAGGTCTAAGTGTCAGCATTTGCTAATCTCTGTAGTAAATTTCTCCTATGCGGCCAGTTTCAAACTACAGACGTGATTCCACCAAACGCAGAGTGGGGAGAGACAAGGAAGGAACACAAGCCCGGCACAGTGACTCCATCCACAGTGGGTATAAATCATGTCAACACAGACGTAAATACTTAAAACAAACACCAATTTTCTGTGAAGAACCAGGTAGTATATGTTTACATATCTTCTCAACTCAGTTTTAAAGGACAAAGATGGAGGTAACCCCTTTGGGGATGCCTTCCTGACGTGTGGAACATTGCTGTAAAATCCTGCTTGTTTGCTTTTCAAACAAAAAGGACATAGATGAAAGCGAATGGCGCATACACCCCCAAATCTCAGTTTACAGTTGTCTTTTCTGTGATAAGCAGTTGGGGAGATCTAGCTTTCTAGTCGCTGCTTGAGCCCCGTTCAAGGGGCGTGGATTATTTCAAGGGCTTCTTCCTCGTCAAGTGCTTTCGTTCTTAGGTGCAGGGACGCTGTGGGCATTCTGACACAAGAGGACAGTCATGGATGGACACCACTTTTATATCCTTTAAACTGGACTTGC
Source organism: Onychomys torridus (assembly GCF_903995425.1). Lineage (NCBI taxonomy): Eukaryota > Metazoa > Chordata > Mammalia > Rodentia > Cricetidae > Onychomys > Onychomys torridus. The sequence goes on from NC_050461.1 coordinate 61,269,927, forward strand.
CATTCAGGGACCAGACAGGCAGCTCAGTGGGTAGACACTCTTGCTTTATGTCCCTGAACACTGACTTAGATCCCTGGAACCCACAGGAGGAGGAGGAGGAGGAGGAGGAGGAGGAGGAGGAGGAGGAGGAGGAGGAGGAGGAGGGGGAGGAAGCAAGTCCTTAAAGTTGTACACACACACACACACACACACATACACACACACACACACACACAGACACACACACACAGACATAGACATAGACACACACTCATGATAAATAATACAATTTAAGTCTTAAAGGAGCTTACCATCCAGTTCCACTGAGCGCCATTAAGCTACCTGCCTCCACAGGAAGCCAAAGCCGATCATTCCAGCAGAACCAATCTTTTTCTTGGCAGCTGTGGATCAATGATAGAGCATGGCAGTGGAAGCCAAGCCTGTCCGGTTTTTTCCCCAGTGTAAGATTTTACCCAAAAGACACTATTTTCTTCTGGAGTTCCACATTTGGTTGTTTGAGATTTTTGTCAGGTCTGTACCACTGTGTGTGTCTCTTTCCTTTTCTATGTTTCGTATCCTCTTACATTTCCAGCGGACTTCTTATGCTGCCAACTTCATGTCATCTGTCACCGTGGCAAGAGGTACTGTGGGTGTAAAGAATAGGCTGAGATGGGTCAGGCGGTGGTGGCGCACGCCTTGAATCCCAGCACTCGGGAGGCAGAGGCAGGTGGATCTCTGTGAGTTCCAGGCCAGCCTGGGCTACCCAGTGAGAATTCCAGATTCAGATGGGGGTTGAACTCCTGATTGGGCAGGAGTGGGGTAACAGAAGTCTTGTCAAACAGGGATTAGTATTGGTTTGCTGCAAGGAAATTGGCAATATACAAATGATGTAAGCTGTCCTTTATGTCTTGGAGCATCTAGTACTTGTTTGTCTCAATTCTGATTGGTCCCCTGCAGTGTACAATTTGTGGCTTTTCCTGGTTATTGTAATGGTGAGGCCTAGTCCCAGTGTTGTTAGTCTGCTGCATATCATGGCTGCACTAATGTTAAGTTTGGCCTCTTCACTGATCCATAGCCAACTCAGAGTGATAGTCAAAAAAAAAAATTTTTTTTTTTTTGTTTTTTGAGACAGGGTTTCTCTTTGTAGCTTTGAGTCTTTCCTGGATCTCACTCTGTAGACCAGGCTGGCTTCGAACTCACAGGCCTGCCTCTGCCTCTAGAGTACTGGGATTAAAGGCGTGCCGATAGTCAATTTTAAATGGGATTTTTGAATGGGTTAAGAAATGTCTAGAGATCTAGAAAGGCATGACATGTGGTGCATGTGTGAAAGTGTTTCCAGAGGAGGTTAGCAGTATGTTTCAGTAGACTGGGTGAGGAAGCCCATGTGGGCAGGCATTGCCCAACTGGTCGGGGGCCTGGGCTAGCTGTCCCCGGTCTCCCAAGTTGTGAATCCACTGACTTCCTGACTCAGACACCAGAAATTTATATTTTCTACCCTTAAGACTCCTGGGCAGCCAGGCAGTGGTGGCACATGCCTGTAATCCCAGCGCTTGGGAGGCAGAGGCAGGTGGATCTCTGTGAGTTCGAGGCCATCCTGGTCTACAAAGCGAGTTCCAGGACAGCCTCCAAAGCTACAGAGAAACCCTGTCTGGAAAAACAAAAACAAAACAACAACAACAAAAGACTCCTGGGCTCACATCATCGATCTCTACTTTCTTAGCTTTATATCACCAGCTTTGCTGTTTCTGAGGTGTTCAAACTCAGGACTGGACCACATTCCCAGCATTCTCAGTTCCCCAGCCTGTGATGGCCTTCTGAGACTGCCTGATCTCCATTATCCAATGTGTCTGAGTCCCTAATAGATTCCATCTCCTAGATCTGGAAATGTATCTTAATTGATTTTGTCCCTTTGGAGAACCATAAATACATCAGACTGGCCCACCAAATAAAGGGAACTTTATGTTTATTATTTATTATGAAGAGCATTTCTTTTCAATTTTAAAGATATTTTTAAAGTTAGGCTGTACGGTGGTTTGAATGAAATAATTCCCCCTAATCTCAAGTATTTGAACACTTGGTCCTTAATTGGTGGCACTGTTTGGGTAGATTTAGGGTGAGTGCCCTTGCTGGAGGAAGTATGTCACTGGGGGCCAGCTTCCAGGTTTCAAAAGCCCAGGCCATTCCCAGTTTGTGCTCTGCTTCCTGCTTGTGGTTTAAGATGTGAGCTCACAGCTTGATGCCTACTTGCTGTCACACTTCCCTTCGTAATGGTGATGGACTCTTATCCCTCTGGAATGATAAGCCCCAAACAAACTCTTCCTTCTATAAGTTGCCTTGATTATGGTGTTTTATCAGAGCATCAGAAAAGTAACTGACACAGCAAACAGATTGGGTTTAATTGTGCCATTTTCATACATATCATACCTATCCTTATACTTTGTTCAATCTTTCCTCCTCCTCCACCGCCCTTCTTTGTCCCTTGTTCTAGATTATTGGCGTCCTACATTACCTTCCCTGGAGGGGACTCCTTTTGGCTTTCCCATCACAGGCATCTTGTTAGCACAGATGAATGGTATGAGGAGACAGCGAAGATGGAGATGGGGAAAGAGCAAGGAATCTCATCTCTGGGTGAGCCACTGTCCTAGATCTTACACATGCCCAGCATCCTGATGCTCTCCCAACTTTGCTGTCCAAGAGTTTTTATGGATCTAGACATCCGGTGCCCTCTTCCTGTCCTTTAATCCTGTGGACACTTGTTCTTTCTGAGGATATTTAAGGACCCACTCTAGGCTACTTCACCAGTGTGAACTCAGAAATGAACAAAAGGGGATGCTATGTTTGTGCCTGTCCTCTGAGGGTTTATATTGAAGTTTCACCTCCATTGTAAGGCCATACAAGGGTGGAAACAATCCAACTATGGGGCTTATCCATGGGAACTTTGGGAAGTCATTAGAATTAGAAAAGGTCATAAGGTCATTTGAATAGCACCTCCATGATTAGATTCTAGTGGCTTTATAAGAAGAAAGGCAGAGTCCCTTAGGGGACTCAGGCGCATTCCCTTCTTTTCTATGCTGCTTCAGGAAGAAGGCCACCATCAGATGTGGGCCCTGGGACTTCTATCACTGGGGGCTAAATTAACCTCCTTTATAAATTATCCTGCTTCAAATTTTTTTTTTATATAAATGAAGGTCAGATAGCCAGACACCCCTCTAACTTTGTTTCCTTCTCTGTCCACCCCACGTTCCTTAAATCTACTATATGCATTCTCTACATCTTGAATGCCAAACACAATAGCTCTACTTTTAAGTTGACAATGTTAAGCCAGTAACTTAAGATAATGAGTTTTAAAATGGATGTGACTAAAATTCCAGACATCATTAGGCCTTAAAACTCTTTTAACAGTTAAAAAAAAAAAAAAAAAAAAAAAAAAAATTAAGGGATCAGATTGGTTTGAAACATTTACAGTTAAAAACAGTAGCCCTTGCCTGTCTCTTCTCTGTGGTGATATTGTGTCCCCCAATACATTGTGCACCCTAGTAAACTTATCTGGGGTCAGAGAACAGAACAGCTGCTGTATTAGACATAGAGGCCAGAATATGGTGGCACACAGACATTTAATTATAGCATTCCAGTGGCAAAGATCCATTCAGATCTCTGTGAGTTCAAAGCCACACTGGAAACAGCCAGGAATGGTGGCACACACCTTTAATCACAGGAAGTGATGGCAGGAAGCAAAAAGTTATATAAGGCGTGAGGACCAGGAACTAAGTTTGTTAAGCTTTTAGGCTTTTAGCAGCAGTTCAGCTGAGATCCACTGGGATGAGGACACAGAACCTTCCAGTTTGAGAAAACGAGATCAGCTGAGGAATTGGCGAGGTGAGGTTGGCTGTGGCTTGTTCTGTTTCTCTGATCTTTCAGCATTCACCCCATATCTGGCTCCTGAGTTTTTTTATTAACAAGACCCTTTAAGAATTGTGCTGAGGCTGGGGATTTAGCTCAGTGGCAGAGCGCTTGCCTAACAAGCACAAGGCCCTGGGTTTGGTCCTCAGCTCTGAAAAAAAATTGTGCTACACTTCTCTTCCCACTTCCCAGGTACAAACACATTTTTAAAGTTGTGCTTCTTCTGCTAGAAACTTCCATTTTTCCAAATAATATATTCTAAAAGTTATTTCTTAATTTGCATTACTCTTGACTTTTTGTAAGTAGAGAAGGGTTGTTATTAACCAGGCTGCATCAGCCTGTAGCAATCTCAGTCCCTGGGTTAATGGTTGACAACCACACTGATTTTCGCAACTAGAACCACAGAGCCCACGCTATGCTTAGGACAGGCTTCCAATGGCAGCTCAGACTCCAGTCTTTGTTGTTTCTGGGTTCTTACCATCTCTGTGCTTATACTGCTGTTAGAGCAGCTCTCTAGTGAGGGCGGAAGAGATGTGGCAGTTCTTGGATTTACAAAGACACATAGGAGATCACAGGAGAGAGGCTCACGCTCTGCTATTTTTTCTTTTCCTTTAGTTCTTTTCTCTTTCTCCCTTTTTCTTCCTTTTCTTATTTTTCTTTTCTTTTTTCTTTTTCTCTTTCTCTTTCTTTCTTTCTTTCTTTCTTTCTTTCTTTCTTTCTTTCTTTCTTTCTTTCTTTCTTTCTTTCTTTCTTTGAGAGGAGTTCTCTCTATGTTGCTGTGGCTGTCCTAGAACTCACTCTGTAGACTGGCCTTAAATTCACAGAGATCTGCCTGCCTCTGCCTCCTGAGTGTTGAGATTAAAGGCATGTACCACCACCATCCTTTTTTTCTTTCTTTATCTTATTTTAAAGATTTTAATTTATTTTTATTTTATGTGTATGATTGTCTATATATGCATACAGTTATTACAGCGGCCAAAAGAGGATGTTGGATTCCCTGGAACTGGGGCTGTGATGTGGGTTCTGGGAACTGAAGCTGGGTTCTCTGCAAGAGAGGCAAGTGCTCTTAACTGAGCTCTCCAGCCTCTGACTTTATTATGTATTAACTTATTTAGAAACAGGGTCTTAACATTGTAGGCCCAGCTGGCCTAGAACTAGCTGGCCTCAGGATCATAGAGATTTGCCTGCCCCCCCCCCGACATCTTTGATCCCAGGGTCACACCCATCACAGCTCTCTTCATTTGAAACATAGTCTAAGTTGGCCCCAGTGGCTAGTGAAATTGAACTCCTGGTCCTCTTTCATCCACTAAGTACTACACTACAGACATGAGCCACCACACCCAGACCCCTCTCCCCTCCGATTCCTTTTCTGGATTTCTAAACAGATCTCTCATAGTTAGCAACTCCAAACTGGGTTATGAGTCCATCTGTTGACTGTCATCTATGGTATGGGCAATGTCATTAATTTGTTGCTGAAGACTACCTATAAATTTATTAGAGTAAACAGGGGTATGGATTACTCCAATTGATTTAGCTCAATCAATCTGGCCTCTTAAATCTGGCCTATATGACCTCTATGCTACAGAAGGAAGGAGGGTGGAGGTTGGATTAACACCAGTTTGTGCTGTGGACATTACATTCCACATGGGACTTCCATCCTACCTGTTCTACTACATACCATTTCTGCTGCCAGACTATATGATTTATCTTATAAAGATGATAGTGTCAGAAATAACAGATAGTGCTTATAGTATAACCATGAAAAAGACAATAAGAGGGTTATCATCATTCTGTGCTGTCTAAAATTTTATGCTTCACTTTTAGCTTTATTTCTTTAAAAAAAAATGTTGCAAACTGACATTTTTCTTGAAACAAGGTCTAACTGTGTGTCCCTGGCTGGGCTGGAACTCAATGCTGGGTTGGAGAGGGAGACCTTCCCCAGACAGAAGAGGACCATTCTCTGGTCAGGGATTGCTAGAACTTCCAAACCAGCAAAACTGACTCTAAAGATAATAATTGACTTTTGTAAATGTTCACAGGACTTGTTTCTCATGGAGCACACTCATGAATGAGGCAGTAGACAATAAACAAGGGAAACACAGTAACTGTAAATCATCATCATTAATATACAGAAAATAAATGGGATGGCTAGGGAAAGTAGTAGAGGACAGGATCTCTGAGGAAGGGACATCTGGTCTGAGACCCGAAGGAACACCAAAAGCTACACATGCCAAGATCGGAGAAAAGCATTGTAAGCACAGACAGAGCCAGAGCCAAAGCCAACAGAGGAAAACAAGAAACAGGAGTGTGTGGCAGGAAGACAGCCAACTGGCTGGAATATAGTGAGCTGAGGCAAAACCCAGGGGAGAGGACTGTGGAGTCAGACCAAGGTGAGGTCATACTAGCTCCTGTAAGAACCAGTGCAAGCCGGGTGGTGGTGGTGCACGCCTTTAATCCCAGCACTCGGGAGGCAGAGCCAGGCAGATCTCTGTGAGTTCAAGGCCAGCCTGGTCTACAAAGCAAGTTCCAGAAAAGGTGCAAAGCTACACAGAGAAACCTTGTCTTGGCCCCCCCCCCCCCCCACACACACAAAAGAACCAGTGCAAAGGATGTGAGAGTATCTTAGGGTGCTAGGCAGTGAAGCCACAGGAGTTGCTTGGAGTCTTTAAATACTCCTTTTAGGCTTATAGGTTGACAGTGGGATGGGAAATAAGGAAAAATAAAAAGCAGGCAGGATACTACTACCTTCCTGCTCTTTTAGACACTGTTTTTGCTACTGGACTCCACTATTTTTTAAGATTATCTTTTTATTTATTCTTTGTGTCTGTCACATCATGCATCTCTATTCCATTCATCTCCCTGTCCCTTTCTATCTACCCTTTGGCCTTGCAGCGCCCACACACAAATAGAATAAAATTTAAGAGAAAAAAAGAAAAAAAAGGAAAAAGGGAAAAAAATCTCATCATGGGAGCTGTGGTATCACACAGTGAGTCACTCAGTAAGCCCTCTTTGGACTACACTATCTTATGGCAATAGTTTTTATTAACTGATTTTTCTTTAAATTTGTTTTGGGGGTGGGTGTTTTGAGACAGGGTTTCTCTGTGTAGCTTTGCACCTTTCCTGGAACTCACTTGGCTGGCCTCGAACTCACAGAGATCACCTGGCTCTGCCTCCCAAGTGCTGGGATTAAAGGCGTGCGCCACCACCGCCTGGCTTTAAAATATATTTAATTTAAAAATTATATATATCTGTATATCAATTCCCCCGTCTCCTCCTTCCAGGTCCCCATGTCTTCCCCACCATCTCTCAAATTCACAGTCTCTTCTTTAATTATTATCACACACATATCCCAATAAACAAAGTTTTTACATTTTAAATTGGGTGTTGATTTGCCTATGAAGGTCATACATGATTAAACTTGGTCAAAGTTATTGCATTTCCCCCCATTCCTTTCAAATATATTTCTTTTATAATTTTATAGGTGTCAATAACCTTTGAAGATCATGTAACTTCAGCTCTCATTTTCTTCGGAAACTTTGTTTTTAGCTTATATGAAATAATAATTTTGCCCAATTTTTATTTATATTGCTCTAATTAAATGACCTTAACTAGTCAGGAAAAAAAGATGACCTACAATAACAAATGAAAGGAGAACATAAAATCAAATTGCTTAAAACATTGTTTTTTCATTTTTATTTATTTGGCTTAAAATTTTAAAATAATTTTTGCATTTTAGCTATTATACAAAATCTAAACATTTCAGATACTCAAAAATTTAAGATCTACAGACTACTAAAAATACAAAGAGAAAGGAGTCTCTAGCCAAGTCGACATTCCTTCAGCCTTAGCCTCCCAAGTGGTAGACCAGGCTTCCTAATGAACAAATAAGTAAGCCTGAGTGATGTCACACACAGTTAACTTGGAAGGCAGACGCTGGTAGAGCTCTGAGTTCAAGGTCAGACGGGTCTACATAGCAAGTTCTGGACAGCCAAGGCTACATAATGGAAAGATAATGTCTTAAAAAAAATAAAATAAAACCCGGTAGTGGTGGCACACACCTTTAATCCCAGCACTCAGGAGGCAGAGGTGAGAGGATCTCTGTGAGTTCAAGGCCAGCCTGGTCTATAGAGTGAGTTCAGCACAGCCAGGGCTATACAGAAAAACCCTGTCTCAAAAAAGAAAAGAAAACCAAACCAAACCAAACCAAACCAAACCAAACCAAACCAAACCAAAACCAAACCAACACACACACACACACACACACACACACACACACACACACACGCACACACACACACGCACACACACACACACACACACACACACACACACACACACACACGCTAATACAGCAACAACAAAACAATAAAGTAAACATTAATAATACTATAGTCAGTAGGTGGGCTCTCAGCCTCTCATCAGCCGGCCCTTGCTGCTCCCCAGCTTTCGGGTCTTCACAGGAACAAGCCCCCGCCTGCCGGCATCTTTTCAATTGTACTCCTTCCTACTTTTCCTCTGCCTTCCAGGAGGGTCTACTCCATCCCAGTCCAGTCCAGAGAAGCTCTCTGTCCACCCACTGGCACTTCCCTTTTAAATGTGTTTATCTTTGCTGTGAGATAACTCTTGTCTTTTTCTTATTAAAACTATCCCAATTTCTAGTCATATTTCCTTATTTATCTTTCTGCTGTTCTTCCTTCTCCATCAAAAGAGAATGTCATTTCCAAGCAAGAAAAAACTTTTTTTTTTTTTAACATTATTTTCCTAGTATCTAGTCTGAACATGGGTATATACAGGACATCCAGGAAGTGAATAAATATTATGTTCTATTGATAAACTATACATTCAACCAGCTCAGCTGGGTATAATGGTACACTATAGTTGGTTGCCTGCCACCCAGCTCACAAATGAATACATAGAGACTTCTCCTTCTTCTTTTTTTTTTCTTTTTTTAGACACGGTTTCTTTGTGTAGTTTTGGTTCTTGCCCTGGATCTCACTCTGTAGACCAGGCTGGCCTCAGACTCACAGAGATCTGCCTGCCTCTGCCTCTCGAGTGCTGGGATTAAAGGCGTGTGTCAAAACCGCCTGCATGGAGACTTATTCTTACTTATGAATACTCAGCCTTAGCTTGGCTTGTTTCTAGGCAGCTTTTCTAATTTAAGTTATCCCATTTCTTTTTAACTACATTTTACCTCTGGGCTTTTTATCTTTCTTTATTCTATATATCTTTCTTTCCTTCTTACTCTGGGGGTGGGTGGCTGGCCCCTGGTGTCCTCATCTCCTTTTCTCACTCCTTGCTCTTTTTTTTTTTCTAGATTTCTCCTCCTATTTATTCTCTCTGCCTGGCAGCCCCGCTTATCCCTCTCCTGCCTTTCTATTGGATGTTCAGCTCTTTATTAGACCAACCAGCTGTATTAGGCAGGCAAAGTAACACAGCTTTATAAAGACAAACACATGCAACTTAAAATATGACACATCTTTGTGTAATTAAACAAATATTCCACAGCATAAATAAATGTAACCCATCTTAAACTAACATTACATAAGAGTGCCCACCTAAAAATGCCATTATTTGAGAATCAGCAATATAAGGCCAGATTTGGCTACATAGAAAATTAAAGGGCACTTTGGGTTATGAAAGACCTTGTCTCAAAAAGCCAAATGGCTACTGTTTGTGTGTGTTGTTTTATTTTAATTAATTAACTAATTAATTAATTTCTTCATTGACAATCAGTTTCTGTCTGCCTGTCAGAGGCTCATCATTTGTGGTGGTTGTTGTTTCTTTTCTTTTCTTTTCTTTTTTTTTTTTAAAAGATTTATTTATTTATTATGTACACAGAAGAGGGCGCCAGATCTCCTTACAGATGGTTGTGAGACACCATGTGGTTGCTGGAAATTGAACTCAAGACCTCTAGAAGAGCAGTCAATGCTCTTAACCTCTGAGCCATCTCTCCAGCCCTGGTTGTTTTTTAAAACTACTCCAACAAGAACATAAACTGTTTCCAGCAGAAATGGAGTAGTGTGCAAATAAACTGCTGGAGTCTTCTAAGGCATGAGCTCATTGAACTACTTCTAAAAAAATTATTAGAAAATCTGGTTATGTTTGTGTGGTGGCATGAATGAGAATAGCCCAGATAGGCTTATATATGTAAATGCTTGGTCTCCAGTTTGCTGGAACTCTTTGGGAAGGATTAGGAGGTGTGGCCTTAAAGGAGGAGGTGTGTCATTAGGGGTAGGCTTTGAGGTTTCAAAAAAGCCCATGTCATGTCCAGTTAGCTCTCTTTCTGCCTTATTCTTCTGGATAAGAATGTAAGCTCCCAGCTCCTGCTCCAGCACCATGCCTTGTCTGCCTGCTGCCATGTTCCCTACCACAGTGACCATTCTAACCCTCTGGACCTGGGTGTCCTAGCACGCTTTTTCTTCCATAAGTTGCCTTGGTCGTGGTGTCTTGCCACAGCAATAGAACAATAACTAACACAGTTTGATTTGGATTCCCTTTCAGGGTCTTTCAGGGTTACTCCTGAAAACAGATATTGCAGATCCTCATCTGGTGGAAGGTATCACTTCTGTCTGTCTGGTGAAGAATCTTCTATATTGGAGGATGGATGGGCTCTGTAGGAGGAGATAGACTGTGGCCTGAAGACTTGGAGCTTTTATGGCACACAAGCGCTCTACTGTGGGGACTGCCTGCTCATCTCCTCTTAGAAGATTCCTTCTGTGTTTGACTAATGCTTATGACCATAGTGGATCAGGGTTTCACTGTGAGTTGTCAGTTCACAGGGACTTTTGTTTCCTAGCAACAGTTGGGCCCTCTCCTTCCACATTGTTCTCTGTTTTAGCCTCAAGTCAAGTAAGAGGATAATGGGCATGGCAGCTTGACCTTCAGTGATATCTTTATACACAATGGCATGGGCATTCTGGGCATGGTGAGTACCGGCAGTGAAGGAATCATCATACTTCTGTGAGGCAGACTCAGGGAGGGACAGCAGAAGAGGCTTTGGAAGGGCCTGAGGAAGTGGGGTACCTTACATCAGCAGCACCTTGGAGACTCTGCTTCTGCCTTGAGCACTCATTTGTCAAGGGCAATATTAGAAACAGTGTGACCAAACTTCTGTTACAATTCATCATTCCCATTCTCATTTCTTATGTGGTCTTACATTCTCAGATCACAGGTGATGGGCACAAAAGAGAGCTGATGACTGTCAAATTGATCAAATCTGGAGCAAATTTGGCAACTTGCTCTATGTGATGGTGTGGTGATATTTTGTTATCCTCTAATAACATTTGCCTGAAGATCAGAGGACAGAGGCAGCCACTAAACAAAGAGGTCAGGCAGTGGTGGCACACACCTTTAATCCTAGCACTCAGGAGGCAGAGATCCATTTGGATCTCTGGGAGTTCAAGGCCACACTGGGCTACATGAGATTGAATCAGTCTAGGAGAGAAACAGAGTTGGGCAGTGGTGACACACACCTTTAACCCCAGTATTTGGGAAGCATGCATGCCATCAATCCCAGCACTAGGAAGTTTGAGATAGGAAATGAAATGGCTGGGTGGAGAAAGGCATATAAGGCGTGAGGAGACAGGAACTGGATATCCTTTAGGCTGAGGACTCAGGATTTCAGTCAGGATTTGTGGAGTTGGCAGGTGAGAAGTGGCTGTGGCTTGTTCCTTTGTCTCTCTGATCTTTCAGCATTTACTCCAATATCTGGCTCCAGGTATTTATTAAAAGACCTTTTAGGATTCGTGCAACATGATGGCTACTCTTGGTTGTCAACTTGACTACATCTGGAATCAACTAAAGCCCAAGCAGTTGGGCACATCTATGAGGGATTTTAAAAAAAAAATCATTTGAGGTGGGAAGACCTACCCTAAATCTCGGCCACACCTTCTGGTGCAGCCTATATACAGGATGGGGAGGAAGGAATCTTTTGCTTTTTGCCTGCTTGCCCTCACTATCCCTGGCAAGTTCATTCCTTCCTGGTATTAGAGCCTATTTCTTCAGAACCCTGATATATACTGAAGAACAGCTGAGACGTTCAGCCTCACGGAATGAGTAACTATTGGATTCTTGGACTTTCTGTCAGGAGATAGCCACTGTTGCCCTAGCCAGACCACAGCTTGTAAGCTACTCTAATTATATATATGTATTTATTCTATCAGTTCTGTTTTCCTAGAGAACCCTGGTTAATACACTCTACTTCCACCTGGAAACCTTATTTAGAATGTATCTCTTTCCTAGGTGCATTTTGAAACTTAGTATGTAGTAACCTATACATTTGAAGTTCTAAAAATACTTGGCTTCTATAAAATCTGAGCTCTAAGCCACTTGGGGTAAAAAAAAAAATCGCTACTGAGTAACACACTAAATTCCCACCTTGTAATGGGAAGTCTGTATAACCCTTCCTTTCTCTTGATTTGACTAGTTACTTTCTCTGTGGTTTGTATCCGAATTTCCACTCACAGCCACTTAAGTACCGGGCTTTGCTGCTGCAACCAATAGAAATGCAGTTTGCTGAACCCAAGATGTGAAATTCTCTCTCTCTCTCTCTCTCTCTCTCTCTCTCTCTCTCTCTCTCTCTCTCTCTTTCTCTCTCTCTCTTTTTTGAGCTGAGGACTGAACCCAGGGCCTTGCACTTGCTAGACTTGCTAGGCAAGCGCTCTACCACTGAGCTAAATCCCCAACCTGTGAAATTCTCTTATAAGGATGAGTTATGAAATTCAAAAATGAGAGCAGACTAACTTCTCAAAGGATGGAGATCAGGAACTGGTGTAGCTATCATATTGTGTTTGATATGTGCTTCACGACAGAAGAGACTTTAGGAGTACGGCATGGCCTGTCCTGCTCTCTTCTTCCACATAGACCCCGATTCTCCATCTGCCACATGCTATCATGTAAGGCAGCCCTGACCCAAGTTTCTAGTTCAAATGATAACAACCTGACAAACATTTCTCAGTTCTGATTTTACATTCTCAGGACAACCTGTCTGAGCCAGATAGGACCAATCGTTCATCTAGCCAAAGTTAAAGTTTGGTCTTTTAGTTCATATGTTGTGGCTGAGGTTGAACTCCAAATATGTTTAGAATTTTCTTAGTGGAAGGGTGTTAATCAAGGCTAAAATCCCCAGTGAAAAGTTTTCCATTTGTCCAAGTCACTTACACCTCTTTGTTATAATCACAAAAATTCCCCAAGTAATCGACTTGTTGACTGTCATTTAACTAATAACAAGCAAAGCTTGGCTCTAAATCCAATATTTCTTTTCTCTAAATAATTCTTTAGACATACATATTTCCTGCATGTATCTAAGCATGTAAGACAGAAGACTTGAAGTATCTTAAAACTGGCTTTTATGTTTATTTTTTAAAATATAGGAAATAATCAGTTATACTTCAGGGAAGGCTTTTGACCAAGGCAACTTATAAAAGATAAGCATTTAGTTGGGGGCTTGCTTACAGTTTCAGAGGGTTAGTCCATGGTCATCATGGTGGGAAGCATGGTGGCAGGCATGGCATGGCACTGGAGCATTTGTTAAGGGGGAAAAAAGCAGCTGACACACTGTAGGATCTCCAGAAGCGCCTTTGTCTTCAAACTACTATATATCAGTACATTAACTCACACTACTATATGAGGCTCATCTGCCATGACAACCACAGATGTTCCCAGCGTTTTGTCACTTATCCCTTATGGGGATAAAATTTGCCTTCTAACTGCTGTTAAGAACAACTGTTTGAAGCCAGGCAGTAGTGCCACAGGCCTTTAATTCCAGCACTCAGGAGGCAGAGGCAGGTGGATCTCTGTGAGTTTGAGGCCAGCCTTTGCTCCAGAAAAGGCGCAAAGCTACACAGAGAAACACTGTCTCAAAAAACTCCAAAACAAAAACAAAACAAAAAAACACTGTTTAGGCTAGGCAGCTGTGGCCCACACCTTTAATCCCAGCGCGGGAGGCAGAGGCAGAGCCAGGCGGATCTCTGTGAGTTTGAAGACAGCCTGGTCTACAGAGCGAGCTTCAGGTCAGGCACAAAAACCACACAGAAACTCTGTCTTGAAAAAAAAAAAAAAGAGAAAAGAAAAGAGCCACTGTTTGTAAGTAGTATCCTGGACTCTCCCCACTGCATCTAAACACTAAGTTATTGGAGCCAGTGCTGTTGTTATGAGAGTGACATCAGTGTTTCTCAAGACTAATTAATGGCACTCACACTCACCCTGGGGAGCTTTAAAAGAATGCACTTGCAGAGAGTTGAGGGGAGAGCTCTACCTCAGAGCAGTGGAACAGACTCCTTTGAGTTTGAGGTAGGGCTTGGACAATTTATTGCAAAGCATTTCAGGTAGCTCTAAATTTTGGCACAATTAACAAATATCGTCTAAAAATACTAGTCTTTCTGGAAGTATATGTATTAGTGGGGGACTAGAAAGCTCACAGAAACTCTTACCAGTTAAGTGAGCATCTGTATTGGTTACTTGCCTACTGAGACAAAACACCATAACCAAGGCAACGTATAGAATAAAGTGGTTATCTCAGAGGGTTAGGGTCCGTGATGGCTCAGCAAGAGGGATGCAGCAGTTGGCTGGAGCTGCCTGACAGTCAGGAGGCAGAAGGTGAGAACTGGGGGTGGCATGGGCTTTGAGACTTAGAAGTCTACCTCCAGGGACACACCTCCTTCTACAGTACCTTCCCCCCTCCTAATGCTTCCTCAACAGCCACCAACTGGGGACCAAGTATTCAAATGCCCGAGACTCATGGAGGATATTTCTTTCAGATCACCATGCCACCCATATCCTGTAACAATAAACAATGCTAGTTGTTGCTCAGTTCCTTTTTTTTTTCCAGAGCTGAGGACCGAACCCAGGGCCTTGGGCTTGCTAGGCAAGTGCTCTACCATTGAGCTAAATCCCCAACCACTCAGTTCCTTATTTTAAAAACACAGGAAACATATTTGCTTTAATCAGACTTAAAATTCATATATTTACTTTCTCCAGTGATTGATATGTTTTAGTCTTTGCAGAAAATTCTTATATCCAACTCTTCTCTCATATATTCAACCTCATCTCAAAAGATTATTATCAGCTCGAAGTAGGAATGGTTGTGTGTGCTGTAATCCCAGCACTCAGTAGGCTAAGGCAGGAGATCATGAGTTTGAGGCCAGTCTGAGTTATAGGGTGAAAAACAAAGTTATTAAAGTAAGAAAGGAAGGGGCTGGAGAGATTGCACTGTGGTTAAGATACTGGCTGTTCTTCCAGAGGACCCAGGTTCAATTCCCAGCACCCACATGGCAGCTCACAACTGTCCATAACTGTCTTTGGAACACCTTAAGTTTTTTATCAAAGCAAATAAGTCAAAATCCTCAAAGACAAAAAAGAATACCTTCCAGGTTGAAGGGGTTGCTCAGGGGTTAAGAGCATTCACTCACTACTTTCTCTGATACAAGTTCAGTGCCCAGCATCCCTGTCAGATGGTTTGCAACTGTCTGTAACTTCAGTTCCAAGTTCACAACTGCAGCTCCTGAGTGCCATTCATGAGTATATACCACACGAAAACACATACATACTTAAAATAACAAGAAAGATACATTACCTCCCAATTAAAAGTCAAATCCTGTGAGGAATTTAGATTCATTCCATTTATTTATCATCTACCACATTCCATTTCAATCTATCTTATGGCCATATTGCTCAACAAAACAGTTCTTGTTGTGGTAACCGATGACCATCACGTCACTAAACCCAATGGACATTTTCCAGGCCTTGTTTCACGTGACTTCACAATGGCATTTGACATAGTTTCACTTGTCTTGTCGAGCATAACACCCCTGGGGCTCCAGCTCTTCTAGCTCATCTTCCGCTACCTAGGACTTAAGCTATTCTAAACTCGGTTTCACGGATACTCAGGAGTTTAATCTTTCCCTACACATCCACTCACCAGTTTCATATTTGGGAAGTGATGTAACCAGCTCTCTCAAGCTTCTGCTGCTGTGACCTCCCAGTAGTAATAGACTGTAACCTGGAATGGAGCTAATATAAATCCTTTCTGCCCTAAAGAGCTTGTCCCAGATCCATACTTCTATTTAGAAGCTGCTTTGATGACTCAAAGGCATCAAAAATTCAGTAAGTACTAAATCAAATGATCTCCCAACCTCCCTAACTACTCCAAATACATGAACACTCAAGTGAATGAATGCCACTACCATTCAGCTGTAAATACACGAGTAACTTCTTCCTCCTAACGTTCAGTCCAGCTCCAGGAACTGGATTCTACTGTTCCTCCAACTCATTCTCTCTACCTTTATTACACTACCCTGGTCCAATGCGCCAGTTTTAGTTTCTTTTATCTGCAAAAACCTCTAACTAATTTGGGAGTATCTTATCTACTTTGATGCATCCTAATCTTTGTTAGGGATTTATATCTACAGTACTGTTTTCAATTTGCCAGTCTTGTTAAGTCGCCATCAAGCTAAAATCCCTTTGATGGTTTCCTAATTTCCTGCACAATCCACTTAGTCCCTGAGTAGCCTTGCCTTTGTAGACCCTCTCGCTTAGCCGCTGTTTGCTCTCTCAGTATTATGTATTCTATGGTCCTTTATTCTGATGGCTAATCTTCACTGTCAATTTGAAACACTTTTGCTTGTGTCTATGATACATTTAGAAGGGAGGAAGGGAGGAAAACTTAACTCTGAATGTGGGCAGCACTGTTCCAGGACTAAGTAAAAACAAGAAAGCAAGCTAAGTACCAGTTCATCTCTCTCTCCTTCTGACAGTAGGAACCATGTGACCGTCACATGTCCGTCACTATGTCCTTCCCCACCATGACAGACACTGCATGCAGGATAAGCCTTTGCTTCTTTGTTTTGTTTTGTTTATGTTCTTTTGAGACAGGGTTTCTCTGTGTAGCTTTGTGCCTTTCCTGGATCTCACTCTGTAGACTAGGCTGGCCTCAAACTCACAAAGATCTGCCTACCTCTGCCTCTGCCTCCCGAGTGCTGGGATTAAAGGCTTGCGCCACCACTGCCTGGCAAGCCTTTGCTTCTTGAAGTCATCTTTGTTAGGTGATTTGTCAGAGCAACTGTCTCAGTCAGTGTTCTATTGCTGTGAACAGACACCATGATCAAGGCCACTCTTACAAAAGAGCCTTTAATTAGGGGCTTGCTTACAGTTTCAGATGTTTAGTCCATTGTCACAGCAGTGTGGGGTGGGGGTATGGCTGGAACATGGTAGCACTCATGGTGTTGGAGCAGTAGCTGAGAGTTACATCCTGATCTGCAGGTAGAGAGTGAGGTGTGGGAGTGGGAGGGAGGGGAAGGAAAGAGGGGGAGATTGTACCTGGTATCGGCTTTTTGAATCCTCAGTTTCACCCCCAGTGACACCTTTTCCAGCAAGGCCACACCTCCTAATCCTTGTAATCCTTTTAAACAGTTCCACACCTTGGTGACCAAGCATTCAAATATATGAGCCTACAGAGGCCATTATCATTTAAACCACCACAGCAAGAGAAAAGTAATGAATACATTTGAAGGTGTGGTGCTGATCTATTCCTCATTGAAATGCTTCTCAAACATCCTTGAAGGACACTTTTTTAAAAAAAATGAAGCCTGTTTTAAACAAATGAGTGTGATGATTTCTCTGGCCCAAGAATGTTTTCTCACATTTATCTACAAAGAATGTCTTCAGTGGCCTCTTTTGTCTAATTCATACTAATTCCTCAGTTCTCAGGTCACTACATTTTCTTTGGAGAGATTTCTTTTCTAACTAGCATTTATTACTCTCATAGGATTACGTTTCTTCTTATATTTATATTTCTCAGTTTTGAATTCAGTGTGGTTATTTCCTGTGTTAAACCCTAAACGTATCTGGTTTCGCTCTATGACAATTCCTTGTCCCTTAGCAGAATGTCTGAGTTTATAGAATGACTTAATGTGATGTAATGTGGAAAGTTTCCATATTCAAGGGTCTCATAATGTAGCACAGAAGCAGAGTGTGTGCTGGTCTGAATAAAAATGCTCCTGCAGGCTCACAGGGAATGGCACTATTGGGAGGTGTGGCCTTGTTGGAGTAAGTGTGTTACTGGGAAGTGGGCTTTCAGATTTCAGAAGCCGGAGTCAGGCCCAGTGTCTCTCTCCTCCTGCTGCCTGCCAGTCTGGATGTAGAACTCTCAGCTACCTCTCCAGCAACATGTCTGCCTGCACACTGCCATGCTTCTCACCATAAACATCTGTACTGTAAGCCAGCCCCAATTAAATGTTTTCCTTTATAAGAGTTGCCGTGTTTGCCAGGGTGGTAGCAGCATATGCCTTTAATCCAGCACTTGGAGGCTGAGGCAGGAGGATCTCTGTGAGTTCAAGGCCAGGCCTGGTTTACAGAGGGAGTTCCAGGATAGCCAGGGCTACACAGAGAAATCCTGTCTCAAAAAGTAAATAAATAAATAAACAAAAAATAAAAAACAAACAAAAAAAAAACTGAAAAGAAGGCATAGCAACCTTGGTGAATTAATCTGATAATTTAATTATCTTTTTTTTAACTGCATATACACATGTACATTTAATTTTGAAATCAGAGGAAGTTATATCTTTATATTTACTCAATGCCTATTAGATTTTATATCTAGTAGCCTCTTAGAATCATCTTTAAGAACTTTTCATTGCAATTTTATTGACATTAAGGGACTTCAAATTTAAAGAGGTAGAATCATGCAACTCTCAGGGGGCTGACGCAGGAGGGTCACTTGAGCCCAGGAACCAAAGTCATGCTTCTTAAGATAGGGAGACTGTCTCCTACAGGTACCCATGTCTTTAAAAAAAAAAAAAAAAAAAAGAATTCATCAGGTAGTAACAACAGCAGTTGTTGCCAAGTCTAATGATCTGAATTTGACCTCTAGAACCCAAATAATGAAAGGAAGGAACTGACTCCTTTAAGTTGTCCTCTGACCTACACATATATGTGCACTGTACCATATGCATGCACACACAAAAAATAAGCATAAGAAAACACTTTTTAAAAGAAAATAATTTATCAGTCAAAATCTCCAAATATAGTAACTAAGATGTCTGAACTGAGATGGCTATCAGAATGTACTAGAGAATTCTTCCAAACACTACATAGGTTGGAAATCACCCACAGTGGATGAAGTGAAATGTAGTGCCAGGCAATTGTTCTGAGGAAAGTGTTCTGCCCAATTCTGCAAACAGTAACTCTTATAAAATTATGACTAGAAAAGTAGAAAATGTGTCACATTTACTATGACTTAAAATTTTGCAAGCCTATCAAAGAACTTTATAAATTTACACATGACATTTGGAAAGTTCTTCCTGTTTGGCAAGGCACTCAGGTTGATGTCATAGGCTAAAACTGAAAACACCCTTAGTTGAAAGTGCATTTAACACGTGACCTACACAATACAATCACTCAGTAACACTGATACTTGAGTTTGTGTTGTCTGCCTTATTATCACCAAGTCTGATGAGGCCCTGTGAGTAAGCACTGTGTCTTATAGGGCATGTCTTTAGACCGAAAAACAAAACAAAACAAAAAGACCAAAATTCAAAAGTAGTTCTTACAGCATATGCCAATTCCACATGACCATAAAATAAAAAATACTAACTGCAACAATCTTAAATCAGACTCTATTTTAATATTAAGTAGGAGAAAGAATATATTTATTCCTATATTGGCAACCCCAAAGTTAGAAGAGAAAGAGCTACTGTTTTCTAACTGGGACATATTTTTACCATTCTGGAAGTGTTTCAGTATATCTATTTAAGAATACTGTTGGAGGTCATTTTCATGTCACTATGACCAGATCTCAGAGAAAACCAACTTATAGGAAGAAAGGTTTACTTTGGTTCATTGTTTTGAGGCCAGAGCCATGATATAGTTTTCTAAGGCACACCTCCAGTGACTCACTATTTCCACTGAGGCGTGCCCACCAGAGTTCCACAACATCCCGACAGTCCATCAAAATCTGCATCCATGCAGGGATGAGGTAGGTGCTTCAATCCTTTAATTTTCTCTGGAAATGACCTCATAGACATATCCAGTTCTATATTTTACACATCATCTCTTAGATATTTCTCAATCCAATCAAGTTGATAATTAAGAGTAACCATCACAGACATCCACTGGCAAGCTTTACTCCTAGAATGTATCAGAAATAAGGATTCACAAAATAATGTGTTCGAATCTGTAAATGTTATACTCACCCAAAGGACTATGAAGTGTTCCAAATGGAAACTGAAGAGTAGCAAAACAAGCGCAATCCCCTCAGGGTTGATGCTAATTTTCTGGAATTTCTGCTATTTACATGTTTAGATAATCCCTCTGAGGCTGTCATTTGGTGTACTAACAAGAGGTGCAATTGGTTGGGTTCAGTGTTTGCAGACCCCAGCCACCACACTAAGAACCTGAGTTACATCCCTTGAATTCACATGGTGGAAGGGGAGAACCAACTCCTGAAAGTTGTCTCTGACCTCTACTTGTGTCCTATGGCACACAGGCAAGCACTAACAAGAAGTAACATGTAAGAGACTGTTTATTAAAAAACAAAACAAAACAAAACAAACAAACTGGGAATTTAACCATGCAGCTAGCAAAAATCCAAAACACATTTTTGCATTAAACCTTGACCTTTAAGACCCAAACAGGCAAGATTGTTGCAAATTTTTATACATTGTATCTCTCTATAGTCTGAAGTCACTCTAAGACATTACAGAGCAATGAAGTGTATTGTTATTTTATTCAAAACATAAAGCTTCAAAGTTAAAAATTTTATTAGAAATGTCCCAAATAGCTTAAGAATTATTTGGAGAATATTATGGCAGCCAAACTCATTTCATATCAAAGGCGGGCGGGCCTTTACAGCAAATCTAACTTCAAGTAACAAATTAGGAAGTTTTAAAAATTAGCCCCACATGGTGGGTACAATGGTAATCTTACCAATACACAGAACAGCCTGGGTTGTATCCCTAATTTAGGCTGGCCTCGAACTCACAGAGACCCGCCTGCCTCTGCCTCCCAGGTGTTGGGATTAAAGGCGTGTGCCACTACCGCATGGTGATTGTATACTGTCTTAATTTTTTTTTTTTTAAATTTGCAGACGGGAAAAATGAAGTCAAAGAATTTTTATTTAAAAACAAGTTAGCAAACAGACAAAAATCCAAACACTTGCAAAAACAGCCTTGGTCTGGTGGCACATGCCTGTAATCCCAACACTTCGAAGGCAATAGGATTATCCTGAGGTCACCTTGGGCTACATAATAAGACGCTCTTTCAGAACTAGAAAAGCATAATAAAAACAAAATTAAAAACCATACATAGATTGCTACATCACCGTGCTCGAAGAGATCTTGCTTCCGCAACACCGAGGCCCGCGGATACATTATGACAAAAACCGTCAACAAAGTTGCAGCACCTCAGACCTGGACAGTTACAACGCCCCTCCTTGTTCCAATTCCGCACGACACCCTTGCACCCGCCCTCCAGGGAGGGACCTAGCCAGGCACTGCTGTAAAAGTTCTTTTATGAACTAGGCATGGGCCACCCACACTCGCATCCAGTAGCGTCACGGGAGGTCAACAGGCAGCACTCTATTTTCTCTCTTTCACTAGAGCCCCGCCCGGGAAGAGACTTAGCCGCAGGTCGCCCAGGCGAGTAACACAGCGGGAGGCGACAAGGTTGCCCAATCGCTGGGTTTCCAGGCTGCCCCGGTGACGCAGCAGCTCAGGCCGGACTCGGGGGCACACGGTGCGCGCTACCGACACCCACCGCAGGCCGTCGCCGGCCTCTGCCCCGGGTCCCTGCGCACCGGTGCGGTGACGGGAGCGCCCAGCTCCGGGAGCCCGCACCCGACGCCCCACGCCCCACGCCCCACGCGACCGCGGAGTTAGAGACCCGCGGCGGGCCGCGCCTCCCCACCCGAGCCCCGCGGCTTCCCCCGAGGGGCGCGCGCCGCCGCGCCGCCCCGCCCCGCCCCGCGCTCGCGCGTCGGCGGAAAGGCCGGGCGTGCGCGCCGCCGCCGCCGCCGCGCGCCGGGAAGGGGAGTGAGCCCAGGCGGTGACGTCGCTCGGGAGGCGGAGGCGACGGCGACCTCGGCGGCGCCGCGCGGCGGAGACGGTTGCGCTCGCTCGCTCGCGGTCTCGGCGTCATGGCGGCTGCCGGCGGCCGATAAGCGGCGGGGCGGGAGCGCGGACGGAGGAGGCGCCCTCGGTACTTCCCGCTCGGCCTCGGCGCCCGGAGATGAACTGATCGAGGGACCCGCTCCGCAGCCCCGCGCGTCTCCGCCCGCGGCCTCCCCTCCCCCTCGGCCGTCCGCGGTGCGGGTCCCGCGGCCTGGGCGTCCAGGATCGCGGCCACCCCCCACCCCCCACCCCGCGAGGGGCATCCTTCACCCGAGGCGCCGGGCCCGCGCCGCCCTCCGCCCTGCGCCCGCCGGTAAGGACGGGTCGGCGAGGCCGGCCGGGGAAGGCCGGGAGCCGGCGGGGCCCGCGAGGCCCGGCGCGGCGCGGCGCCGGGGGCGTGGGAGAGCGGCCCGGCGCATCCTCGGCGGCCTGGCGGCGCTGCCCCGGCGCGCGGCGGGGACCAGCACGTGGGAGCGCGGGGCGGCGGGGCGGGGTGGGGGGAGAGGGGGCGGCGGCCGGGCGAGCCCGGGAGGGCGCGCGGCGGGCTGCGGGAGCGGGAGGCGGGAAGGAGGCCGCGGCGCCCGGCTGCGGGGAGAGAAGGTGCTGCGGCCCCGCGCGGCGCCGCCCGGCAAACTTAGCCGGAGTCCGGCTACTGCCAGGCCGGGGAGGGAGGCTGCAGAGCCTGGGCGACTTTCCGGGGCTCTCATTGTTGAGGCGCGGGAGCGTCCGGAGTCCCGGCACTCCGGAGCAGAACTTAGGGCAAGACGCTGAGGCGGAGAAAGGAGGTGAGGCTGGAAAGGAAGTCCAGCGGACGGGGAAAGCCATCTTGAGGGGCGAGGGGAAGGTGAAAGGGAAAGAGTGCCCAGGCGAGTGAACTTTCTTAGCGCAGACTTTCCGGAGAGGCGGAGGAGGAGGTGGAGGACTTGGACACACGGTTTAATGGTAAAGCTTCTTCACCGGGGCTGGAATTAATAGTTAACGTTAGGAGTTACTGTTGAGTGCTGTGGGTTTTAGATAACCCGTTCTTGCAGAGGTCTGAAGCTCGAGCTCTGCAGGTTCGAAATCCTGATCCAGGTGCAGGGTCGGCCCCCGGCCGAGGTGGCAGCAGCCTGTTTGACCCCGTCTGTTCTGTGGCGTGGAAATAATCAGAGTTAAGTCTCTGCTGGAGTCAGAGGACAACTCTGCCTTTCCGTGTATGTCTTGGTACTTTCTGGCTGGGGAAGGATCTGACGTCTCCTTCCCCCGCTTCTTCCTCTCCCTCCCCTGCCAGAGATCTCCTTTGTTTATTCGTGGTTGGCTTGTAGGTGACTCGAGTGCTCTGGTGAAATCTTAAGAGGTGGAAATCTGTGTCTTGGTACCCCTTCCCCCCAATCGCTTGC
The DNA here is from genome assembly GCF_903995425.1 of Onychomys torridus. NCBI lineage: Eukaryota > Metazoa > Chordata > Mammalia > Rodentia > Cricetidae > Onychomys > Onychomys torridus. Next base: position 61,293,286 of record NC_050461.1, read on the forward strand.
CTTGAAAAGAAGATACAGTGTGTATTCTTTGTATTACCCTTTTATGTTTTTCAAGGCGTCTTAAGTACAACATTGGATACATTTTTCCCCCTTTCACTCATACCTGATAAGAACCTGTATTTTGGCGTTTGCGTTTTTGCTAAGATCGTGATACCTTTTACTACACTCTTTGCCACATGGGCATTTAAAAACTTTCTTTAGCTGCAGTATGAAGTTCTTGGTAATAGAATTAGAGCTTCATTAACAACCTTTATCCTCACTTCGTTTATTTGGCGAAGTTACCAAATAAAACCACATTTTCCTTTCTTTGCGTGTAATGTATATGTTACATGGTATCACTTTGTTTCAATAATCTATATAAATAGTTGTACACAGTAGCAATTAGCCTTGAAAAGTTTGTTGCCCTACAAATCTTTAAATTCCTTCTGTCAAAACAGCACTAGCAGTGGCAGGCTAAATTCTAGTAAGTAATTAAGAATGTGTTTAATAGATGCCTAGTTATTGTAAGTAAAAGGCTTCCGCATCTTTCTTGCTACTGCTGGTCCAATGGCCTAGGTACATTCCTGTGAGTTCTAAATCGGGCTTAGTACTTTTCCTACAGGGTATATTCTTAACTGCTAATGTATTTTCCCCCCAGGTGACTCAGAGAGGAGTCCCAGGAAATCTGTGAATGTTGAAGAAAATTCGTCTTTGAAATTTTGATATTGGAGGAAGTTGACATTTATATTCATCTTTTATTAAAGTGGGAAGATTTGTGTTTTATTTTAATACTACTTGATATTTACAATGAATGGACACAGTGATGAAGAAAGTGTTAGAAATGGCAGTGGAGAATCAAGGTAAGCAAGCACTTTAAATCAGTGTGTTACTTGAGACTCGAAAATGTGTTTGAGTGTTTTTTATAAACTTGTCTTACTAGGCAGAAGTTGGAAGGTCCTCCTATTGGCAGTTGTGTTGATGTTACAGGTGGTGTGTGTGTGTGTGTGTGTGTGTGTGTGTGTGTGTGTGTGTGTACCAGAAAACAACTGTAGTAGAAGACTTTGATCTATTTAAATTTATTGGAAGTTGATATGTTTTAAGTTAATTGGAGCTGAGACAGTAAAGACATATATTAATTGATTTGACTGTTAATGCAGTAAGGATTTCTGCACTCCATGTCTTTTTCTGGCATTTTATGTTTTACACCTGTGTTATCCAGTGTGGTAGCTGTAGCTACTAGCTACATGCAACTATTTAGATTACAAAATGTTCCAAATTCTGTTAGTCACACCAGACATTTCAGATGGTAAGTAAATGACATATGACCTGTGTCAACTTTGGACAGCACTAATAGGAACATTTCTACCACTGCAGAAAACTTTAGACAAGATTGACAAGAATTTAGTCTATTTTATTTGTATATTGGAATTTTAGAGTTTTTAACTCAGACCATATTATTTCTTAGAAGTAAAGTTTATGGAAATTAAGTGTTAAGCCATTTTAGTAATGTGTAAGACAATCTCTTTGCTCTTCTCTCGCTCTCTCTCTCTCTCCCTCTCTCTCTCTCTCTCTCTCAAGGCAGGGTCTTATAGCTCATGCTGGCCTCAACAAGAATGCCCATTCTTTTACCAAATGGAGCACTGAGATTATAGGCATATATCAATGTCATAGTCCAACACGATTACATTCTTTTTGGCCCCGTTCATTTTTAATAGTGTTCACATTACTGTTACAATCCATATATTTATATATACTTACATAGTAGATGTTGGAATCTGACTGTACAGTTAATCCCAACTATCAGTTACTCAATGTGAATTGAGGTAAATTACTCTGCTCTGATTTTTGCTCTTGTAAAACAGGAATTACACTATTTACTAAAAATTAAGACTTAGGTGAGATGCGGTGTATCAGCTTAACCTGGTTTCTGCTACAGTGGACATTGAGTATTTGCTTATTATTAGTCAGCTTTATGTTTTGTGTCAGGTAGGACACTTAACTGAAGTAATTACAGTGGCAGAGAAATGGGAGGGATGGTTTATGAGAAGAGAGTAACAAGAATAACATACAGAATCAAATACACAGCTATGGAAGAAACACTTTAGTTAAATCAAGTATGAATCTAGAAGTTTAAAACCTGGGTTGAACCATGCAGTGGTGGCACATACCTTTAATCCCAGCACTCGGGAGGCAAAGGCAAGTGGATCTCTGTAAGTTCAAGGCTAGCCTGGTCCATAGAGTGAGTTCCAGGATAGTCAAGGCTCCACAGAGAAACCCTGTCTTGAAAAACAAAAACAAAACAAACAAAAAACCTCAAAAACTGCGTTGAGGGTGGGTGAGAAGGCTCTGTAAAGACACTTGCTGCCAAAACTTGTTGACTTGAATTTGATCCCTGGGACCCACGTTATGGGAAGAGATAATTAGTTTTTTTTCCAAATTGTCTTCTTTACTTGCATGCCATGGCTTTCTGATGTCCATATATAAATAAATAAACATTTAAAACAAGCAAAACAAACAAAAAGAAAACCCACAAAAACCCAAACAAACAATCAAACAAAAAAAAAACACCAAAGCCTGAATTAATACCATCTTTGCGTGAAATTGCTGTTTTAGAATATCCCCAAGCCAGGTGGTGGTGGCGCACACCTTTAATCCCAGCATTTGGGAGGCAGAGGCAGGTGGATCTCTGAGTTCAAGGCTGGCCTGGACTACAGAGTGAGTTCCAGGAAAGACACCAAAACTACAGAAACCCTGTCTAGGAAAACTTAAAAAAAAAAAGAATATTCCCAAGTTAACATGGGAAGGATTGAAAGAATTCTATGAAAGTTGTAGGGATCAGTGTTATGGTGCACACCTTTTATCCCAGTCTTCGGAGACAGAAGCAGGTGGCTTTGTGAGTTCAAGGCCATCCTGATCTACATAGGAGGTCCAGGAGAGTCAGGACTACATCGGCCCTGCCTCAAAAAGCCAAGGGGAAAGTCAAAAGGTGGTGGTAAAGATACATGGAGTGTGGTGTAGAGGTTATAGAATCAGTGGGGTTGAAGTTAGGAGTGTGTGTGAGAAAGAGAGAGACAGATTTTTATTTTGAGACAGTTTGACTATGTACTCCTAGTTCACTTGATTCTCAGAGACAGGCTAGCTGTGCATTCACTGAGATCCTCCTGTCTTTGGCCTCCCTAGTGCTGGTATTAAAGGTGTATGCCATATTAGAGGGTATTTATGCCTCAGTTTTGAGTCATATATCTGTAGATACATTGTAGTAAGTGAATAGAAGAATTACATTGTTTAAGATTCATTCATTAGGAGCAAAGAAATGGTTAATAAGTAGCTGTACGGGGAGCAAACATAGGAACCAGGTTACTCACATAATAGGAAGTCAGACTCTTGACTGCTTATCTACTTGTTTAGCCAGGGGATCACCTGCTGGAACATTCTCAACCTATTCCAGTGTTTGCTACCATATCTAAAGCTAGGAGAAGTAATAAAGCCAATTTGGTAGTACAGGTGAAAACAAACAAAATCTTTGAAATTATCTAGTGATTTCCTTTCCAACTGGGCATAGGGCTGCACACCTATAATCCCAGGAAGTGGAGGCAAGAGGATCAGGAGTACACGGTTATATTCTTTCACAATTCATACTCATTTTAAGTGATTGCAAAGCTTATTTCTCTAATTATTCCGAGTCACTAATTCTGCCATACAGACTTAGGTGCTTCTGAGGAGCATTACTATACAAGTATCTGATTTTATGAGTGCTTTGGAATTTCTCAGAAATAGGAGGGGTTAGCTTTTTCTTTATCATGCCTTCCTCTTGCTGTTTTGTCTTTTATTTTCTCTGTACCCTGTCACTGATACTTCTACCCTTTCTCCCAAACGCTTTCATTGTAAGGCAGTACAAAGAAAAGGGATTGTGCCTTGGTAGCTGAGGAGGTAAACTTTACAGATAGGATTCTCTTGGAAAAAAGAACCAAAAGGTATCCCAACTGAAACTAGTAATTTAGGTCCACCTTTGAAGTTAGTATACATTGTAAACATTGAAGCAAATTGTGTGGGCTAAGAAATGTAAGATATGTTGTTCCACAGAATTTCATTTTTATTTTGTGGAAGCTTCTGAAATGAGGTTGCCATTTGCTATTTTGGGTTGGATTTAACTTTTTACAGAAAAAGAAATGTGGAGGTGAAGGGGTTGATTCCTGTATAGAGCAGTCTCTAATTATTGATGGAAAGAAAGGATTCTTGAGAAGTAGTTCCTTTGGCTATACTATAACTGATAGTTTTGAAACTTTCTTGCTTAGAAATGTACATTATCACTGAGGAGGGAATGTGGACACAGGCAAGAAGCTATCTGTAATTGATACTTGTTGGCAAAGAATAATTAGTTTTTTGCCAATAGAATCTTACTTGGTATATTAACTATACTTCTGGGTAGACTTCATCCCCATGGGTAGTTGGCAACACAAATTAATTCAGTGGTAATTTCATAGGGGAAACATTTTTTTTGCTTTTGCTTGTATATTATGGTTTCTGATTTGTGTTTTTGTGAGCTTTTTGTGTGTGTGTGTATCTTTTTTTTTTTTTTTTAGAGAGAGCATGGAGCTGAGTGGGCGGGGAGGATCTGGGAGGAGGAGAGGGGGAAAGCTGTATCAGAATAGATTGTATGAAGGTAATAGTTTTCATGACACATGCCTTATGATCCCAGCACTCAGGTGGCAGAGGCAGATTCTGTATTCAAGGCCATCCTGGTCTATACAGTGAGTTCTAGGCCAGCTAGGGTTAAAAAAATAAGTAAATAAAAGCAAAATTGCCATGTGTTTGTGTTTCTAGCAAGTCTTTATTTTGTTAGATGCAGACCAGGTTGCACCTGTCTAATAGTTAATGGTTTCATGTAACTGAAGCCATGCTCTCTAAAGATAGTGCTAGGAGGTTTCAAGACATCACTTCCACCTGTATGGACTCAAGGGTTGTGAACAGGTTCTTCAAACCATACTTAAACATTTTTAAAAGATTCCATTCACTTATTATTTTTGTAGTCTTGGACATTAAGCCCAAGGACTCATGTGTTAGACAAAATATTCTAAACACTCCCCAACCCCTTCCACATCTGAACCCCACAGATTTTCATCCTAAGGTTATTTTGAAGACTGATTTAGTTCAGTTTAAGGGCAAATATTTGAAACGTGATCATATTTGCTTAATTTTTGGATAACTGATAGTTGCTTGTTAGTTTTAACTTTTAGAAAGTTTGTTAGGTGGATTACTAATTTGATACCATAGTCTCTAAATCAGTGGTTCTCAACCTTCTTAATTCTATGACCCTTGAATACAGCTCCTCGTGCCATGGTGACCCCAACCATAAAGTTATTTTCCTTCACAACTGTAATTTTACCCGTTATGAACCGTCATGTAAACATCTGATATGTGACTTCTGTGAAATTGTCCTTTGACCTCCAAAGGGGCCATGACTCAAAAGGTTGCGAACCACTGCTCTAAATATATATTATGCTCTTGAATAATTCTTGAAGATTGGGAGATGTTGGTAATATGCTTTAATAGTCTGACCTAGTCTGTAGTTGTTAATGGAATTTAGTTGTCCTGAATCCTAGAATAAACTCTTTTGTATGTGTATGTGTATGTGCACATAATGTTCCAGGACACGGGATAGAACCTAGAACCTTGTACTGTGTATGTATATACTAGGCACATTTTCTTTTTCTTTTTTTTGGTTTTTCAAGACAGGGTTTCTCTGTAGTGTTGGAACCTGTCCTGGACTAGCTCTGTAGACCAGGCTGGCCTCAAACTCATAGAGATCCACCTGCCTCTGCCTCCTGAGTGCTGGGATTATAGGCATGCGCCACCACCGCCTGGCGCAAATTTTCTATACTGAGTTCAATCCCCAAACTAAAATCTTATTTTACTTTATTTTTAAACAATGTCAATAATGTTTAATATATTAACACACATTTTGAAGATTATTTTTACTTTATGTGTATGAGCATTTTGTCTGCCTGTATGTCTGGGGGCCAGAAGAGGTGTCAGCTCCTGGACCACAGTTACAGGTCATTGTTAGTTGCAGTGTAGGTGCTGAGAATTGAACCCAGGGCTTCTGGAAGAGCAGCCAGTGCTCTTATCCAGTGAACCATCTCTCCACCCTAATGCATATATTTTAAATATGTGTATAAACTTTATATTTATATAGAGGAGCCTTATGTGTTGTACTAAACTTCCTTGTTTCATAGAGAATTCTTTACCTTGTTTATCCTTGAAGAACCTTTTTAGGATCTCAGTGTTTAGTAGTGGTAGGTAGAGAAATAGGAATTAGGATCAATGGAGGTCTGATGAGTGAAAACCAACTTTCATGGTAATTGCTCTGAACTCTGATCATCATAATATATCTTTTTAATTGGCATGTGCACACAAACACACCTCAAAGATTAAAAAGAAAATCTCTAACTTATAAGTAGGATTTATGAAATTATAATTTCTTTTGGTTAAAACATGTAGCTCTGTAGTTGAGAGCTCATGTAGAATGCAGTCTGAGATTTGATTCCCAGCACTATAGAGACAGGTAGAGCCTTAAGGCTCAGTCTAATCTGTTAAACCAAATCAGAGCTAAAGGTACCCCTCCCTTTTTTCACTGCAGGAAGTCTAACCCAGGGCTTCGTACAAGTTAGGTAAGTGCTCTAGCACTGAGCCATCTCCCTGCACTCAAGATTGTTCTGCTGGATAACCCAGGTTGGCCTTAGCTTGGGATTATCTCTGCCTTTGCATCTCAAGAGCTTGACTGGATCATAAGTGTATTTGGTCAGTGTCTATCTGGAACAGATCAGTTTTTCCTGTTGGTGACCAGTTGAATATTGCTTGCTACACCATTTGTAAAAGATGGTCTTTTGTTGTTTGTCTTTGAAATTGGATTTTGTTTTGTAGCCTACACTCACTCAGATCACAGTATGGCTCAGGATGGCCTCAGACTCCTGAGTGTTGATTAGAAGCATTCAGTACAATACCTGCCTGACTTTGGACTCGTGTGTGGGTTAGGCTGGGTAGCCAGCCTTAGCCACCTTAATGCAAGGATTATATTAATGTGCATATACTTTATACACATAAAAATAGTTTTTTGCTGGGCAGTGGTGGTACCGGCCCTTAATCTTAGCACTCTGAAGGCAGAGGCAGGTAGGTCTCTGAGTTGGAGGCCAGCCTGGTCCACACAAATAAACACTGTTTTGAAAGAAAAACAAACAAAAACGACAACAAAAAAATCGTGGTTGTTTTTTTTTTTTTTTTTTTTTTTTTTACATTAAATCTGAATGCTTTTTGAAAAGCATTGTAAAAAATGCCGTTTTTTGGTCTTCATTCTACAATCACTTTTTTTTTTTTTCTAAAAGATTTATTTATTTATTATGTATACAGTATTCTGTCTGCATGTGTCCCTGCCGACCAGAAGAGAGCACCAGATCTCATTTCAGGTGGTTCTCAGCCACCATGTAGTTGCTGGGAATTGAACTCAGGACCTTTGGAAGAGCAGACAGTGCTCTTGACTGCTGAACCATCTCTCCAGCCCTACAATCACTTTTTAAAAAGTCAATTCAGGTTTGTGAATTAATGCTAACTGGAAAGTAATGCTAAGCCAAGGGCAGGAGAGATGGCTCAGTGGTTAAGAGCACTGGCTGCTCTTCCAGAGGACCCAGGTTCATTTCTCAGCACCCACATGGCAGCTCACAACTGTCTGTAACTCCAGTTCCAGGGGAATCTGATACTGTTACCCATGTACATAAAGTAAAATAATTTTATGTACTTTAAAATTTTATTTTTTACTTTTTCTCTATCTATCTGTCTGTCTGTCTATTTTATGCACTTTTCAGGAACACAGGAGATTGTACTTTCTTTGTCTTTTTTTTTTTCTTCTCATATCCTATACATGCTTTTGAAGCTAAGATGCCTGTTTGGAAAACTCAATACCCTTCGTACTAGCAGCTTTATTTTAGCAACAGGTTATTCTCTATTTGAGTGGAATTAACCCAGTTACAGTTTTCATAGAGTTCCTGAGGTTGTGGTAAATAGAAGTTACTATTAGCAGTACAATTATTAGCAGTACAATTCTTTTTGTTTTTTGTTTTTTTTTAGCTGAGTATCAAACCCAGGGCCTAGCGCTTGCCCTACACACTACCACTGAGCTAAATCCCAAACTGGTAGTACGATTCTTTTTCTTTCTTTTTTTCTATTCTTTCTTTCTTTTTTTTTTTTTTTTTTTTTTTGAGACATAGTTTCTCAGTGTAGCCCTGGCTGTCCTGGAACTTCTCTGTAGACCAGGCTGGCCTTGAACTCACAGAGATCTGCCTGCCTCTACCTCCCAAGTTCTTGGGTTATAGGTGTGTGCCACCACAGCCCACCTCTGGCATTATAATTTTTAACTGGTGAATTTTAAGAGAATATATGTGATGTTTGAGTGCAGTACTCTTCTGTAGCTAGGGTTTTTTCCTCCGGGTCCCTCCAAGCCCCGGAAGTCCCATAGCCCACTTATAAAATAAACATACATGGGCTGGAGAGATGGCTCAGAGGTTAAGAGCACTGACTGCTCTTCCAGAGGTCCTGAGTTCAATTCCCAGCAACCACATGGTGGCTCACAACCAACCATCTGTAATGAGATCTGGCGCCCTCTTCTGACCTGTAGTCATACATGCTGTATACAAAATAAACAAATCTTTAAAAACAAAACAAAACATACAGATGCTTATATTATTTAAACTGCTTGGCTTTTAGCTTAGGCCTACCACTGTCTAGCTCTTACTCTGATACTCAACCCATTTCTGTTAATCTATATGTCGACACGTGTTCCATGGCTTTACCTGCTGCCTCTACATGATATTCCCTGGACCGCAGGCTGGCATCTCCTCCTTCCGGCCTTCCTGTTCTCTCAATTCTCCTCTCTGCTAGTCCCACCTATACTTCCTGCCTGGCTACTGCCAATCAGTGTTTTATTTATCAATCAATTACCCACAGCACTGTTCTGTATGTAAGGGTAAGATAATGCACAGGCAGTGAACAGATGAAGTTGCTTCTTTGTTCCTGTGCTTAACTGGATCATATCTGTTGTAGTTCTATATTTAAAAATAAGTGTTTCTGTCAGAAAGAGATGGTTGAAAGATAAATTTTTCTTTAACTTTTTATTTTTTATTTTTGGTGTATGTGACAAGGTCTTGTTGCCCAGGCTGGCTTGGAGCTTTTGGGAGCTCCACCTCACAAGTTGGGGAGTGCTGGGATTAAAGGTGTGTTATCATGCCTGGCAGTAACTTTTTTTTTTTCTTGTTTTAAATGGAAACTTTTAAAATGTACAGAAAGAGAAATGTTAGAACTCAGTTGTGATTCTTCTGCTTGTAGCTTGTTGGGAATGTAGAGTTGGGTATCATCTTGGAGTCTTCATATTTTACCAGATTCCTGAGTGATTTGTTTATGTGTTAAATTCAAGGGTACATATATGTGTATGTATATAATGCATAAAATACAATGACCCTGTCTACATAAAGTCATTGAACCACTCAGTCATCCCTGCAGCTTTTTATTAATGAGGTTGTTATTTATATAGGTTCTATTTTCTGTGAATTTCTGAGGAACAGTGTCACAAGCCATGCCTCAAAGAGGCTAGGTAAATTTTATTTTGCTAGAAAGAGTTAATAGTGGCAAACAGTGTGATTGTTGATTTTTCTGACTGAACCAAGCAAAATGCACATAGGGGTGGAAATTTCAAAACACAGTCCCACAGAACTCCTTTGCTATGTACAGTGTTACAATTTCTGCTTTCTAGGTAGGAAAATAAGGATTATAAACAGTTTTAAAATACTTTAAAATTTTATTTGTGTGTGTGTGTGTGTGTGTGCTTGTATGCCACATTGTATGTATGACTAAGGAGGCCAGAATTAGGGTGTTAGGTCTCCAGATTCTGTGGAGATGGAGTTATAGACAGTTGTGAGCTACACGGCATGGGTGCTGGGAACTAAACTTGGGTCTCTTGTAAGAGACCCTCATTTCAGTTCCTATAACAGGTTTAACTATCAGTGCTTTAAAGCCATTAATATGAGGCCTGGGAGCTGATTCAGTGGATACATGCTTGCTTGCTACTTAACATTGGATGTGAGTTTGGATCCCAAACCCCACATAAAAAGCCACGCATGGGACATTTCTCTGTAATACCAGCATTGGGAGCTGGAGATCAGGACACCAATGGGTGTGTTACAATGAGAGGTCCTGACTCTGAAAGAATGTGGAGGGCTGGGAAGATGGCTGAGCAGGAGGGGGACTAACCTGAGCAGCAAACTTTGGTTTTGATTGAGGAAATACATGTATGCATAAACTGTACGTATTTTTGTTTGTAGTTATTTGCATATCTGTCCATTTAGGACTTTTTCTTTCTCTTTTGAGACTGGGTCTTGGAACTTGCTATGTAGACCACCAGGCTGGCCTCAGACTCACTGAGGTCTGTCTGCTTCTGCCTCCCAGAGAGCTCTTATTTTCTCTATTACATTTGCCCTGGCTTCCTTCTTCTTTCCTCTCTAGTTCATCTCTCAGGAATTTTAGCTGATTTTTAGACATACACAAGGTTTTTGTTCCTAGTAGAAACCCCTGCTCAGTAATTCTTAGTTGAGGAAGTAAACAAGTGAAATCGAATTAATTGTACCAAACCTTTAAAATAAATGTTTATGCCAGGTGGTGGTGGTACACACCTTTAATCCCAGCACTTGGGAGGCAGAGGCAGGCAGATCTCTGTGAGAGTTCCAGGAAAGACTCCAAAGCTACACAGAGAAACCCTGTCTTGAAAAACTAAAAAAAAAAAAAAAAAAAAAAAAAAAAGTTTGTGCACACAAAAAACAGTTAGGTATATTGGAGACCACCCGAGCACAGGCCTCAAATGCAAATCTTTTCACTGTCAGGTGGGCTGTGCTACTCTTGGATGTTATGAGTTCCCTTAGCATGGATACCTGCTCTTAATTTGTCCTGGCTAGTAAGACAGCTCTCTAAATTATCCAGTGGTGGGTACTGGTCATTTCCTTTCAGTAGGAAGGGGATGTGGGAAGTGATGGAGAAGAGGAGAGAAGATAAATACTTCATATTAGGGTGATAATGCAAAATATCACATTCCTTCTTTGACGTGTATAAGTATGGCTACTTATCAGGTGCATATCCTTTCTGTAATTCTGTGGAATGAGGGCTTTCTACCAGGTGTCTAAGAGCATGCTCCCTCTGTCAGTGAACCTAAGAACTACTAAGTTTTGTTTTTTGAAAGAAAAATAGGAAAATAGACCTATAAGAAAACAAAACAAAACAAAACAACTTTTGTTTTTGAGACTTGATCTCCTTTTGCAATTCAGGGTCACCTGGTTTTGTGGTCTTCCTCTGCAGCCTCTGAATCCCGAAACTGCTTGGCTGTACGAAAGCCTTTATGTGCAAAGGATGACAGCAAATAAATGATGTGTTTTAATTTTATTGAATAACTTAATAGAAACCATCGAATTGAGGCATGACTGGTAGTCTGATACAATGCTTAAATATGAGATGTGGCCACTCCTTAGTGCTGTTTAGGATGCTCGTCTCACACCTCTTCACCACCTTCATGGTCATCTTAAATCTACTCCAGAGTTTCTTATGAGATTTTTCTTTTTTTTCTGTTGGTTGGCAATCTAATAGCTGTCATTACTGTCTGTCCGTGTCTGTCTGTCTCTGTCTCTTTTTTTCCAAGACAGGGTGTCTTTCTCTGTGTAGCTTTGGCTGTCCTGGAACTCACTCTGTATACCAAGCTGGCCTCGAACTTACAACAGAGATCTGCCTGCCTCTGTGATCACTGGTCAGTGCTAACTGTTTTTAAAGAGGTCACTATTTTTTCATGTGCTAAAGATGAAATCTTTTTTTTTTTTATTTCAAAGGAATGATTTGAATGTAAAGTGTAGAGAAGGGTAATCATTCTGTCATGGTGGGCTGAACTAATGTGGACTTTGACTCTTGGGGTACTCCCCTTTAATATGTGAAATAAAATAGATCAAAGAAAAAATGTTGTATACTTGAACTTGAAAGAACTCAGGTGTGCCAGAAACACAGGGGAATGCAAAGCTGGAGCAGTAAAGACAGTGCTCTGAGCAAACCTGGCAGCCTGTAGTGAATAGCAAGCAGCTCACCTCCTCTCCTTGCTTGTGTCCTCCAAGAAGCCCTTGTGCTTCTCCTCACCCCTCCTTACAAACCCTTTCTCACCTGGCTCCTCCCCACCACTTCCTGTCAGCTAGTTACTACACAGCCTCCTGACCGCAGGTGAATTTTATTTACTCAAACATATCTTTGCATCATTAAACAAACGTTCCAGAGCATAAACAAAATAACACACCTTGAAATATCCTACAACATTTCCCCCTTTTTGTCTAAACCAAAAAAAAAGGTTTTAACTTTAACAGAATAAGACTGTACACAGTAAGAACAATTATCAAGTAAAGATTGTATTCACAATGTAATGAATTCCAGTTTATTTGTGTTGGCAGCTTAAAAGGAAATACTCCCCTATCTATCTTAATGACCTTAAAGTTTTATACCTAATTTACTCTCTATCATAACTAAGGAAAGCTGCAGCTGTAACTATCTAGTCTTCAACTCCATCAAAGGCCCCAGAAGGATAATATTTGAGTAAACAAAAGGTGCATTACAAACAACTTCCAAAACTCTAGAATGACAGACATCTGACTGCCTGGTCAGTCACCCAAAGTTCCTCTGCAATGTTGGGGCCTCCATCTTCAGCCCTCAGACCCAAAGTATCTGACAGACTTTTCTATGGAGCAGGAATTTTGGACTGTCATGTCTTGTTTTGACAAAGTTTGTCAGTCACTTTCCTGTGTGTCCTACAGAATATCTGGCAGACTCTTCTGTGAAGCAGGAATTTTGAAGGACTGTCCTGCCTTGTTTTGGCCAAGTTCAACAGTCTTTCCTGTGTGTCTTTCATGTCCAGAGTCTGCACAGTACATTGTCAGCAGTCAAAGGCAAGAATAGTTTCTTCGCCTAGTGGCTAACATTGCCACAATGAAAGCAAACTCCATAAGGAGTTTCTTGAAAGCCTTCTCCTGAAGTTAATTAATTAGTATTACCAGGAGCAGATGTATCTCATTTTCATTAAAAGCCCTAAGTTAACAAAACATTTTAGGTGTCATATTCTGTATGTCTTTGAAAGGTTTGAAGACCATCTGTCTGTCTGTCTGTCTGTCTATCTATCTATCTAATCTATCTAGAATATATCTGTATGATCTGGAAAGCATACCTAACATATCTACAAATTTGATTATTATAAATGATTAACCATTAACCTATATTTCCTGATTGTCCTATATAGTTTATAATAACAACTTTTCAAAAACTAGAAGTTTTACCTTACATTTTAAAATGAACTGCCTAGATACTATACCTTAAACAAGAGTAGAAACATGTGTACAGTATTTGGTAACAAAAACTATCTTAAATATGCATCAATATACAAAACCATTAAACAAGAGTAGAAACATATAGTGTAACAAAAATAACTAAGTTTTTATCAATATTATGTATTCCCCCAAATAACAAACATCCATAACTCACCAAATAACCAAAAACCATCCATACTTCCCAACTCTTAGGAATGTGGGTGTAGTTTTCTCTATACTTCTTCCTGCTGTCTATGGACGAAGTATATTTAGGGTCCCAGAGAGAAAATTGAGATAATGACTAAGTTCTGAGAAGACCAGCAGTAACCTTTGCTGATAGATATCACCTGTCAAGTCTCAGGAGGTCTTGCCTGATCAAAACTGATTCATATTAACCCTGAAGGAATCCACAGCCTCTCAGCTCCTGGGGGAACAAAACCCCAAAGCATTTTTGACTTTTATTTGACAAATACATTTTTTGACTTATTTTTTAAAGTTAAGGCATTCCTAAAATATCTAGATTGGTTCGATTTAGCAGTCCAGTTCACAGTTCCATGTGTCCTAGCAGCTGTCCTTTGCTTCTCAACAGTCAAAAAATTCAAAATCAACACATACAGGATCCCAACTATCTGTGTTTCCCATCTTACATTTTTTAAAAAATTTTTTTAATTACTTTTACTCTAAAGACCATTTTTGAACATTTTATTTCTATGACTGTCTATACCCTTTTTCTTTCTTTCTTAAGCCTACACACATTGTTAAACACAACCTGTTTAGAGGTTTTTCCATTTGGATCTCTTTTACTTCGTATCTCTAGGCTTTTTTGACCGTAGGAGCAAACCTTAGACCTATAAGGTAGACCTGGATTCTCCACACACTTGGCTGCCTCCGCCCGGTTCTCGGGTTGTGAAAGCCAAGCAGAAACTTGCGGCTGGTCAGAGGTTTGTCTGAGCAGGAACTGCAGTCAACCTTCCTCGAGCTCTAGATGCTGATGCTGGTGCTATGGCAGGTGTTTTTACTTGGTTTTTGCTCCTACTTCATGGACTGGCTGCTCAAGAGCTCACTGACCCGCAGAAACTCTTAAAGGAGCTCCTTCTCCCTTTCCCCAGCTTTCTTAAACTCTACGTGGAAATAAGGGCCCACGTTGGAACGCCATTTTGTTGTTGTTGTTGTTTTTTTTGCCTCTTTTGGGGGGCCCACCACCCAGCTCCCAAATAAATCATACATGGAGGCTTATTCTTAATTATGAATGCCTAGCCTTAACTTGGCTTAGTTTCTAGCCAGCTTTCTTTCAGTTAACCATTCTATCTTTTGCCTCTGAGCTTTTCCTGTTCTTTAACTTCTGTAAATCTCACTCTTACTCTGTGGCTTGCTGTGTAGCTGGAATGGCTGCCCCCTGAAGTCCTCCTCCTTCTCTAGCTGCTAGCTCTTAGATCCCTCTTCCCAGAGTTCTCCTTCTATTTATACTCTCTACCTGCCAGCCCCATCTATCCTTTCTCCTGCCTTGCTATTTGTCAGCTCTTTATTAGACCAACAGGTGTTTTACACAGGCACCGTAACAGAGCTTCACAAACAAATGCAACATAAACAAAAGTAGCACACCTTGAAATAATATTCTACGGCACTATAGGATATTTGGAGGGTCACAGAACCTTAGAATAAGACTGGATTTAGGTTAGAACTGAGAATTTGGCTGTATTAAAAATTAAAGGAAACAGAAAGGATTGTCTCCTATCAAAAGGGTCTAAGAAAACTTGTGTGTGCCTTCAAGAAATTTTGTTGTTGTTTTTGTAGAAGTAAAACATAGCATGAAAATATTTTTAAGTTTGTGGAAGTGTCATATCTTAAATTTTATCTTACTGAAAAAGTGTGAGAAAGAAGGACCTTAAGACCAACCAGACAACACAAGACATTTTCAGTTATTAGATGTTTGGGGAATTGATTCCTAAGGTAGAGTATCAGCATCATCCACAGTCAGTGTTATGTACATGTAGACATTATGATTGTATGGGAAGTGGACTCTGTAGCAGGAATATTAAAAGGTCTTATTAATAAGATCAAACCTGAGCCAGGTATTGGGGTGAATGCTGGAAGATCAGAGAAGCAGAACAAGCTACAGCTACCTCACCTTGCCAATTCCTCAGTTGATCCTGTTTCCTCAGACTGGAAGCCTCTGAGTCCTCATCCAGAATGAGTCTCAGCTGAACTGCTGCTCAAAAGCCTAAGAGCTTAACCAACTCTAGTTCCTGGTCCTCATGCCTTATATACCTTTCTGCTTCCTGCCATCACTTCCTGGGATTAAAGGCGTGAGCCACCATGATTGGCTGTTTCTAGTGTGGCCTTGAATTTACAGAGATCCGGATGGATCTCTGCCTCCCAGGTGATAGGATTAAAGGCTTGGGTGCCACCATTTTCTGGCCTCTATATCTACTGGCTGTTCTGTTCTCTGACCCTAGATAAATTTATTAGGGTGCACAATATTTTGGGGAACACAATATCACCACAGGACTCAGTGTATCAAAATTTTTTGATTATTCCAAAAAGTTATGGTTTTAATTAAATGACTTCGAGGAAGAGTAAAATGAAGTAATGTAGAGGCAAAGAGAATGAGAAGGTATGCAGAAGTTTAGACTTATATTATTGTAGAATAGGAAGGAAAGGGAATGTGGTATCAATAGTTCATTAACTCATAAAATATCCTGAGTCTGGGAGGTAGAATGCTAGAAAATGGAATGTATTTGCTAAGTCAACACTGTGCGACTGTGTGTTGTTGGCTTCTGTTAGTTGTTTGTGGAGTACTGAATGGAAAAGCCAGCTTGAAGTGCAGGCTGACTGGAGTAAGATTCTGGGGCAATAAGGTGGTGTTTAACTGCTTTCTAGGAAGGGTAAGAGCTTGCATCAAGACTGGCTAAAAGGTAGGGAAAGGAATGTGAATTCAAGGGCTGCAAAGCAGAGAGAAACTAATTTTAGATTAAGTGGGATAAATAGGGCACCAGAGTTCACATTTTAGGCTTTTCAGTCAAGCAGTAAACATAAGCCTTTAACACCATCAAAATAAGTTGTGGTCATAGCTTTGCCATGAGGTGTTTAGTAAGTATGAGATGGATCCAGGCGTCCACAGTTTAGATCTAGGGTGGACTGGCCATTTGATACAGGTTAGAATTTGAAAAAACATTTCTGTCAGGTAATTCATAGATATAGAATCATAACATTTTAGTTATTGAATTCATGAGAATTTAACCAGGAAGTATAGCTGCACAGAATTCTTTGACAAATTAATAATAAAGTAAAAATGATTTTAGTGTCTTAACAGAATGTTAATATTTTTCTGAGCACTCAAGCTGACAACATTGACTATGTCAGTACCTTAGGGGATGCTGGAAGAGAGTTGGTTTTTAAGTTATTGCAGACATGAATGCTAAGCATGTTTCTCTTTTCTGCTTTGGCTACAAACTTTAAAATTTTATTTATTTAAGATTTACTTTGGCTTTTATTTCTGAAAAATCATACTACTTTTTTTACAGTGAGATTTATTTTTAATTAACAAAGTAATAGAGTTTTTTAAAGTCATATTTTTTATACATTGTTTTTGCTGACTACACCTTGCTTCTACCTCCACCCATATAATATAGTTTCCATCTATTTTCATGTCACATGTATACTATTATACTTTTTTTCTCCCTCCCCGTTTCCTTAAGACCTTTTCCCTCTCTCATGGTTCCCTTTTTAGGTTCACAGTTTACTCTCATACCTACCCACATACATTTGTACATACAAAAATTAAAGTGTGTGGTATTTGTCTTTTTAGTCTGTGTTATTTGACAGTATAATTTCCAGTTCTATTTCCCTGCAGATGTCATTCTGTATGTATGCACCGTATCTATCCATTTGTAAGTTGATTAACATTTAGGCTACTTTCATTCATTACCATTGTTACTATAGTGCAGCAATGTGAATGTACAGGCTTCTTTGCGGACTAGAGCCTGGGCGTGGGATACCTGAGTTGTATAGTACTTTTAGTTTTGGACAGCTCTCTTTTCTAATTTCCACAGTAGCTTCACCTACATACTTTGAAGGGAAATCATAAAATCCCAAGTGTGAGCATTTCTTAGTTGAGTCGCCTACCATTGGGCGGTCTCCGGGGAAGAAAGCCTAACTTTCCTGCCGTCTTACGTTTATACTTCGCTCCGGGGACTTTGTGCTGTGGTGTCTGTCTGTCTAGTATACCTTTCTACGAATAAGGTCCTTGACCTAAGCCCTGTGCCTTAGCATGTTCAGGAATTTGGGTTTCTGTTTCATTTTGGTCAGTCAGCTCGGTCTTTGATCAGTACCCAGACTAAGATCAGACACGACAATTGGCTGTTGTTTCTCTTTTCTGCATTGGTGTGTGACAGCTCTGCCTTCTGTTAAGCTGTCCTTGAGGACTACACACCTTCACTTTATATATATTTCAGTGTGTGTTTGTCTGATGTGCGCTTACAACTAAGTTCAAGTTACTCATCCTTCAAATGATACATCTTAAATCTGCTCCTGTTAGTGTCATGACCTTTTTTATTTTTTAATTATTATTGTAGCATGTATTTATTTTATAAAGTAAGGTTTCATTTAAACTAGTGGTTCTCAACCTTCCTAATGCTGTGACCCTGTAATATGTTCCTCATATTGTGGTGATCCCCAGCCATAAATTATTTTTGTTGTTACTTCATAACTGTAATTTTACTACTTTGTTACGAATCATAATGTAAATATCTGTGTTTCCTGATAGTCTTAGATGACCCCTGTGAAAGGGTTAGTGACCCACATATTGAGAACTGCTGATTGATACATTTCTACACACGAGATAATGGGCTTTGCTCTTCTTTACCCCTCTGTCCCTCTTTCTTGTCCTTCCCAACTACCCATGCCTTTCCTCCTTGCATATCTCTGATTACTCACTTTTTACCCTCATGCCTTTGCAAAGACTGCCTGACTCACTGGTGTTAACTTTGTATCACACGTGAGTTTCCGATGCCTCCCAGAGGCCAGAATAGCGCACTCTGTGCCTTAGAGCTGGAGTTAGTGATGGTTGTGAGTCCTGCTGTGGATGGAATCTGAGCTCAGGTCCTCTAGAAAATATGTATATGCTCTAACTACTGGGCCACCACTCCAGCCCCAGTGAAAAGATGTTTTAAAGCTATATAAATATTGCCATATGTGGTGGCACACCTTATTCCCAGCATTTAGGAGGCAGAGGCAGGTGGATCTCTTTAGTTCAAGGCCAGCCTGGTTTACATAGTGAGTTCCAGGCCAGCCAGGACTACATACTGAGACCCTGTTTTAAAGAGTCTAAAGATACTGTGTGTGGCAGTGCACACCTTTAATCCCAGCACTTGAGTTTGAGACCATCCTGGTCTAAAACTATAGGACAGCTAGGACTGTTACCAGAGAAACCCTGTCTCGGAAACAAACCAAGTCTAAAGCTGTGTAAATACTCATCAGACTCTTCTGCCCTTAGTGCCCCCTAATAATTCTGATCTGTACTAGTATTTTCTGTGATGACTGTGATATGACTTTTCTTCTTTTTCCAAAATACTAATATTTTAATAGCAAGCTAATCTTTGCTAAAAATACATGACTTTCCAAAATAATGACTATACATAATTATTTATGCACGTTATATAAAATGTCAGATATATTTGGGAATATCAGACCAAAATTAGCATCAACTTAGTGATAAGATTTTGGAGTCCTGTGCAAAGTTTTCCAAATTCTGATAAAATACAGATGGTGGTTAGAGAAGGAAAAGAGCTTGTACATTTACAGAAAGGAATAGACATGAGGAAAGAGACTGAAAAATGAAGGAGTTGGATTAGTTATCCATGGGTATTTACCTTATTGCAACATATTTTAACAGTCAGCTTTGTGAGAATAACTAAATTATGAGTGACTGATTTAGTTATTATTAAAGTAAATGATTAAATTTAATTGGCTTTCATTATGTTGTAAATATCTATTCTGTACATCCCTATATACATGTCTGTTTACACATTCATGGTAGTATTAGATGGCAATATGTGTTATATTCTCCAGTGAATCTATAGATTTATTTATAAATGGGGTCTTTCACTGAATCTGTGCATCACTGAATTGACTAGAGTAGTCAGTCACTGCGATTAGGGATTGTCCCTGTTTAGTTCTCTCCGGTGAGGCAAACTCAGGACTCCATTGCTTGTCCTGTGATCATTTTAGTGGATGAGCCATCCTCCCAGCCGTGATGAATAATTTTAGTAGGAATTTGTGCTCATCTTTGCATTTACTATGAAAGGCAGCATGGCCTAGTAAGGGTTAAATTTAATTTTGCCTAATCCTTTCTGTTAATGAACGAACATCTCTGTATTAATGGTCCACATACTCAAAGAGATTAAAGCCAACGTTTGCTTATGTTCATCCTATTAAGTTTTTTCTTACACAACTATCACCTTGCTCTCAGGCTAGCCTACTTACAAGCCTTGTTCTAACTTTACAAATCCACAGCATATACATTCATTTTAGGGGTGGATATACTTTAGTTCTTAACAGCTAAATGCTTGAACAAGAATGGAGATTGTTTGGACTTAGGAGGATGATGCTGCCCATGAAGTGTTTCAGTTATCTGTTTGAGGAACCTGAGTTTGACACTGAGGTTGGCCCATATTAGTTATCCCAGTTCTGTGGAGAAATACGACTTTTCTAAACTACCACTCTGTTCATGTCAGACCCTCCCACTGTCAGAGCCAATCGGCAGGAACTTGAGTTCCTATTTTATTTACTGGACAATAATAATCTTAGTGCTAGTGATCAAAAGATCCTTAAGTCAAATTAGACCAGTGAAAGCCTCTTCATACCAGCTCTTATGTCTTTATTTTCTGTGCCCCTCCCCTCTAAATTTGTTTTAAAGTATTTTCTTTTTGACATATCCAGATTGTTTAGGGTTAGCTTTTACTTTCTGTGTCACAGTAGTACAATTTTCCATTTCTTAGGAGAGTTGCCATTTAGGTGTGCAGTAGTATTTAGGAATCAAGATCTGTGTGGAAGGCAATTATAAAATG
The DNA here is from genome assembly GCF_903995425.1 of Onychomys torridus. NCBI lineage: Eukaryota > Metazoa > Chordata > Mammalia > Rodentia > Cricetidae > Onychomys > Onychomys torridus. The sequence goes on from NC_050461.1 coordinate 61,313,753, forward strand.
TTAAAATCATAGTTTAGTTTTAACTGATCAAACTTTGTCTAAACTATTGGATTCCAGTTAATAATAATGCAATATGAAATCAAAACAAAAAGAAGTCTTTAAAAATAAAGACTGATTCTATTAAGTTGCTGGCCACACAGAATTACTTCATTTGACTTTAAGGCAGTTCTTTAACTATGGGGATTAGTTTTGAAAATGAAAAGAAGGCAAAGAAAATACATTAGTTATCATTAACAATAGTGTTATTCATCTGAAATTGATTAATAGGATGTGTATGTGTATATGTGCATGCATATATATCTTCCCCTGAGATAAAACAAGTTATTATTGTCATTTAGAATCAGGAAACTCAACTGAAATGATATAAAACCAAAGGCGTTAAAAGCCCTGTAAGTTTGAATTAGAGGTGCTAGCACAAATTAGTTTATTTCCCCTGAAGCTATACATGCTGTCGTCCATTCTGTTAAATATACAGTGACAAGTACATAGTTGTAGGCTTACCTCATGCTTGAATTCTACTTAATTTTTGATGAAATAACTCAGTTATAGCTTGAGGCAAGAAATATACAAAGGGAGCCTGATATGATACATTTTGCCCTATCAGAAAACAAGTCAGCTGCAATAATTTTGTTTGTATAATGTTCAAGTTAGGGTAAACATTTATACCATGAAATATTTACCATTTATGTTGAATCATTGAAAACATCTTTTTTTCCTTGCTTTTTGAAAAAAAAGTATATTATTGTCACCCTATTATATGCAGTTGGACACCAGAATTTATTTCTGCTAAAACTTTCCCCTTCTTTCCCATCTTGGGATATTCTTTATTCCACTAGAGAACAATTCAATAAGCTACTTTGGATTTTGATACCAAAGTTAAATACTTCCTAATAATAAGTATGCTCTATTACTGAAGCAGGAACAGGAATCTGTAATAGAGCCTCTGCCCTAAATTCCATCATTTTGGAGACAGTATATTAGGTCTCAAATCGTAACCAAGGATGTCACTGAACTTCTGCTTTGGCAAAAATAAGCACCCCAAAAGTAGCAATCTAAGACCTTCCATCTTCTTAATTTTTAACAGTACTTTGTATTACGTGTCCTTTACCGCACCTGGTCATGTTGAGATCAGCTCTTATAAACATATAAGCAGAGCACAGGAAATTGCTTATCGATACAGAGCTACCTCAAGGTAGAAGAAATTCAGTCCCTCCAGGCCTGATATATGAGTGGTTCTCAGTAAAGTTATTTGAATTAATGATTTTCTTATCTGGTGAATTAATAGAGAAATAAAATGGTCAGGAAAAAAAAAAAAAAAAACAACTTCTCTGATGGCATTGCTACAGTTTGTCTCCAGGGGTTCAAGTACAAGGACATTTCCTCCTTTTTATTAAAAAGACACTTAATGATATCTGGGGGCCTCAACTATATTTTGGGGAGGGAAATAATGGTAGGAAAGGTGGGGAATGGAGAGAAAAGAAGACAGCAATATTGGTGGAAACATCATTGAAACCATAACTCTCACTAGAGACAAAGTTTTGCTTTGTGTTTCTGGGAAAAAAATTCTACTACATTTTCAGAACAGATATATTTGTTAATTTTAGCATATATTTAATTTGTAGAAAAATCCATTTGGCAACTTGTATTACTCTGTTTTACAAATCTGGGGAAAGATAGCTTCTAGTGTAGGCTGTCAGTAAGTTGTGCCACCTGGTGGAATTCTTGAGAATTACCGAAGGCAGCCTCAGCCTCCCAAGTGCTGGAATTGCAGGCTTGCATTACAAAATTGCTGGAAATAATCTTGAAAAGAAGTAGGAACCAGAAATGGGCACATTTTCTACCCACTGCAGTAAGAATTCCCAACATGTTAATTTCTTTACATAGTTCCTAACTTAAACTGTTAGAGCTAGTCTCTTAAAGGGCTTTTGTACTATGACTTAAACATCTTGTCTTCCCAGTTTCTAGCCCAGGATCCTGTACTTGGTAGGCTTGGCACATTATATTTGAGGGAGATTATAATCTTACATGTATGTATGTATGTATGTATATCCATTACTATAAATTAACATTTCTCTTTGTATTTGGCCACAGATAATTGCAATGTTAAACTGTATGTCTGGCTTTCTGCTGAAAAAGTTAAATTCCTGTTGAATTTTGCTTCAAGTCTTTCATTTTTAAATTGTAGCCAGTCAGAAGATGACTCTGGGTCAGCATCAGGCTCTGGATCTGGCTCAAGTTCCGGCAGCAGCAGTGGTGGAAGTAGCAGCCAGTCTGGGAGCAGCGACTCTGATTCTGGGTCTGACTCAGGAAGTCAGTCAGAGTCTGAATCAGACACATCCCGAGACAACAAAGTCCACGGAAAACCACCAAAAGTTGACGGAGCCGAGGTAATTCAGTTTAAAGCAGGATTTTATTTTTTTATTGCTTTGGAAAAACATATGCAGTTGACATTACTTGTATTATAGTTTTTAGGAAAAAAATACATTTATTTTTCATGGATCAGAAGCTGTCGCCATATATCTTAACTAACAGGATTAAAAGAAGTAAATGGCTATAAAATACCTACATACACAAGGGAAACATTTTCTGCCTCTTTAAGACAGAATTTGAATTTTGTGACTGAGCTGTCATAGGCTGGGAGTCCAGCAGTACAGTACAGCCCTTGCCTAACGTACATGAAACTCAGAGTTAGTTTCTGGCACCACAAACACCAAATGATAGAATGGAATTTCTTGGGTAGAAGTAAATTACGACTGCTTGAGGTAGTCTTGTCAGGCTTGCGTGGTCTGCCCTCAAGGTCTACAGAAAGGGTGCTGATGGCTAATAATAGCAGGAGGACTTGACAGAACTGTTCACTGGAAGTTACTGGTAGGATAGACCAAGGTTGGAAATCAGCAGATTACTCACTGCAAGATAACTAAACTTGCCATACTTGATGGCAGTGCATGCTGCATCACTCAGAGTACCAGTATCTGGTGAACTAAGATGCTTGGGTCAAAAGTATAAAACATGTGCAGCTTTGTTAATGGAGAGCCGCCCCCCCACCCCATTGCCTTCCAAAAAGGGTCAGAGTGCATGCATGAGCAAAAACTGCTTAGTGACATGGTTTATATTTTGACCCTGGCTTTTCACCTTAACATAACACAGGAGAAAATAGGTAACCACACTGTGAATAGGAATATCACATTACCACTTTGTTTTGTAATATAATATTTGAAGCACCAAGAGCATGATGGTTATTACATACAAAATCCAACATGCCGTAAGTTTCACTTGAAACTCTGCATTATATTTCATTGTATTGTAGGGACTAGCATTTATATAATAAATGAGAATAATTTACTTTGAGGGGTGTAAATGTTAGAACTATAGTTTTTAACCACATTTCAGCTCTCCCTGGTTTATGTTTCTGGCACAGTTTTGGAAATCTAACCCTAGTATTCTGGCCGTTCAGAGATCTGCAGTGCTTAGTAAGAAGCAGCCACAACAGCAACAGCAGCAGCGCCCAGCTTCATCTAACAGCGGGTCGTCAGAAGAGGTGAGTTCATTGCTGACTCCTCACTAGATACGGTTGCTCTGAATGAACGGAGTCCCTGTGTTTACATACATGCATCAAGAGTCTTGGCATATAGACATCTTTTTCTTTTTCACCAATATTCCTACTTTCAAAGGTTAATAACAAACAGTTAGTGGAGAGTTTCTGTGCATTTGCTTATCACAGCCAAACAAATAAAATAGCTAGGTTTGGTGGTGCCTGCCTGCTGTGCCAGCTCTCAAGAGGCCGAAGCAAGATGGATTATAGATTAGGAGCTTGAGACCAACCTACCATACCTAGGAAAACATTCTTTCAGGATAGGAACTAGAAAAGCCAAAGGTGAAATTTCAACAAATATAAATTATTTGAAATAAATTTATTTCAAGAAATAAAATTAAATAGGCTGAATTGTCGTGATAGTGTGTGTCTATAATTTTAGAACTTGTGAGACTGAGGTACAAAGTTTGTGACATGGAGGCCTTTTCTCAGTGCCCCACCTCCAATATTTTGTGTCCATACGTAGAGGCACACATATTTCAGTGGATAAAGACATGCTAGTTTTGTACAGTGAGTCTGGACTTGTTACTTAGAATACTTGTGTGTTTTCTTGGTTTAGTTTCTGTTGTAATAAACACTGAGCAAGAGCAGCATGGGGAGAGAGGGTTTATCACACCTCACAGTCGTCATGAAAGGAAGTTAGGGCAGGAACCTGGAGGCAGGGATTGAAACAGGCTGTGGAAGAGTGCTGCTGCTTAGTGGCTTGCTCTTCAGGCTGACAGTTCAGCTACTATTTTTTTTATACCTCCTAGGACCTGCCATGGTGACACCACATGTGTCTAGGCTAGGCCCTCCCATATCAGTCCTTACTCAAGATGTTCCTCAGACTTGCATGTAGCAATCTGATGGAAGTGTTTTCTCAACTGAGGTTCCTCTTTCCAATTGACTCTAGCTTGTGTTAAGTTGGCAAAAAGTAACCAGCACACATGTGTACTCATTCTTCACATGGTACCTTAATCTGAAGTATTCCCAGTTGTCATGTGTTGTTGGAATTTATTAATATTTAGTCCATATACAATATAGTACTATAGACATATCCTACTATGGATTCCTTTACTCTCTGTCAGTGTACATATTGTATTTATTTGTGTATTCTAGTGTCAATATACTTAAAGGAATTTTATTTTATTTTATTTTTTTTTACAAGATTACTGGCATGCATGCCACTTATTTGGGCAAGATTTATTTTTTATTTATGTGTACATGTCTTAGTTAGGTTTCTGTTGCTGTGATAAAACACCAAGACCAAGGCAACCTATAGAAGGCTTATTTGGGGCTTACAGTTGCAGAGGGACAAGATCCCATCACCATTACAGTGGAGGAGCATGACAGTAAGCAGGCGTGGCACTGTGTGTGTCTGTGTCTGTCTGGGGATGCACAAAGAGGCTATGGAAGGTTGCCAGGTCTCCTTGTGCTGGAATTACAGGCGGGTGTGAACAACCTCATATGGCTGCTGGGAACCAAGCTCTGGTCATCTGCAAGAGCAGCCAGCACTCTCAACTTGTCTGTCCAGTTCCAGAATTTTTATTTTTAATTACTACATAGAAATTGTACATGTTTTGGGGGAGACACCATGACTACCAGTATCATACTATAGTACCTGGCCTTGTGCTTAGGGAAGCACTCTATCTATTATACCTCACTGCAGTCTGTCCTCTGACATTTCAGTGCATGTACACACTGTAGTAGACAAAGGTTCTTGGAATGCCTGTTACCTCACACATGCATTGTTTTTTTGCATTGGGAACCTTCAGAATCTTCTCTACTGGCTACTTTAAAATGATTAGTTGTCATGAACTGTAGCTATCCTGCGTAGCATCAGACTCTTATTCAGCCATACCCTGTACCCATTTAACCATCTTCTTTCTAGCCCTTGGTTGATCCTCGGCACTGAAAACCACTGTTTTCTTTTTTTACTTCTCTGGAAGCAGCTTTTTAGCTTTGACTATACATGAGAACATGCAGTATTTGTTTTTTGTATCTGAGACATTTCACTTAAGCTAATGCACTACACTTCCATGTATGTTGGCCACATAGGACTGCATTTCCTTACTTTGTATGGCCGAATAGTATTACCTTGTGTGTACATAACCAGTTGTTTCATTCGTTTATCAATGGATACATTTCATTTCATGTATTGGCTATTGAATTACCCCAAATTATTGAAATCTTATGAGAATAAAATTTAAAAGAATAAACATGTTTCTATGTGTTGACAAGAATACCTGGATGTTTCTACAAATACAGTTAAAAAAATACCAATTCAAGATGTTTTTGAATCTGTAATGTGCAACAGTAATTAATGATATCTACGTGTGAATTTTTACAAAATGCTGATGTTGTCATACTCAATTCCATTGTCTTAATTTGTAATAAGGATGCTTTTAACATGAAACAAAAAAGAGAAGGCTTAACAGGTATTGCTACAAAATGAATGTTAACTAGCATAGCAAGTGAAACTTTGCTAACTTGGTTAGATTCGACAGTGGTGACTGTCCCTGTCCTTGTTCTTTGTAGGACTCCTCTAGCAGCGAAGACTCAGAGGACTCCTCCAGTGAGGTCAAGAGGAAAAGGCATAACGAGTATGTATTGTATTCAGCTGATGGTTTTAATGCTGGGGAAATACTATCGTTTTGTATTTCTTCTTTTGTGAATTTCCTATCCAAAAGTCGTTTTTGAAGTTCTTAGTTCATGGTGTTTTCAAAGTTAATTTAAGCCACTGTTGTAACATTTGTCCTTTTATGACCAGCTGAGGTCTGTTTTATGCCAGCTCTTATCTGTTGTGACCTCTCCATCCCTATATATTTGTGAAGTAAAGATCAACTTTAAATGATATCAAAATATTGCTTTCCAGATATTTTTATAGCTTGGGAGAAAAGCATGTAAGATCGTAGGATAATTGATTGACTTGGTTGTTGTGTTAATTACTCATACAGTTCATCTACACATGAAGTTCACTTCTTCTGTAGAACTCATTTAGAAACTCATTATAACTTCCACAAAATCTGACCCAGAAAGCAGTAACAATACTTTTTCACTTTAGATCCATTTTTACTGGTTTGGTTTTTCATTCTGATGTTTTGACCGAGAATTTTCTATTTGTCTTGGGTATTCTGAATATTTACTTTGTTCTATGCATGTTTTGATTTATTATTTTTATCACAGGCTTTATATGTTTATCATCTTAAGATTCATACTTTTTAGTTTATGAAAATTCTGTTTTTGTATCTTTGGATATCTCTGTTTCTCTTTGACCTGTCTCATAGTGTGCCCATTACTAGGTGTGTTTTGGATAATCTAGTTCTACTCTATAAGCCTTACTATGTTATGTTTTGTCTTTGTCTTGATGTGTTGCATTGTGTCTAATTTCTTCAGATCGGTTTTATAGATTTGTATGATCAAACATAAGGCTATACACATGCCACAAAAGCACTGACAATTGAACTACCCTGTATTCTAGTTTCAGTGAAAACTCTATGTTGTATTTTCAACTATGGTGCTTCTGAGCTATTGAAATCTTCTTTCGAGCTGTTAATTTCTCAATTAGCGTAGACATGCACATATAATAAGAAACAAGTAATTTGATGTGTAGACTTGATTGGGTATAAAAATTAAAAATTACATTGAAAATTTTATTTGGAAGACTTTTTTCCATGTGTCCTACATAATACTCCTTTGAGTGTCCATGCTCTAAAAAGACCTCAAGATAAAAATAATTGGCTTCTTCTATGTGTTTTCATAATCTGTTAACTTCATCATAGTCACAGTTGATGTAGCATATATCAAGCAGTGGGACAAAAACATGACCTGACTTAGGATAGAGTGCAGGTTGTATATTGTTACCATATGCTTGTGGCTGGAAGTGTTTCAGGTTTTAGAATTTAGCAAATTTAAGGATATTTGCATATGCATTACCTCTTGGGTACCCGTAACCTTAGCTCCAAATCTCCAAAATCTCAAATCTGAAACTTTTCAAAAGTTTCAAGATTTTAGATTTTCATATTAGGGATACTCAAGTATAATAATGTAATATGTATTTTCATCTGAACTTTATATAATAATTGTAAAATATTAACATGTAGACCCAATATTTTTCTGTACATGTTGATTGAAAAGAAACTAAGTAGACTAAAACAGGGAAGATAAAGGTCATAAAGGTCATTATTCATTGAATGTTGGTTGAGTTGATACTGTTGGGAGTGATTTAGTGTCTGTTTTACATTCTTCTATAATTAAGTTTTTTTCTTACAGAACATGTACTTTTATTTAAAAATCAGTTTAGGGGTTGGAAAGATGGCTCAGCAATTAAGAGCACTGGCTGCTTTTACAGAGGACAGTGGTTTAGTTCCCAATACCCATCCACATGGTAGCTAACAACTATCTGTAATTCCAGACTCAGGGAATCTGAGACCCCATTCTGGCCTCTGTGGGCACCAGGAATCCAAGTGGTGTACAGACATACACACATGTGCACAAAACACCCGTACACAGAAAAGGATGTGATTTTTTTTTTTTTTTTCTAGCCCATAAGTTGTTTGTTGTGTTTTCAGTACACTACAATGCAGAGTCCTCTTCCAGAGAAGGGTCTTCCAGAGGCAGGAATCTGTCATCCAGATGTGCAGGTGCTCACTTGTTTACATGCTTGGTTGGAATCTTGCCCTTGGGCTGCTCAAAGTCCTGATTCCCCAATGTGTAGACAAAACAAAACACTGCCAGTGGCTGCACCACTGTGCAGTATGCACTTGATGAATGCAGCTCGGTGTGGCCGGGTCACCTAGACTTCATCAGCCACGCCACGCCACTTCTATACCAAAAGGATGTGGTTTTTAGAAATTACAGTCTTAAAAAAAAATGAGAGGGGTTGGTCAGAATCCCTTTTGTTTTTTAAAGAGCAGTGTAGCATACAAACCTGTAACTATTTGTTCATATAGTATTCTTTCATTTGAGGTTTAAATAATCAGTGAAACACCGTGGTATTATAGAGAAATATTTACGAAGTACTTCTCATTGTTATTCTGCTGACATTTAGTATTTTCAGTGTGGTTCAAAGCAGTAGTTTTCTTTATAGTCAATGGAATAATAGAATTTAGTTAGTTTTGATCATGCGTGTATTTTAGTAATGTAATTTACTTATTAATATCTAAATAAAAATATTTTATGTACAGTGAAGATTGGCAAATGTCTGGGTCAGGATCTCCATCTCAGTCTGGTTCAGATTCAGAATCTGAGGAAGAGAGAGATAAAAGTAGCTGTGATGAGACAGAATCTGACTATGAGCCAAAAAACAAAGTCAAAAGCAGAAAACCTCAAAGTAGGTGAGTATACTAGTCTGTGTTTTGAAGCTAAAAAAATCATCCTTTAGGGAAGGGTTTTTTTTTCTTTCTTTCTTTCTTTTTTTTGGGTATAGTTTCTTAAAAAAAATTTATGTCAGTGTTTCTGTAAACACTTGTTATTATTTCTCCTTCTCTCTCCAGATCTAAGTCAAAAAGTGGGAAAAAAATTCTTGGACAGAAAAAGAGGCAGATTGATTCATCTGAAGATGAGGATGATGAAGATTATGATAATGATAAACGAAGCTCTCGCCGCCAGGCCACAGTCAATGTGAGCTACAAGGAGGATGAGGACATGAAGACAGACTCCGATGACCTCCTGGAAGTCTGCGGAGAGGATGTTCCTCAGCCTGAGGAAGAGGAATTTGAAACAATAGAAAGGTTTATGGATTGCAGAGTTGGGAGAAGAGGAGGTATGTTTGCAAAAAAACATTGTATGGTTTGTTTATTCAAATATTTATCAGAGTAAAGGACAGTATTTCTTAAAGACTTTGCAGGTTTGAAAGCAAAGAAAGTGAATTTTCTTCTAGAACTCAGGTTGTTACCTTAGTAGCCAGGTTTCTGCCTGCAGAGCCGTCCATCATCACTGCCTCTTTCCTGTTTTGAAAGGGATTGAAGAGGGATTGAAGTAGATAGTTTTCACTTCAAAATTTTGAATGTCCTTTATTTATAAGTGACATTTTTCCATACTTTTTTGTATTTAATAGTTTGCTTATCTAATGCGTGGTTTTGTACACATACTCTTGAAACTTTATATTTGGAAGAAAATAACCCTGTAACCATATTACGTGGATTTTTGTTTTGTCTTTAGCTACTGGTGCTACGACAACCATTTATGCAGTTGAAGCAGATGGTGACCCAAATGCAGGATTTGAAAAAAACAAAGAGCCAGGAGACATACAGTATTTAATAAAATGGAAAGGATGGTCCCACATCCACAACACTTGGGAGACAGAAGAAACTCTCAAGCAGCAGAATGTTAGAGGGATGAAAAAATTGGATAATTATAAGAAAAAAGATCAGGAAACAAAACGATGGTAAAAAAATGCCTTTTTTTTTTCTAGTAGTTGAAGATTACAGTTAACTAAGCTTTTTGGTATTAAGAAATACATAACTAAGAATAAAATGGTAGCCTCAAATATTTATAGTCTATATTACCTCTCTTATGGTGAAATTCATGTCTGAACTTTCGTAAGAATCACAGACTGTTTTGTACTCCCAGAAATTTGTAAATTTAAAAATTCATGATGTTGGTCTGGGTGTATAGCTTACTATTAGAATGCTTGCCTAGAATGTGCAAGGCCTGGGTTCAGTCTCTAATTTGCCAAAGAGAAGGAAAAATTACTAGTAATGTTTATAGTTTCTTCATTGTTCAGACTTGGTTTACTCCATTAATGGGTACAATGGGAGCTTGTCTAAGAGATAATTATCAGTGCGATAAAGTTATTTAGAGGAACATCTGAAGTCTGTTGTTGCCTTAAAATTTTTCAGGCTGAAAAATGCTTCTCCAGAAGATGTGGAATATTATAATTGTCAGCAAGAACTTACAGATGATCTACACAAACAGTATCAGATAGTGGAGCGTATAATTGGTTAGTAGTAAATAAATTTGATAAACCGTTATCTGTTTGGTGTTTTTTTGAGAGGGGTCCCATTATGTTGCCAGGGATGATCTCCATCTCAGAATCCTTGTACCTCAGCTTCCTGAGTCTCTGGGATTGCAAGTGTATACTCCCAAGGCTGCCTTCAGACTTTTTATCTTGCTTGAAGTCATGTAAGCAAACATCAGAAGTTTACTGTTTACACATAAAATAGAGTAGCTTGGTTTTATCAAGATAAAATATTGTAATGTAGATGATCTGTTTTCACTTGTGTAGCCTTTCTTGGGTATTCCTCTCATGTAATTAATAAAATGAATGCCTGATTCATCTCACAGCTCATTCCAATCAGAAGTCAGCGGCTGGTCTTCCTGATTATTACTGCAAATGGCAGGGGCTTCCGTACTCAGAGTGCAGCTGGGAGGACGGGGCTCTCATTTCCAAAAAGTTTCAGACATGCATCGATGAGTACTTTAGCAGGAATCAGTCAAAAACGACTCCTTTTAAAGACTGCAAAGTGAGTACGGCATTTTAAATTAATGCAAATGTGTTAAGTTATAAGCCTTTATAGAGACTTGAATCCTGATGTCAGATAGGCTGAAAGAGTACTTAGTTGGGTATGCCTTTTAGAGAAACAGATTCCTCTAGTGGCACTATGTTTAAAATATGGCAGATTGGTGGTAATGATGATGGTGTGGGGAAACTGAATAGAGGACATATCCCTTGAAGTTGGAAGTGTATGTTGTGTTAAAAGCAGCAGATATTGTTGCTGAAAGTAAGAGCAGAGTCATAACATACTCATGAGAAGCTAGGACTACCTTCCCCAGCAGTTTTGAAACTTAAGTAGTTTACATAAAAATATTAGTGTTAGTTTTAAAGTCTGGATACTACTCACTTTATTACATTGGAGCAATGGTTATGAATGAATTTGTGTTTCCTTCCTTATGAATGAAGTACTTGACCTGTGTATACTGTTGGGAACTGACTGAATTTCCTTAGTAATTTTTTTTGTTTAAAAAAAGACAAAACATTTTACTCTACATTCTTGCTGGAATCATAGAAAGTAGCCATGTACAAATGCATCATCAGATACATATGTATCTCTGGGAGATGTGGAATATTATTACCAGCAAGAACTTAGAGGTGATCTACAGAAACAGTATCAGATAGTGAGTGTATAATTGGTTAGTAGTAAATAATTTTGATGAAACTTAACTATTTTTGAGCTAGGATTCTATTATCTTGCCCATGCTATTGTAGAGCTCAGGATCCTCATGCCTCATGTTTTTAGAAATAGTCTTCTCTGTCTTATCTATTGAGTTGGGGGATTATGGGTGTATACCATTGGACTTGACTTCTCAGACATTTTGAATCAGAGAACTGTGAAATGAATGATTTGAAATAAATGTTAATTTTTATGGTGAAAGATAGGCTAAAGGAGGGTTGGGGATTTAGCTCAGTGGTAGAGCGCTTGCCTAGCAAGCACAAGGCCCTGGGTTCGATCCTCAGCTCAAAAAAAAAAAAAAAGATAGCTAAAGGACATACATTGTTTTTGATGATTGTATATTAAGTAATTCTACATATTGATATTTATTCTGATCAAAGGTATTGAAACAAAGACCAAGATTTGTAGCTCTGAAGAAGCAACCATCCTACATTGGAGGACATGAGGGTTTAGAGTTGAGAGACTATCAGTTGAATGGTTTAAATTGGCTTGCTCACTCTTGGTGCAAGTAAGTGTCTTCTGAGTTATTTACATACATTAAAAGAATGAGACTTCCCTATCCTCACAGGTTACTAAGTCCTTTCTTTAAATGTTAAACCAATTATCAGTTTTCTCTAATGACTACTTAGGGGAATCAGATTTCCACAAGCTGAAACACTGTAGCAAAAATGTTTGCTTGAGGTTTGGTGTGTAGGGAGCAGCACAGGTCTGGTTTGGGGTCTGCGGCAGCATCATAGGAACATGATTTCACTTCATTGTGTTCATGAAGGCATGTCAGACTTAGTCTTTCAGTGGAGCCGGTGAACTGATGACAACCAAAATTCTCAGTGGAAAGTGTTTTGAGAGTTTTTAGGATCTTTTCACATCCTTTAGATTCACAGCCCTGACTCCAGGATGTTAATGGTTTCTTGACGGCGAGACTCAGAGCTAAGTTTATTACAGTCCCTTAGATTGGCTGCATAGACAGTGCCCTAAAAATTGGTCAGAGAGGTAAGAGGTTTACAATATATTGCCCTGATTGTTGATAAGTTACTTTCTTTTTAAAATTTTCAGTCTGCTCAAGGATGTGCTTTAGTTTTTGTTGTTGTTGTTGTTTTTCTGTTGGTTTTGAGGCAGGGTCTCATATGGTCCAGCTGACCTCAAACCCACTCTGCAGCCAAGGATGACCTTGGCTGATACTCCCCTTTCACCTCAGGTGCTAGGATTATAGGTGTACACCACCATGCCTACCTAGGGTAGAGATGGTTTCTGCACAGTATCATCATGCTTCCTTCACAAGGTACAGAGAGCTGCAGCTGGTAAAGGCAGGGGATGCCAGGTCCCTTACTGCTGTCTCATTGTCTGTCCATAGTGTACATAATGAGGAAGGACATGGATGGGATTAATGGTAACACCAGACAAGCTATAGGTGTAAGAATAGATTTTATAAATACATAATTTAGGGATGATTTCTGTTAATAAAGTTTGAGTTTAACTTATTTGATGATTACAATTTTTAAATGTTTTTATTCAACTGGAAAAATTGTTTATGTTGCCATCCATGCTATTCCTGCAATATTTCTCTGTTCCCTAGTTTTTTCTAATAACCACTCAGTCTTCCACCTTTCCCTGCTCCCTGTGGTCCCTATTCTTGAGTCCACAACTTTTTTGTGTGTGGTTTTTTGAGACAGGGTTTCTCTGTAGCTTTGGAGGCTGTCCTAGAACTCACTTTGTAGACCAGGCTGGCCTCGAACTCACGGAGATCCACCTGCCTCTGCCTCCTGAGTGCTGGGATTACAGGCGTGCGCCACCATGGCCCGGCTGAGTCCACAACTTTTTAGGTTGTAGTTTAGCTAAATTTTTTCACTTTTTTTCTTCCTAGATACTTTTTACTTGCTAACATATCTATGGTCTACTACTGGTAGATGAATTGCAATATTGGCTTTGTAATTAACGAAGAATAATAATATTTAATATTAAAACAAAATCTAGCCTTATATGTTAGTTATTCATTTTATGTTTCCTGTAATGTTACTGACACATGTATTAATATATATTGCTGATAAAATTAGTATATTGCATAAAACGCCTCTTAGAGTTTCAGTCTACACAACTTCATGTAGAGGGGGGCATATGGTATGAAAACAGTTCTTCATGAATTTAGATCCTTATTTATTGCATACACGGGTTTTTGTTTTTAACTTTGCAGAGGAAATAGTTGCATACTTGCTGATGAGATGGGCCTTGGGAAAACAATACAGACGATTTCGTTCCTGAACTACTTGTTTCATGAACATCAACTGTATGGACCTTTTCTGTTAGTTGTACCACTCTCCACGCTCACTTCCTGGCAAAGGGAGATTCAGACGTGGGCATCACAGATGAATGCGGTGGTTTATTTAGGTGACATTAACAGCAGAAACATGGTAAGCTGTTTTTCTATAAATTTAGAAGGGTAGACAAATTTATCTTAGTGTAAATGTTTTATCTTTTTTGTTTTATCTCCATACTTTCAATTCTAACATGTAATTAGCAACAAATAAGTGCCTACCACATGCTTAATTGGTTATAATAAAAATAAGGGTTGGTAGAGTGCTTGCCTAGGAAGTGCAAGGCCCTGGGTTCAATCCTCAGTTCAAAAAAAAAAAAAAACAAAGTTGTGGGGCTAGTGAGGTGAGTCAGTGGGTAAAGGTGACTGCCACCAAGCCTGATAACCTGAGTTTGATTCCTGGCACTCACAGGGGAAAAGGAGAAAGCTGACTCCCTTAAATTGTCCTCTGACCACTTGCTGCATACATACAGATATACAAAAACACAATAAATAAATATAATAAATTTGAAAATCATACCTGGTTCAAGTATAGTTGGATATATATATATATGTTATATGTGCTATATGTATATATATATGATATATATGTATGTTTACATGTATGCTATATATATAAACAAACACACACACACACACACACACACACACACACACACACACACACACACAAATACCCCTATACCTTTTTTTTGCCCAGGCTAGCTTTGAATTTAGAATCCTTTTGTCTCAGCTTCTCGTGAACTAGCATTATAGACATGTGCCACACACACATATCCAAGCACAATCACACATGGACATATTATGAATATATATGGATTATATTTTTCTTTTGTTGAAAATTTCAAATATTCATGAATAGTTTGCAGAGTGTAGTGAATATTCATATATACCCCTCTCAAGGTTTACCATTTTAACTGGTTGCTTATCTGTTTTCCATCTGTACTTCTATATATTATTCTCTTTGCAGTTATGTGAGGTAAACCTTAGATGCTATATTTCATCCATAAATGTTACTTGTAGTTGGTTGTTTTTTACTCTTTGCTCTTTGACTCTTTTGAGGAGGGGGGCGCCACTCAGCTCCAAATAAATTACACACAGAGACTTTTTCTTACTTATAAATGCCCAGCCTTAGCTTGGCTTGTTTCTAGCCAGCTTTTCTTAAATTATCCTGTCTATCTTTTGCCTCTGGGCGTTTACCTTCCTCTATTTCTGTATACCTTTCTATACTTCTTATTCCGTGGCTTGCTGTGTAGCTGGGTGGCTAGCCCCTGGAGTCCTCCTCCTTATCCTGCTCTGTATCTTTTCTTCCTAGATTTCTCCTCCTATTTTGTCTCTGTCTGCCAGCTCTGCCGATCCTCACTATTGGCTGTTCAGCTCTTTATTAGACCATCAGGTGTTTTAGACAGGCAAAGTAACACAGCTTTACAGAATTAAACAAATGTAACATAAAAGAATGCAACACACCTTTGCATCATTAGAACAAGTATTCTACAGCATAAACAAATGTAATACATCTTAAAATATTTCACAACAGTTACTAAGTTTCTCCAAATGTGGGGAACTTTACTTTAGTGAAAGGAATGTAAAAAAATTAGGTTTGCTCCCTTCTTTTAATAAAAGGTTTTAGTTCAGCATACCTAATGTTGGATTTTATAAAGAGTTGCTAACTTTTATCTTTTTGTGTGTATATTTTAAATGATTTTAATTCATTTTAGATATTTAAGTAGAAATATAATTTACTTGGTGGCTCTCTTATATTTGTCCTTAAAATTTCATAATAGATAAGAACTCATGAATGGATGCATCCCCAGACCAAACGGTTAAAATTTAATATACTTTTAACAACTTATGAAATTTTATTGAAGGATAAGGTATGTATTACTTATGTTAGTGTTTTCTGTTTAGTGTCAGTTTTTCTGTATCATGTGTTGTCAGAATGAAAGGATATTTAAGTCATAGAATAAGTCTGCAAACTGTAACCTTGGGGATTCTAATTTTTAAATGGCCATTGAGCTGAGAATGAATTTTATATTTTAAGAAGATTTTAGAGGAGTTCCTTAAAGGGTTGTATTGAAATGATGTAACCACGCACATTGGTCTTCAAAGTCTAAAATATTTCTTATGTCTTATTTTTAGAAAAAGTTTATCAATTCTTACTTAGGTGGAATTTGTTAGTGTAGTTTCATTTCTGTGACTTTGTACTGTGATAAAACACTGACCAATGACAATGTCCATTACCTTATGTCATCACAGTCATCCTAAAGGAAATCAGGGCAGAAGTTCATGCAGAGACGCTTGGGTGAAAGCATGGCAAAGTCCATTTGCTGGCTTGCTCTCAAGTTCATACACAGCGCAGGATCACCTACCTAGAGATGGTGCCACCTATGGTGGCCTGAGCACTCCTGTAGTAATTAGCAGCCAAGGCAAGCCAATAGGCCAGTCTGATCCAAACACTTCCTCAGATGACTCTAGATTGTATCATGTTAATCAGGACATTACCTAACAGTGTTAGTAAAACTTACATCAAATCTTTATAACTGTTGTCTCATTTAATTCTTGCCTGTTTGTATTTGCTATTTCTACTTTATTGAAAAGTCAGTTCTCAAAGAGTATCACGAACTTGTCTAAACACAGCTTTTAATAGCAGAATCAGGCTTGTCTCTGTTTCAAGTCTCAAGAGACCTAAATTCATGTATTAGAAAGCTGCTGTTTATAGAAGTCATATGATTAATTACACTCACTGGACCATGACACTGTTTGAAGTTGGCATTTATAGAGACCTTTGTTGGACTTAGGCTAAAAATTGTGAATAAAATTTGAGGTGATAGTATCAGCTTCCTTCCTTTTTGCTCATGTACAAGCTAATACAGACTGATAGTCTCCGTTTTCTATTGGTTAAGTTAGTCATGAGGAAATTTTATTTTGAATGGTAAGTTACTTGATCTGAGGATTATAGTTAAGTCTTGAAACATTCATTCATTCATCCATCCATCCATTCATTTAGGTTTTTTAAGAGACGGTTTCTCTTGTATAGCCCTGGCTGTCCTGGAACTCACTCAGAGATCCGCCTGCCTCTGCCTCCTGAGTGCTAAGATTAAAGACATGTTCTACAACACAACAGAAATATTTAAATGATAATTTCTAATTTTATTTATGCACTTTCTTATTTATTTTTTGGTTTTTTCGAGACAGGCTTTCTCTGTGTAACAGCCCTGTCTGTCCTGGAACTCTGTAGACCAGGCTGGCCTCAACCTCACAGGTTGGATTAAAGGCGTGTGTCACCACAGCCAGGTTTAGTTTCTAATTTTAATTTGCCTTGTTTAGTAATCTTGAGTTCAAATCAAATGAGAAAGTTAAGTTTGAATTCTTATTTCTCTAAATATATTAACTATTCTTTTGTTCATTTTAAGGCATTCCTTGGTGGTCTAAATTGGGCATTTATAGGTGTTGATGAAGCACATCGATTAAAAAATGATGATTCCCTTCTGTATAAAACTTTAATTGATTTTAAATCTAATCATCGCCTCCTTATCACTGGAACTCCTCTACAAAACTCCCTGAAAGAGCTCTGGTCATTGCTACATTTCATTATGCCAGAAAAGTAAGACAACCTGGGATATACATAGTTTTATATGCTTAGATTCAGTTGGGAAAAAATTTAGGTCATCAGGTTAATGATTTAAATGATGATGGGTCACAGATCATTAAAATTGAAAAAAAATGGGGTGGAATAATTTTTGGACTTGTAATTTGAATTTTTAAATTCTTAGACATAAATTGCAGTGTATACACTAAAAAGATGTTATGTGTTTGAGTGTTTTGTCTGTATATATATATGTGTGTGTGTGTGTGTGTGTATGTGTGTGTGTGTGTATACATATATATATGTGTGTGTGTATACACACACACACACACACACATATATATATATATGTATACCATGTGCATTCAGTGCCCAAGGAAGCCAGAAGAGGGCTTGATTTTTTTCCTGGAAGTAGAGTTACAGAACTGGAATGAGCTGCCATTTGGGCTCTGGGAATGGAACCCAGTTCCCATGAAGAACCAGCAAATTCTCTGACCTGCCGTGTCATCTCTTTAGCCCAATTAACTTTTAATTGAGTTTGCACATGTGCAAAATATACCTTGCTTGGAAAACTAGAATAATACTATTCTTTATATTTAATAATATCAGTTACACCCACAGAGTGTGCTGGGAATCTTACTTTGTAAATGAAAACTGGACCAGAAAAGGTTAAATAACTTGTCACAGGTCACATACACATTCTTTTCTCAGTATGTCTTGAACTTTACATGGTATTTTTGAGAAATATTTTAGTGACAACTATTTGTGTCCTTGAATTTAATTCAAGAATAGTAATTACAACTTTATTCATATGTATGTATATATGAATATATATGTAAGATATAAATTATTTATTCATTTCATCTTTTTGGTGGAATTCTGCAAGATGAGCCTCATACATCACACATGCTGTGGAAGCAGTCTATATGAGCTTTATCTCCAGCCCTTGTTTTGCTTTTTGTTTTGAGCTAGGGACTCCCTAAGTTGCTCAGGCTAGCCTTGAAGGCACTCTGTATCTCAGGTTGGATCATACATACTCACTCATATCTGCATATGTATACATACATACTCACATAAATATTTATATTTGTGTGTGCATATATAGAGGGACTTCTTGGGTGGGAAACTTTTAGAGGTGACTAATTTTAGCTCTAATACACAATTTTGCTAATTTTCAGTACCTGTTCTTTAAACTTTTTAGGTTCTCTTCTTGGGAAGATTTTGAAGAAGAACATGGCAAAGGCAGAGAATATGGTTATGCAAGCCTCCACAAGGAGCTTGAGCCATTTCTGTTACGCAGAGTTAAGAAAGATGTGGAAAAATCTCTTCCGGCCAAAGTTGAGCAGATTTTAAGAATGGAAATGAGCGCTTTACAGAAACAATATTACAAGTAAGCTGAATACAGAACATTTAATTCAGAGTCACCTGTCTTTGTCCTTATGGTGTCCCACTCCCTCACAGCCAGGGTCTTAGGGTAGTAGCAACTCAGACAATTTCAGAATAATTAGAATAATGGTTAATTAGTAGGTAGCTTTAATGCTGGGTCCAAGATTAAAACATTGTCTTAGAAGATTTATTTTTATGTATCTGAGTCTTTGCTTGCATGTATGTATGTGTATCATTTACATCTTGGGGCCTACAGAGGCCAGAGTAGGTGCATAGGGTGCTCTGGAACTTGAGTCACAGAGAGTTGTGAAGTGCTGTGTGGGTACTGGGAACTGAACTCAGGTCCTCTGCAAGGGCAGCAAGTGTTCTTAACCACTGAGCCGTCTCTCCAGCCCCCAGGTTGTGTTTTTAACACATCATGGTGTGCTTTCTCAGGTTGCATACTTTTTTACCTTTCAACAAGCCCAGTGTGTTCAGTAATTGAGACAATGGACAGAAATGAGACAAAATTTTAACCTCTCTGTTTTGAAGAACATGAACAAGTCATGTTTTGTGTAAGTTCTTTGTCAAATTTATTTAGTGACTTTTCAAAGAATAAAAACAAAAATATGTCCTAACATCTATTCAAATATTTAATTGTACAAGGAAGTATTGCGACTATTGGGAATCTTTAACAGTTAAAATTTTTATGGTGAGAATTTGTATATATCATGCCCTTAAAAGTGGCTTTATTGAAGGTGTTATGGTGCACACTGATCAGACGTGGGAGGTTATCAGAGTCAGATTGATATTGCATGTCCATCCAGGTACGTAGAGAGTCCCAGGCAAGCCTGGGCTATTGCGCATGACCTATATTGAGAAGTACTCCCAGGTACCTACAACTTAGTTTGAGTTAATTAGCACTCTGGTTTCTTCTGTTTCTCCAATTACTTGTTCTTTTCACACATGTCAGAGGTAGGTTTTTTTAGCCATATTTTTTTATGTCTCTAATAATTTTTTAAAATAGTATTACCCCACTTGAAAATTTTAAAAGTTTTTGATGTCAGTGTTCAATCAGATTTTCCTGTGTTACTTCAGACTGTAAATTGTGCTTCATTCAGAAATGAATATTATCTTTCTGTGGCAGTTCAGTGCTGCATTTGTGGGCTCTCCTTCCTCTCTCTCTCTCTCTTTTTTTTCCCCCTTAAATTCCTTTGATTGAGGAAAACAGGTTTCTGGGTAAGCTTTTGTACAGTGTGGATTTAGCATAGTATATACTTCTGGAATGTTTAAAAATATTTCCTTTATTTCCTGTAGAGGTGCTTGTTTAGATTTGGGTGTTTGTTTATGGAGGGAATACTTTGTAATGGAAAAGGTAATATTCTTATTAAGTATTGTTTGTGGTTGTTGTTGTGTTTGGAAAAAATGGGAAAATTTAAAAAGTGAATTTGTAGAAGTTAAAAGGAGAAAGATATATAACCCCTGTAATTCTTTCAGTACCCATTGTTTATTATAAACTTATTCATCTTCTGGGTAGTTTCTTGTTATTATAGTAATAAAATATGGTTGTAAATTTTATATGTGCCTCCTGCTGGGGTGGTGGTGTGGTGGTGAAGACAGTTCTATCAGATGCCTGAATTAGCCTTGAACCTAGGTGAAAGATTGCCACAAATTTCTGTAAAAAGTTTTAGAGTATCTTAGCCGGGTGGTGGCGACGCACGCCTTTAATCCCAGCACTCAGGAGACAGAGGCAGGTGGATCTCTGTGAGTTCGAGGCCAGCCTGGGCTACCCAGTGAGTTCCAGGAAAGGCGCAAAGCTACACAGAGAAACCCTGTCTCGAAAAACAAAACAAAACAAAAAAAAGTTTTAGAGTATCTTCTCCAGAAAAGCACAGGGGAACTTGTAAATATAGTAAAGTAAGTTTTGAGCCTTTAAGACCTCTTACAGAATCAAGCTTTGCACATGGACTCTTCTTTGCTTCATAAGTTCAGGCAAATGCTGAGTAACCAGTAGAAAAGAAAGATAATAAAAGAATATCTAGATATTTAGGGGCTTGAAGTCTCTTTGAAAGCTAAATTTACAAGAAAGGAAGTTAATAATAGGTAACTAAAGTAGGTTTTGGTGAGCATTGTATGTAGTTTGAAGTATTTCCCCCTAAGTTGCATGTGCATTACATAATTACCATTTAGAGAGGGCAGTATGACAAAATGAAAAGATGTAGTTCTAAAAACTTGTCAGATGAAATGAAATTTGTAAGAAGATTGATACAGTGGACCATTCACTGCTCCAGAAAACTCAAGAAAAAAGAATTAATGTGTTTACTATGTAAAGCCTTTGTGTGTAGTTTATGGATCAGACAAGTTATGTGTTTTTTTGTTTTGTTTTGTTTTGTTTTTTAAGTCTTTTACATGAGGTTCAGTCCATCCTGTATCTAATCACGGGCGTCAGAATGGTGAAGTTTTGATTTGGTTCTAGTGTTGTTTTTTAAGCTTTCAGAATTTGTCTCGGTGATCTGCTGAACATTGTTTGTGTGACTTTTGTTTTTGAAGATGGATTTT
Source organism: Onychomys torridus (assembly GCF_903995425.1). Classification (NCBI taxonomy): domain Eukaryota; kingdom Metazoa; phylum Chordata; class Mammalia; order Rodentia; family Cricetidae; genus Onychomys; species Onychomys torridus. The sequence goes on from NC_050461.1 coordinate 61,335,316, forward strand.
AACTAGGAATTACAAAGCCCTCAGCAAAGGTTCCAAGGGCAGTACCTCAGGCTTTTTGAACATTATGATGGAGCTAAAGAAATGTTGTAACCATTGCTACCTCATTAAACCACCAGATAATAACGAGTTCTATAATAAACAGGAGGCCTTGCAAGTAAGAATTTTTAACTATTACTTTTGGTAAAGCAGAATTCTAAGAATATTTATTTCAGTTTTAGCTTAAAATGGCACAGTGATTTAATGTATTCATCAGAAGTTCTCTTTGACTAATGTTTCTTTTAAATAATAGTCTTGGTTATTTTTATATTTATGAAAGCTTTAAAGTTATGCTTTCTAAGCATAGTCTTCCAAGCCAGTGGGTTGTAGTGATTTATCAGACAAAAATCATTTAGTATGTCCTGGACTGATGTGGCTAAGTAGGACTGCAGATGGTACTCTAAAGGAGGGCTCATCTCCATAGATCCTACCCATCCATGACTGTTGGAAGACGTTTGTAATTCACAATAGTGCATTGAGGGGTGAGAATCCTTGAATTAAAAAGAATATGTTTGCTTGCTCTTTAAAGTATTGTTTGTTTAATTGCTTCTTTTTTTTTTTTTAATGTATGCTTGTTTTGTTAATATTTGGAGAAATAGTGAAGTGCCAGCAAATAGAACAAGGCAGTACCATTTTCCTGCTGAACAATAAAAGTGTAGTGCTGCATGGCTAGGTTGGTTTTAATTATGTAATAGAGTAAAATGGGAAAAGTCCTAGAAATTTTTGAGAGCTAAACTAAGTTTCTCTTCAGCATTTTGAAAAACTTAAGTTCTCAATTGGAAATAATTGGAGGAACTACATTATTAAGTACATGGTTAGGTGGAGCACTATACTGTTTATTTCTTTATCACATGTTGTAATAGTTTTAATTTATTGTTTCTTTAGCACTTAATCCGTAGTAGCGGAAAATTAATTCTTCTAGACAAGCTGTTAATTCGCCTAAGAGAAAGAGGCAACCGAGTACTCATTTTTTCTCAGATGGTGCGGATGTTAGATATACTTGCAGAATATTTGAAGTATCGTCAATTCCCCTTTCAAGTAAGCATTTCATTGTCTTTAAGTTTTGTCATGTTCTTGAGCTTATTTTGTAGAATTACTTTGGAGATTATTTTGCATATAAATTATATTTCTCTTAAACATATCTACTTTGCCACTGTTCTTTAAGAGTTTCATTTTTTTCACTAATTTTTATTTTAATTCTGTCTTATGTTGTATATTGTTAAAAGCTGGACTGAGGCAGTGTTTCTAGGTTAAGAAGCTTTGTGAATTAACATGAAGTCTGAGGAAGGAGAAGCCATCCTTGGATACACTGCCAGGATGGTGCAGGTTCTGATGATCTGTGTACTTGTGGTTAGTCTGATCCATAGTTTGCTGAATAAAACTAGAGAAGGGATCAGATCAAAGTAGGCTTACATCCTGTATGTCTGCTTAGAATTCATGTTGACATTTATTCAGTGGAATTAAAGCCTACATTGATGAGTGTTTTAATATTACAGTCAGGTCCTGTTTTCAGTACTTTATCTCTAATGATTTCATCAATTGTGTTTGAATGTGTGCTCAGGGGTGCTCTCATGGAGGCCAGATTCATTTCTTCTTCCACATTCATGTGGGCTTCAGTGGTTGGACTCAGGCCCCAGGCTTGCTTTGCAAACACCTGTACCTACCAAGTCATCTTACTACTTGGAATAGTACCACTAATATAGCAGATGTTCAGTATACACAGCTACTAAGTGGTATATATTTAATGTAGGCAGAAGAATCAAATGGTAACATGTACACAGTCTATGTGCTGTTGAAGCTTATGCTGTGGTATGTTACCAATTTTAAAGTGGAAATACTACATCTGTTATGTGTTGTGAAAGACAGTTACTGGGAGATATTAGTGCATAAAAAAAGTAGTAATTTAAGGGGAACAACAGTACCACCATTTGTAATTAAACAACTGTTTCGTGCTGTACCAAGTGGGAAAATGTACAGAAATTCATCTAAAAGCTCCTCCAGTCCTCTGCCCAGATTTCCTCTCATTCCTAGATTACTTCCCAGATGGAAATTTTGTTTTTGTTTTTGTTTGTTTTGTTTGTTTGTTTTTTTTGAGATAAGGTTTCTTTGTGTAGTTTTGGTGTCTGTCCTGGATCACAGAGATCTGCCTGCCTCTGCCTCCTGAGTGCTGGGATTTAAAGGCATGTGCCACCACTGCCTGGCTGGAAATATTTTTTAATTTTTTAAGCCATGTCAAAATAAATGATACATAAGCGTTCTAAGTTTTACAAATTGTAATTTTTATTTTAATAGAAAAGAAATGTGATTCTTATTTCAGGTTTGGATCTCTTCATTTGGGAGAAGGTTTAGACCACTTCTCACAAAACCACTGAGAATCAGTTCCTGAAATGTTTTTCTGGGGGCTGGAGAGATAGAAAAACAGAAGCCAATGAGGACACCTCCTGCTCTTTCAGAGGACCCAAGTTCAGTTCTTAGTACTCATTTTGGGTGGTTCACAATAAGTTGTATCTCCAGCCTTGTGGGATTCCACACCCTCTCTGCCTCTGAGGGAATTTCCTGCATGTATACATATACATAGTAAAAAGTAAAAGTGAAACAGTTTTTAAGAGTTAAAGTTACATTTATAATATAAAAACATTAGTAAAGTTCTCATAATCCTCTTGTTCTGTATTCAGGCTTGCCTTGCACTCACTGTGTGGTCGTGAATGACATTGCTTGTGTCTCCCTCAAGCACTAGGCATGTGCAGTCATGCTTGTTTTATGTGGTGCTGTGGAATGAACCCAGGGCCTTGTGCGTGCTAGCTACATGACCACCATGCTTTCTACTTTTTTTCTTTGGCCTTGAGCAAGATCCTCCCACTTCAGCATCCTAAGATGCTCCAGTGGTCCCAGGCATCTTCAAAAATCAGTGCTGGGGGCTGGAGAGTGCTCAACAGTTCAGAGCACTTGCTGCTCCCGGAAGACCTGAGTTGGTGCTAGCACACAGACAAGCGACTCCTCACCACAGGAAGCCCCCACTGATTTAGCATCTTCTGGCACACAGACCTACACACTCACACACAACTAAAAATAAAAGTAATCTTTAAAAATTGTAGCTTTAACATACATTATCTTTTCATTTTCCAAGAAAGTCTAACATCAGGAAAGTGCTGAGGTCTGGGAACAAAAAGGCAGTGCTACAGGGCTCAGTGCCAGGAGGTGGGAAAGTAGAATCTGAGTGCTCAGTAGCTTTGGTAACAAATGGAAGGAAGCAGATAGTAAGTTGTCAGTGTGAGAAGCAGAGACTATAGGAGTGGAGGAATGGAATATATGTAAAATTAAATATGGTTGAAAACTCTGTTTTGAAAGGACCTGTTTTGCTGGGCATGTTATTGCACACCTTTAATTTCAGTACTAGGGAGGCAGAGGCAGTCAGATAGATGTGAGTTTAAGGTCAGCCAGGGACAAACAAACAAGCAAACAAAACACCAAACTTCTTCTTACCTCTACTCTGTTTGAAACTTAACTAAGTCATACCCTAGATTTCAGTTTGATTGGTTTTTGTTTAACAGATTAAACCCTCAAAAAGTAAAGCTTATCAAGCAACCAAAAAATGTACTGCTACTGTGTTTGCGCTTTGTGACACTGGGGTCAAAGTCAGTGTCTTGTACATACTAGGAAAGTGCACTTCCACAGAGCCACACTCCCAGAAACCTAAAACATTTTTGTATGTATTTTGTATTATAATATCTTAACAAATTTTTGTCTTTACTGTCATAGATAGTCTTAATTTTTTGTTGTTGGTTTTGTTGCTGGTTTACTTGGTTATTCATCTTGATTTTAAGGAGAATTTCTTTAGACTCCCCCCTAACTCCATTCCCCCCAGCTGAGGACTGAACCCAGGGCTTTCTCTGCTACTGAGCTAATTCTCCAACCCAGCTTTTCATTTCTTAAGCAGTCATTATCTCTGAATAATGTTTTACATTTGTGCCAATCCTTAGAGCTATTTTTTTCCTGACAGTACTGAAAATTATAATGGTCCAACAATGATTGTAACACTGGTTATGAGTAAATTTCAGCATATTAATTTTTTTCTTGTTATCAATGGAGAGTTAGTACCAAAATGATTATTACATGTTATCAGCGGTTAAAAAGGTAAATGCCAGCAAAGCAGAGCTTGGCATCTTGCTTCCCAAAATGGTACTTAATGTGCCACTTGTAAGCATGGCTCATGGGCAGCAGCAGATGGAGCTCAGATGATAAAGTGCTCGCCATACACTTGTGAGGCTCTGCACTTACTCTTCAGTGTTGCAAAAACAGAAAAGAAAATGGATGGATTGGAGTAGCAAGTTAGTTCTAGTGTACGACCAATGGGTACTTAGGTAACAACCCCCTTCCCCATGCCAGGGATTGACCCAGAAGCCTCATATGCATTAGACAAATGCTCTCTGCTATGAAGTCACACCCAAGCTCAGTAGTAGCTGATGTTTAGTAAATGCTTCACTGACTGCTGTGCTGTGTTCTCTCTGGCCCTGCTGTGCTGCCAAAGAAACAGGGAAGGGGGAATTGAATCACTTGCCTGAGCTGAAGAAGCCACTCCTGGAGGCTGCCTGACCAGATTCCACCAGGCCTGTGAAACTGGAGCACTTGTCAGAATTAGCTAGATAGTGTTTGCTGAACTCTAGCTGTAGGGTTTCTGGTTCAGAAGATCTGGGTTGGGATCTGTAACTACAATTTCTTTGTTCTCAGGTGGTTCTAATGCTCTACCTAGTAAGCACACTGGACTTAGTGATTTTAGTTGTTTAACATTTGACTGGTTTATGAAGTATTTTAATTTGTTTTGTTCTAGAGATTAGATGGATCAATAAAAGGGGAGCTGAGGAAACAAGCTCTAGATCATTTTAATGCTGAGGGATCAGAGGTATGAATGCTTTTAAAATTATACATTTTGTTTTAATTATTTTATTTTGCTTAGTCATCATATGTCCTTTATTTAAATTTTTATTTTGTGTGCATTGGTGTTTTGCCATGGGTGTCAGATCTTCAGGAACTGGAATTACAGACAGTTGTGAGCTGCCATGTGGGGCTGGGAATCGAACCTGGTTCCTCTGCTTCTAACCACTGAACCATCTCTCCAGTCCATGTCCTTTGTTTTTGAAAGAGTTGGTGCTGGCCTGCTTTCACTAGTTTTTAAGTTTGTAGTTTATGCTAAATCTGACCTGTCACTAATATTTTAACATAGTTAATTTACTTCAGTAAAAATTAGCCTTCTATCATTAGAATTTGTTATGTGACTTGTATTTTTTAAGAAAAAAATTACTCCTATTTTAACCTCTCCTGTTTGTTGGAAGTAATAAGCACTATGTTGAATTTTGTGTTTGTTATTATTACATGGGTTTGTGTTTTGAAATCTTGTTGGCTGATCCTCATAAAGGTTTACACATCAGTTACTATCATTGTTGTTGTTGTTTACACTGTTGGAGATCAATCCCAGGGCCTTGTGCTGCTAGGCAAGTGCTCTACCACCTGAGCATTAGTGCTGCCTTTCAGTTTAGTAGTGTCATTGGTAAAACACTTTCAATTCAGAAAATCAGTTGTAAAGTTACTTTGAGTCTGATATTGATAACGCTTAAAAGATCTAAAATTTCGTATATTTAAAATTTCTTGTAGGATTTCTGCTTTTTGCTTTCTACAAGAGCTGGGGGTTTAGGCATTAACCTAGCCTCTGCTGACACTGTTGTTATATTTGATTCTGATTGGAATCCGCAAAATGATCTTCAGGCTCAAGCAAGAGCTCATCGAATTGGGCAGAAGAAACAGGTATTTTAATTTGTTATTTGACTGTTTTGAGTATTTTTCTTTTTCAAAACTTCTGTGTAGATTTGACTAAGGCAATGGGAAGATCATTGAGACCCAGTCATGTAGCTTTTGATGAGCTGCAGGAAACCCAGAGTCTGATAGAACTGAGAGAACTTTATGTCAGGGTCTGCATTCTGTTTAGATTGTAACTAGAATGAATGTGACCTATTCAGTATAAAAATTTAGTTTGTTGGCTTGCTTATTAACCTTTGATGGTTCAAGTAGTAGGTATACAAGGTTCTCCACACTCAATTGCCAGCCCCAGTAGACAGATTCTGTATAGCCATCTGCTGTTGCTTGAACAGAACAAGGTGGTCCTAATTCTTTGACCAGGATGAATTTATCCAAGCATCAGCCTTGTTGATTTGGTTAAAGCTTGTTCATAGTGGAACTTCTTTCAGGGAGTAGTTCACACAGCTTTATCATCTATGTAGTGTTCTAGAATGCACTTAAATATATAATAAAACTTAAATATATAAATATATATTTATAATACAAAACATTATAATCAAAGAAGCCGTATAAAGACAGTTGTTTTTTTTTTTTTCCCACTTGATAAATCATAATTTAAAAACAAATCACTCCTGGGGGGTAGAGAAATGGCTCTGTGGTTAAGAGCACTGGCTGCTCTTCCAGAGGAACCTGGAGAACAGAGTACTAGAACAGAGACACACAGCACCTTCAAGAACACAGTGATCAGTTTACAGCTGAGGTGGAGTTTGATGAGACAACAGCAGATCACAGGAAAGTCAAGTCACTTGAATATGCTTGTGTGGGAGCTAAGTGATGGGAAGCACCCTGACTCACCCACGGCAGTGTGGACAGAAGGAGGTGTGACCTCACTGAACTGCTTCTCTGACAACCAGACTACCCAACTCAGTACCACGTTGTCTAACCCCCCCCCCCCCCACGCCCACACACACTTTGTACAAAAACACCAGTTGGGAGTATGGAGTCAAGTGGCACCAGCCTGGATCCAGTTCCCATTGTGTGTATGGTTTGTTTTTTAAAACTATTTAAAGGTCAGTAAAGCAGAGCTAAGGCCAAAAAAAAAAAGGTTTGAAGGAAGGATGCATTCAAATAGTTTTTTTTTATTATTTCATGTGCACTCATGTTTTGCCTGCACACATGTCTGTGTGAAGGTGTCAGATACCCTGAAACTGGAGTTATAGGTAGTTATGAGCTGCCATGTGGGTGCTGGGAATTGAACCCAGGTCCTCTAGAAGAGCAACTGGTGTTAACTGCTGAACCATCTCTCCTGGTCCTCAAATAGTTTTATAAATGGCAGAACTTTAGCTTTAGACATGACACAGTGTTAGAAAATGTAAAATTTTTGGTTTACATTTGAGAATTTGGAAATTAGTAGAGGATGAACTATCTATTTACTGCCATTGGGGCATCGAGTCAGAGAAAGGTCCTTTGACTGTCGCTGCTTCCCATGCTTGCTCTATAGGTGAATATATATCGTCTAGTTACAAAGGGATCAGTTGAAGAAGATATTCTTGAAAGGGCCAAAAAGAAGATGGTTCTAGATCATCTTGTGATTCAAAGGATGGACACCACTGGGAAGACAGTACTGCACACGGGTTCTGCTCCATCCAGGTAGGCACTTTACTACAGAGAAGCCATGTTAGGAGTCACCCTAAACTCATGTTTTCTGACTATATCACTGTGAGTAGATTACAGTGTCATGTATTTAGTGCGGTTAATTTATATTACACTTATACAATTTTATACTTACTTTTATATTACACTTATACAATTTTATACTTACTTTTTAAAGATGTTTAGACTGATTTGTGTTAGAGGCATACATACAGACACCTGGCTTTACCATTGCAGATTGATGATCCAGAGGCATTCTCCTAATTTCTGTGTCTCAAGTTTCTTAGTTTTAAAATAACTTTACCCATGTGACTTCCTCATCACTTACAAAAATGACTATTCTGAATATGCTCTGAAAATATTGCTGTTAAGATGGAGTTTTGTTTTTTCCTGTTTTCAGTTCTACCCCCTTCAATAAAGAGGAGTTATCAGCCATTTTAAAATTTGGTGCTGAGGAGCTTTTTAAGGAGCCTGAAGGAGAAGAGCAAGAGCCCCAGGTTAACAACAGTTGTATCAGAATATGTGCTGTCTGTTAGATAAGGGAAAGACTCCAGTTCATTTACAATAAATATTCTCTTTTAATACAGGAAATGGATATAGATGAAATCTTGAAGAGAGCTGAAACTCATGAAAATGAGCCAGGTCCCCTGACTGTAGGGGATGAGCTGCTTTCCCAGTTCAAGGTAGGTCTTTCTTTCTCTTCTTCATCACTGCTGATTGCTATGGGGTTGAGTTAATATTTTGATATCTTTAAACAGAACTAACAAGATAGTTTTTATGTTAATACAAAAGTTTGTGCTCAAACTGTCAGCACTTGATGAGGCCAAGTTGTTTATGGATGATGAAATTCATTGTGTGAGATGGGTTCCTAATTCAGAGCCAGAATTATGCTCAGCAGATTGCATGTTCCCACATATTTAAGATAATACATGAATGAATGTGATTTTTATTCAGGTTTTCATGACTGAAGGCTCTCAGCTGATTTTTTGTTGTTGTTGTTGTTGTTGTTGGAGCTTGTCCTGGAACTCACTCTGTAGACCAGGCTGGCCTTGAACTTCTCAGCTGATTTTTTTAGATAGTATTTTTTTGTTTTTGTTTTTGTTTTGTTTTTCGAGACGGGGTTTCTCTGTGTAGCTTTGCGCCTTTCCTGGAACTCACTTTGGAGACCAGGCTGGCCTCAGACTCACAGAGATCCGCCTGCTTCTGTCTCCCGAGTGCTGGGATTGAAGGCTTGCGCCACCACCACCCGGCAACAGTATTTTATTTGTTGAAAATTTTATGCATTTATGCAGTGTGTTTGATCATATTGTATTGCTAAAACTCAAATCTCCCTGAGTGCCCTCGCTGCCTCCTTCACACCTTGCATTTTTACTGGAGCATATCTCAACAAAAATTAATTGAAAAATTATCAAAACTAAGAACACTGCAGCAAATCAGACAGAGTAAGTAACTGTCGTATCACTTGTAAATGCCCCTGGCTTGCTGAGGGCTGACAAATCACCTGACTTCAGGGAGGAAGTTGATCAGTGTTCAGTTTGTTATTGTTGTTGTTTTTAAAGAAGTTCCTTGGGGTTGGGGATTTAGCTCAGTGGTAGAATACTCGCCTAGCAAGCACAAGGCCCTGGGTTTGGTCTTCAGCTCTGGGGGGGAAAAAAAAAAAAGTTCCTTGCTCAAGCGCAAAACCAGAAATGACAAACAGATTCCCCTGCATCTTAGCCAGTCTCTGAGTGGGAGTTCTTAGGAATCAGCTGGCATTTGTTCATTCAGCAGGTACTAATTGTAGTATCTGAATACCAGGGACTAAGAAGTCAGTCACTCAATACTTTGGAGGATAGAGGATGGATGTACTGGGGGTGGGGCAATAAAGTGGAAGACAAAATGAAATAAAAGGTTTTGAAACTGAGCTGGCAGTGGTGGCTCACACCTTTAATCCCAGCACTCAGGAGGCAGAGCCAGGCGGATCTCCATGAGTTTGAGGCCAGCTTGGACTACGGAGTGAGTTCCAGGAAAGGCACAAAGCTACACAGAGAAACCCTGTCTCGAAAAAACAAACAAACAAACAACAACAACAAAAAGATTTCGAAACTGTCACTCTGGACTTGATCTTACAAATTGATTTTTCTGTAATTACATTCCTCTATTTGCCTTTGGTTAACTGCTTGTGGGGGAGAGGCAAAAAAGGGGGAAAACTCACAGCTCAATAATAACTGGAATAAAAGCAGATGATTTATATACCAGTGAATTGTACTCTTATATGGCTACCTACCTATTAAAGCTGCCTATTTGTTTTATTTATTTGATTTAATTGTTTTGGATTTTTTGTTGTTGTTTTTTGAGGTAAGGACTTACAGAGTGCATGCGTTCTTGTCTGGAACTTACCTTCTGACAACAACTTTTTCAGTACTTTGATTACATATATGTACTGGCATGCCTGAGCACATTTTAATATTGGATAATAAATACCTTCAGGCTCTTCATCTGTATGAATAGTAGGCATACGTTTTCTTATCTTCATGCAGTTATGTGTGAGTTTTCATATATTAGCTTTGATGAATGTTGGCAGAATATCTTCTTAGAACTTTAAATGTTTAAATTATCCTCACAAAAGTTAGTTTCTATCCATTACTTTAGAAATGGGCTGGAAGCAAAGGTCTAGAAACCTCGTTATTTACCTAATGCTTTAGGAATCTGTCAGCTACTCTTCATGTTCTGTTTTTATGAAAGGGGAGGGTCATTCTTTGGCACTTAGTAGTTCATAGACTAGTCTCAGGATTCCTTCAGAAGATCATACAGCATCTGACTAATATACATCACTGTTTTCTTGTTATTCTGTTAACTACTAATTTGTTGTCTGCCCTGAGTTCTGTTATTAATTACTAGTAATGCTGAATAACAGCACAGAGAATCATTGCAGGAAGGAGGAGTCACAGAGGTCAGTTGGTTTGGTTTGATCTACTTTGCTCTAATGAAGAAATAACTAGATAATTAGCAGTGATAGTTTAATTTATTGTCATTGTCTTGAGATAGTTAGGTTTTTTGTTTTGTTGTTCAGATAGTGGGGAGGGGGTTTGAGCTTGGCCTCAAACACTTGGCATTAATGGTTCTTGTACTTCATCTGCGGATCCTAGTGAGGGTCGATCACGCCAGGTGCAGTGGTGGTGGCTTGATACTTCGGTTTTAGCTCTGTCTTCTGGCATTGTGTTTCTCATTTAAAAGAATAAATATGTGACTTAGGGTTAAATATTGTCTGTTATACTTACTCTGTTAAAATTCTGGAATTTATCAGGTTGCCAACTTTTCAAATATGGATGAAGATGACATTGAATTGGAACCTGAAAGAAATTCAAAGAACTGGGAGGAAATCATTCCAGAAGATCAAAGAAGACGCCTAGAGGAGGAAGAAAGACAAAAGGAACTTGAAGAAATTTATATGCTCCCAAGAATGAGAAACTGTGCAAAGCAGGTGACTTTGTAGTTTAGAATATTGTTATAATGTCAGTATCACATATTTATAGTGAAATGCTCTTTTTCTTTGGTTTATGAACAGTAATGGTTCATAATTTTGTTTCTCTCTCTCCCTCTCTCTCTCTCTCTTTCTGGAGACAGGGTTTCTCTGTGTAGTTTTGCACCTTTCCTGGAACTCACTCTGTAGACCATGCTGGCCTCAAACTCACAGAGATCCGCCTGCCTGTGTCTCCCGAGTGCTGGGATTAAAGGAGTGCGCCACCACTGCCTGGCAATTTTGTTTCTCTTAATGTCTTTGATAATTTGCCTTATAAAATGAGTTGGAAAGTGTTTCCTTCTATTTTGGCAAATTATTTAGATCTGGGATTTTTTTTTTTTTTTTTTTTTAATTAAATGATGGGATTATTGTCAGGGAAAATATCTGGGCCTGTGATTTTTGTTGTTGGAAGATTTTATCTGACTTCCATTTCTTTTATGGATAGGAACTGTTATGAGATCTTTCTTATTGAGTGAGTTTGATAGTTTCTTCGGAGGAATTTGCCCTTTTTCTCCATGTTGTTGAATTTGTAGGTATGAACTTAGCAACATTCCCTGTTATTTTTATGTCTTTAAGGTATTTAGTCATGAATGCTCTTTCATTCCTAATGTTGGTAACTTTTTCTTGATCATTCTAGGTACAGATTAATGAGCTTTATTTTTCACTGAACTAGTTTTTTGTTTCACTATTTTATGTTCTGTATCATTTCTTTTGATTTTAATTTGTTTTTTTTTTAACTTTAGAAACTAATTTGAGATTATTCTTCACTATTACATCTAGTGCTATAATTTTCTTTTAAACACAGCCTTTTTTGAATCTTCCAAATTTGATCATCTGTTGGTGTTTCCCTTTGTTCACAATACTGTATTATTTCTCACTTTGGCTTCTTTGATTCATAATTTAATTGGGAGATTTTCCCAGAATGTTTTTTAATATCTTTAGGAAAAGAAAAACACCCAGTACTATGTTTCTTTTTTCTTTCATTGGGATAATACATTTTAAGATTGTCTTGATTGCTTAGTGTTTCGGCATTTTACTACATTTTGAATAAGTGAGAAACTTCTGTTCCTTGTTGTTCACCCAAGGATAGAATCGAGTCAGTAAGAGTAAAGTGTCTTGAGGCTTGCTACCCATCCTGGAAAAGTCGACTCCTGCCTTTCCTTAGGCTTACTCTGAAAGTCAGTTTCACAGTCCTTCACCCTGCTGGTCTTTATTAAATGCCCAGCATAGGTGTTGGGATTTTGCTGCAGCCCTTGCACACAGGTGTCCTGTGTTCTTGTGTTTGCTAATTCTCATCTTTAGTAAATTGCAGCTGGCTTTGTTCTCGTACCTGCCTTTATAGTCCTCGATTTCCACCACCTGTGTCCTCACAAATGAGCCATGGTTCAAATTTCTTCTGTTCTTGGAAATACTTTGATTTAGATGTTGAAGTTGTTCTGGGACTTAGTTTTGCTGTATGTTTAAAGTTGTATCTTTATAAATTAGGTTTTCAGTTTGGGTGGAAACAGTGTCCCTACCAACCTCTTACACAACAGGCAGAAGTAAGATTACTATAAGTGGTATTTCATATTTGTGCTTGTTTCTGCAGACTCCAAAGTGACATTTTTTAAAATAGTGAACAGGAAGCATAGCAAGACATTAGTTCTTTTGAAAGGGTAAGATGAAATTAGCCTTTAGCACATAAGGCTTTGGAAAACCTCCAGAGACACAGTTTATGTTTTGGCATATTCCTTTAAACATAAAATGTTACAAATAGGTATTCATGTGCTCTGTGTGTGGGTTTTTTTTTTTTCCCGTTGAAAATATTTGATCAGCTCATTTAGAAAAGCAATGGAGGATGATATTTAGATGGAAAAAACTTAAAAGGGAGAAGAATCTGTCTCCCCAGATATATCCTTAACAATGCTGCTGTAACATGCATCACCGCAGTATTTCAAATTGCCCTTACTTGGCAAATGAGCTTGGATTCATGCAAATTTTGAACTTCTTTTCTTCCCTTTACAATGCACATTTGAGTAGCTTCTCAGCATTCCATCCTGTGGATTACTGTCTACTTCCTCTTTAGTAAATGCCTGAATTCCTTTATTGTTCCTTATGTAAAAAATTTTACTGGTCAATTTCCTTCATATTTCTGAAGAAAAATGCCTAGAAGTGATGTGTTTGGATCAGCAGAATGATGACTTTTGATGTTTATGATAGAATATTGACAAATTATCCTGTTTTAAATGAACAGCAGACATACAAGAATTGTACCCATTTCTAGCATTGCAGATTATTGTTTATTTAGTGTTTATACACTAAATAACAAGTAGATACATTTAAGAAGAAATTACATTCCATTATTTTTCTTTTAAGTATAATTGAGCTCATAGAATTTTGTAACTGCTTGCCAATTAATAGCCATTATCATATTTTTTCAGAAAGCTGGTTATTTTCTTGTTGCTTTATAAGAATGCCTTAGACACTGAATTCCGTGACCCTTCATCATCACGTGTCATACAATTCTCTGTTTGATTACAGTTCTTGGCTTTGAATATATTCCATATGTGGATTAATTGTTTTAAATTTTTCAACATTAAATTTTTTAAAATTTATTTTTTACATTCATGATATTATGTCCTGATACTACTGTCCATTTGTGGGTTTTTTCCCATCACACAAAACAGAAATTCTATACTTAGGAAATCATTGCTCTATATTCCTTTCTTTCTGTCTCTATGAATTTGTATATTCTATGTATTTCATGTAATACAATTCTATAGTATTTGTCCTTTTTTTTTAAATGTAAAAACATTTTATGAAAAACTGCAGGTGAAATAATACTCAGATAGCCTGAACATAAAAACAGGTTATAATTTAAAAGTCCAGGGTTATTTTAAACAGTAAAATACTTTCTCTGTAGAAAATAGTATACATGATAACATTTCCCAAAAAGCCCTTTTAAGCCAAATGATAGCTGAATTATTCATATAAATATTGATTAGATTCTGGGATACAGAAGAAATTAGTATATGTGCTGTCAAAGCAAGCACTGTTTTTCAAGTTTTTAAGTTTTGTTCACTGTGTTTGTCCATAAGATACAAGACTTCTTTACTCTCTATTTGGGGATATTCATGTTTTTGTTTTCCAGATAAGTTTCAATGGAAGTGAAGGGAGGCGGAGCAGAAGCAGACGGTACTCTGGGTCTGATAGTGATTCAATCTCAGAAAGGAAACGGCCGAAGAAACGTGGGAGACCACGCACCATCCCTCGGGAGAATATTAAAGGATTTAGTGATGCAGAAATTAGGCGGTAAGAGGACATAAGACCATTTTGTTAACTTGATGTTTTTAGAGCATGAAACTACATATAAAAACAAGATTAAAGAGTTATAGATGGTAAAAATAAATATTTGGGAGTTCTGCTTTTACATACTGATTATAACTTTGAAAAAAAGGTGTAACTTCTAATGTTTGCATGTTATTTATTGTTACACCACTTGAATATTAAAATTGTTTCCTCTTACTGTGGTTTACAATGATCCATTTGAAGAAAAAAAATTTTATTTTAGCACAGTTCATACTACATTTATGTTTCCCAGCATTGCTAAATTTGCAGGTGATTAATTTAGCTCTGTATTTTTCTTGTTTAACTTTGAAAGTAGCCATGCATTTCTGGGGCTGGAAGGAACTCAGCAGTAATACTCAGGCTTTACCTGTCTAAGAACCTGGGTTGCATCCTCAGCGCCACAAAACAAAACAAATACAAACAAACAAAAAACAAAAAGAAAAGAAAGAGGAAACATAACAAACAAAAATGCTGTCGCTGATATGGGCAAGTAAAAACGGAAGTCAATTCAGGCTGGCTGTGAGGATTAGCCTGCCTCTGTTCAGAGGACACTTGTCTGCACATGCCTTCAAGGGAAGTGAGAACAGCTTACTTAGCTCATGGAGTAGCTTCACCTGTAAAGTTTGATAAAAGCTTGTTCATTTTTGTGTTTTAGAAGTTTGTTTCTTTCAAGTTATTTTTAACTCTTTTCCTTTAAATCATAGACCTGACAAAGTCCTTCCTCATTGTTCCTACAAGAAAACTAAATGCATTGTTAGTTTTCGTTAAGGGAACTTTTATGACCATCTGATTTGCTGGACTTTCTGTCTTTAGTTGAAGAAGCATTTCATCTTCTACTTTCTGGATGTTTCCCTCATCTCTCAACCACTTAAGTTGCTTTGTTGTGACATAATTTTTTGTTTTCCATTGTTGGTATAAGGATCACCTGAATTAACCCTTTGAGTAAATCTTGATCAGCTTTAGGAGTGTGATGAGGCATAGTGGTTGGTGAGCACTCTGGAGACACTCCACTTGCGGTAGCTTTGAACCTTTTTTTTTTGTCTTATGAAAATAATAAAGTAATTTCTAAAATAAAAATTAGCTTCTATTGTTTTATTTATATTGCTATCTTAGCTGCTTCTTGGGTGTTACAATGTTTTATTTGGTATAACTTAATGTCCTAAAAATTTATAGCTTAGTTTCTACATTTCTTTCTTTCTTTCTTTTTTTTAAATCAGGGAACAGTCTTTTAAGTTTTTACCACAACGTGTTTTGGTTTGGTTTGATTTGGTTTTTATTTTTTTGACACAGGGTCTCAAGCTTCCCTTGAACTCCTTATCCCCATGCCTCCACCTCCCGAGTGCTAGTGCTGTAGAAGGGCAGGCACTACCATGCCTGACTCAAGTAGTTTCTATTTTTATATGCGTTGTGAATACAGAGGGGTGTGTGTGTCTGTGTCTGTGGTTATTGTTTTTATTTTTTACAGTGCAGGGAATCAAATCCAGGGTCTTTGTACATTCTCGGCTAGCTCTATACCAATGAGCTACATCCCCAGTCCACTTAAATATATATATATATATATATATATATATATATATATATATATACACACATACATACACACACACACACACACATATACATATATATACATACATATATATGTATGTATATATATATAAAACACACACACATATATATGCACCCACACACGCATATATATATATACACATATATACACATACACACACACATATATATACATACATATACATATATAAATATTTTTTTATAAAACACATTTGAACCAAACATTTATTTTCTGTTAGGTTTATCAAGAGCTATAAGAAATTTGGTGGCCCTCTGGAAAGGTAAATACATTTGTCATTCTCACAAGGTTATGAAATGTTTAATATATTGGCATGTTTATTTGCTTAGTTGCCATTCAGTTTAGCTACTTGATTGAATTTGCTTTAATGAGAATTTTTAAAAAATTGGTAGAGACCAAGGTGCAGGTTAATTATTAAATATGTTTGTATGACTTTGAGTCTCCAGAATTTTCTTTTCTTTAAATAAATGTCTGCAAAATACACCTTTATTTGTAATTTGGCAACTGTAATGAATTTTACTTTATCTTATTTTCTTTTTCCTTAACTACTTAAGAAAGTACAGATTTACTACAGAGGGACTAAGTTACTGACCTAACCTGACTTTTGTATTTTGTAGTAGTAAACTCTCTGAATACAGAGCATCAAAGACTCAAATTAGTTTGTTCATTTCTTTCTCATAAAAATTCACAAAATAGAGATAAATTCTATTTTATTTCGAGCTGGATTGCTTAAAATGCGACAATATTTGCATGGTTATTTTAGGTGATGGAAATAGTGTTGAATGTTAATCTTTATCAGTTCAGTTAATTGACAATACAAATTTCTGGACCTTTTCATTTATAATTTTCATAAAATTTTACCAATCCTTTTTCTATCAGATCTTAAGATTTTTTCATGGTTGGTGTATACAATCTCCAGGAGCCTACCATTGTTCTGTAATGAGTTGTTCACCATTATTAATGCTCATGAACATGTAATGAATTAGTTCTCTGCTAAGTTGTTCCAGTTTTCTGTCTTCTGTACCTGTTATATGAACTGGAATTTAAAGGGTAGACAATAGAGTAATACTTAGAATTTGAAATAAAATAAGCTTAGGCTTGTTTTATTTTAATTGTATCATTTCATTTAGCATATTTACCTGGAAATTGTATCATCTTAATACAGATTAGATGCAATTGCTCGAGATGCTGAATTGGTCGACAAGTCAGAAACAGACCTCAGAAGACTAGGAGAATTGGTGCATAATGGTTGTGTTAAAGCTTTAAAGGACAGTTCTTCGGGAACAGAGCGAACAGGTAGATCCCCTCAGTTAACCTGCTCGTCAGTCTCGGAAGATACTGAGCCATTCTTAGCGATCGGAAGTTCAGAGTGGGGAGGAGAGTGGGAGTTTGATGGCAGTGAGTCTGTGCTTTAGTCTCTGATGTGGTGTTCTCTTGGAACGTAATTTCAGGAATTACTGTTATGCTGTCTTGAGTACGTGAGTGGATGAAGAGAATTTAAATATCCACAGGCGGCATTAGTTTGGAACATGCATAGTTACTTCATTATGCTTATTTTCTCTTTCATCTACCTAACGGAAAGTATCTACATAAGATTTAGTTATCTGATGCACTGGAGAAATCATTGTGAAATTCTTGTCTAGGGGCTGCTGGTGTTAACCTATCTCTTGCACTTACTGACACAGTCTCATGAGGGACTTTCTGTGAATTCATACATACTGGTCTAGTTAGTAGTATGAATAGTTAAATTGATAAGATTTTATTTTTAGCAAAAAAAGTAGTACATATTAACATAAGTAATAGTGTATGCTGTTTTGTTTTGTGAATTACATAATTATATATAGACATGTGTAGATATCCATATAGATATATGTATAGATATGTTTTTCTATACTCTTGTTTAAAATAAGGTGGCAGACTTGGAAAAGTGAAGGGGCCAACATTCCGAATATCGGGAGTACAAGTGAATGCAAAGCTTGTCATTGCTCATGAAGATGAATTGATACCTTTGCATAAATCCATTCCTTCAGATCCAGAGGAAAGGAAGCAGTGAGTGACCCGCCTTACAGATCTGTTACTCAGTAATTGTGTTATGAACATAGGTTACATTTTTGTAACATTGACTCTTTTTCAATGAAAAGTTTTAGTTACTTAAATATAAAAATTTATATTTTAGGGAGTTACTAAGTTGCGGTCATTTCTTCCTTTAATGTTAGATATACAATCCCATGCCATACAAAGGCAGCTCACTTTGATATAGACTGGGGCAGAGAAGATGACTCCAATTTGTTAATTGGCATCTATGAGTATGGCTATGGAAGCTGGGAAATGATTAAAATGGATCCTGACCTCAGTTTAACACACAAGGTACTTAAGTATTTATTCTTTTACTCTGTTGATTATTAATATTGGCCTTGAGTTATTTTAATTTCTTAAAATTATTTTGAAAATAAGATTAATTGAGAATAAGGAAATAAAGGTTCTAATTATGTGATTTCTACGTTACAGCTTGGTTCTAATGAAATAATTGAATTTAAATTTGAAGATTTTGCTTTTATTTCTGAATTATGTTTTTGTTATTAAGACAGGTATAATTTTCCTCCACATTACTTGGTTAAAATTTTTCCATTATTAAAGGAAACAAAAAGGAACCTTAAAGTCTTAAAATGCCTTTTTTTTAAAAGTTAATAATTTTAAGTAATGCTCTCACTATGTCGGAACCCTGATTCTCCCGTCATGGTCCCTTGAATTCTGGGATCATCATGTCTTAGAAAATCATATATTTTAAGGAAATATCAACTAATGTTAGTAATTTGGGTGATTTATTTTGTTGTACTAGGTAACACCTTTTCCTTCCGCCCTCCCTCTTCCCTCCCTCCCTTTCTCTTCCTTTTCTTTCTATTCTTGTCTTCATAAAATGGAAATGTTGGAAACATTTCTTTGTGCAGTCTTTTTCCAGCTTATATGTATATGTGTTTGTGGGAGCATGTGTGCGTGTTTGTGGAGATCAGAGAGCAACCTGGGTGTCATCCTCAGAAAGTTCATCTGGGTCCTTCTAGACAGTTTTCTCATTGTCCTGAAGTTAGGTTAGACTGGCTGGCCAGTTAGCCCCAGGTACCCTCCCATCTCTTCCTCTTCAGTGCTCAGGGCACACATCATACATTTTCCTTTTGTAGCATGAGAGCATTTGTTGCTTTGGTTTGTTTGTTTGGACTTTGTGTGTGTTTTGAGGCTGGGTGCGTGCGTGCAGTGTGATGACACAGGTTCTCACTAGCCTGTTCTTCCAGTCTGGCCTTGAGCTTGTGATCATCTTTCTCCTGAATGCTGGGATTTCATGTGTTTGCCATTACAATGGCTAAACTGAGAGGTTTCTTCTTAGGTATACTTACAGAATTTATTTCCAAGAAACAGATGGTAGCGAATACTGGTAATAACCCTAGTGCTCAGAGACAGGAGAGTTGCCACAAGTTTGAGGCCAGCCAAGGCTAAATAAGTAAGACTGGATCTCAATAAAGAAGAGAAGAATGTCTGGGCAGTGGTGGCACACACCTTGAATTCCAGCATTTAGGAGGCAGAGGCATGTGGATCTCTCTTGAGTTTGAGGCCAGCCTGGTCCATAAAGCAGGTTCCAAGACAGCCAGGACTACACAGAGAAATGCTGTCTTAGAAAAACAACAACCAGAGAGAGAGAGAGAGAGAGAGAGAGAAGAATGAATTTGTTTCCAAGGAAATTAAATCTGTTTATGATACAGGTTTAAAAACTATATTTTGTAGCCAGACGCAGTACTGTTATTACTACCCAGCGTTCTGCCCTCTTGTAGTCTACTACAAACTTTATTCTTCCAATAATATTATGAATATTAAAAACTTTAGTGTGTGAGATATATTTATATTTATTAAATTGTATTTTTTTTTCAGTAAAATTATCATGTTATTTACAAAAGACAGCCTGAAAAATGCTTTGCTCTTTCAGATTCTTCCAGATGATCCTGATAAAAAACCACAAGCAAAACAGTTACAGACACGTGCAGACTACCTCATCAAATTACTTAGCAGAGATCTTGCAAAAAAAGAGGCTCAGAGACTCTCTGGTGCAGTAAGTTAAAAATGTGGATGTTTAAAATCAGTTTTACTCTTTGAGACTTATTTGACCATGCTAGATGTTTGTAGTTAATATTAAGAACTACATTGTTCTTTAATAGTTTTATTTGGTTATGACAGTAGAGGGAATGCTTTTTGAGAGGCCAGGCCTATATATTATTTCAAAGTATTATAAAGTTGAATGGAGAGTGTCAAGGGTTGTAGATTTTATTAGGCATTCAAAAAAGATTTTTAAAAAGACTTTATAAAAATGTATTTCATTGTATGTGTGTGAATATTTTTCGTGCATATTTGTTTGTACTATGTGTGTTGCCTGGTGCACATGGAGTCCAAAGGAGGGTATCAGATTCCTGGAACTGGAGATAATGCATGGTTGTAAGCTACCATGTGAGTTCTGTCCTTTGCAAGAGCAGCAAATGCTCTTAACCATTTAGTTATCTCTACAGGCCCAAGAGTGGTTGATTCCTCACTCCCGAATCTTCTCAAACCTTTTAAAGTTTGCCTGTAATCATGATGTCAACAACTACCTGTGTGGTATCAAAAAATACTTCTAACACTCTCCTGGTACCACTGAATTTAGTTGTAGGTGATAATCTTGAGAGTGAAAACTTCACTTCTGTTTCTCTCTTTGAGGGAATAATTACAGTGGTTAGTACCTTTGACTTTAATATACTTGGTGTAATAAGTTGTGTTTCCTCTATTGACTCTAAACTTGGTGCAGCTCATTACCTACATGCTCAGTATTATGTGTCTAAGCTTCATAATAGTTTTTTGATGTTTTTAAAACAGGAAATCAGTGACATTGATTAAATACAAATAATTACTTTTAGGGAGGTTCAAAGAGGAGAAAAACAAGAACTAAAAAGAATAAAGCAGTGAAGTCCATAAAAATAAAAGAAGAAATAAAGAGTGACTCATCTCCTCTGCCTTCAGAGAAGTCTGACGAAGATGATGATAAAGTAGGTACACTTTTGCAACAGCAGCTGTTAGTGTGGAAGGAAAGTTGAACTTTAAAAATGGAATTTTTCCATTTTTTGGTGGTTTATAATGTAGATTTATTTATAAATCATAGCTGCAATAGATACATGGGTGAGACAGATCAAAGGCCGTTTCCTTTCAAACTCTTGCCAATTAAATGAGCCATCTCTTTTAATTTTATTCTGAACTTGAATGCGATTGGCTTACTTTAGAGGAAGGTAAATATTGCATGTATCATTAGTAAAAGGATTCTTAGTTATATTTTTCAGAACCCACATACATGTGGAAAGAGTTAAAAGGAAGGTAAAAGATAAAGAGGATACGGAAGATAGGGAAATAATTTAAAGGAAAAGAAAACAAAGAAGCTATGTAGAAAGAAAAAGACATAAAGAAAAGGTATGCAAATCATAGTATAAAACTCAGAAAGTAAAAAGTTGTATATTTACATCTTGGAAGATAATAGCATTAGCCCGAACTATTTTCAGTAACTGAGTTCTTCAGAAGTTTATTTGGTGTTTAGTTGAGGGTAGCAATTGGTTTAAACACTATGCCTTCTTTACAAGATCACATTACTAGGAGACATTTATTCTTTGTTGTTGATGTTTAGCAAATTAGCAAGGAAATTTTATTGGCAAACCTAGCAATAGTAAAGTGGGCCATGTTCAAGGGCTAAGAGATCTCCAATGAAGCTGGGCGAAAGTGAAATAGATGACTATTCACTGAAAATAAGTACTTGTAGAAGAAAACAAGAGTAATTATTCTGAAAGAGCTAATCATGTTGTCTTCATGGTTGGGCTTTTGTTTTGTTCTCTTTTTCCAGTTGAATGAATCCAAGCCTGAAAGTAAAGACCGGTCTAAAAAGTCTGTGGTGTCAGATGCTCCGGTTCATATCACTGCCAGTGGGGAGCCAGTTCCCATAGCTGAGGAGTCTGAGGAGCTGGATCAGAAGACATTCAGTATTGTAAGCTCCAGAGCTTCTCATGAGAACTGTTCAGTCTCATGAGAGGAGCTGAAAAAACTCAGGCAGCTTTTATATTGAGGATTTTAAACTTTTCAGTTCCTGATCCAGTACTAGTGTGCAAAGGTTGTTCTTACTAAATTCAGCCTTCTGTAGAACAGTTAAAAAAAATTACTGTAGATCAATAAAGACTTAAAATTCCACTTATAAAGGAAATTAAGATGAAATAATGGAGAAGTGCCCCTAGTGATACAACAAGAAGGTGTGAAATTTCCAAAGTTTAAACTAAGAATAGAAAATGTGTTGTTACAGGCTGCCAAGAAGGAAATAGTATAAATATACAAATAGTTTTACTGTGTACAAATGCATACCTTGTTCATGTGTCTCCTCTTGGAGAGTTCTAGAATTTGGAGCTTTTCCTAGTTGGAGTCATTAGCTTCTTTTAGTTCCTTGTTGTTAGACTTGAATTTCATCTTAAGTCAGTTGTATCACTGTTAACCAGTTGCAACACTTGAGACACTCACTTCAACAGCAACTGTGTTCATGTTTAACGTACTGTTTCATCGTGGTGCCCAACTCTGGCTTTTGTCCCTGTGTTTAGACTCCAAAGTATGAAATAATAAGTGCTTATTCATTATCTGATTATGAGATGTGCTCTAATATAGGTTCAATCATTTTTTTCACGTTCTTTTTTTTTGAGCTGAGGACCGAACCCAGGGCCTTGCGCTTGCTAGGCAAGCGCCCTACCGCTGAGCTAAATCTCCAACCCTCATGTTCTTTTAAATATAATGGGTTGTACTAGTTTTTGTAGGCTTCCATTTTCTTTGCGTAAACATATGTGCTATGTCTGGACTGTGTCTTCTTTGGGTTTATGAACTCTGGGATTCCTTTTCTTTTTCAGGATAGCCTTTTTGCTTGTGACCTAGATCTAATTTCCTTGTCCATTTTTAAAATTGATTGCCTTTAACTATTCTACCTTGGATGAGAATGGTGGAGGGGAGATAGTGTGTTGTGTTTTGAGGCAGAAACATTGAATTCTTTACTTGAACTTCTTCCCCTATTCTATCTGCTTCTTTACTGAGTAAGGGGAGATCATACCTCTAACTTTCCTCACATGTCTTCTGATTTTCATGGAATTGTTAAAATAGAACGTTTCCTACTATGCCCAATGCATGAATTTCTTTATTCTTTTGTATATCCTAGAGAAAAAGAATGTAGTAACTTTAAGCATATATTCTTGAGCCAAACGTCCACTGGATTTTACTAGCAAGCAAGTTGTGTTGACTCTACTTCAGAAAGTCTTAGCTACTATAGCATTAGGTCATAGCTAGCTATGTCTTGTGTCCTTCAGAGGCTTTTACTGCTGTGGTCTTCTCCATCCTACACCATACTATTTCCATATGGAAATTTGTGCTCTAGATAGTCCCCACAGTAGTTACAATGCTAAGGAAGGCAAATCACATCCTGGCACCTCTGTACATAGAGTTCTCAAAGTTTTTTCCATCTCTTTCAGGATTAAAAATTCCTCTCAAACTTGTAAAAGGCTTAGTGCCTGGTTAGTTCTTACCGTCTGCCACCTCGCACATGGTTCCAGTCAACTAACCCTGTTGTCAGAAATGCTTTCAGTATCTTCACAAACATCACTGTTTTCTAAGCTCTGATTATGTAGAAGGCTCCCTGGTTTCTCTTTTTTTGTCATCACTATGTTTCTTACCATCTGTCTTATCATAGTCTTGATTCCATAAAGTCACTATCTGTTTTGTTTACTTCTCTGTTTTCCAGGTTTATTTATAACCCTAAGAAAACAGTGTATATACACTGTGTACATATTTTATCTCTTTAAATTTAAAATTTTATATTTCTTGTGTGAGTATATTAATGTGTGTGTGTGTCAGTGCTGATACCTGCAGCAGGATATACACACATGGAAGTCAGAGGACAACTTTTGAGCCTTGATTCTCCTGCTGTGGGTTCTGGGAATCAAATTCAGGTCGCCAGGCTTGATCAGTAAGTGCTCAGTGACTCATGTCTCCAGTCCACTTGGGTTTTTGAGGCATGGTCTCACCTGTTGCTCAGGTTGACCCTGAACTCATGCTCCTGCCGTAGCCTCTGAAGTACTGGGATACTAATTTTGAAAATCACCATACCTGCCTGGCTTACAAAGTTTTTAGTAGTAGTTGGCAGAGAGCAACTATGAATAAAACTAAAATTGGGTAGGAAATAAAGGATTCTTTCACATAGCCCCAGACCCCCTTTTTTTTCCAGTGTGGTTGGCTTTTTAAAATTTTTTGTTTCGTTTATTTTTTGAGGAAGTATGTCATGTAGCTCAGGCCGGCCTCAAATATAGCCAAGGAAGATCTAGAATTTGTGATCCTCCTGTCTCTGCCTCCTGAGTTCTTAGATTATAGGCACAGACCACCACACCCAGTATTATATCTGCTGCAGATCTAGCCCAATCCCTCATGCATTCTAGACATGCATTCTACTGACTGAGCTACAGACCTGTCTTCATGGGTGGGGCTGTGTGTGTCTTGTACACAGTCTGGCCATTTGTGTAGCTCAGGACGTCCTTCAATTCAGGTCCTCCTGCCTTCTCTTGTTGCAGGACTGTAATTTTTCAGTTGAAAAAACTAAAATTCATAGATTTGATTTCAAATTATCCCTGACAAATAATGGAGAACTGTCTACCAACTTCTACCAATAGGTAGTAAAACAGAGTGAATTATTCATGAATAAATATTCAACTAAGTAGATAATTCATAATGGCCCTTTCAGGGCAAAAGTACAAACATTTTTTTTTTTTAAACCAAGTAGCATTATGTTCGTTAAATATATTATCTGATGCAGACTTAGCTATATATTCTACTAAACCAATTTCCTTGTCATCAATATAAACTTAAATTTGTACTTAACAGTCATTTTCATAAATTTATCTAAACTCTTGGGCTTTTTTTAGTGTTACTTCAGTAAAACTGAGTCAGAAAATTTGGATGTCATTTTATAATTGTGTAAGGTATTTATTCAGAAAAGTGGTTTCTGTTGGCCATGCCATATTCTCCAGTCATTTGTAGAAGTCATTTGTAGCCACAGTGTTCTGCCCTAAAGGTTTTAAAGAATAGATGATTTATACCAGTTCCTTAATTCATTTTAATATTTTTTTTTGCTTGCTTGTTGGTTTTTTGCTAGTTTGCTAGTGAGCTCATTATGTGGAGCCCTCTTTAACACTTCCCGTCTATTATAACGTATGCAGCCTGGAATGTACTTGTTCTACTTGTAGTCACTGATGTTGAATACTCCTTAGAATGGTACACTGTAGTATTAAAAGTGGCCAAAGCTCTATAAAATCAAAGGCTTTACTTCCACAAAAGCTGGTCTCAGGTGATAACAGAGAGCATCCTTTGCCTGGAGAAATGCCAAAGAAGAAAACGCCGAATGTATAGAATGTTTGAGGTGATGTGTAATTGCTTATTTTGAAACTAGGCAATGCTGTGTTCATTCATGTAAATATCATGAACAATACAGTTTACTTGAATTGGGTTTTTAATACATGTATTTCTGTTGTTTTCAAGTGTAAAGAAAGAATGAGGCCAGTGAAAGCAGCTTTGAAACAACTTGATAGGCCTGAGAAAGGCCTTTCGGAAAGAGAGCAACTAGAACATACTAGACAGTGTTTAATCAAGATCGGAGACCATATCACAGAATGTCTGAAGGAGTATTCTAATCCTGAGCAAATTAAGCAGTGGAGAAAGTAAGTGGGGCACCTTGGGGAGATTTTGAATTTATGATTTTAAGTGTAACTGTGTTTCTTCACTTATTTTTCTGCTTCCAAACATGAAGTGAGAAACAGTGCTTAGAGAGGAGTAAATGTGAATGGTTTTATTTTTGTGTATGTCTGTGTGTGTATGTAGTTGCCTATGAAAGCCAGAAGAGAGTTTTTCATCTCCTTGATCTGGAATTGTAGGTGACTGTGCGCTGCCTGACATGGATGCTGGGACTGACCCCAGCTCTTCTAGAAGAGTAGCACGTGTTTTTAACCTCTGAGCTGTCTTTCAACACCTGGTTTCAATTTTTTCTTTTATAGTTTTTTGTTCATGAGTATTTAATTTTGCTTCGTAAGCTTCAGGTGGCATCTCTGCCTTTAGAAAATAGTGAGAAGTAAAAAGTAATTTCACTAAAGTTCAGATTACATTCTACTTTAAAATGTGTTTATATTCACAAAATGAAATCAGCAGTTAATCTTTATGCTATAGACCCGCTTTTTTTTTTTTTTTTTTTTTTTAAAGATAGATTTATTTATTTTGTACACAGAAGAGGGCACCAGATCTCATTACAGATGGTTGTGAGCCACCATGTGGTTGCTGGGAATTGAACTCAGGACCTCTGGAAGAGCAGTCAGTGCTCTTAACCTCTGAGCCATCTCTCCAGCCCCGTAGACTCACGTATTAACAGTGCAAAATACAAACCTATTTTTCTTTTTAGGACTAGTAGAAACAGGCGATTTAAAAATGATAAATGTGATCAGGTGTGATTTTCATTGGTCAGCCATTTTAAAGATTATTAGGTGTGGATGTGTTCAGTCAGTCTCCTAGACAAGTTAGGAAAGAGAACAGGTGCCTTTGAGTGACACTGGCCCGTTAACCTACTGATTTCTTCACTCTGTATTCATTTCAGCTACACATCAAAGCAAAGTTAGCGACGCTTGTGCCAAGTGACGGTGATTAAAATTCTAAAGTGTTCTATGCTTGTGCCCATGTCTTCTTACACTCATGGAGGACCCATTTGAAAAAGAAATTAGGAGGTTAAATAAAGCATTTGTGTTAAAAAAAAAAATTGAGCTGTCACATTTAGAGAAACAACTCACCTATTGCAGTGATCACAGAGTTTGCCATGAATGGTTCAGTCTTCATCTTGGCTAACTTTGGTTTTTATAACCATACACAATAAAAGCTAATTTTTCAATTATTGTATACTTTGATTATATTGCAAGCAATGAGAAACAACCCTGAAGTTCTGTATTCATAATGTCTGGCTTAATTTTTCCCTTGTGGATGGAATAGATAGAAAGTAATTCCCTTTTCTATAGGGATAGTTTTTAAGACAACCATCTCCATGGATGATGTGTGATACCACAATTGTACTGAATGCTGGATGATGCACTATTATTTCTCTATATAGGCATACCTGCAATAACATTTAATTTATAACTTGGGCTCAGTAAATGATGAATTTCCCTTCTCTTCTTTATTTATGTTCCTGGCTATTTGTTCCTCCCTCACGGTGTGGTTGTACAAATTCTCTTAAAGGCAAAAGGGGAAACAGACCCCCCACATAGCTAGTAGCCTAGCAAATGAAAAGACTTTTGCTCTAATCGTAGTGCTTTCTTGGAGAAAAGTTTTTCTTTTTTAAAAACAAAAGTTGAGCCTAGCAAGATCACTCGGTGGGTAAAGGTGCCTTCTGCCAACCCTGTTGACTGCATTCAATCCCCAGGAGGTATCCACATGATGGGGAAGTAGAGAGCTGCCACATGTGCTCTGCAGCATACATGCCCACACACATGCACATAGAACATGGACAAAATAAATAAAAGTATTTATAAAATAATAAAATGCAGAAGAAGGAATAGTTTACATTTAGACCTATCATTGGGCATGAGGTCCTGGATTTCATAGCTAGCACCGTTGAAACAGAAATCATAAAGAAATGATAAAATAAAACAGCCGGCCTCCTGACAACTCGAGCATAGCTAATGAGTTTTCAAAGTGAAGGAAGACAAGAGACTGCATTAAAAGTTGATGGCAGAGACCGGAGCCCTGGTTGTGGAGCCAGCGGCGAGACATGTCTGCACAGCGCCCTAGCTGCCTGCTTTACTGCTTTAGCTAGTGCTCCCTGTTTCTCTGTTTTTGTTCCATGCGTCTTAAAAACAACTAAAGTGAAATGCTGTTTTATTTAAAGGCCACTGTGATACACTGAGGACCCAAAGGATTTTGTTTGTTTGCCATTTTCATATGTCTCAAATGCTTACCCTTTATACAACAATATCTTGTAAGAAATCTGAAGTTAGGGCTGGGACATGTTTTCATGCATAAAGAATTTTTATTCCGAGCATGAGGACCTGAGTTTGCATCTCCAGAACCCACAGAAAAGCCAGGTGGGTGTGACAGCCCTCTGGAAATCCAGAGACCACAGTGCATGTGTTGTGGAGGTCAGGAATCCCAAGAGCACTTGTTAGCTAGGTGAGGTATGACCTTGTTCAGTTTGTGATTGAGGAAGACACAGCATGTGTCCGTGCTACGTATACACATGTACTCACATACATGTGAACATAATCACACACTACATACCAGCACACAAAATATTTGAAGTACTACCAATATTTTACAAGGGGAAAAAAATAAGGGGAAAGTCTTTGTAGGTCCGCACTGGGTATGGCAAAGGAAGCACCCTGCACTGGAACTGCTTGAATGTGTGGTGCTTGTTCTAGGTCTTTGTGAGTCCTGATGGTAGTCCCAACTCCGCTCTGGCACTTTGCCCAGGATGAGAAATTGTTCAAGTGACGTATGATCAGGAATTTGGTTTTTAGCTAGAGTTTTCTAAAAGCAAAATGTATTTTATAGAAAATTTAATTATTAACCAAAAGACAATTTACTAATAAATACCCTACCTCTTATTGTTGTAACTGCAGACTGTGCACATGTTAAAGCTAGTCTATAATTTAAAAGCTAGGTGAGTTTTCTGTTTCTGTAGATTTCAGGTATCATTCAATTTGTTATTTCAACCAAGTTTATTTTCAGATTATATTTTAAGGTAAATATAACTACTGTCTTATGATAACAGGTTTAATTTGGAAGGATATTTGATAATTTGGACCTGTATTATGTATAATATGATTTTATTATATATACATATATATATATGTATATATATGTGTGTGTGTGTATATATATACATATACATACATACATATACATATATATATATATATATATATATATATATATATATATATATATATATATATATATATATATATATATATATATAAAACCACTATTAATGTCTACCTTTGTATGGGAAAAAGCCTAGACACTAGATGTACTGTGGTGTACTGCAGATTCATATTCCCTGTTTATTATTATTATTATTATTATTACTTTTCTTTTTTCTTTTTTCTTTTTTTTTTTCTTTTGAGACAGGGTTTCTCTGTGTAGCTTTGGAGCCTTTCCTGGATCTCTCACTCTGTAGACCAGGCTGACCTTGAACTCACTGAGATTCGCCTGGCTCTGCCTCCCGAGTGCTGGGATTAAAGGCGTGCAGCACTACCTCCTGGCTCCCGTTTATTATTCTTATGGCCATTATGTTCCATTAAAAGTGAAAATTATTGTAATGTGTTATTTAGGACCCTTCTTTATAAACTTAATCTGTTATCTGCTATTGTTCTTACTCAACTATTAACATATCTGATATTACACACATAATCTATATTACAGAATGAATCTCCGACTGCTTGCTTAGTTTTATATATATGGTACATTTCAAATTAGGATAAAACACCAGATTTCATCCTACAAAAATGAAGGGATTCGAAAGAGAAATAAAACCATTTATGTGATTGGAGACTTATGTGTGCATGAAATTTTGAAAAGTGAACATGAAGATTAATTTCGTTATTTTATTACTTAAAAATTATTTTGTGCTTTCTTTGTGTATGTACATGTGCATGCCACAGCACATTTAGGAACTTCTTGAGAGACTTGGTTCTCTCCACCATGGAAGTCCTGGGTTTGAACTCAGGTGTCAGGCTCAGCATCCTGTACCTTTACCTGCTGAGCTACCTTACTGGTCTCTGATAATTAATTTCTTTAGTATGGACTTTGTTCCATCGAGGGCTATGGCTAAGAGGGTGTAAGAGGTTCTATGATAAAACTAAATATTTTTTACCAGGTTAATTTGCCTTTTTTTTCTTCTAGAAACCTGTGGATTTTTGTATCTAAGTTTACTGAGTTTGATGCAAGAAAGCTGCATAAATTATATAAGCATGCTATTAAAAAACGACAAGAATCTCAGGTAATTGGTATATAATACTTTATTCTTTAAAGTATGCCATTAAGACTATACACATTCTTTATTATCCAGTAACATGGAAAATTCAGTTAAGAAAATGTAGAAGTAATGAATAAATCTACAAATACCACTAGAGCACTGTACCTGGCACAAACAAGTCCATAGCATAAGCTTAAATTAATAGACAAGGAAACAGGATATTAAATTGGCCTTGTGAGAAGTAATTATGAAAGGAACATAATATTCATGTGGAAGAGAAACTACACAGCATTATCTAGAATAATCACAGCCAAACAATGTGAAACCTCAGCTACAGTACAGAGAGCACACCCTATCTGTGACGTTGTCACTGACAGTGTATACTTTGTATTTCATTAGAAATCTTCAGACAAACTCAATAAAATTACTGAACAACACTCATCAAAAACGTCAAGGTTATAAAAGAAAAGACTGCCTTAGAGACATGATGACTGATTGAAATGTGGGTTTCAGATTGGCTTCTGGAGCAGAGGACATAGGATAGTGTGTCATGTCATGGTTAGCTACTTTTGCTATGTCACATGTGGATGACATCAGCAGATGGGTTGTACACGTAAGAGACTGTCACATCTTCTTCAGCTTCTCTGTCAAGTCTAAAATTATTTCAAAATCAGTTTTTAAAAACGTGGAGCAAAGTTTTTTGCTTTAAAGAGAACTGTAAGTTTTATATTTATGTATTCTGTGTATGTATAGTATGTATACATATATAGTATATATAGTATGCATACCTATTCAACATCAGAATTTTCTTAAAGATACCCAACCTAAACCTACCACTGCACATACTGTCCTATAAGAGTATTTTAAGCTACTTGAATGTGTCTGATACGTGTTTGTTTTATTTCAGCAAAACAGTGACCAGAATAGCAACATTACTACTCACGTGATTAGAAATCCAGGTAAACCTTTAATATTTCCTTCTCTGCTTGCTTTCTTTCTTTCTTTCTTTCTTTCTTTCTTTCTTTCTTTCTTTCTTTCTTTCTTTCTTCCTTCTTTCCTTCCTTCCTTCCTTCCTTCCTTCCTTCCTTCTTTCCTTCCTTCCTTCCTTCCTTCCTTCCTTGCTTTCTGCTTTCTTGCTTTCTCCCTCCCTCCCTCCCTCCCTCCCTCCCTTCCTTTTCCTTTTAGTGTGCATGTATGTTTCATTTTGATTTTTTTTTTTTTTTTTTAGTTTGTGTAGACTTGTGTGTGTTTGTAGGTGTGTGTGTGTGTGTGTGTGTGTGTGTGTGTGTGTGTGTGTGTGTGTAGGTATGTGTGCCTATGGGAGCACAGAGGCCAGAGAGGGGTTTGAATGTCCTCCCCTGTAACTTTCTACCTGTTCCTCAGAGGAAGGGTCTGTGAACCTGAGCCCACAATTTTCAGCCTGCAATCCAGCAAATATTAGTAATCCTCTTCTGTTTGCTTCCTTAGAGTTTGGTCAGGCTTGCTATGTGTGCGTTAGGATCTGAACGAAGGGCCTCATAATTGTGCAATAAACATTTTAATTTATAAGATGTCCAGATTCCTTACTTTTGTTCTTTAAACCAAATTATTTTTTTAAAAGTTGTTATTCTTGTTCAAAGTACTTTTATATTGAGAAAATGCTGTAATTTTAATCCATTGTATTATTTAAATCATTTAAAACAATGTTTTAGTTATTTCTTCTAAAAACAAGCCTTTAAGCCAGTTATTGTAGGACCATTGTTTAAAAAAAAATGCTTATTCTGTTAGTCACAAAATTTAGTCTGAGACAAATATGTGCCTCAATAGTTTCCAGTTGTGATTTTTATAAAAAAATATTTTTAATTGAAAGAGAATTGCACCACTCTCCCTCCCTTTCCCTCCTTTAATCTGCCTCCCCTCTCCCCCGCCATGCTTTCCCACTCTCATGTTGATAGCCTCTTTTTCTTTGTGTGTGTGTGTGTGTGTGTGTGTGTGTGTGTGTGTCCTGCTGAGCCTGTTTTTGTTGTTTGTTTGTACATGGTTTCAGGGCTGACCATTCTGCACTGGACAACCAATAAGAGGCTCATCACTGGGAGAGGCTAGAAAATCTCCCTTGAGCCATCTCTGGTTGCCTGTAGTTCTTTGTCTAGGGATGAGACCTCATAAAATTTCTTCTCCCATATTAGTAAGTCCATTGATATTGCCATTGTTCTGGGCATATTTCTGCAGTTGTTTCTAGGAGAGACTTGTGTTACCACAGACTTGCCAGTGCTCTGGCTCCTCCACCTCTTCTTCTGCAATGCTCTCTCAACCATAGATGCAGGCACTGTGATCTAGCTGTACCCATGATCCATGGATTCCTTCATAGTGTCCACTAGGGTTTTCTGTTATGGTTTCCATCTGCTGTAAAGAGGCTTTGGTGAGGGTTCATAGCTACACTTGCTGCACAACCCTTTAAAAGCTTTAGTTCTATGTTTATAAACCATTTTGTAAATGCTTTAGCTACCAGTATTTCAGAATTGATTTTGTTTTGGCAGGAGTTATTGTTAATTTAATTTTAAGTATTTGTAGCACATTTTAAAATCCATTAATGGAGTTTCACTTTTCTAATAGATGTGGAAAGGTTGAAAGAGAACACAAATCATGATGATGGCAGCAGGGACAGTTATTCTTCTGATAGACACTCATCTCAGTACCATGATCATCATAAAGACCGCCACCAGGGAGAGTCCAGGAAAAGACCTTACTCTTCATTCAGCAATGGCAAAGACCATCGGGAATGGGATCACTACAAGCAAGACAGCAGGTAAACTGCAAAGCAACTTCTACCCATCCTCCTCCTTTTAATTATATTTGCTGCATTTAGGATAGACCTATTCCATTTTCATGAGAGCATATCAAATCTTATTTGCTTATAAATTAAACATTTACAGTTTTTCTCTAAAATGATTTTTGAAGTATTAAGTTGGCATCAGAATATGTGGTGAGATCTGAAGTTTTGTCATTTTAAGGAGTGCAGTGTGTTACAGCTGCATTGGCAGCGGGTTGGCGCAAGTACAGGCTTCCTATGGAGAGATTTCTGCATTAGATATTGAAATCCTGTGAGGCAAAATATAATTTAACTGCAAACTATACTTTATTCCTTTATTGTTTAAAGAGTCTCCTTCATGATCTGTGATCATTGCTAAAATTTAAATTCAGAAAACCGAAAACTAAAAGTAAAGGTCAGAGAGAAATAAGAGGGCTCGCTTAGTGTGTACGGCCACAGCCATCACAACACGAGCACATTAATTGTGGAAAGGCTCTCCACTAGGGACATACATCAAGAAGAAAAGCTATCTGTAGCTGCATATGCCAGGAATGTCACAAACTTCTGGAGGAAGTGGTTTATCACAAGAATCTTTGGTCAGCAGGAGCATTTTTATCTAAAAAGGCAAATGTGTTAGAGATTTCTCATGGGGTTAATTTCTTCATATACGTGTTGACTTATTACATAACTAGTTAATGAGAACATGTTCAGTGGACATCTCAAACTCATGAAAAGTTTCCTATATGAATTTTTTAGACTACATTTTGGTATTTTAATTTTTTTTCTCCTAGAAGCTTGTAAAGGGCTTCAGTTTTGAGGGGCTTCTGTGTAGCTGTGGTTATTTCAGTACATCTCAGACACTGAGGTGCACTGACATAAATGATTCATCGGTGAAATTAAAATGCTTCTAGGGTGCTCTGTATGGTTCTGTATGGTCTTGTGAACCAGCATGTTCATGGGCATTTCTAGTGAGTGGTTTGTTTCTAAGTAGGGATTTCTAGTGACTCCTAAAGCTACTTTATGAGGTGGCCCTGTCGTGCAGTGGAGAAGTGATTCTAAGCTACTTTTATGAAGTTTGATTAAACACTGAACTTCTACACAATTAAAATATGTTTTAAAGTATTTATAATTTTGTGTATGGTTTTGTCTGGGAACTTTAACTTATTAATTTGACTAAAAGGCTGAATTTCTCTTTGATTAGGTACTATGACAGAGAGAAACACAGAAAACTGGATGACCACAGGAGTCGTGATCACAGGTCAAGTTTGGAAGGAAGCTTGAAGGACAGGTGTCATTCTGACCATCGACCTCACTCGGACCATCGATCAAGTTCTGAGTATACACATCATAAATCTTCCAGGGATTATCGGTTTCTCTCTGATTGGCAAATGGACCACCGAGCTGCTAGCACTGGCCCTCGGTCACCTTTAGATCAGAGATCTCCTTATGGTTCCAGGTCTCCATTTGAACATTCAGCTGAACACAAGAGTACACCTGAGCACACCTGGAGTAGCCGGAAAACATAACAGAAGCTGATAATTTGTCTGTCTGGACTTTGGTTTTAGCCATAGATCATAAACCAACACAGTGATTGCCTTACATGACTTGAAAGATGCAACAGCTCTTCTGTCAGTATTGTTACTTCTTTCCAGGACGCAAGGTCTGTTATCCCCACAGAAGAGAAAATATTTTTATATTTAAGGATTATGCTGCACTGTACTGCAAATGCTGCAGTACTTTTTTTTTTTTTTTCTTTTTTTAAAGAAATGGAAAATGTTTACTATAACAGGGACCTCAACACTGCCCTCCGTATTAGGCTGAATAAAACTGTTTTTATGTCAGTGATTTTTGACTGACTCCATTTAAATTATGTTTGTATATGAACTTGACTCTGACCTGTGATCATGTTTCAGGAAGGAATGAAAGAGAGTTCTTTTCTTAATAAAGAAAAAACACTCAAGGACTTTGTTCACTTTCCAAAGCTACTTGTTTACATTGTACCCTGCGACCACCTTGCCGCTTCCCATCACAAGCTTGAATATTTAAATCATGTACTTATGTCTGTAATATAGCCGGGAATTTCCTGTTTGTGATTATTATTATGCCTTTTTACAGAAGAAGATGGCTGTAAATTATTGTAAATGTATTAAATGAGCTTTCCTTCCTTGCCCTTCTCAGGCTGTTTTTGACTGTTCCTTTCCCTACCAACTCAGGCCTTCTTAAAAAAAAAAAATCAGTGTAATAACACTTTTTAATGATTTGTCTTGATAGAATCATTGTTTAGAATGTAAAAATGGGGAAAGGGGCCACTTCTTTCTTTAGTCCTCTTTTTATATTGAATATTTTTATTAGATACATGTTTTACCCCTCCTTTTGAAAGTCAATATTATGTTTGTAGTTTTACAGAAGAACTGGTGAGGGTAATATGTGAATCATAAACTCATGCTCTGGGAACTTTTTTCAGATGCATTTGGTTTAAAAGGGTAGGTGTATAAACACTTCCAGAATTCAAAATGGCCAAAAGTTATTGTAAATCCATTTGTTTTCCCTTTTCATGTGGGCAATAATGTCAAATGTGCTATGCAGCCAGGTTAACATTTAGATGAATTTGATTAACTTTTTAATATAAACTGTTACAGTGCACACTGATTGTATATAAAAAACCTTATATATGACAAATTAAATTTAAGAAAAAGGATATGTGGGCTCCTGTAGTTTTCTGCTCCATTCTTGTTCCCTCAAGTATTTTATCTTTTGTTTTTGGGTTTTTTTGTTTTTGTTTTTTTTTTTTGTGTGTGTGTGTGTTAAGTAACAGCTGCCAGAAAAAAAGGTATCTTGGTAAACAATTGGAAATTGATAATATGATAATATCTACAACTATCTGTTTTGAAGACTCTGAATCTTTGTATGAAGTACAATAGGTCATAGAAGTCTGATGGGTGCCTTATTTAATCACATTTTTTTTTTCTTATATTCAGTGGGAATTTTGGATGTATGCTGTGTAACTAATTAGAATATTTACTCCTGGACATGTCTCCATGGATTAGCTGTTGGGGCAATCCAAAGTTGGTCTGTGGATTTGTATTTTTGTATTTTCTTTTTATATAGTTAATTCTAAAATTTATACAAAATGAACTTTTTAAAAAGCAGTTATATCTTTGGCATAAAGTTATCCTTAAGCAAAATGTTTTTTTATCTTTGATATGTGAGGTAATGTGTTGGGAAGTAACTCAATTTTTAAACATCTAGTTATAATTAAAGATAAAAATGATGATAGAACCCAGTGCTGGCACAAAATTTTTAAAATTTTCACTTTCTCCACATTTAATGTAAATGATCATTTTATTCCTGAAGAACATTTCCCATAAACCTTAATATTAACACAACAAATAGCTCAGGGTCAGCACTAGATTCCTTTGTGGCTAGGTCATTTGCTTAAAAGACTGTTGTACAAATTTTGTAGAAAAATAATGCATTTTTGGAGAATGGGTTTGTTTTTTTTTTTTAACAGTTTGACATTTGAGTTAACTAGCTGAATTGAATGAAAATCTAAAACTGTATGTAACATTTATTGAGTCTGTTAATTATTTGTAAAAAGCCAGCAATTACATAGTAAAGGAGCAAGCCATAAAGTACTGAGATGCAATGAATAACACCAATACATAGATATAACAGGGACATTATAAAAATGCTTATTTTTTTTGTCTTTTACATGCTCACTCTGCTTCTCTATTTTTATCCATTTGTTTAATTTTTTTAAGGATGAAAGATTATGCATAGCATTGTACCAATTAACTTTCCATTTTAATAACAAACAATAAAAATTCTTGTGAAAAGCAATGGCTTGTCTGCTTATAAAGAAAACCCTCTGTTTAGGGTGTAAGAGTTAGTCTTCAGACTGGAGACTAGTGAGAGACCAGAACAGCTTCAGCCATTCCAGAGTTGTGTAAAACAAGAGCCTCTGCAATTTGTACAAGGTAGTCTGTTAACCGTGTGATCATTTCAGTTACTGTTTTTGCAACTCACAGTGAAAGGGTTGAGTGGACTTTGTGGTAAGATTATTCGAGAATATTCACCAGCCTTCTATGGTTTTTGTTTTTGTTTTGTAACTGTTTTTCTGCACCTGGAACTCACTGTGCGTGCAGCACAGGCCAGCCTTAAAGAAGCCGTCCCACTGAAATGGCATGGTATTTTTTTTTCTTAGTTTTATTTAATTATTTTTTAGATTATAATATATCATTTCTCCTTTCCCTCCTCTATACCCCTTCTTGCTTTCTTTCACATTCATAGTCTTTCCCCCCATTAGTTGTTATATGAACGTGTGTGTGTGTGTGTGTGTGTGTGTGTGTGTGTGTGTGTGTGTGTGAGCCTGCTCAGTCTGTATAATGTTAACTTGTATGCATGTTTTCAGGGCTGATCATTTGGTATTGGACAGCCCAATTGGTGCTCTTCCCTGGGAAAGACCATTTCTCCCACTCTCAGCTTCCCTTAGTTGCCTGTAATGCTTTAGGTATGGATGGTTGAGGCCTGGTGTGTGTTCCCCATCTACATTGGTATACCTGTTGTTGTTGAGTTCATGTTTAGACAGTTTTATCTGCACCAAAATAACTTTTTGAAAGTTACCTTTGGATCATAAGTAACTTGTTATATCCAACAGTTTTAAAGGGGCAGGGAGGGGGCTGTGGCTTGGGATAACTAACCATTGTGTTGAAAGTTGTTTTTAAGATTTACCAGCTTCATCTACATATGAAAGTACCTCGGTTAAAATTTCTAAAAGTTAATTACTTAGCAATTAATTTGGTTCATTACTTAGAAAACATGTTTTAGATGTTTCTGAATTGATAGGTAAAACATTAAAAACTCGACATCTTTTCTGTTTGCTGTGGTCCTGTATGTAAGATTTGTGTGGGCGGAGAGTTAGAGGGGATGTGAGTGGACACTTCAGCAGTGTGAGCATCTGGAGATACTTGTTGGGTTAAAAGTTTTAGAATGTTCAGTTATAGGTGTTTGGAAGAAAACAATTTCCATTGCAATTATATTTTCTCCTGTGAATAACTTTTGTAAAAACTTAATGCTTGTTTTTTAAGTTAAACCCAAGTCCAGCTATAAATTCTCTTGGGTACTTCCCATGCTGGGTCATTTATCTATAAGGCCATCTTGAGCTATAGCAAAAAGGGAGGAACAAATTGCCAGATGAAATATTTTAAACTCTATTATTTACTCTTGTTAAATCTTTTTTTTTTTTCAATATGAGGAGTTTTAGTTTTTGCTGACATACAGTGAGGCAAAATAAAATCGGCACCATGCAGAATTCTAAAATACACACATTTTTAGCAGATACACAGCATTCTGTGCGCATTATAGTCTATATAAGGAAGTGAAAAAAACCATGCAAACTACCAAACTTTTTCAATATTAGTTTACACGCAGAATAAAACCAAGTAGCTGTTCGACTTTTCATGAATTTGTTGCAAAAATAGATAGTACTAACAATTTGACCTTAAAATTTTTTTCATGGTTGGTTGAACACTGAATTTCATTTTCAGTTTTTCTGAGACCAGGCTTCCGAACATGTGCTAATCTGTTGTTGAGGCCCCTGTTTTGCCCTGCTCACTTATATTTATGTCCTTATGCCCAGAGCACACTATGTAGGCAGTAAGCTCCCAAATTTACAAATATTAGTCCTATGTATTTTTTTTTAGAATGATTCTGATTCTTTAAATTTCTTTGCTTCCACATTTATTTTATAGCCAGTTCACTAATTTCTATTAAAAGTATGCTGAGATTTTAGTGGAGATCCCATTTGGGAATAGTCTCAAAGTATTGAGACTTCCAATTCATGAACATAGGATAGATCTCCACTATTTAAGATTGTCTTTCAGGTTGGGGATTTAGCTCAATGGTAGAGCACTTACCTAGCAAGCGCAAGGCCCAGGGTTCGATCCTCAGCTCAAAAAAAAAAGAGATTGTCTTTCATTGGTGTGCTACCAATCTTTTGTGTATGTTGCTAGACATACACAATTGTAATTTTTAGGATTTTATAAAACTTGTTTTTATGACTATGTGATCTTTGACCTTGGTATATAGCAATTTTTTGCTTTTTCTTCCTTGGGGAGGGGGCAGTTAGGGTGGGACCAGGTCTTACTATGTAGCCCTAGTTTGCTTGGAACTCATGTGTCTCATTCTGTTTCCCAAGTGTTGGAGTTAAAGGCATGTGCCACAGCTGTTCCAGGTTCTTTGAAGATTTCCATATCCCTGTTTTTTAAAAAATGTTTATTTGTATCATCACAATCTTAACACCTTTTATTTTTTTTACTTATTAAGTACTCTGTAGGCTTTCTAGTGTTCCTAAGAGTAGATACCTGTCTTATCCCTGGGTAGAATTAATTCCATTTTAAATTACTGTTTACAGTATTAGCCATTGGGTTAGTTGTTTATACTCTTGCAATTTTAGAAAAGATGTGTTTTATTATTATTTGTACTAGGGGCCTCTTGAGTAACAGAACTTGTAGACTGACTGGATCTCTCTTTATTAGAACGACTTACAAGCTGTGGTCCAGCTATTCCAACAATGACTGGCTATGAACAGAAAGTTTAAGAATCCAGTGGTTGCTCAGTCCACGGGATTGGATGTCTCAGCTGGTCTTTAGTATTTGTCACAGTCCTGAAGAAGTAAGCTTTAATGCCAGTGAAGGAATGGACTGGCTATGGAAGCAAGAACAAGCAGGCAAAGAACAAAAGCTTCCTTCTTCCATGTCCTTAGGAATGCTTCCAGCAGAAGGGGTGGCCCAGATTGGAGGTGGGTTTTCCCAGTTCAAGGTCTGGATTAAAGGTGTCTTCATACAGCATACATGCAGTTTAGAAGTGGATCTTCCTACTTCAAATTAAACAAAAATCCCTCACAGGCTATGCCCTCTATTTTGGGGATTTAGTTAATTACAGATGTAGTCAAGATGACAACCAAGAATAGCCATCATTATTATTATTATTATTATTATTATTATTATTATTATTATTATTATTATTTTGGTTTTTCCAGACAAGGTTTCTCTGTGTAGCCCTGGCTATCCTGGAACTTGCTCTGTAGTCTAGGCTGGCCTTGAATTCAGAGATTCTCCTGCCTCTGCTTCCTGAGTGCTGGTATTAAAGGCGCGCGCTACAACGCCCTGACAAAACCCCATAAACTAATTTGTGAAGTATTGGTGAAATTATTAAGGCCACTCTACGTAGTTAAAAGGGAGGTTTATTTTGTGGGGTAACTTACAAATGAAAGGATAGGTTGTAGGGTCTGGGAAAGGTATGGCGCAGTCTGGCGGTGTTCTCTGGAGAACTCTGCTCGCTCGGTCTACCTC
Organism: Onychomys torridus; assembly: GCF_903995425.1. Classification (NCBI taxonomy): domain Eukaryota; kingdom Metazoa; phylum Chordata; class Mammalia; order Rodentia; family Cricetidae; genus Onychomys; species Onychomys torridus. Next base: position 61,375,429 of record NC_050461.1, read on the forward strand.
CAGCGTCCAGGGTCCCAGAACCAAGTGAGCCTCTCCTCTCGATTCTGGGTCTTAGCTTCCTCCCTCAGCCCCGTCTTGTGGGCGTGACCATTACCGAAGCCTCAATGGGGGTTGGAACTTCCAGGCCAAGGCTGGGATGGCTACCCATTACAGTGAAGTTAGATGACTTTGGAGTCATGGGATCCCATTGACCTTGCCACACTGTTTTCCTGTACTGTCTTGATCTCATAATACTTGCTTTTTTTTTTTCAGAGAAATGACCAGCTTTATGATGTACTGGCATCTACTGGTGATGTTGAACCATCTCAAATGGGTAATTTGTGCTGTACCCAAATATACATTGTCTTTCCTATGAATACTTGCCTGCAGTACTGGTGTGCATGCAAGATAGCTGCTATTCACATAAGCCTGTAAGTGTTCATTCTGATGCAACTGACTGTCCCTATCAGCTTTATGCATGCTTCTGCCAAGCCTCCAGTCTGCAGCTCGTGTAGTGTAGCTCCTCTAAAAGTTCAGTCACTCTCTGGAATTCATTGCTTGGTGATCTCTGCTGTCGTGAGTCACAAAAATAATTAGGATTCTCTAGTTTTCTATTGTTTTTCTTAGGATAAGAGGTGCATTCTTCTGAAAGTTACCTGTGTTTTAAGAAGCAAAACATTAGTGAGTTGTCCTTTTGTTTTTCTTTGTCAACTTTATCCAGAAACACTACTTATAGTAAAATACATATACTGCATTATAATGTGTGCTTGGCGAGCTCTGAGTGCTATCCTGCTATAATAATGATGCAGAATATTCCCATCTCTCTGAAAGTTCCCATTGTGCCCCTTCTCTAATAATCCTCATTCAGAATCTGTGGTGCAGGAAACCACACACTGGTCTGCCTTAAGGTACAACAGCATATATTTGTATTTGCCAGGATTTGAATTTGAATGGCCAGTAGTTGAGGTCATGTCGTGCGTACTCATTTGGTCTGACTTTGCCCCACTCAGAGTTTTTGAGATTTCTTTATGCCATGTGTGTCAGTAGTTCATTGCTTCCAGTTTTTTTGCTTGTTTGTCTTTTGTTTTTAATTGCTGGAGGTGGAACAGATTCTCGGGCACATAGCCCATGTTGGCCTCTGACTCACTTTGTTTCTGAGGTTGGCCTTGAACTCCTGATCTTCCTGCCTCCATTCCCCAAGTGCTTGGACAAAGCACATGTGTTGTCATGCCAACTCCTTTGTCCCCTCTAACTGCCTCATGGTGCTCTGTTTGTGGGTACGCTCCTCACCTAATGAAGAGGTTGCTTTGTTTTTAGTTAGTAGGAATAACATTTCTATGAGTTTTCCTTTGAAAATTGTTTTATATATGTTATTAGCTTGGCCATATGGCAAGAACATTGAATTTTTTAATTTTAATTTTGTTATTTGATGATTTCAAACACATATATACTCTTATTACTCTCCTCCACACATTCTGTTATCTCTCTCCTATTTCTGTTAACCCCACCTCAGCCTATGAGTCCTTTTCACAGATTTATGACTTTGGATTTTTTTTGTGACCTCTTTAGTTTAACTCAACCATCTGTGTGACCATTGTATTGGAACTTGGTATTGGAGCTTTAAATAAGGATAGACATATACTGAGGCATTTCTCAGTGTGTGTGTGTGTGTGTGTGTGTGTGTGTGTGTGAGAGAGAGAGAGAGAGAGAGAGAGAGAGAGAGAGAGAGAGAGAGGGAAGGAGGGAAGGAGGGGTAAGAACACTCAACCCCTTCTCATTCGGCACACTAGAACTTTCTGCCCTCACTCAGTGTGACGTGGTCCCCACTGGCCGTCTACCACTGCCTCTTCTCCCCATTACTCTCCCTAGCTTTGCAGAGCCAACACTCGTTCTATATAAACTAACCCTTTTGATCCACGAACAAGTGAGATACGGTGCTTGGATCTGCCTCTCTTATCTCAACATACGCCTCCTTTCCATCAATGTCATAAACGATATTTCATTCTTTTATGAGTGAATAGTATTCCGTCATTTAGATTTATATGTACCACTTCCCCACCATCCCCCTCTCAGCTCTCCATTTCTGAATTTCTGTTTTGTGATTATTGTGAGTAAGTGCTGCAGTGAACTTGGGCATGTGAATCCTCTTTAACATATGATTTTCTCCCCTGTTACTATAACCAGCCGCTGGAATATCTGGATCATGTGGTAGTTCCAGTTTTTTTGGAGGAAGTCTCATATGCTTTTCCTAAATGACTAAATGAATTTATATTTTTATCAGGAGTGTATTGCGGTACTACTTTCTCCACATGCTCTCCAGCACTTTGACCCTGGCTATTCTGACTGAGGTAACCTGATAGCTCATTGAGGTTTTGACTTGTATTTCTCTTCAATGTGAACATTTTCTATACACTTATTGGTCATTTATATATTTTTGAAGATAAATGTCTGGTGCCCTCCTCTGGCCTTACAAAAAAAAAATTAATTAGGGGACTAGAGAGGTGGCTCAGTGGTTAAGAGCACTTCCTGCTCTGGCAATGGACCCAGGTTTGGTTCCCAGCATCCACGTGGCAGCTAACAACCATCTGTAACTCTAGCTCCAGGGGATCCAGTAGGCATAAAATTGCTTTTTATGGTTTGGTGAAGTGTTTTGTGCTTTTATTTTGGGTTTTACTTTTATGTCATTGTTCCATACATATACATACATATATACATACATGTGTGTGTGTATGTATGTATGTATGTATGTATGTATGTATGTATGTATATATATATATTGACTACATATGTGTGTCCTTGGGTATAATGTCTTACCTGTTGTGATGGCTATTCTTGGTTGTCAACTTGACTCCATCTGGAATTAAACCCAAGCAGCTGGGTACAGCTGTGAAGGATTTTCTTCTTTTTCTTTTTTTTCCTTTTTTTCTTTTTTTTTGGTTTTTCAAGTCAGGGTTTCTCTGTGTAGCTTTGCACCTTCCCTGGATCTCGCTTTGTAGACCAGGCTGGCCTCAAACTCACAAAGATCTGCCTGGCTCTGCTTCCTAGTGCTGGGATTAAAGGCGTGCGCCACCACCGCCGTGCGGCTGATCTTCTTAATTGAGTCATTTGAAATGAGAAGACCCACTTTGAATTCAGATCTTTTGAGGTGGGAAGATGCCCCTTAATCTGGGCCACACCTATGTAAAGGACATAGAAGAAGGGAGCTTGCTCTTTGCTTGCTTGCCCTTGCTCTTGATGGCAAGTCCATTCCTTCACTGGCATTACAGCCTGCTTCTTTGGAATTCTGGCATATACTGAAGACTAGTTGAGACATCCAGCCTCATGGAATAAACAACTAATGAATTCCTGGACCTTCCATTGGTAGACAGCCGTTGTTGGACTAGCTGGACCACAGCCTGTAAACCATTCTAATAAACCCCAATAGTGAGGTTCTCATCCAGTGAGAGATCCTTTCTCCAAGGAGTAAGTAGAAAAGCAATAGAGGAGGATATCTAGTGCCCTGCTCTGGCCCCCCAATGGATCTGAAATTATTGGAAGAAAGCCCCTTTTCAGTTTGCTCTTAGTACAGGGAAGTGATGAAGAATTGCATCATGAGAGTTATGGCCCCACAGTGTATGAGGCACTGAAGGTGAGGGTTAAACCAGCTAGTGGCAGTCTCAAGATAATTTCAAACATACAAATCAAAAGATTATGCCTTTCAGGATCAGAAAATTGCTTGTTTCAATCACATGATAAAACAAATTAGTGTACCTGGTGAATGTCTCATAAGTTCTGAAAAGTTGTTTTTTTAAGATGGATTCATTTTTGTAGCAAGCTTCTCAGACTATCTCTGGGTCACCAGCCCCCAAATAATGACATGAAGACTTCTCATTAATTATGAAAGCCTGGCCTTTAGCTTAGACTGCTGATTCTCTCCTGCCTAGTTATTAACCATTCACACTGACACATCTTCACACAGTGTAAAGAAATATTCCACAACACACTTTTGTCTGTGCCCTAGCTACTTTTCTATTGTCATGAAGGGACACTATGGCCAAGGCAACTTACAGAAGAAAGAATTTATTTGGGCCTTACAGTTTCAGAGGTTATATAACCATCAATGCAAGGAGCATGGCAGCAGGCAAGCATGGTGCTAGAGGAAGAGCTGAGAGTTTGCGTCTTGATCCACAGGTGAGAGGCAGAGAGCACACTGGGAATGGAGTCTTGAAACTTCAAAGCCTGCCTCCAGTGACACACCTCCTCCAACACGGTCACACCTTCTAATCCTTCCCAAATGGTTTCACAAAGTGAAACCTTATTCCAAGTATTCAAGCATGAGCCTATGGGGCAGTTGTTACTCAATCCACCACAATCTTCATGTATGTTTCTGCTCCATGTACATGCACAGTGCCCATGGAGGTTAGAAGTCATTGAATTCACTGGAACTGGGGTTATGGATGGTTTATGAGCCACCATGTGGGTGTTGGGAACTGTACCTACAAGTACAGCACTTGTACAATAAGTGCTCTTAACTACCAAGCCATCTCCCTAGCCCCTGAACAGAAATTCTTAATGATAGTCAAACCCTTAATTTTTTTCTTTGCCTTATGGGTAAAACATTTGCATTTTAATTAAGTCCCTTCTTGATACATAAGTCATAAACTCTTTCTCTGTATTATTGTTTTTATATTAATTCATTTCAAATGAATTAATGTTCATTTTTTAAAAGCTAGATTATAGGTTTATTTCCTTGACTGGATTTCTTTGTTTATTTGATCTATACAAAACTTATGATAATGAATGCCTCTATTGTAATGGGACACTTGTAACACACTTATTTCAATGTCAGCACACTTAGGCAACTATAATCTATAATCCATCTAAGAAGAAACCTGCACAACATTTGGGTTGGTTCTTGAACAGACTAGACAATACATAAAGTTTTGTCATCACAGTGGACCTGCACAGCTAGCAGAGAAAGGACAGGTACAGTAGGCTGTGTTGACTGCATGTTTCCTCCTGGGAGCTCTTGCTCCCCAACCTTGGTCGTTAAATGCTGAACATCTTCAAAAGGGCATGGGCATGAGTAGAGAGAAGCAGGGTACACAGTGAGTCACCTTGAGGGCTTGGCTGTATTTCTTTCCCTTGTATTTTGTGAGATTGCACGGGAGTTTTCTAAAGTATTCTTCCATTCTGGAAGGTTTGCTCAGTTTTTTTTTTTTTCTAGCCATCAAGTAATTCCCAGGAGACCCTTTTTACATAATAGCTTTTTGTTTTAAGTGATCAACTGTGCAAAACTACTAAGGTGTTCCGAATAAGGACAGAGAAGTTTTCACTGGATTTGCAATCAGACAACTAACTGTAGATCCTAACAGGAAAGTTTCAGTGAAATGGAAAGAAAATGCAAGTGAACCCAGGTGCATATTCACTGAGAAAATACGAAGTGCGGTTAGGTTACATCAACTTCTCCAGGAAGTCAGTACCGCAAGCCACAGAAGCAGGTCCACAGCTGTAAGGGTGTGGAGGCCTGGTGTGGAGGTGCTTCTGGTCCCAGCTGCTTAGGGTGCCTCCAAAGCAAGCTCAAACAACTTGGACTGTCATGTCCTCAGGGGAGGTTTTTGTTTTTTTCTCTTTGAGGGGAGTTGTTTTTAACAGAAGTAACTATTTGATGTGTCCTACTGTTGAAAGGATCCAGTAGATAAAACAGTCTTGTTGATCAGGATGGGGGCAGATGCATTGTTCTCATGGTCCACCGAGTTGAAAATATTCAGAATATTTCTTCTCTGTATCCAGAGTTTATAAAATTTTCTATTTATTTAAGTGCAACAAAAGGAAATAAAAATTTCCCCCAAATACTATGCACCAGATATGTTCCTGACCATTTTAACCACTAGGAGGCAGTATGCACCTATTTATTAAATTAACTGCAGCTCTCACAGGTGTTTGCAAAAATATTTCATTAAGACATCCTGAAATTAAAATTCTCTAAAAGAGTTTACTGTGATAGTATTGTGTTCTCCAAAATATTGTGCATCCTAATAAACTTATCTGGGGTCAGAGAACAGAACAGCCACAATATTAAACAAGAATATAGGCAGTGGTAGCTCACACCTTTAATGCCAGCACTCGGGAGGCAGAGCCAGGCGGATCTCTGTGAGTTCAAGGCCACATTGGAAACAGCCAGGCATGGTGACACATGCCTTTAATTCCAGGGAGTGATGGCAGGAAGCAGAAAGATATATAAGGCGTGAAGACCAGAAACTAGAACCATTTGGCTGGTTAAGCTTTTAGGCTTTGGAGCTGAAACCCATTTGGATAAAGACACAGAGGATTCCAGTCTGAGGAAACAGGATCAGCTGACAAATTGGTGAGGTGAGGAAGCTGTGGCTTGTTCTTCTCTGATCTTCCAGCATTCACCCCAACACCTGGCTCATGTTCTATTTTATTAATAAGTATCTTTAAGATTCCTGCTCCAAGTTTACATTCACTTATATGATTTTCTAAGTACAGACTTAAATATGTTTTGTTATAACAAAACATGATTTCTGGTACATTTTAAATGTTGACATTTTAAAATAAATATCTTTTCCACATAGTGAAAGAAATCTATGTATCATAGTGATTTGATACCCATCAACCATCTCTTTAAACATTGTATGGCAAAGTGCAGGGAATGAGGACACTCAGGAACGTGTGCCCCTTTATATGATACCCTTCCCACTACAGCTTTTCCTGTCCAAAATTCTCAGAAATTGACTTAAATTTTCCTTTATTTGGCATTCCTTAGCTCTCTTCCTCCTATGTTATTTTAGCTTAGTTTTAGTTACTAGTTAATATTCACAGCCAGAATTGTTGCTTTAGATGAAAAACAGGAACAAAACCTTCTCTCCCATTGTCTATCACTTGGTTCTTTGATCCTGGAGATTTCTTGGGCTAGTTTTTCAATTTTCCAGTGAGTTATTTAATTTCAATATTAGATATTTTCAATTTACAAAAGCTCCTTATTTGTTTTCAGGATTGGAACCCAACTTCTTGGCCAGGAAATATACTTTATGTTGTGAAGGTCTAGACTTGATTTTACATGCTCCATTTTAGGGAAAGGGCCACCATCTCAGACCACCTGCTGTACTCAGTTCCAGAAAGGACCTCAGGAATGTGCCATGACAACTTGAACGGATACAGAGCAGTATCCTCCTGCAGACGTCTTGTCTGTGGTTTATGGCCCTTGAAGATATCTAGATAATCCTGCTGAGCAGTCCAGATAATACTGTTCAGTGGGTTGTGGCTCCCCACAGAAAGTCTAACCCAATGATTTCAAATGTGGTTTCGTGCCCAAAGTCTAGACCAATAGTTTAAAAAAAAAAAAATCACTTTGCCCCATATCCCTTCTACCCAATCCCAAGTTGCCAATTTCCAGCTTGTGGTCTTTCCCTATAAACTCTCTACACCTGGGTTCATGGCTGCTGCCACATTTCCTTCCATCTGCCATGTGGTGGCCCAGGTTGAACCTGAATAAAAGGACCCTTATGTGCTTGCATTGGAAACCGGCTCCTTAGTGGTCTCTGGGGGTTTTGAGAAATGGGTACAACATTGTCATTATTTTTCCTTTTGCATTCTCTCAGGTGTAGGTATGGAATGAGGTGGGGTTGCTCATCCCACTTGCAGGGCGGTACTTTGCAAAAGACAGGGGCTTTGCCAAGGAGTTTCAGTGTAATCTTGCTGTGGTGGCTTAAAAGAAAATGGACCCAAAGGGAGTGGCACTATTAGGAGGTGTGGCCTTGATGGAGGAAGTGTGTCACTGTGGGGGTGGGCTTTGAGGTCTCTTTTGCTTAAACTTTCCCCAATGTGACTGTCAGTCGACTTCCTGTTGCCTCCACGATGTGGCACTCTCAGCTCCAGCACCACGTCTGCCCGCACGCCGCCATGCTCCTACCATGACGATAATGGACTGAACCTGTGAAACTGTAAATGAGCCACCCCAATGAAATGCCTTCTTTATATGAGCTGCCATGGTCATGGCGTCTCTTCACAGCAATAGAAACCTTAACTAAGACCCTTGCTCTGAACTTTATTGTGGTAATTGTCACGAGAAAACCTTTTTTCCAAAGTTGTAATGTCTTTAAGTATGTAAAAATAAACTGCTTGGGTCAGACTCCAGAAGTTTGAACCTGCCTGGCTCACTAAGTCATGCTGAGCTGGGTTTCCCTCTTGGCTCTCACAGTTCATTTCTCTTTGAGCAGCAGAGTTTGTAGACCCTCACAACTGATGACCCAGATGTTTTTACAGGGCATCTCAAAGTCCTCAAGAATCAGAAATGCACTTTAAAATCACTTGATAGTGGACGTTGTGGAATACATCAGTAGTACCAATGCAGAAGGTTTGCTGAATCATTCCTTCCCAAAGGGGATGTCACTTTAAGATTCAGGAGGGAAAGGAAGTTATCTGTAAAGTCTCTTAAAGTGAACAGAACTCATGTCTCAGGAAACTGTAAAGCTAGAATGACGAGGCCCCTCCCCGAGGTTATAAGCATTTACAATGCTTGAGAGAGAAATCTGGGACAAGCAGAGCTGTCTACACATTGAGCAGGGGGCTGTGGGGATGCAGCCTTTGCGAGTCCACACCAGCGATGCAGTGGGATTTTAGTGTGCACCTGTGTAAGTAATTCCTCAGCTGTGCTACTGTCAGTAATCCCAGTAAACTCACTGTTTCTCTGGCTAGACTTGGGTAGAATTGTTTTTTTTTTTTTTTTTTTTGGTCTGTTGTTAGTGCCTCTCTGGGGTGAACAGATGTTTGTTCATGGCATCCCAGAAAAGTTATGCAGTCCTGGCTACATGGTAAGACCGAATCTCAAAAACATAAAAACAAGTGAATATCACTTGAATGATTTTTCTTTTTTATTGTTGCTTACTATGTTAACTGAGGATGATCTTGAGTCCTGACCCTCTTGCCTCTTCAGGGATTATAGATATGCACCACCACATCCACTGCTGTCATTTAAATTTAAGCTAACACGTATACACATAGGCATGCAATGTACAAATACACTCGTATGTTTTACCTGCTGGGAAATGGAAATATTCATATAAATGAATTTTCTATGAACTCTATTTAACAATTAATTGCAGATTGTGAGATTTTACTTAGATTAAGAGTTATATATAATATGGTTTCTATGTTCCCTAAATGTGCATGCTGGAGGTTCAGTCTCCAGTGTGATGGAGGTACAAGACTTTGAAGAGGTGCCTGGGTCCTGGGCTGAAGCCTTTGGAAGGGGTCAGTGAAATCCCAATAGCAGTATGTTAATTGTGTAATAACAGGTTGTTATAAACAAGTCTGGAATCTCCTTTACTCTTTTGCACACATATTTTCGTCTACATGTACCTGCTTGCTCTATTGTTTTTCCATCATGCCTGGAGCAGCATGAAGTTCTTCCTAGAAGCCAAGATTATGCAGACCCTGTATGTTGGACGTCTAGCCTCCAGAACTGTGAGCTACACAATCTACTTTTCCCTATAAATTACTCAGAATCAGGAATTTTGTTATAACACTAGAAAATAGACTAAAATAATATGATTGCTAATCTCTTACCGTCTCAAATATAAATTCAGAATAGGTGGGAAGAATTAGACAAAAAGTGTATGAATAAAATGCAGTAGGCAAAATAATTGCCATGAATTCCTTCATGTTAGTGAAGTGGGTCATCATCTTGGCTTTGAGTTTTATAAAACAAAGTCAATACAGGGGAAAAAAAATCAATATTTGATTCATAATGTCAACAACAGGTGACTAGTTCTTATATTAATATGAGAAAATTCATCCTCAGGTTCTAGTATCTATTATTTTTATTGATTTACACAGTTAATATGAGCAATGAAATTTACTGGGTTGTGTCTCATTGCTTTCTTAAATATCTTCTCATCATGTCATAACCATCCCATTGAGGGAAAAATGGGGCTACGGTGGGCCTGCAGAGGGTGAAAACTGTGGTCAGTTATCCTACATCTTTATTGCCTGCCTTTGACTCAGAGTAACTTTGAGACTGCCATGAGGAATAAACAGACAATTTCTCTTTCAGGCCTCAGTGATCCAAAATTAAACAAAGACAGAGGATGAGAGTGAAGTGTGTAGCACATGGGCAGCACCCACATAAACAGCTGGGCATGTTGTCATGCATGTATAGCCCTGGCACTGGGGTAGGGGTGGAGTAGGTAGACCCTGGACTAGGGACAGCCAGCCAAGATGGATTGGTGAGCTCCAGTTTCAGTAAAAGTCTCTGTCTCAAAAAAGTATAAGGTGGAGAACAACTTAAGAAGGCATTAGTCTCTGGCCTGTGCATGCACACAAGCACATGTGCACACAGACCTTCATGAACATATACCAACAAGAAAGAAAGCTACATGGCACCAGAGAAACAACACCTGAAGTTGTCCTCTGGCCTCTACATTCAGATGTATGTACTCACATACACGTGAACACATACATGTACACACACATACTCAGATGAAAGATTTCATTAGTGGTTCCAATAACTTATCATTTCCTTCTTATTATCAGATGCATTCTAGATAACCAAACTTGTCAGGCAATTGATCTTGAGGCAAATGCCATATTAATCTACACTTGATGCAATATTGTACCGTGTTACATGTCAAACAGAAAGCTTCCTGGCACAATATCTCATGAGAAAGAGATTTCAGAACTACTGCTGGGAAATTTATCTTGTTTTACATAATAGGCCAGCTCTGTGAAAGCTTCAGATGAGGAAGGCCAGCTAAACCAGATTGTAGAGATGAGTCATTCAAAGGTAGGAGATGGAGACATTGAAGACCCAGGGCTAGAATGTCCTAGATCTCTATCTGAAACACCACATTCCTGCCTTCAGCAGCAGCCTGGATTACAGCCAACGTTTCTCTTATCATTTTCGTAGTCCATGGGTGGAGTAAAAAGAGCACTTTTTCCTTTCTTTGTCTCTGAAACTTGGCACATCACCTCAAATGTTCATTTAGTAATTTCATTTTTAGCCTAAACATATCTAAACACCTGGGGATAGTTGGGAAGTAGGTGTGGGCAAGGATAACAGAGGTCATTGTTGTTTGAAGTTGATATAACTTAGTGACCTTGAGAAGGCGAATAAAATTCTCAAGTGAACAAATGTATAATCAATAAAGAAAACGTTGTTATTCTGTTATCAAGCACAAATACATTGACTGTATTTTTAGGAGCTAGGGGGTTCAGTTCAATGGGAGAACATTCACCTAGTGTGCAGGGTACCCTGGGTTTGATCCCCAGTGCTTTTAAAACGTAGAAAGTTTGGTCCACACTCCACCTATTGGATAGAGGCAGATCAAAATGGAAACTTCTGTTTTATTGGTAATTGCTTTAAATTTTCTTTCCATACCTCTATTGCTTTGGTCCCTATTAATTTTCCCTCAAAGATCTAAGTGCATCACATCTCTGTGGGGCTAGGGGAGGCTTCAAAATAGGCAACCCTTGCGCTGCCCATTGGCTTCTCCAGTTTACTTTCAAAACAACATAATCCGATGATAAAGAAGTTGTTTAAACTGAGGTCAGAAATATCCCAAAAAAGCAACTGTCTTCACTGAGCCACAGGAGCTCTTGGCCCATATACAGTGCATGTTCACAATTGATTCCAGTGTCCACCAATGATTTAATCTCCAGTTACAGTTTCTGTAATTATATCATTTAGGAAAGCATAGGAGTAGCTTACCCATACTGACAAAAAGTAGCAAGATTCCCACTGGTGACACCAGCTATGGAAAGGAATTGGAACTTTGCTTATGTGATAAGAATTATGGGATATGCTTCTCTCCACTGAACCAAAAGGCAAAGCAGGAGGAAATTCTTGTCAGCAAAAATTTGCAACTGAGTGCTTCTAACATGCCTTCCTCTCATCTTGCTATATGAGAAGCTGTTATTACCCTAATCTAGGATGTTCAAGGTCTCCGTGTCACTAAATGTTCTTTTCAATAAGACTAAAATACACAGAAATGTTTTTAAGCATTGGGAAAATATTTTAATATTCTAAGACCTCCTAGTGGGCTAACAGTTTCCCAAAGTTAGATCATGTTGGTTACAAAATGTACTCATTCTCCTTTTTTGTTTGAAAACAAGTTAAAATTATATATTTATTTTTATTTCATGTATACAAGTGTTTGCCTGCATATATATATGCATGCCTGGTGCCTATGGTGGACAGAAAAGGGAATTGAATCCCCTGGTACTGTGGTTACAGATGATTGGGAACCACCATGTGGATGCTGGAAACTGAACCCAAGGCCTCTCTAAGGGCAATATATGTTTTTAAATCATTGAACTGTCTCTCCAGCCATCTCATGCTTCTGTTTTGAATGTGGAGCACTGGGGATACAATAGTGAAAAAAATAAAGTAGCGTTGTGGTACTCTGAGTGTAATTGGTCCCCATAAGCTCATGGGGAGTGGCATTATTAGGAGGTGTGGCTTTGTTGGAGTAGCTATGGCCTTGTTGGAGGAAGTGTGTCACTGTGGGGGCAGGCTTTGAGGTCTCCTATGCTCAAGATACCACTCAGTATCTGAGTTTATTTTCTGTTGCCTGCAAGATGTGGGACTCTCAGCTACTTCTTTAGCACCATGTCTGCCTGCATGCTGCCATACTCCCTGCCATGATGATAATGGACTGAACCTGTGAAACTGTAAGCCAGCTACCTCAAATAAATGTTTTTTCTTCATAAGAGTTGCCATGGTCATGGTGTCTCTTTACAGCAATGGAAACCCTAACTAAGATAAGTGTCTCTTCAAACAAATGGTATTCACAGGCTAGTTTTTGTTAAATTGGATAGAAATGATGTAATGTCCTGAGATAAGTGTTGGATTTACCATCAATGAAGTCCTGTGCAGCTTTGAGGAAGACTGGGGCAGCAGGGAAGGAAGAAAGGACAGATACGTGGTCAGAAAAGCTTGGATTGGTGGACAGCACACTCTGACGGAGACACAGCAACCTGGAAAGTCAATGCATTTGTTCTCCATAGTTGAAGGAGGAGATGGGTCTCTGTAGGTGAGCAGTCTCAGGTTGCAGTCACCTGTGAGGAGGAAGCTGTGGTTGATACTTTCTGCAAACAGTTGCCAAACATACTTGAACCAAGGGAAGGCCTTGCCATTTACCTGAGTCTGACCCAGGGAAGGCCTAGACATTCCCACAGGTCTGAGGTGTTCAAGTTCTTGACATGGCCATGATCATGTCATGAATGCTCATCCATTCAGGGTGCACTCACTTCCTACACTCTGTTAAATGCTGAACTGTTTCTGAATGAATGAAGGTAAAAAATCATTATACTCAAGTCTAATTCTGTACCTGTGCAATGTATTTAGGTAGCTATTTGACGGTGTGTAGTGGGTAGCTGTTGCAGCTTTGATCTGGAAGTACTACCCCTGGTGAGGCTTCTGGTAACTGTGACCTATGACCTAGCCCTGGGACAGGGTGAAAACGGGAGCCCTTAAGAACGGAGATCTGGACGTGCTCACTCGCTTGGTTCCTTGTGATCCTAGATGCTGGATGGTAGACCAAGCAGAGTCTTCCAGAGAACACCGCTGGACACCTCTCCTGGATCCTGTAACCAACCCCTTTACTGGCTGTAAGTTACCCCAAAATAAACCTCCTTTTTAAACTACATGGAGTCGCCTTAATAAATCCCCCAGTAAAGGTGTGGAGACACAGCCACTGTCACTGAGAGTAATCCTGAAGAAGAGATATTTTTCTGCCTTTTGTTAGAGGTTGCTAATTCCAGGATGTAATGTCCTGAGATGTGTTAGACATCTATACGTAGTGTCTTATCTGAATATTAAAGATCTGTTTCTGTGATACAGAGGGTGCAAAGGTGTGCTGGGTACAGGTCAAGCCAGAATATATACTTGTATTACCATTTGTGAGAGGTCTTTTTCCAACTGAGATATTCCCTTATTTAGAATAAGAAATTACAGATAGAATGACTTTTTTTTTTTAAGATTTGTGATGATTTAGCGTATCTAAAAGTTTAGTACTAGGTTAAAATAATATGAGACGAGACATGGCAGGAAACAATGACTTTTCTACCTGCATCTTGTGGTATTTTTGAGGATACCCCAAAATACCTGTAATCTTATGTTCACTGCAGTGTGGCAGTGATACCTCTCCTCCCTCTTATTAAGAGGTGAGGTTTGCTGTGTATGTCCTTGAATTTGGACAGCCCTATAGGTACTTTGGCTAGCGGAAGAGAATGAAGTAAAAATGTGTTAGTTCTTGGGGAGTGGTCATTAACTGTGTTCCTTACCTTTACTAGGTTATTAGGAAACTGTCTGCTCTATGATTACTTTTGCTATGCTCTCTGAAGAACATGCTATGAAAAACCAAAGTCACACAGAAAAATTTTTTGTGTCAACTTGACACAAGCCAAAGTCATGTTGGAAGAGGGAACTTTTGTTGAGAAAATACCCCCACTAGATTGGCCTATGGGCAAGAGTGTGGGGCACTTTCTAGGGACCGAATAGCTCAGTCGGTAGAGCATCAAACTTTTAATCTGAGGGCCCAGGGTTCAAGACCCTGTTCGGGTGCCAGATGTAGAATACCCAGGGTTCCCAAGGATTTTGCTGTGTCCAGTGTGGGATATCTGAGGGGAAAAAAAAAAATCTACATGCACCATGCTCCTATGTCTGTTAACTTTATTCCTCTAAGACAAAATTCTATCAATTCAGCTATGGCTCCACCAGGCATTCAGGGCAGGAACAACTCCAGACATACCAAGCTCTCTATCCATCTACTCTATTTCTCTGGGATGAAATCCTGTCTCCATAACTGCAGTTCTGTCCAGTTTCCTACCTCATAGTCCTGCTATTGACTAGCATCTATGCTTAGCCTCATCTTCATCCTCTGTGTTCTCTTTCTCCATCTCTGCTGCTCTCTACTCCTGGCACTCAGAAAACTCTACCTAAGATCTGTTCACCCTCTATGGAACCTCTGTCTTCCTCTCTTCTCTCTCGCTGTGCTGTTCTGTCCATTTTTCACAGAAAATGGGGTGGGGAGAGGAGAGTTAGTAACCTAGGAGTTCAGCATGTCTGGAAATATTTGGGCACGCAAGAATTTCATAGTAGAAGACAGCTGGAATATTAAAGGCTGGATAGCACCAAATAGTCATAATAAATGGCTTGCCTCTTGACAGACCCTTGGCCATCAAAGTTCAGCTTTAATACACAACTGAATCTTATGATATATTCTTCTGGCCTGCAAGACCAGCCCACTGGGAGCAGTGCCCATTATCCTGGATAGAGAACAAGCTAGTAAGCAGTGTTCCTCCATGGCCTCTGCTTCAGTTCCCCATAGCATGAAACTTAGAAGGGCTTAATTAATAAGAGCAAACCTGGAGCCAGGTATTGGGGTGAATGCTGGAAGATCACAGAAGCAGAACAAGCCACAGCCACCTCACCTTGCTAATTCCTCAGCTGATCCTGTTTCCTTAGACTGGAAGCCTCTGGGTCCTCATCCAAATGGATCTCAGCTGAACTGTTGCTCAAAAGCCTGAAAGCTTAACCAGGCTACAGTTCCTGGTCCTCACACCTTATATACCTTTCTGCTTTCTACCATCACTCCCTGGGATTAAAGGTTCACTTTCTGGGATTAAAGGCGTAGTCACCATGCTTGGCTGTATCCTTGAACTCACAGAGATCCAGTTGGATCTCTGCCTCTGGAATGCTAGGATTAAAGGTGTGTGCTACCACTGCCTAACCTCTATGTTTAATATTGTGGCTGTTCTGTTTTCTGACCCCAGATAAGTTTATTAGGGTGCACATTATTTTGGGGAACACCATGCCACCACAGTTCCACAGGTTCCTGCCTGCAGTTGCTGCCCTGACTTCCCTCCGTGATGGACTATGTGTAGGAGCTGTAAGGTGAAATAAACCCTTTCTTCCCCAAGTTGCTTTTGGTCATGGTGCTTTATCTTATCAACAGAACCCCTGACTAATGCCAGTGGGTATTTGCTGATCTTTGAGACGATATAACTTCCACTGGTTGTGAGCCATCTGAATGAACCATCTTGGATGTCTGGCTCAGCTGAGGCTCACAGTCATTGACTCCCTACTTCTGCATGATTCTCCCCCCCCCCCCAACCCCCACCCCAGAAACAGGCATTCAGCTGAGCCATCCAGGGCACAGACTATGAAGGTAAGCATTTTGTTTTATTAAAATTATTGCTAGATATAAAGATGAATTACCCTTGGTATATAAAATATTACCCAATGAAAAACATTTCAAAATTGAGCACTGAGAACAGAAATAATATTTATTTTTCTTACTATAAGCTCCTCTAGGAAAGGAAATGAGGGTATTTAACATTGGGTCCTCAGTATTCAGCTGTACTCAATAAATGCTTGTTAAATATGTGACTGTTCTCTTCCTTGTTATACTCAACCCTATTTTCTTATTCATTGATATCCTTATTTGGCTATGGTTAGCTATTTTATAAATTGAATTAATTATCTTCCCCTGTGATTGCTGAAGAGCATGGTTCTGATGAAAAAGTTCCAGCACATTTTTTTTTTAAAGTGATTAGTAACCCTGATACTCACATAAGGCTTTAGCAGTATTGTGAATATATAGGCCTCTAGAGATAGTGTTAAACACATAAGACAAGCTGGTCTTTGGTTTTCAGTTTTATTTTAACTATTCCTTTCCTTTTTGGAGATCACAGTATAATTACACAATCGCCCTTCCTTCTTCTCCCTTCAAACCTGGCTCAGGGATGGATGACTGTAGAAGAGGAGCCATTATGATTGTAAGAGCCAAAGGATCCAGGAGGGGATATGAAATTGTGTCTCTTAGGAATGTCAGAAGCTACAGCCATACAGTCTCACCAACATGACTGCATAAACATGAGATAAACAAGGATGAGAATGGTACACATGCTAATGTGGATGGGGGTGTTGGTGTCGGGGAGCCTAGGAACCGTCAACCCCCCACAGGCAACCAAGGAATGCTGAGTAAGGAGAATTAGTCTTCTCCAGGGGAAAATATATCAATTGGTTATGAAATACTAAATGGTCAGCCCTGAAAACATACATATAAGTAGTGTTATACAGATTGACCAGGTTTAGATTTTGGCCCCCACTGATTTAGAAAACAGGATGATGATGTTCTTTTATTTATTTTGACAGGGTCTCATGTAGCTGGACTTGAGCAGGCCATGTAGCCTGATCCTCATGCCTCTGCCTCTCTTGGAATCCGGGATTACAATCATACACTACCACACCTACTTTATGTCATGTTGGGACAGCTTTGTGCATGAGAGGCAAGTGCTCTATCAACTGAGCTATATCCTCAGCCCTTAAATTCATGTTAAAAATAATAGTTAAAAAAGTATCTCTGATGAGTAAGACTATAGGAAGAATGCTTACTTTTCTATGACAAAATTCTTAAAAATTCTAGATGAAGCCAGGAGAATGCCTCTGCATGATATGATGTTTTACATAATTTACACTGAACTGAGGGTGGTCTTATTCTACAAAGAGTATCCACAAGACAGAAAATCAACTGCAGAATGGGAGAAGAAAGAGCATGCAGAGTCTTAGCAGCAGTGACATCCTAACAGCTCCCAGGCTTGATTTCCTGTCTTTCAGGTTTTGTCTTCTTGCCCTCAGGTTGCATGAGTTACTTCTACAACAGGGCAGTAGGTTTCTACTCTCTACCCCGAGGCTGGAGACAATAGTTCATAGTCATAGTGGACTTACTGAAACCAAAGAATCTTGCCTAGTTATTAGACTCACCAATGCCCAGGAGATATGTAATCATTTCTAAAGGAAAACATTTAAACAGACAACAGGCGGTTCATTCATAACTCTGATCTTGGAAATCTGAGCAGTCCCTGCATTTTGGCATCTCTATTCATTATATTCATTAATTGTTTACAGGTTTTATCAATTATGTCTCCACTACCCTCCTGTCCAGCCACCTTCTAATCTCTTCCCATTTATGAGTTTTTAGTCTTTTCAATATTTTATTTTCTCATTTGTTGTGTATTTCTTGAATGTATGTGTGCAACTTCTCATAACTCCTCCCCTCTCACCCTCACATTTGAAAAAAATTTCTTTTTTTTTGGTTTCCCTATATAAGTCTTGGCTGTCCTGGAACTCACTCTGTAGACAAGGCTAGCCTTGAACTCAGAGATCTACCTGCCTCTGCCTTCTGAGTGCTGGGATTAAAGGCATAGGCCATTACTGCCTGGCTGAAAAATGTATTTTAAAGATTTACTTTTTTTTTTTTTTACGTGTATGTGTTTATCTATATGAGGATATGTTATTTTTCTGTCTGTTTAGTGGCTGCACTTGAATCTACTGATATTTTAATTACCATCTGTGGCCAGTGGCCCCCTTAGTTAGTATCCCCACCCCCATTCCTTGCCACCCAGGCTGCTGCCTGGTGGGACTTCTGGTCCCACTGACACCAAATATAGTATTTAACTAAGTCTCTATCATTCTATTTACCAGTAAAGACTCAGAAGTCAGATGTTGGGGTGAAAACCTGCTTGCTCAGAGAGGTTGAGAAGCAACCAGCTGACCTTCCCTTTTGATGGGAGACCCAGCAAGAGAGCATCTCTCCAGCTGTTCCAAACCAAAAAGACTGAGAAACTCCAAGTCCCTCCTGACACCTTCCTGTTCATCTCTCTAGCCATCTTCCTGGCTCCTCTTTACTCTCTATGACTAATTCCTGTCAACTAGTTGCTGGCTCCGCCCCCGATCCAAGGTTGATTTTATTAATATAGTTTCAGTTTCACAGTGCAATCAAATATCCCACAACAGGGATATGCCATTTGTGTGTGGGTGCCCATGGGAACCAGAAGAGGGTGTCGATCCCCTGGACTACAATTATAGGCAATTGTTACCTGGCTAGTGGGTGCCGGGGACTGAACTCAGGTCCTCTGGAAGAGCAACAAGCATTCTGAACTGCTGAGCCATCTTTTCAGCTCCTGAAAGAGATAGTAAATCCAGAGGGAAACAACTTTGCTTGACAAAACCTGTCTAAATCTCTCGGCCTTTTCTGTTTCCACTCTGAGAAGATGAATATAGCAAGAATCCCAGGGAGTCTGCATAAGGGGTATAATGATTTATAGTTTTATCAGTTAGAACTTTCTTATGTAGACAAAGGGGGGACATTTAGTGGATACCTGTTCTACCTATGACCTTGAAGTACCAGCCCCTGGGGCCTGGCCTCGGGGCTACCCTTAAGACCTGAGAGACCATACCCTTAAGACATGCTCACTCTGTCCCTCATTGGCTTGGATGGTACAGACTCACTCAGGTGGCAGAATAGGCGGGACAGGACCTCAGCCTTCTAGGACCCTGCGAAGGTTTGCCTATTGTTTAGTGAGTTGTCCTTTCCAATTTATCTCCTCATAAATTCATTATACCCCTTAAGCAGACTCCCTTGGATTTCTCGTTATAGATGAAAATATTATCACTGGCCTAGTTTGTACAACTAGAAGGTTCCAGGTCTAAGAATCAGTTTTGCTTTGAGTGTGAGACACTAACTACATCTCTTGCCATGCAATCTAAGGAAAACACTTGACAAAGTCCTTGCTCAATTACATGCTTTTCCACTGGGGCTCTGATGTGCTGGTCACATCATGGCCCTTTCCACCTTCAGACCATTCCCAGTCCCTGAAGACTGATCCAGGGCAAATGGTTGCTCAAAAGCTAGTGTTACTGTCTTGGGGTTTTAGTAAATGTGTGTTGACAGTCTGGGAGCAGATGCCGTGAGGAGGAAGGTTCTAGGTGTGTCTGCCTTTTGATTTGGTGTCAGGTGCTTTCCTGGAAGCTGTGACATAAATTTGTCTCCTTCCTGGATGTCCACATTTTCTTCAGAACTTTGGCCCAGTCCTAAATTCTTGAATCTTCATGGGGACTTAAAACTAAAGGTAGTTTTATGGATAACTCGGTGGCCTGCCAGTTCCCTAAGGTGAACACATAAACGGTCCATCTCAGGTGCAGTTTAAGCAGGGTATAGGCTGGTGTTTGGCACTACACTAAGTAATTTAGATGAAGTAGCAAATTTACTCGTCACAGGGAATGTTTGAGGTGTGGTATTAGACTCTTATTAGAAACACGAGAAAATGGAAGTCTAAGCATGGACAATGAGAAAAGAAAGTGGATTTAACCTTAACACTTGGCAGTTCTCACACTCCATAATCTTGACCATGGTGGTATGCTGCCTCCTAAGCAGACTATATAAAAGGGACCATTAATGGCCCTGCAGCGCAAAGCAACCAGAAAGCATTTTCACTAAACATTGAGCTCACCAATTCATCGAGTCTGGTTGGCCAGTTCAGAGATCCTCCTGGCCTCACTTCCTTGGAACTGAAATCATTAGCATGTGCCACTGCATCTGGATCTGCACCCAGATCCTCACGATTGTGTGGCAAACACTTGACTATCTTCTCAGACCTTGAAATAGCCCTAGTTGTAAAGATTGCTTATTTATGGCAGGTGCATTTTTACTTTGCCAATACATTTGTGGTTTAGTCTTGTCTATTTGATCTGGTTACAGAACACTTTAAAAAAATTTGTAGTTTTCATTTCTGAATTATAAAAAATGGACCATCGATGCATCACCCATTTAGAAAAAAATGTTAGGGGTTGGAGATGGCTCAGCCAATAAAGGCTCACAACTATAAAGACAAGACCCTTCAATTAGGAAATATTGGCCTGTTTTTATTTTCTTCTGATGGCAGTTTGACAGACCTGCATTAATATGTCTGGTTAACAATCAGTTTGCTCAGTTGATTGGACATCATTCTAATGAAAATAAGAGTGAAATCTGGTTGTGTGCAGTGTGCCTTCTGGCCCTAGCTGCCAGTCTCTGTCAATGTGCAAGCCATTCACAAGAGAGGAGACACAAACATCACCACTCCAAACACGTTGACAGCACAAAGGTGGGGGACATTGGTATTATTTAGTTAACAATATGAAACACCTTACTAGAGGGTCTCTGGGAAGAAGAACAGTGAATTAAAAAAAAGTACTGAATTAATTTCCCTTTAGAAGACATACAGAAAATAGCAGTAGAAACAGAATTTTGAACTTCGTTTTGTTTACCTTCTTGGGAGTGGAGAGGTGTTTGACTCACACAGAAACAGACATTTGGTTACAGGGACACAAGGTAAGTCTGTAGGGATCCAAGACTGTCTTACTCTTTCCCACTAAAGGCAATAAAATATCATCTGTACTTTAAAAAAAAATAAATTAAGTCAGGCAACAGGATTCTTGGATTTTGAAATGGAAATCTCTGGTCTCTGGAAAGCTGGAGGTCAGATGTGAATGAAATGTCAAAGTACAGACTTGTTACACACATGACATCTAGTCAGCACCCAGGAACTGTATCCCTGGTTTCTGTAGCTCACATGATGCATTTGACAGAAGGTTCCCCATTTATGTGTTCTGAACTGCTATAGAGAAATGTTTCTATTCAAGAATTGTGAGCCCCACACCCCAGGTTTACTCCGTTTAGGAGGCCACCTGATGAGAGCAGGTGCTTTCCTGAGCCTGTTTCTTTTCCAAACTCTTCTACCCTCTATTTCTTTAACATAAATAACTTATAACATATGACATCCCCTTTAAGAACACCCAGGCAGTGAGGGTTTTCAAGGTCAAAAACCAGTCCTACCTCCCACATCTTTCCATCGTGGTAAGTTGCTGCATTCCAGTAGGCCTTCAAAAGACCCAGAGTGCAGTGTCCTCAAGGGGCAGAGCTACTCATTAAAGACAGAACTTTAGAACCAGCGGCCAGTCTCACAGACACTGCTTTATTTATAATTGCTTCAAGGTTATAAAGGAAAAACTACAGAAGCTTAGTCAAATAAGCTAGGGGACAAGCAGCACATCTTGTCAAAAAAAACGATTAGGATTTTATTAAGTCCCTTACTCCTTTTCTTCTGCAGAGGTTCCTCAGCTCTTCCAGCAGGTGTCACCATAATCACAGAACAAACATTCGACAGTATGGTCTGCAACTTTATTTTTCTAGCATAATAATTTAAAGTATTTACACACTGCACACTCACTGTTTTTACACAGACACTTACTCATATACCTATGAACCACATCTACAGGTTTCTCTGTAAAGACTCGATACAATGTGGGGGTTTCCAAGCATGGTCAAGAGGGCAAAAAGTATTTTTGAGTCTTCTCTAAAAGAGCCACATGGCTCTGTGAAAATCAGTGTTTTGGCCCAAGTTTTAAGCTCCTCTCCCAGGAGACCTGAGAAGAGCGATAGCCTATTCATATGCTGGCATGGTCTGAAATTCTTCTGGCTAAGGACCTCACAAAACAAGTGTAAGCAGTATGTTCCTTGGAAACCCCAAAGAAGCCTGGCCATTCTCTACAGAAATATTTTATTTCTAAGTTATCTGTGGGGACTGTAAAGGTCGTATAGGGACACTGATTATGAGGGAGAACCCACCACCACACTATATAACTAATGCTACTGATGTAGTCCATCTCATGGGTACTCTTCCCGCTAAACAAGCAAACTTTCTTTTCCAAACTGTGAGTAGAGGTGGTAGTTCTGTTCTTCCCCCAAAGGATAAAGGTGTATCAATCACACACTCTAAAGCCAGACACTGCAGAAACTTCTATTTTTACTTTACCTTTATACTATTAGCACAAAAATAGTGGTTAAAAGTGTCCAACATTTTTCCTTCCTTGTTCTACTCAATCACAAGTTACTAGCTAGTGATAGCTTCTACACTTGGCACATGGCTCCACAGATGAACACAAGTGGCCATGCTTCAGAGCTCAGGGTTGGCTGGTTCTCATCCAGCTTTCTTAAAAGGCCCTTCTTTTACAGGGTTAGATCACAGCTCTCTGGAGTTCAGTCTTTAAGGATGCCTTTATAACTTCCCCCAAGGTAAGGGTTTGCCACCTCTAGATGAACACACAATCCCACCCTGTCATGATATCACTTCTCTAAGAAATACAACTTCACAAAATGATACCCTTTTCTGCTGCCAGCCTGAGTCTGTCAGTGCCATGGCCAATAGGACATGGCAAAAGGCATCACCTTGGCCTAAATAACTACAGTATTTAAAGTTCGTATCTTTTGCCTTTATTAATGTAAACCTTAAATATTGAAACACCAAATCATATTACTTCTTGGAACCAAACACTCACATTTAGATATAACAATACAAATCTATCTATTTAGGAGTTAACTCTGCTACTCTCACATCGCTTTGTTAATTCCCTTTTATTGTTGGTACCAACAATGGGGTGGGAGAGACAAGGAGAGACTTTACCTTATGGGGATTTCACTAAGTGACAGGAACAACTGCCTAATATTCAACTATAGGTGTTAAGATGGAAGAGAGCTGAAAAGACAGATAGGATTTGGGCAGTGCAATGCCTAGTTATGAACATCAGGACTCAACAGCATCCACAGGCAAGTGCGTACACTAATACACACCAAGGAAGATTTTCTGTTCTGAAGGCCCTACATCTGGACCTCAATATCATAGGAAGACTTAACAGCCAGAGTTTGGAATCCTCAGGTGAGGTGAAGACTTTGGGGTGGAGCCAGAGAGCACGGTTAGGATTCCAAGCAGCCAAGGAAGAGAAAGTTAAGAACATGATTTCTACAAATTGCAGAGAGGCAGAGCAAGGCACGAACTCTACTGAGTTGATGATTTTGTTTTGCTAAAGAAGGGGGAACTACAATTTAAACATGGATGGGGACTTGCTCAGGTGTAGCAAGATGCCTGGGATCTACCTGAAATGGCCACCACCAAACTCAACAAACAGCAGCTGCAGAAGGGTTAACCTCATGGGCCACATGTGCTCAAATGTCACAGTCAGAGTAACAAGGACTGAGTTGTAGCAATACTGTCCCCATGTTCTGAAAAAATGAGTTAGAAATGGGGCTCCTAAGTGAGATCCGAGTATTAAGAATCAAAAGTACTTACAAGGGAGCAGACAACTTTCCTCTCAAATTGACACTTCAAAGGAAGGGAGACAGCTCCATCAGGAACTGTGTACCTTGGCAAATCAGTAGCAACGGGAAGTGCAGAAAGAACACCCAGAGTAGCTACAAACTGGTCACCTTCAAATGGATTGCTGCGGTGTCTGTGTATATGCACTATACATATTAGCCAGGTACACACATAAATATTTAATATATAAAAAATAAAGTGCTTTCTAAGAGGTCCCTAGGTAGGGACATTATAAAACATTTCACAAAACTGCAAAACAAAATTGATACAATCAAAAAACACTACAACCAACATATGTGAAAACAGCCAAACACATAATGTACAATCTGGTGTTCTAGGACAAACATCTGTCATATACATGGTATATACATATATACTCTTTCACTCAATATATTATGACAATATATATTTAAAATTTTGTTATAGACAAAGAAAATAACCCAGGAAGAAAACAAACAAAAACCAAAAGAGAAACAACCCCTACAAAAACACAATAAGGATCAAGCATGTGAGTCCAAGACCAATAGCCAAGTCACTGCCGCCTCCACTGCTGTTGCTGGGGAAAATATGCCAGCGTTCCTTCCTGGGGTGCAGTGCCTCCACATCCTCCAAGGCACTGTGGGCTGCAGCAGTGAAGTTGGCATCACCAGTGGTGAGCAGGTCAAAGACACAAGACTGGAAATAGATGTCCTTCACTGGCATCTTCTCATGGCATTGGGTGCTGGCAGCTTCCAGTGTGTAGCCAGGCCAGGCCTGCACTGAGGTGGTGTGTGGCAGGCTGTGCCCCAGGATGGCAGACATCTGGCCCTGTCCATCATCAATGCATTCACTCAAGGGGCAGCCATTCACACACAGCTGCAGGTCCTGGCTCTCTTCATAGGACATGGCCAAGTCTTCAGGCATTCGAATGGCGAGGGTCAGGTAGCGACCCAGCTGTCGCACAAACACTGTGGTGCCTATGTAGCGGGCATGCATCTCTACATAGCGGCCACTCTCCCTCTCCACGATGTGAAGGCTCTTAATGTCACCATCCCCCCCACTGGTGGTGCCATCCACAAAGGCAGCTGGTAGGTCATCTGTCACAGCTTGGTATACTTTCTGATCTGTGCACTCATGGTGTGCTTTGAAGATAATGGTGACCTGCGGGATGGAAGATGTACAGGTTAATACAGCTGGAGGGGGGCTGGACAGTAATACTCCATAGTACTAGGGAACTCTCCCTACCACTGCGTTGCAGCAGAGGCTCCAAATGCAATGCAAAAGCTGTTACTTAGCTTTCCTGAACAGTCCATTTTTATTGATAATTTTTATTTGTCTCCTAAAAATTACCCAGGCATGGCATAGCTGGGGTGGGGGTGGAGGTTCCTTTTTAAGATACCCAGAAGCTTTGAGGGACTTAATTAACAAAATATCTTTAGAGCCTTGCCTCTAAAGAGATCCTTCATTGGACTATCTCCATTTCACATGACTCATCACTATAAACTTATTATAAATACTGAGAGATGAAACAGGGGCTTTGGGGGACATTGCAACAACTACCAATCATGTGCCTCTTGAGAGATTTCTTTAAGTCTCTTAATCAAATGTTTCACATCACTGGTTAATCCCTGTGACAGGGAATTATTTGGCAAGCATATAGCTCTCAAGCACTGGCAGAGATAACATGCCTGAGTAACAGAAGATGTTTTCCCCCAACAGCACCAGGGGCCTTTGACTCCTCACATCTTTTCCCAGTTAGTTCTCAATTTTCTAAATGAAGCAAGCAGTTCAGGGAGAAAAAAACCTATCTACTGCTAATACAAAACCTTCCTTCTGTAAGACCATTTCCTTCCTTGCAGAATCCTTTCATTATAACAGTTATAAAACCACTGAAACAAATGAACCTGCCCCATTTTCGCAGCTAACATGTGCTGAGAGAGGGTAACTAGGAAGGGACAGGGGTTCTGTGTGCCCCCAAAGCATGAACACTTCCCCAGCACCATCAGAAGGAGTATCTGAGATTTGGCTGATTGCCTGTCAGTTACGTGGTAACAGTTTTGGTTTTTTGTTTTGCTTTTTAGTAAAAAAACTAAATGAAGAATTGAGTGATTTGAGTCAAGAAGGCAGACAGACAAGCCATACATTCTCTAAGTCATTCTGACGGCAAGAACCTCTAAGCTCCTGCAAGAGAACTAGTCAAAACAATGGACCCTTGTTAGAAAGGCCAGAACTACCCCCCAAATTCTCACTACCACCCTCAAGCTTATGTCTGAAGTTCCCCCATCCAGCTAGCATTTGCTTACACTATTTAATTCCGCACGTTCCCACTGGCGTTAACTTGACTGGAATTTTCCAGTCATTTCATTTTACTTCAGCCAGTTACAAAGCCAGATCCGCGCCAGCTGCCCTGAGCAACCGGTTAAGTTCACATCCGTGTTTGCAGCTGCAACCGAAAGCCAGACAATGTGCTGTGGAAACCCTGGGCTTTCTCTCCTAATTACCCAGAGCCACAATTTGATTTCACTACCAGCCCTTCTCACATTTCAACACCTTCTTAACAACCCAGAGAAGGTGACCAGAAAGAGATGACTTCAGGAACCTTCCACTGGGAGGGGTTCTGAGGTGGATATCTAAGGAGACTATAAAATAGATTTATTTGGTGGCTCTAAAGTCAGTTTGACAAGTCCCCGTTTAAGACATGCTGGGATCGCTAGGAAGTGAAAAAGATTAATTCAAGTAAATTCTGCACCCGAAAACACGGGAGGAAGACTAGAAAGCACTGAAGGTTAACAATACAGACGGCTAAAATAAGAGCCAATAATACTGTTTTACAGTCATGATCCTTGTTCTCAACTGAAACACATCCAAAGACAGACGATTTAACAACTCAATAATGTGTCTTTCTAGTCTAACAAACTTCAAGTTTAAGCCCACTTGGCACTGCATGCAAGAACTGTGAACATTTTCACATTATGAAGAGTGAAAAGGAATTTTTGTTGGGGCAACAAAGCAGACATATTCAATTGCAAACAAGTTACCAAAAAAGACAACGGGGGTCAGCATTAAGATGAGTGGAATAGTTTCATGTTTAACCAAGTCTGGTTTTTTCAGTAGGCACAGCAATTCTAACCCTGCAACTCAGAACTCGTTTACATACCTCACACACTTTCCTTTGCAACAAGGCACGTGGAAAACTAGCATTCTCTAGGATCTATACCTACTAAGTATTGTTCTCCACCTCATGGATTTTTGTTTACTCATTTTGCTTGAAGTTGATTTTCTCTTTGATAAAATTATCATATTTCTCACTTGGGAACGTGTGTAGACTATCTACTGAACCAACATGCTGAGGTGAGACAATTCTAAAGCGTGAGTAACAGCTCCTGAGGCCTCTGGAGTTTAAATATGTATGGAGCAGGCATCTAGATATGTAATCACTGCAATGTAGAAAAACTCTGGGTAACAGTTTCACATGACTTGAGTTTTGTAATGCAATGTCACTCCTTGGGACAATTACAACACAAGCTCTCAACAAGCGACCACTCAGCCATGAACAGCATGAAATCCATTTCAGACCGTCTACCTTTTCAGAAAAGCAAACTCATTCATCCGTAATAATTCTTCAAAAATACACAAAATTTCATTGGAATTTTTGCAAATTCCAAATTTTAAAAAATTTCCATTTAGCAGCCATCAAGAGCCTAAAATGGATATTCTAATCTGTACAGAGGTTTTCACTCTGCATTTAAAAATCGTAAAACACTGGCTATGCAGCTTGCTTCCCTCCACTAACTGATCCATATGCAGTAATAACTCAATTTGGCACATCTGTTCAATGCCACATCATTTATTATTGATGGGTGGCATTTCTGTGCATTTAAAACATCAATGTCTTTTGTTAAACCTCCCCCATCTAGTCCTTCTCAATCCCACCCTGGACAAACTACTCTAGCTCTCCTCATTCATTTTTAATCTCACTCCTGAGATCTCAACCCCCCACAGGTCTATGAGGAGGAGGAAGACCGCAGCTACAACAGGTCAACCTTTGCACATGTGAAAGGCAACAAGAACTTAAGGTTTGTTGTAAAATCAAGAGCAGTGGTTCTCAACCTTCCTAATGCTGCAACCCTTTAATAAATACAGTTCCTCATGTTGTGGTGACCCCCAACCATAACATTATTTTGTTGCTACTTCCTAACTGCAATTTTGCTACTGTTATGAATCATAATATAAATACCTGTGTTTCCCTGTGCAAGGGTCATTTGATCACTGAAGGGGTCATTATACACAGGTTGAGAACCACTGACTAAGAGGCATCTGCCTGCTTCTCCTTCCCACCAGCAAGAAAACGAAATATATGAAATGAAATTGAACAAGTCCATGAGGAAAATCCAGGTCCTGCCTTACTCGGGTACAGAAAAATCTTGCTAAGGCAGAACAGCCTGTAAAACACTACACACGGATTTTAAAATACAGCTCCCCAAAGGCTTTGCAGTCAGTTATCTGTAGAGACTGCAGCTCCGTATACATTGTGGAAGAAACATTTACCAGTGTGCAGTCAGGTCACTGAGCACTGCAAGTGCAAAGAACTTTCTGGAACGGATCCTCAACAAGAGAACCAGACTTTCAGAGCTCATCATGAGACTGGAAATGAAAGCGAAGCAAAGGAAAGGGCTTGAAAGGCAATTTGATTTGTATCTGGTTAAAATTCTGCCCATGTACAAGGAAGTTAAAATAAATTTTACTCATATAATTAGCTGATGTGTTCACATTGTCAAATTGTGTGGGTGTGGTTATGATGAAAAAACAGTAGACCCTCAAGGACACCAGGGCTGGGCTCAGAGCCCCTTTCACAGGTAGGTGTGATACAGCCCAGACACTCAGTCCTCCAGACGGAATAACAAGACCATTCCAACAACAGCACACGCTTCCACCACAATGGCTTTGTCTCCATCCCTAACACACCCAAATTCTACTCTGGAGGGCCAGGTTTTCTGAATGTTGAAAAGCTGGCCGAGGAAGCTCTGAAACACACTTCACTTCATCTCCAGGGCCACCAGAGTGTTAACTTTCTGTCTGAACAATTTCATACAAAACCTAGACATGATTTTATATGTAGTATATTACATGATGGGCTGGGGATACATGCTGTCACCGACAATTTTCCCAAAAGCATCAGGGAGATGATCTGTTTGGAAGCTGTAAACTTAATAAATTGGGAAGCAATTTTACAATCACTATTTAGCTTACATCAAATATTACAAGAAGTGCAAAATGTTAAATGATTTTATTGGACTAGGACAATGTACTAACAGTTAAGACAGCACACTTACAAGGTGAGCAGCATTTAAAAAATCTTACCCTAGACTCCTTTTAGGGTTTAGATGAGACTAATAAACACACTGCCTTCAAAACAGATATCAAGTATGTAAGCTGCTCTACCCACAAGTTTGCTTCTACAAAGTTCTGCATTCAGAGTATTTACAGGATGCAGAGAATTGGAATGGCCCATGCTTAGTCTTCAGTGTTGTTCTAGGTAATGAACACAGCAAGAACAGGGGCTGTTTTGGCTGTTGAAGGGGTACTTGGCAGCGGATAGAGAATTAAGAAGCCAAACCAGAGGGGAAGGACACCCACGGCTGAAGGCTGCGAGGGTGGTCCAGAGAAGCACTCGGCCCAAATGGCTGGAAAAAGCACGGAGAATGAAAGCAATCTGGCCCTGGGATAACACAGAAAGGGACGGGCACAGAAATGCCAACTTTCAAAAACCAGTTTCTACATAATTAAAAAAAGGAAGGCGGGAAGCATAATAGGCCCAGAGACGGGGAAGTTAGCCAACCTCCTTCTACACACCAGTGTAAAGCCATGCTGAGCATAAGGAGGCAAGCCCTCCAGGCCTGTACACCTCAGCAACTCCAAAACCTCTAAAACTCTGGATTCAGATTTTGCATGTCTCCTTCAGTTAGGGTTCAGATTTTGTAGTGTGAGAAGGCAACTATCACCATGCTTTTTAGATGAGGAAGTAAATGCCTGAAGTACTATAGACGTAAGCTGCCACTGTGATTCAGATCTGAGGCCGACAGGATTTCAAAAGTGGAAAGTGGTGGGGGCAGCGGCAGATCTGCCACAGCAAGTCCTGGTTTCCAGGGGCATTCCCTCTGGATAAAGTAGTGGGCAGGGCTACAGACCCTTCCAGAGCTCGGGGTAATGGTTCCACTGCTGATTCCTAAACTGATGGAGAAGAGGAAGCCACAGCCTCTCTGGCTACTTCTTAGCATTAGGAAGGGGAGAAGAAGCTTCAACTTCTTCACAGTACACACAGATCTTGCCAGCTCTACATTCAATTTCATGTTCTCAAAGTTACAAAAAAAGAAAAGAATCAAGATGGTCAGAATTGGTGACCACATGTTTTAAAAAGCCAGTAACTGGCCAAAAATATCCTTCTGCCTGGGCAGAAAAAGGGGAAGACATCTGTACCTGCCAAGTGTCTGTAGGTCCAGATTGAACCCCAATCCATTTCAGGAACACTTGCACAAGAGATGGGAAATTCATGTTTAAATGCTGTGGTACCCACTCCATCTACAGTGAAGAAGACACTGAGTGCCAATATGAATGAAGCCTAACAGAACCAGCTGAACCCCAACCCCACCCCTACTCCCACCCCAGGTACTGAAATAATCAGCTAAGTTGGAGCAGAAAGAGCTCCCATTCTCTAGCAAACTTATTTCACTTGAGTTCTAGCTAGGATCCAACACATAGATTTACTCCAGGTTTGTCTAGTTAAAATAAAATCCTTCTGAGGTGTGTTAGCTCTTGTTCCTTACCACTCACAGACAGGCTGAGCACTTTGTTAAGTCACCCCACCCACAAGAACACAAAATCCAAACACTGGAAGAGCAAGTTTTACTGCAGTCAAAACAAATAACGACAAAATGGGAAAGGGAGCATTTTTCATTGATGTGCACTGTAGGTAACTCTCTCAGGCCGCATTCCACAGAAGCAGAAAGTGTCTGGCTAGCATTAACTGAAGCCAGCAACAACAACAAGAAAAAGAGCACCAACCTTCAACGCTTCCTTCTTACCCCTTCCCCTCAAAGAAAACTGAACAGGGCAGAGAGACGTTGGAAAGGTGGCAGAGAGACAAGTTCTGACTCTCAGCTGTGCATCTGACTTTTGGCTTCCTGCCGCTTGCTGTCTTAAACTACGGAGGAGTGTGGATGCGTTTTGAAGCACCAGAGGCCTACACGGCCCAAGGAATCCTGCCTGGTTAGACAAGCCCTGGGTTATTTCACTTACCAAGGGGGGTTTTTGGAAGGTCTCCTCCTTCCAAGGACATCTGGGATTCAGGGAATCGGCAGTGTCAGGAGGATTACAAGATGGTAAAGAATTTTTTACCCAGGGTGTTTTAAGACATGTGGAAAAAACAAAGGGTACTTTATCTGAGGAGCATAAAGAATGACCAAGGAGCCTGCCAATCTTACAAAATGCTTTTACAGTGCAAATCGATCATCCAGTGAAGATCCCCCTTTCTCTCCCAACATGCACTTAGAAATCTTTCTACCTCCAGGCAATTTACTGAAACTACACCATACAGTAGTTCCTGGGCCTAACGTTTTATAATCCAGTACAAACAACAGCCTTGCAGGAAATTGAAAAAGACAACACACCCAGTCCCACCCAGGAGCAGAGCTCATTTCTTCTAAAACCCATTCTTTAACAGTTCAGTGCCATTTCTGAAATAAATTCAGGAATGACAGGACTTCATGAGGGTTTTAAAAATGAGATGGGACCCTGAAAAATTAAGACTGGTGACTGTGGACATGCAGATGCAGGTGAGGGGCACATTGACTGTGGGAGGTGGGAAGCCAAATCCCATTAGCAGGCAAGGCAGGAGCAGCATGCCTTGGGTGTAGCCTGTGACACACTTTCACATCATCTGTTCTCTCTGTATTACTTCCTGACACCTGTGTCATCTTGCTAACTAATGTCTCTGGGAACCAATGCATTCTACCAAGAAGCTCTGAAGATGTCGGGTCTACACACAAATCCCATACTTTCCCACGACTGTACTTTTAGGTATATGCCCAGCTAAATGCAGAGGCTACATTCATCCCTACATCTCTGACATAGTTTTTTTTTTTTTTTTTAATGCAGAAGCACCAAATTTATGACATTTAACCAGAAATTACTACACCAAGGGAGATATAACGATAAACTTCATTCCTATCTGTTCCCAGTATGACCCCAACACCGACCACTCTTAGAACTTTGTAGCATCTTTGTAGTTAAGAAGGATCATAAGGAACAAATCTCAAAGAAATGGCTGGAATTATCTACATTACATATATAAAATCCCAATGAACATAAATCTCAGATTTTAAGGATTAGATGCTTCTCTAGACAATATACCCTTGCCACTATTGCTACCATCACAAGCAGGAACAGGGTCCATACATCTAAACACAATTCAACCAAAGGGAAGGAAGAATATCTTCATTGATAAAAATAAAAGATTACTATTGTGTAGCTCACAGGTATCCACAGTTGCTAAAACAAAGCACTATAAAAACCTGGCTGCAAGAAAAAAAAAATGTACTAGGCATGAGGTCAGGAGAGGACAGGTTTCCAAACCTTGATCCACAGATGCACTTAAAATAACAGCCGAAAGTCTTTGCAATGCGGACATGCCCAGCTCCAGCTCCAAGTCTATCTAGACAACAGATAATGACAGAGTGACTTACATGTTCACTGCTGCTGTGCAAGTGTTTGAAGGGTGATCAGAAACAAGTGACCAAACATGCTCTAGTGCTTATAAGGACTGGTGGATTCCATCCGAATATACAGGGAAGGAGGACACTAACCAAAAAGGAAGGAAATCAAGCTGTCTCCTGGTCCGGTGGAAGCTCTCAGAACTCCAAGAAAGGAGTCACAGAATTTGAAACTTAAGAGGTGTTCTGGAACATAAAATGATACACACAAACAACCCCGACGGGCTTGGCATCCTGTTATACTTCGGATAGGCACTGGGTGCTACCCAAAGGGCAACAGGAGATGGTGGCCACTCTCAGCTGGCCACGACAAGTCATCTGGGTTGGGCAAGCTGACTATAGCAAACCCTTTTTCTCACTCAAGGAGGGAGACCAGGACGTGTGGTTCCCAATTTTCCCTACTTCTATTTTGTTTTCATGAGATTTATGTATTGTATAGGAAAGGCAATATGGTGGGAAAAATATGATTTTACATAAAAATTACAGGGAACGTAAAGCACAAAGATACTTGTGAAAGTCATGATTAAAAATACAGCCATTGCTAGGTAGGTAACCTGAAAGCTTTAAAACAAAGTATTTTGAAAAGTTATGGAGAACGTACTTGAGACTGGCTTTTAATTTTTAAAAACTACATTTTTTCTATGTGTTACGTGTTTGTATGTGTGGGAGCTCGTGTGGCCGTCAAAGCACAGTCTGTAGAGTCTGTTCTCCCTACCACGTGAGTTCCAGGAATGAACTTCAGGCGGTAAGGCCTTGCCTCAGGTGCTTTGCCAGCGGGGCCATTCCGCTAGCCGGGGATTGATGATTTAGACACTGCTTACTTTCTCCTTCATTGTTTTGTAGGGCTGAGGAGGTGACTCGGTTACTCTGCTCATGTTAGGCAGCCCTCTCCACTCATCTGTACCACGGTCTCAGCAACTTTAACACATCAAAGGACCAAGACCTTTGCTCTTCAGCCACCTTTTGTGATCATGCATTTAAATATCCTCTCTGAGGACCTTTATTTAAAAACACATCCCAGTAACTGCACGAGTGCACTCTGAAAGTGCCGAAGAAAATGTACAAGCAAAGGCACTAAGCCAGCCTCCCTCCCAGGCCGGTGACCTGGCCCCTTTGGAACAAGTGAGGTACAGGACAGCTACTGCCATATGCTTCTCGGGAGCCAACAGGGTGGGACTCCGTCCTCCCCAGTAGGAAAACTGCTTTTCCCCTGTGTCCCTAACGCTGCCAGTTCTAACACTGCCCCCTCATTTCACTTTCAGAGTCTGCATGCCTACATGTGCCTCTCACAGCCAAAGGTGGGGAAGATGGTATCTGAGATGAGGTGAGGTGTGTAGGTGTGCCAGAAACTCTTGCAGCCCCAGGGTGGAGAGATGAAAAACTTGCCCTAGCTTCTCACCTTCAGTGAGATATCTACCTGGCAAGCTGGCCTACGAGTACAGACTTTTCCAGAGAGGAAGAGAATGGCGGGTGAAGGGTATATACAAAAACATGGAGGTCCTGAGAAAGCATGCTTGTGCGCCCTGTGACCACGTCCTTCTTTCCCACGTGGAGGGGAGGGCCAGTGTGTGGAGAGAACAATGGATGAGGAGATAAATCACAGTACAGGCCCATCTGTCCTAACTCACTCACTGCTCATACATGGGAAATAAATGCCCCTTGAGTCCAGTGACTTCATCTGGCTTTATTCTGTTTAGGTATCCTTTGGTGACAGGTGGGAGGTACTTTTGGAAGGGAGACCTCAACTATGCTAAGCTTGCAGGAGGCTGGCTCAAGAAGTCAGGCTCCCAGAGCCCAGCTGTCTTAGTGACCTTACTGAGAAAAATACCCAGAATCTAGCATTTCTCTTCAGCAGTGAAATGCATGGGTGTTTCTGTACCACAGCTGGACTTCCACATCAGTTAGTCTTTATGTACAGCGGCCCACAGCACACAGGTCTTTGGAAACACCTGGCCACACAAGCAAGGTTCAGTATCAGCAATGTACAGCGCCGAGTTAGCTGATGCTGGTCTAGGTAAATCCAGAAATTCTCAGTAAGAAAACGAAGTACACCTCCCAAAGACTTGATGGATTTATAACAGGATAACACTGGGGGAGGAGTGGAAAGCTGGGATGACCTACCTGGAGGGTCACCTCCCCAGAAAGTTACACCTTGTCTCTAGGCGCCCCTCTTGTAGACTCTTTTCTTTGCCTCTTTTTGGTTTACCTGAGGTAAGCACCTTGTTCACAGGCTTCCATCATCCTGGTACCCTGTCTTGCCTGAGCTCAAAGCAACTAGGACTGAAACCCAAAACCACATTCTTCCTTTCAATTGTCTCCTCTTAGGTATTTGTCAACAGAGATAAAGAGGTGAGAAGGCTGATTAACACCAGGTAAAATCCACACACACAAAAAAAACCTTTCCAAAAATAGTTTTTTTAAAGAGAAAATATAGTAAAATAGAATTTGAAAAAAATCCAGATTTTATTTAGAATGAATTTTGTAAGGACATTGTGCCTCACTTTTTTTTTTTTTTTTAAATATTGGTTTTTCGTGGGAGGGTTTCTCTGTGTAATAGCCCTAGCTGTCCTCAAACTCAGAGATCAGCCTGCCTCTGCCTCCTGAGTGCTGGGATTAAAGGTGTGAGCCATCACACCTAGCAACTATTTTTACTTTTATTAATGGTTAAAGTCCTTAAAGGTAAGATTGTGTAGCAATGTTAGGCCTTTGCCGATTTCAGCAACACATATCATATAGGTCTTGAGACAGGCCATCAAAAACAGCCTTTCAGATTCTTGGGTACCCAGAGAACACAAACAAGAAAATAAGAGAGCGCAGTGACTGCTGGGGATGGAAGACCTTAGAGTAACTTGCTGAACGGCATTGCCACCAGATGAGGCAAAACACTAATGTGCAATTGAGAAACCACACTCTACTGTCCTCTTGAACCTCAGAGGACCACTTTTTTCTCCATTTTGAAAGAACAAAATCGTTGGTTTTTACCAGTTGGAGAAAACAGACCTCGTGTGTGTGTGTGTGTGTGTGTGTGTGTGTGTGTGTGTGTGTGTGTGTTTTATTAATTTGCTAAAGTGCACTGTAAATTGTTCTAAATATATATATTACTAATAGTTTAATTTGACCAAGAGTCTTCCAAATCCTTAACTCTGAACAATGAATAACTTTCCCATTCCCAATGTAATGCCTCATCAAATCCTCATGGAATCTTCAGTTATCCAGTAACCATTCCCAGGTTTGAGGTGTCTGATGACTGTTGTAATCCTGGATTTTTGGCAATGGTCTACCTTACAACTTCACAATCATTTATTTCACACACACACACACACACACACACACACACACACACATACACACACACACACCCCCCTTGAGTTCATGGGTATCATGAGCATGCAGATACATGCAAGTGCCTTCAGAATCCAGAAGAGGATCAGATCAAGGAACCAGTCACAGATGGTTTTGAGCTGCCAAGCTGGTGCTGATAACCAACCCTCTACAAGAGTAGTAGGTGTTCTTAACTGCTGAGCCATATCACTAGCCCCATAATTATGTATCTTTATAACCTAACTTTTACCAAATACATATTCTGAGATCCACGTAAGAAAAGTTATCTACAAACAAAGAAGAGCCAGGGAAAGAAACGTTTATTTCGAGATGCAGAATTTGCCAAGGCGAAAGGCAAGCCTAAGATTTTACTGGGTTGACGTATAAACATTTCGGAGATCCCCTAAATGTCTGCTCCAGTGCCCCAGTCTTCTTTGCTCAAGAGCAATGGCTTCTATTTTTAGATTTGTGACCCTCCTGGGTGTCTCCAGATATCTCCTGAGGTGCTGTAAAATTCCCTTCACAAAATGCCAAGTAAAATAATTTAAACTCACTTAAAAATATACCTCACATTTGAAGGCAAGGGAAGGGATCAAATGAACAGTCAAAAGACTTCAAAAGACTGATCCTTGTCAATTATATTTAGTCTATGACAACTAAGGAACAGATTAATAAATACAGGAAATTAAAGCAAGATGAGACTGTCAATTTGTGGGGTTTGTAGCTGGTGAAGACAGGGAAGGAGGTGCTGTAGTTGGGACACTAGGAGAAACTCCTTTATTTACTAAGTTACGTTACTTAGCACAGACTGGTAATTGGAAACCCACTTGACACTCCTGCCTTGTACTAAGACACTGGTGCCTTGCAGTTGGCACCAAAGGTCTCTATATGACCATTTTCTTCAAAATAAACATAGAGCACAGACACTGGACCAAGGTAAACGTAACTTAATT
Organism: Onychomys torridus; assembly: GCF_903995425.1. Taxonomy (NCBI): domain Eukaryota; kingdom Metazoa; phylum Chordata; class Mammalia; order Rodentia; family Cricetidae; genus Onychomys; species Onychomys torridus. Next base: position 61,412,405 of record NC_050461.1, read on the forward strand.
TTGCCAACTTTCCCCTCAGCTTCTGGTTTAAACTGTTACTATGAGGGTGTGAGATTACATGGGGGTTATACAGCACTGTTCTGCCACAGCCAATCCTTAACTTCCTTGGTTACCAAAAGGTTAGTAACTAAAGCACCACTGTGGGTTTGCCCCTGGGAAGCCTGGCTTACCGCCATTACATTGACTATAGTTTCTAAACCTCCAATAAAGAATGCTTCCTGATGGGCCACTGCCCCAGGCTTCACAGCTTTCTTTATTCAGAACACCCACTTTACTCATTTGATAAATATGACTGTGGATTTTTTTTTGAGAAGAGTCACACACACATAAGCACTCACAAGACAGCATTAGAGAAGGCACATGTTTTTCTCATTAAACAGGCCTGCCTTTTCTCCCTGGAGAACTTGATTTCACTGTTTATGTTTTATTCTTCATATCACTGACTATTTAAGTTTAGACCCACATTTTGCAAAAAATCCTTATGAAGTAATTGCAAACATTTCCCAAGCCCGTTAATAACTTCCCAAGAAGATATACAAACGGTCTCTCTAAACTAGGCCTTTATAGCACGCTCCTTAAGTTGTTTGAAGGACCAAGTGTCTGAAAGCCGTGAGCAGAAAGAGAGACAAAGAATTATACTTGCCTTGTTAGTAGCGGTTGCACTGGATCCAAGGACCACAGGAACATTCGTCACTTGAACCGAAAGGTAATTATTGTCTATGAGTGGCCAGGCCCCTTCCACTTTGCATGTCTGGAAGTGATCCTTGAAAGTTCTAAGGTGAGGGTCTCCAAACAAGCCGCAGAAAAGGTAATTGGGAGGGCTCTGGTCCCCTCCTCTGTGTTCTCTGACTCCCCCGTGGCTGTGGTAGTTACAAGGGTCATGGGCCACTTCTGGGTTGGTAGAAGATGTGGGTCCATCCTTCGAACAGTTCCTTTGGCTCATGAGGTCACTGATACCTAACACCGCAGAATGGTACACCAGGTTGCCACGGCAGGCTTTTGAAGTTTGCTGGGTGCAGCCGGCATAGGCACGGAGTGCCTTGCAAAACTCTGAGTCAAAGCCATCAGAGGCAGAGTTCAGGTGTGAAGTGAGGGACACGAAGTCTGTGGTACATCTCTGGATCCGACATTGAGCCGGCTGTTGGCAATCACCTACGGAAAAGAAGACAGGACCAAGCAAATAAATGCTTCATCACTTCTGAGCATCATAAGAAGATGCCATTCTCCCCGGGATTGTCTGTTCTATCTCAGACTCCTATTTAAGGTTGTATCACATGAGGAGTTATCACATCTCTCATATAAAGCCACTGGGAGAAAAACTGGATACGGTTAACTGAAACTTTAAAGCTTGGGCTTTGGTAACCGAACACAAGTCTAGTCTAGGAATGTCTCCAGGTTAAAATTGCAAATGAAATATTGTTTCCTGTTTGCTATTTATTTACAGATTTTGACAGAGTCCTTTGCTCCAAAGCAAAGCCAAAGACATGTTTTGACTTTTAAAGCTGTGTGAGTTATTTGCGTTGGAGAGCACTGGAGAGATACACTATGCACAGAGCTATGATTAAAGCTTACACACCTGAAGAAGGGATAAAATTCTAAATTATAGTTATAGCATGTTTAAAGTATATTTACCTGATATTTGTATGGCTATAGGGCATGAAAATCAAGGGCAAAAAAATCCAATAATAAGTCAATCTATCTTTCCTGAGGTACATTACTAACAAACTACATCCATAGTCTCAATGCCCTCGCTTCTATAAAAATCTAAGCACTCTGCTAAAAAAAATGTGATTCACTTGTCCATGATCCAATTTTAGTTCTCCCAACACATCTGTCACACAGATCTCAAACAAACCACAAAACACACACACACACACACACACACAAACTAAGAGTATGCAACATCAAAACTATATTTCAAAACATGAATCAGAGAGCTATAAAGCCAAGAATTCCCAGTGTGTGTGTGAACATACACACATCATTTTCCCTTTTCAAGTTAAAGTTAAAATGAAAACTCAAGGATTAATGTCTCACATCAAAGAAATTTCCAAATTATCTTTTTTGTCACCTCTCATACAACAATTCACGAAACTTCTCAAAGCAACAAGAGAAAAGGACAAAAATAACAAAAACACTAGGTCAGTCATGTGCACCAATTGATTTTATATTGTTTCAAAAAGTGAGAATAGATTTACTAAAAGAAACATTGCTCATGTATCTTAAGTCGTGTAAAATGAACTGTAGCATGTATTTGTTACTTGAAATTCCTTAGAGGTGTTTAATCTATGGAAGAAGTCTTACTGATTTCTCCACATTTTAGCAACTTGCTCTTCTGAAAAATGAGGAAGTTGTTATAGCAGCTTTGTGGGCTTTTCCAGGCATAAAATATCTCACATTTTGTATTGGGGGGTGTCGACATGACTGGGTCATTCATTGATTTTGGCTAGTTTGTGTGTGTTTATTTACCCCAGGCTGACCTTGAACTTGCAATCTTTCTGCATCAGCTTCCAGAATGTTGTTGGGATACAGGTGTATGCCACTATGCCTAATTAAAATCAGTGGGTTATTTTTAAATATATAATTATTTCAATATGTGGATACAGTAAACCTCAGGATACTGATACCTAAAACTTCATCTGATAAAAGACATCATGTAGTAGTAATCCCTATATTGATTTAGATAGGTAATTTAGAACGGATGCTTTCAAGTTTTAATTAAATGGTAAACTGTTTTTGGCTTTAGCTGTAGAGAAGTGTGGGAGATAACAATCTGTCATGGCTGGAAATTTCAAAGGCTGGGAGAAGGACAAGCATTAATTGAGTCTTCATTTCCACTTTTACCAGAAGAAAGGAGATTAAAATTATCTTACTATTTCAGAGCTATGGACTTATAGCAACCACCAGAGCACTTCAAAAAACAAAACAAAATAATCATCTTCATGTGTTTGGTCCATTTAAGGCCTGCTCAGTGTAACACTGACCAAGCAAGTTAAATGCACAGGATTCCTTTCTCCCAAACAGATTTATTTACTTTGAACTACTTTTCCTGAACAACAAGACAAAACAACAAAAGCAATAAAAAATTTCACTCTTCCAGAAGCCTTCAAGCCATTTATCAAGGGAAAGGCATACTCAAGGCGTTGCTTTGTCCTAGTGGGATTGTACACAACTAACTGGTGTGAAGACCATTCTCCTTTACATTCCTAACTAAGACAGTAATCACTGATAGCTGAAAACCACAAACAGTGGGGTGACAATTATACCACTCTTCTTTTAAGACCAGATACAGTGCTCGAAGTAAAAACAGGGCCAAGATCACTCACTAATGAACAGCTCCTGGACTAGACACAATGACAGCACCAGAACTTTCCGCTAAACTTGTGGGGCCTATTTGTTCTTTTTATGGTCTATAAAATCCATCCGAGCATACAGTTACTTATAATTATTTCAAATAGTCATAAAATATCAAAAGTAAGAAAAGCATGGAGAAAAGCACAGAATGTAAGTGCTGAAGAGAGAGAAGGCACAGCACTTACTCCCAGTGGGTTCCTTTCTTTGTCCACAGTCCCTCATTTGTTCCATTTTTTTATGGTAGGAAGGTGCTGACTGCTTTGAGAAATTACATACAAAGCAGCTCTTTGGCTCTGGATAAGGGTCCTAACAACCCTTGGGAGGAGGGCTAACTGAAGAGAAAATACTTAGAGGGTAGCATTTTCAGCTCCATTGCAGGCTCCTGTATAATGACTAATTTGCAGCATACACCCAGAAATATCCAGGCTTCATGAATTTATAATGACAATGCACACTTTGCCTGTTAGAAGCGGTAAAGTAAGCCTCCTGTCAAAATGCCAAGACAATGCAGAGCAGAAACACGCTCCAGGAATGTAGCCAAGGAGGCCATGAAGTGTATGAGTAAGCAAGAACTCCCATATCTGATATCCACTCAGGAACTGCAAAGGTCTTAAGATAAAATAAAACATATATGAGAATAAAAATAAATGCCATTTTCCAAGGGCAGAATTCAAAAGATGCCCTAACAAAGAAAAATTTTCTATTTTGGGGTCAGATCATCTACAATTGGTGCGACGTGGTGTATTTTCATGCCAGTTACTGTAAAGTGCTAAAGGATCCGTGGTCTAAAGCTTTCATCATTTTTTAATGAATCAGATATAAAAGACTGACCATGCAAGACAGCTTCCTTCACGCCAGGAATCTGCAGGAGTCGCCGGTTTATAATAAAGGAAATGAGATAAGAAGCTGATTTGAGTGAACTGTAGAGCCATATGGAGCACCGAGGCAAATGATATGGACCCAGACGTAAAGCATATGGTAGTCCATCTGCAAGAAGCACTTGCTAGGTTCCCTGGTCTGGAAAGGACCCCCCCACCCCCCCTCCCCCAGCATTTCAACAGCACCGGTCTGTCTTCAAAGAGATATCTCAAAAGGAACTCCACTCCAACAAGTTCACAGTAATGAGAGCCTTGCAAGCCCTTTGGGTCCAATCTAAGGTGAGCATATATTGAGTTTCTGAAAGGAACCTCATGTTCCAAATTCCTTAACCAAAGCACCTTAATTTTGGAAACTTTTAGTCCAGTTTCTTAGGATTTTCACAGGGCAGGAAGGAAATCGCCAAGAACTACTCCCCAGTCCTGTCAGGACCCTAGAACAACAAATATCCAAGCTGCCAAAGAGAACAGAGTTCTCAACCTAGCATTTCAACTTCCCTTTCACGAAAGGCAGTTTGACACAATGGATACATATTTTTCTCCCCAACACTCCTGAATACAGGCACATTAACAAAAAGTTTCCATGAAACCACAGGCAGACATTTTTTCCCTGAGGTTCTAAAGCTACTAATTTAAAGCCTTAATTATTCCACAACTGGCTATTACATTTTTTAGTGCGACCAGTCCATTTCTCCAAGTGACAGTGTTAAAATGCAGCCGTTACACCACCTCGAAGAGATGTCTCTTCAATGCCATTTTATTCCATTCCTTAAAAGACCTCCTGGCTATTTTAGCACGCTTGGTATGCCTTAACAAGTAAAAAGTTCTTAGTACAGTTGAGTGACATTAAACTAGAATTCTCCAGATCAGAGCGTTGTGAGTGTCATCATAAACACGAGGGGAAAAGGCCTCCAAGGAAATCTATGTAGTGCTCTGGTTTTTAATCCCAAGGACAATGATTCCTTCGACTTTTGTATTAGAGGGAAATTCATGGTCTAGGCCAAGTCTTAGAAAGAAATGATATTTGTAAAGAAAACAAAAATAGGCATCACATGTCACAAGGCTCAGGTTCAGGTTTATTATCCGAAGAGCACATTCCACAGTGCTGCGTCGCTGGGGGCCCGGCGGACCTCCACACTGCAGCACACATCTGTCAAGCCTGCTAGGAACCGAAAACAGGAGGCTAGCCTCAAAACCCCTCTTCAATCCGCCAAACTCTGCTCCCAAAGCAGCCTTGGCAAAACCGAAAGAAATCCCGGATAACTTAAGTTCCTTCGGAATCCACCCCAAACTTGGGTGAAAATCTTTGCACCGGGTTCGATTCCCGGCCTCGCCGCCACCCCCAGCGGTAGAGCCGCAGCCGCAGCCGCCGCAGCAGCAGCACAAGGCTCTAGTCTCCGCTCGCAGGCGGCTAAGGCAGCGGAAACCCGATCCGCAGCGGCTCTAGTAAACACCCCTGTGGAGAGCAATAAAGCCCCGGAGCGTTTGTCCTGCACGCGGCCCCCGCACGCTGGGATCCGCGAAGGGGCTGTCGCGGGCGGAGGCCGCAGGCGTTGGGCAGGACCCGGCGCGGCGGCGGGGTGCCAGTTAGAGCCGTGAACCCGCGACAGTAAACGCCGTGCTCGCCCGCTAGGGCCGTAGCGTTCCGGAACCCAGAACAAAGCCCGCGCGGCCCGCTCCCCACCCGGCCTGCGCTTACCTGCGTGGAGCAGCCCAAGGCTGAGCATCAGCAGCAACAACAGCGGCGGGGGAGACGGCGGCCAGAGCCCGGGGCGGCGGTTCTGCTCAGCCCCGGCGGCGGCGGGGGCGGCGGCGCAGGAAGGTGCTGCTCTCACGCCCATGCCCGTCCATGCAGGTCTCGTGCGCTCCGGCGAGGGCGGCGGCGCGGGCGCAGTGGCTGGGCCGGGCCTCTGGCTGCGGCATGGGCCGGGGGGCGCGCCTCGCTTCCTCCTCTTCTTCCTTTCAGGCCAGCGTCCGAGACAAGCCGCCACCGCCGCAACGAACAGGCCGTCGCGGGCGGAGGGAGGTGGCAACAGGGCGCAGAGACATCGCGGCCGGACGCGGCAGGCAAAGAGAGAGAGAGAGAGAGAGAGAGGCGGGAGAAAAGATACCAAGACCGTGAGCGTGCGCCCGGAGCAGCCCCGGGCGCACGGGCGGCCGGGCCCCAGCTAGCTTGGGCTCGACGCGCGTGGATCCGGGGGAAACCGCACCAGCGGTGGCAGGCAGCGGCCCGGAGAGCTCCGCACCCGTGGCCTGCGCGGTCAATCAATCTCAGTCCCGCACTTTCGCCCCGCCCCGCCGAATTCCCACCAATTCTGGGAGGTCCCGCCCCCGGCCGCACTCCTCCTCCCCTTCCCATTGGCTGCAAGCGAGCCTCCCGCCCTCGCACCTCCCTTCTGCGTCTCACTCAAGTTCCGCGTCCGACGCCCGCGGGTGGGGCAGCTTCGCTAGAGCCCCGCCTCCTACCGGCTTCCTTGTGCTTTTTCTCCCCCACCCCTTTCCGCGATCAGGTTTTCTGGTATCCAATAGAAATGGGCGACAGCGACTTTCGCTTGGCCCGCGTTCCAGGAGAACCGGCCTTTAACCTCTCCTTGAATTAATGAGCTCAGGTTCAGCTTCCTCCTAGTTTTTTGTTGGTTGTTGGTTTTTAATGACCACCCCCCCTCCTCCTAGTCCCGGACCGCTAGCAGGAAGCCAGCACTTTCCCCCGAGCCCCGTATTAGCAGGTTCTCCCCAACCCCTCCCCCACCCCGGTTCTCCCCACCCCCACATTCAGCCAATCACATCTGCAGGACCTCGTAGCAAACTTGTCGGGGTCTCTAGGTAAAACAAGAGTCCAGCCGAGCCGCCTTAGATACTCAAATGACACCCAAGGTCCGTAGCAGATGGATGGAATGAGAAAGGACCTGTGTCTCCCGGCGGAATTCGCTGGCAGCTGTGTGAGGCTCTGGTGTTTTGGTTTCTTTGACATTTTCCCTGCTTCAAAGCTGAGAGCGGGGAGTCAGGGACTGGGCGAACTTCAACGTGTTCGGTTACAAGGTAATTAGATTAATGAGAGTGGTGAGTTTTTATGCAGTGCAATTATTGCCACGATTTCTTGTTGCTCAGTGGCTTTTCCACAAATATCCAGCCTATTAAACTAATCCAATGGTAGGTCTGTTTCTACTTGAGTTGCCCTCCCAAACCAAGGGCAAACCCCACAAACAATCGCCAGGGGTTAGGAAAGCACTTGTAGCGTTGAGGACAGGCACTAATTTGTTATCAGTTAGTGTGAAGTGGTATGTCCTTTGGAGAACCGCGTCAGTGCTAGGAGCCACGTTACCTCCCCTTGCCTCTGCCCTTCCACAAACTGTTTAGGATTGCCATTTAAAATGCACTTACTGCAATCTAAATTACAGTTTGCAGCTTTACCTGCTACATTACTCAGAATCTCTGATTAGGAATCTCCTATCAACCACAGACACATTAATATTCCACATGTTACAATGTGCTAATCAATGGACCAGGATAATTGGGGGGCAAGCCTTAGGTCTCACTATCTCACTCATTAGACACATTGTGAGTTCTTCAAACCACTAGGTCCCTAATGAAGGAGGCCTATCTGTTTTTACTGTAATTTTTCATTACTTTTTACATGCTGTGATGACTCAAGTGGTAAACACACCTTTCGCTACCAAGATATAATCCAAGCCTTATGTCTATCTTTAATATGCTTAATAATAGCTTCAGAGTTGCCTGGAGAAATGACTTTTCATGGGGGGGGGAGGGGTGGAATGTATCTGACAATTTTACATAATGGTGTATACTAAATGTTATCAGAGCAAAAATTTTTACCATCTTGCATTTACTACATATAATCCATGAAATACAGTTCAGAAAATACTAATAAATATCTTTTAAAGAGTGATCACATGACACTCTTCTTAAAAGTCCTTTTAGCTTGGGGCTGGAGAGATGGTTCAGTGGTTAAGAGCACTGGCTGCTCTTCCAGAGGACCTGCATTTACTTCGAAGTGCCCACTCTCAGCTCACAACAGTCTGTAACTTCAGTTACAGGGGATCCAAATTCCCTTCACCTTCATAGGCATTAGATACACATACAGACAGATATGCAGGCAAAACATTCTTACACTGAGATTTATAAGTGCTTTTAGCTAGCTGACTAACAGCAAAATGTAGTTTTCTTACCTCAGTATTTAATTATATCCTATAAGGTAACTTACGTTGTTATCACACTTCATATAACCAAAAAGTTAAAGATCAATACATTCAATTTGGTTTGGGTCTTTCTGCTGATGACTTTCCTGGGCACTATCATGTTATTTAAATACATGGGGCTTTAGATATTCTTGTCAGTAGAGGGCACCCTCGAGTTGCTGAGAATCCTCATGTCAAGAAAAAAAACTGTTCAGAGCAAAAAATTCATCTCTAAGGTGTTTTATTGCTTCTCTGTTGTAAAATTTGACAAGCTTAAGACATGTATGCCTAACAATTCACTTTTTATCACTGCGTAAAGTGTTCAGCTGCTAGAGGAAAATGCTATTTTTTTTTTAAACAATTAAATCACAAGGTGGGTCCTATTTTTATAACATTAGCTCGATTGACACACTCGGGGTGAATCTGGACTCTTAGCAAGATTTGAAATCAGCTTGGAAATCAAGGGCATGTTGGATGATGATTTATAGGGCAGCCACTTTTCAAGGTCGTGTGTGGCAAGTTTAAGTAGAATTTGGGACTGTACAAAGGAAAACCCAGGGAGGAAGCTAGAACAAAATTGATGATTATAAAAGTTTTACATTTTAATTGGAAAAAAATGAAGTGATTGGCAACTTGAGCAACCCCAAAATCCACCCTGGGTCTTACCACTTACGTTCTTTCTCTCTTCCTTTGTTTTCAAGAAGGAATTATGAGACCAGAACAGTACATCCAGAAGACCCAGCAAAGCATACCACGCCATGGACATGCAAATGGGTAAAATTAAAACGGATGTCAGAAACGATAATAGATTCTAAACATGGTGCAGTTTCATTTCCTGAACCCTTATATAGTGAGTGCCTTAACTGTTCCCCAGGTACTGTATCTCCACATCCAGAAACCTAACTTGAGGATCTCTACTTAACAGCTCACCTAGGACCAAGAAGCCCGCAGTAAGAGATTTGTGAAACCCATTCTGGAGTAAGGGCTCCCCTGCTGCTCGTTGCTCCACAGTGTTTGAAAACCAGGGGCTGGAATAGCCCAGAGTCCAGGAGCCCCAAGGCGTGTAGCTCCTGGCTTGTACTTACATCATTCTTAACCCTTCCGCACCTGGAAGGGGCTCTGCGGGATCAGGATGCCCCCGAGCTCCGGAACACGCAGGACCTAGGTGTAAGAGAAGAGCCCCAGGGTTCCGTGTGAGCGCTGAGCCCCAGGAGAGAGAGACGGCGGATAGCGCAGGAGGTTCATAACCCGCGCTTAGAGCCGGGAGCCCCTTGATCCCTACAGACTCCAGTGCGGCTCGCCTCTGGCTTGCAAGGCTAGAAGCAGCAGGTGCAAAAAGCATTTGGGAGCCGCTTGCCAGTGCTTGGAGGTAATGCGCTTCCTGTCCATTTATCTCAGGAAACCAGCGCAGCCTTCCCTTCGAAACAAAATTAACCTCTCATTAGCCAGCCACTCACTCCCAAGAAGGCCTTAAAAGCTTTACCCTCTCGCTAATGTATTTAGGCTCTTCTTCCAGGCAAACGAAGCCGAGGCTGTGACTAACATCAGCCCCAGGGGTTCCAATGGGCTCCCTCAGGAGCCAGCCGCTAGCCTTTCACCAGCCTAGCCTGGGAAACTGGCCAACCCAGGACCCCAGTTTGTAGAAACAGGGCGATCCGACACCCCTGAACGAACTTCACACTCCCCAAACGCAGGACAAGTTTTCTCTCTTTTCTTGGGCCCCTTTCTCATCAAACCCCCAGCTCCATTGCTCTCAAGGAATAGGGAAGGGAAGCCGTGGAAACTTCAGTGGCCAGCTGTCCCCGGGTCATGGGCGACGACTGTCCCTAGGGAAGCGTCCATGGAAAGCTGGGGGTCGGGGACAGCCTTCGTTAAACTGTAGTCAGTTCCAGGCATTGCGAATTAAACGTGGCCAGGAGCTTTTGGAACGCTGGGGCTTTCTCACCCTGGGCCCCACCGCCCTGAGCCTGGCAGATTTATACCACACAGGTGGACGGAGACCTAAACAAAACAGTCCCAGCCGCTGCCTGCCGCTCGCCCCCCACGTCCTCCTGGCCCACCGCAAACTTCAACAAAATAAACAACTCACCACAGGCATTCCCTTGTCTGCAGCGCGACGCTTGCCAGCTGGGAAAATAAGCCGCAAGCCACGCGGCCGGGGCGCAGGAGGGAGGCCTCGCCGCGCCCGCCACTCTGCTCCAGGTGGGCGGCAGGCGGGCGGCCCCACCCGGGGGCGGCTCTCCAGATGCCGGTTCCGGAGCGAGCTCCGGGGCAGCGGTGGCACCCTGGAGCCAGCGGGGCCTCTGCCACCTAGGGGGGGAGAGGGCGGGGAGACAAGTCCCTCTCCCCAACTTCCTCGAAACTGCTTTCAGACAACCTCTGCAGGGCCAGTGCGCGTTCCACCGCGCTCCCGGGCTGTCCTGCTGGAGACCCGACGGCTGGGAGTGTGGGACGCCTCTGCCCCACGATTCCAGGTTTCGGTCGGCTCTCTCGTCTCCCCGGGTCCTACAGCCGGGCTTGCACAAAGGCGCCTTTCACGCCTGCAGCGCCGCCCTCTGCGCCGCCCTCAGGGCCCGCAGTGCTGCCTTTACCCACCCGCAGCATCACGGTCCCGGTGCGGGCTCCGCCAGTTGTCGCCGGGATAGGGCAGCGGCAGACGCGTGCGGTGTTTGCACTCGCGCCGCCTTGAGGGCAGCAGACACTCTCCTCTCGATTTCCTCCTCGCTTTCTATAGCTATCCACCAGCGTCCTCAAAGGCACGTCCCTCCCTCCCTCCCCCCGCAACTATCCCCGAGGGTCCTCCTACTGTGTGTAGCTGTGAAGGGGGTGGCAGGGATGGTCCTCTGGACGTGTGCGAGCCTAAGAGTGCTATCGTTCCTGGCCACCTCAGGTTGCCAGTGTAACTTGGCCTCGCGACGGGAGAACGGGCAGAAAGAAACCCTCCAAGACCCAGATGAGAGCGTGTGTTGTAAAAGAACCGGCTCAGGAAATGTTTCAGGTCGATAGTCCCTTCCAGCCTGTGCAACGGGGCGGGGGAAGGGTATGGAGCTGTGTTCTCCAGAGTGGTTCTTGAGCTTCGTAGCTACTCAGCGGCGACTGTTTAGCTCCCTCATTTTAGATCAAGAGTGCTGATTTTTTCCCCTCCCTTCTTTTTAGTTAAAACAACTTCAAGCAGCGGGGCTCAGGTAGTTAACCTTACTTACCCTCAGCCCAAACGCCTTCTCTCCTCTACCCTTTACCTGCAAGTTTCCCCAGCTAACGGCAGAGGCAGCATGGGGCAGTGTAAAAAGGGCGGGACTTCGGCGTGTGTAACGTCAGAACCCTGGGTTCGCTGTCCAGAAAAATGTGGAAGGCGGAGGTCAACTCCTCCAGGTTCAGAAATTCCATGACAATAGACCCCTCATCGCATCCTTTGCCTGTGTTTTTGCTTTTCATCTTCTGTTATCTTCTCTAAATGTCAATGGAACTGAGAAACAACAAACAAAAACAAAACCCAGATACCATTTAAGGCAGGGGTTCTCAACCTTCCTAATGCTGCAACCCTTTAATACAGTTCCTCATGTCATGTTAACCCCCAACCACAAATTTTTAAAATTTTATCTACCTATCTATCTATCTATCTATCTATCTATCTATCTATCTATCTATCTATGGTTTTTCGAGACAGGGTTTCTCTGTGTAGCTTTGTGCCTTTCCTGGAACTCTCTTTGTAGACCAGGCTGTCCTCGAAATCACAGCGATCCGCCTGCCTCTGCCTCCCAAGTGCTGGGGACTAAAGGCGTGTGCCACCACCGGCTTGGCGTAAAATTATTTTGTTGCTACTTCATAACTGTAATTTTGCTACTGTTACCAATCATAATGTAAATATCTGTGTTTTCTGGTGGTCTTAGGCCACCCTTCCAAAAATGGTTGTTTGCCCCAAAAGGGTCTTGGCCTACAGGTTAGGAACCTCTGATTTAAGGTACCTGTAAGATATACTGAAAACTGTTCCATTTACTACTGAGAATTAAAAAAAAGTGGTGGTGGTCGGGGGCCCAGTCGTGGTCTATAGAAACAAGGAGTTTTAATGTTCCCACTTGTTTTGCCACCGAAAAGCCCCTTGAGCAATCAGCATAGCAGAGCTTTAATTTAGAAACGAAAGACTAGTTTCCTGTGTTTTTCCTTTCCCTTCTACCAACACAAAGACAAACTTCTGCATAAAGTAATGATGAAAAAAAAAATAGTTCAAAGGGAATCCAGCACAGAAGACATCATCCAGTGCAGCCCCAGAGTCCTTCAGTCCTCTGTATAACTAGCTACCTTTGGACTGCACATAAACATGGACATAAACATCACAATCCCCGTTTCTACAAATACTGGTCAAGGCAAACTGGATGCCAATTGTTATGTGGATTACTTCAGCATGCATTTATTTAAACCATACATTTTACTTTTCCTTAGCTTCATGATAGTTTTCAGTTCCACTTTGGAACCTTGAGCTTTTCCTTCTGTGGTCCACTGTGCCTTATTTTCTTGTAGAATCTTTGAAATTAGTGCACAAAAGACTGGCATTTCATTATGAAGTTCTACTTTGAGGCTACACTTCTTGTCTCCTGTTTTAACAACAAAACTTAAAACCCTGCCTATTTTTACTAGCAATGCTTACTTTTAAAAGATAGATAGCTATTACAGAGAATTTCTTTTAGTTGCTCAAATTTCTGGGGAAGAGCCATAACAACCTGATACATGTATACATTGTTTAACGATTAAGTCAGGGTAGTTGGCATTTCCATCTCCCCTAACAAGTATCTTTGGTTAACATGAAATATTTGTACATATTTATGGATTAAAGCATGATACTTCAGTACAGGAATGCAACATGTACTGATCAAACCAGGGTGATTAGTTTCCATCCCATCACTACCTTGTGTCTAAGTATTCCTTTTGTTAGAAAATAAAAATGTTCATGAATAATTGTATGAGAAGTGTGGTAAACTTTTAAAATTCTGTTGCTATTATGTAAAAATGTTAACTTACAAATTACAATTACATATATTTATCATGACAACACAGTGATTTGAAATAGGTATACATTGTAGAATGCCTAAATGAATATGTACCTGATATACTTAGGGGACTTTTTTTTTTTGAGAGGGTGAGAACACTTACCATCTATTCTTAGGGATTTTTAAGAGTTCCTTCAGGTTGTTATTAGTTATAGTCAGTTATATTGTATAATAATATCAACTTCAAAACTACCACTGTCTCATTCACATAGACTAAAATATTTAAATGTTTAATTAGGCCTTAGATGTTCCATTAATAACAGGATATAACTTGTGTTTTTCTTCCCCAAAATTCTTTATCTTGCATAAAGTTATGAATGTTACACTTTCAATTCATTCTGACTCCTCCCATCCCCTTAAACCAATTCAAATAAATTGAAGATAGGAGTAGAAAGGAGTAAGAATGCAGAGGAGGTAGTATGTTTACATCTATGTTTGATTTGTAAGCACAAGGGCCTGGGGTGGGTCCTCAGAATACACACACACACACACACACACACACACACACACACACACACCACACCACACACACACACAGACACACTGACACACACACAGACACACACACACACAGACACACTGACACACACACATACATACACACACAGACACACACACACACACAGAATAAGAGTCATTTTTTTCAGTAAAATTCATTTACTGGTTCTCTAGTGACTCTTAAGAAACTTTTACTGATACAGTTTTAAAACTATCCATTTAAAGATGACAGAAGTTAAAATTTTAGCTCAGCTAATGTATCCAGTTCTCCAGCTGTAAATGCCATAGCTTATTAACTTTTGATTTTTTAAAATTTTTTAAAATTTTTAATTTTTTACAATTTCCCTTTTGTAAAACGTGGGCATCTTCTCTATTAATCAAGAAACATATAAGGAGCTAGAGAGATGGCTCTGTAAGCGGAAGTTTCTGTCCTACCAGCAATTCCCAAATATCCACCAGCCATTTCCCAAAAGGCTTGGAGGCTTAATATTACTTATAAATGCTCAGCCATCTAGGTTGTTTCCAGGTTCTGGCTATTACAAAGAATGCTGATATGAACATAGCTGAGCAAATGCCCTTGTGGTATGATTGAGCATTCCTGGGGTATATGCCCAAGAGTGCTATAGCTGGGTCTTGGGGGAGATGGATTCCTAATTTTCTAAGGAAGCGCCATATTGATTTCCAAAGTGGCTGTATAAGCTTGCATTCCCACCAGCAGTGGAGGAGAGTTCCTCTTGCTCCATATCCTCTCCAGCATAAGCTGTCTCCTGTGTTTTTGATCTTAGCCATTCTGACAGGTGTAAGGTGATATCTCAGAGTCATTTTGATTTGCATTTCCCGGATGTTGAGCAATTCCTTAAATGTCTTTCAGCCATTTGAACTTCCTCTGTGGAGAATTCTCTGTTTAGTTGTATAGCCCATTTCTTAATTGGACTGTTGGGCATTTTGATGTAGAATGGATAAAGAAAATATAATACATATACACAATGGAGTACTACTCAGCAGAGAAAAACAGTTACATCATGAGGTTTGCAGGCAAATGGATGGATCTAGAAAAAATCACCTTGAGTGAGGTAACCCAGACTCAGAAGGACAAACATGGTATGTACTCACTCATAGGAGGATACTAGATATAAAACAAAGATGACTAGATTGCTACACAACTCCAGGGAGGCTACCTAGAAAACAGGACCCTAGGAAAGACACGGATCACCCAATGACAGAGAAATGGATGAGATCTCCATAAACAACCTGGATGACAGTGGGAGTAATGAAGGGGAAGATCTGAGGGAAAGAAAGCTTAGGGGAGCAGGAGATCCCAGATGGATCAAGAACAGAAAGGGAGAACAAGGAATAATAGACCATGATAAATGATGACCACATGAGAACAGGAATAGGCAGAGTGCTGGAGAGGTCCCCAGAAATCCACAACAATACATCATCTGTAGACTGCTGGCAATGGTCAAGAGAAAGCCTGATCTGACCTGGTCTGGTGATCAGATGGCCAAACACCCTAACGGTCATGCTAGAACTCTCATCCAATAACTGATGGAAGTGAATGCAGAGATCCTCAGCCAGGCCCCAGGTGGAGCTCCAGGTGTCCAACTGTCGAGGAAGAGGAGGGA
Organism: Onychomys torridus; assembly: GCF_903995425.1. Taxonomy (NCBI): domain Eukaryota; kingdom Metazoa; phylum Chordata; class Mammalia; order Rodentia; family Cricetidae; genus Onychomys; species Onychomys torridus. The sequence continues at coordinate 61,427,998 of NC_050461.1, forward strand.
CTATAAGAGTGTGATTGTTGAGACCAAGATTGGAAAAAGCACAGGGACAAATAGCCAAACGAATGGAAACACATGAATTGTGAACCAAAGGCTGTGGAGCCCCCAGCTGGAGCAGGCCCTCTGGATAAGTGAGACAGTTGAATAGCTTGTACTGTTTGGGAGTCACCCAGGCAGTGGGACCCGGACCTGTCCTTAGTGCATGAGCTGGCTGTTTGGAACCTTGGGCTTACACAGGGACACTTTGCTCAGCCTGGAAGGAGGGTCTGAACCTGCCTGTACTGAATCTACCAGGTTGAGCTGAATCACCAGGGGTCTTGGCCCTGGAGGAGATGGGAATGGAGGAGAGGGGCTGGGGGGAAAGTGGGGGCCAGGGCAGGAAGGGGGAGGACAGGGGAACCCATGGCTGATGTGTAAAATTAAATATAATAAAATAAAAAAGGAGAAAAAAAATAAATAAAAATAAATGCTCAGCCAGTAGCTCAGGCTTATTACTGACTAGCTCTTATACTTAAGTTAACCTATGATTCATATCTATGTTTAGCCATGTGGCTTGGTACCTTTTCTCAGTACAACATTCTCATCTTGCTTCCTGTGCATCTGGCTGGGGACTCCTGACTCCACCCTTCCTCTTCCCAGCATTCTTAGTTTGGTTGCCCCGCCTACACTTCCTGCCTGGCTACTGGCCACTCAGCATTTTATTAAACCAATTCGAGTAACAAATCTTTATAGTGTTCAAGAGGATTATTCCACAGCTTGGCTCAAAATTGTTTTCTGCTCTTGCAGAGGACCCAAGTTCTGTTCCCAGCACCCATGTCAGGTGGCTCACAACCTCCTAGTTCCTGGGGATCTGATGCCCCTTTCTGGCCTTTGTGGGCAGTGTACATATGTGGCATACACATAAAAAACACACAGGTCTTTTTGGTTTTCTTGTATTTCTTTTCACATGTATGTTGTGTGTATGTGCTTGCACATGTGTGTACGTGTGTGGAGGCCAGAGGTCAAATTAAGGTGTTGTTCCTCAGGTGTCATCTATTGGGTAATAGCCTCCAGTCATGAGGAATTGAGTCAGGATGTCTTGGGCAATAGCCCCTTGACATAAAGAATTGCTTGGCCTCAGCCTGACCCATCTGCTCCACCTGCAGAAACAATATGCCTGTGTAGCACAATTGTTAGAAGTTCTTATTAATAAAATAAACTCTAAGCCAAGTATTGGGGTGAATGCTGGAAGATCAGAGAAGTAGAACAAGCCACAGCTACCTCACCTTGCCAGTTTCTCAGCTGATCCTATTTCCTTAGACTGGAAATCTCTGTGTCCTCATCCAGAATGAATCTCACCTGAAATGCTGCTCAAAGCCTAAAAGCTTAACCAGCCGAATGCTTTTAGTTTCTGGTCCTCACACCTTATATACCTCTCTATTTTCTACCATCACTCCCTGGGATTAAAGGCGTGAGTCACCATGCCTAGCTGTTTCCAGTGTGGCCTTGCACTCACAGAGATCCAGAGGTATTTCTGTCTCTGAAATGCTAGGATTAAAGGTGTGAGTGCCACCATTTTCTAGCCTCTGTAGCTAATGGCTGTCTGTTTTCTGACCCCAGATAAATTTATTAAGGTGCACAATATTTTGGGGGAACACAATACTACATGCCTGGGTATGAAAAACAACCCACCTTGCTCCTAGTCAAACCACAAAAACATAGCTGTAACTTCCTAGTAGCTACCTATATATAAAGATGTATCTCCCAGCCCCTGTAAATGGGCTCAACCTTCATCCTGTGGAAAGCGTGGAGCCCCTTTCTGTTCCAATAAAGAAGTCTCAGCCTGTTGAGATCAAGTCTGTCTGCTTCTTCTCTGCTTCATTTTTCTACATCTACCTTTTTTTTGGACAGGATCTCTCACTTGTTGAGGAACTTAGCAATTAGTCTACATAATCTATCTGGCCAGTGAGTTCTAGGGGTCTGTGTATCTTCCTATGGAGCTCTGTGGTTTCAAGTGCACACTGGCATGCTTAACCTTTTAAATGTGTGTTGTGAGGATTTAATTCAGGTCCTCTTGCAAGCATTTGCATAGCAAGCACTTTACCTTCTGAGTAGTCTCTTTAGCTATCTTTCTTGCCTTTCTTTGCCTGATTGTTTTGTTGAAAATCTTTTAACCCTTTTCAGATTGATGCCCAACTCAGAAATTCAGTTATTTACTCATAATATTTAAGAATTGTTACTGCTAACAAATTATGCTATGCTAAATAGTAGCACTTCTAATAATATAATTAGTAAGGCATATAATATTTATAAATAATGGATAAAATGCTACTTGAAGTATGATTTAATAAATGTTTTATTAAATCTTGTTGAAGTTTATAACATCTTTATTTTATGGGCTCACTGTTCAAACTGAATGAAAAAGGTAGACTTTCCTTTAAATTTAAGATGGTAAAAATTTACTTTTCTTTTTTTTATTATATTTGTTTTTTAATTTTACACATCAGCCATGGGTTCCCCTGTCCTCCCCGCTCCTGCCCCCACTTTCCCCCCTCCCCTCCCCTCCATTCCCATCTCCTCCAGGGCCAAGACTCCCCTGGGGATTCATTTAAACCTGGTGGATTCAGTACAGGCAGGTTCAGTCCCCTCCTTCCAGGCTGAGCAAAGTGTCCCTGTGTAATCCCAAGGTTCCAAACAGCCAGCTCATGCACTAAGGACAGGTCCCGGTCCCACAGCCTTGATAGTTCAAGCTATTCAATTGTCTCACTTATTCAGAGGGCCTGATCCATACTACTGTACAAGGAGCGGAAACAGATTTCTTTCTTCCTTCCTTCCTTCCTTCCTTCCTTCCTTCCTTCCTTCCTTCCTTTCTTTCTTTCTTTCTTTTAAAGAAAAATTTCTACTCATTCTACATATCACCACATATCCTCCCATCCCTCCTTCTGATCCCCCTCATCTCCCATCCCTCAACCCACCCTCCATCCCCTTCTCCAAAAGGGTAAGGGATCCCATGGGGAGCCAGCAAAGCCTGGCACATTCAGTTGAGGCAGGACCAAGCCCCTCTCCACTGCATCAAAGGTAAATAAGGCATCCAACCATAGGTAATGGGCTCCAGAAAGCCATCTCATGTACCAGGGATAGACCCTGATCCCACTGCCAGGGGCCCCTCAAACAGACCAACTTACACAACTGTCTAGTCCCATGCAGGTTCCACAGCTGTCTAAGGTTCGTGAGTTCCTATGAGCTTAGTTCATTTGTCTCTGTAGACATCATGATCTTGATACTCTCTTGATCATATAATCCCTCTTACCTCTCTTTGATTGTACTCCCAGATCTCAGTCTGGTGGTTGACTGTGGATCTCTGTATCTGCTTCCATCAGTTACTGGATATAGGCTCTATGATGACAGTTAGGGTATTGACCAATCTGATTACCAGGGTAGGTCAGTTCAGGCACCGTCTCCACTATTGCTAGTAGTCTAAGCTGTGGTCATCCTGTGGATTCCTGGGAATTTCCCTAGCACCAGGTTTCCCCCTATCTCCATAATCTCTCCCTCTATTAAGATGTATCTTTCATTGCTTTCCCACTCCATCCCACCTCCAGCTTGACCATCCCATTCCCTCATGTTTTCATCACCCATCCTCTCTCCTCTATTCACTCCCAACTTATCACCCCCAGTTTAATCACGGAGATCTCATCTATTTTCCCTTCCCAGGGCTATCCATGCATCCCTCTTAGGGTCCTCCTTGTTACCTAGCTTCTCTGGAGCTAAAACAGAGTTCTTGAGTCACCTTTTATTATGGTTAAAGTATGGAATCCTGGAAAATTGTAAATGTGAAATATGAAACTTCTAGTCATAGAGATAATGACCAAAGGAAAGGTGTGTTGAGGGCAGCCCTGTGGGAATGGATTTGCCTAGCATGTATGAGGCTCCAAGTTTGATTTCCCCAGCAGAAAAAGAAATTAATAAGCAAATAAAATAATAAAATTCTATTAGTATTATAAGTCTCTTCTTCTTCTCCTTCCTCTTCCTCTTCCTCCTCCTCCTTCTCCTTCTTCTCCTCCCTGATTTTAAAGGGAAATCCTTCCGTGCTAACATATTCCTACAGAGGTACATAGTAGATGCATATTAAAATAATAAAGTCATTATTCATGAGAGAATATGTGAATAAGGAGAAAATTGACAATAATTTCTTTGAAGTATCAGAAGAAAATATTTTTTTGGGTTTTCCTACTATTAGAAAAACTTGATGTGTTCTTTAGCCACCCAGCTCATTAGAAAATAGTAGAGGAAAAATATTAGAATCTGTTTCTGTTGTATTTGCATAGTACAATTGCAGACTTTAATTAGACTTTCACATGCAGAATATTTTTAGATTTTGTAAGTCTTGAGGAAAATGTGTCCCAAGGGCATTCACAAATTGCATTTTTTCTATAACAATGAACTTCAAGACACTGATAAAGAACCTTTGTAGAGAAGTAAATAACGGTGAAGTTGCTCAGGTATGAAACAATTTAGACCAATTAACATACTTCATAACTTTGTTTAGAGACAAAGTCTTTATCCCCACATTCACCTATATTCACAATGGCAAGAACACGAAAAAAAATGACAAAATGAAATATACTACAATCAGTCTTTAAAATACATGTAATCTTTGTGAAATACAAAATTGGATACCTTTTATTCCAAGAGCCTATTACGTCCATTATAAGTTTAAATTAGGAAAAGTATTGAGTATATTTTAATGTACAGATGAAATGTACTTAGACCAATACTAGAAAAAAATTACAAGTACATTTTAAGTCCAATTTGATAAATTGTACTAAATATAAGTGAAGCCAGTGTTCAAATTATTGCAGTTATAAAAAATTATTAAGTATTTTCCTTTTTCTTCTTCTGTTTCATTCTTACAAGTTGTTTTAGCCACACAGAAGCCTCAGGTAGTGTTTAGTGCCAGAACCAAATTGATAATGAACATAGTGAAAACAGAGTCTGCTAGTAAGACTTTTACAGTGAAATCTGCCGAATTTAGGAGTAGAGCTTGGTTCAAAAGATGACACAGCTGGAGAGCCAGAAGGGCTTGTCAGAGGTCTGGGCTCTTGCTGTTGAGTTGTTCATGTGCTCTTCAGCTGTCACAGCTGGAACTGTCCATCACTGAAGAATGTGAGGAATGTATGATTGGTGAGGGTTTCCACTTGAAACAGAAATTTCCCTTCTTCAGGACACTGAAGGAGTGGGACTGGCTGGAGAGATGAGGAACCAAAACTTCCCTGGAAAGGATTTCACATCTTTCATACTCTCCCTGTGAAAGAAAGGATCTGTTCCATGTTTTAGAAAGTTTATAAACTATCTTACAACCCCACCTTTGTTTCAAAAGCCTTGCTCTGGCTACCTTGTTATGCTACCTGTTGTTCCAAATACCTTGTAATCACGTCTTTGTTTCAGGAGTTTGTTAAGACTAGCTTGTTATACTCAAGTTCTGTTTCTGTAACCCTGCCTTTTTTGCCCACCAAATTCCCCATTTCAAAATCTCCTACAGTTGAGCTATAAAAGCCCTGTCTTCCTCACATCCAGTGTTGACCTCTAAAACCCTGCCTGAGGGGAAGGCAGCTGGTGTACAGGAATAAAAAGCTTGCTTTAAGTAATTTGGCCATGATGATTTGGATCGGTGGTCTTTCTCCTCCTTTCTTTGGGATTAACAGTAGGCCAGGCTGACCTTGAATTTGTAGTAATCCTCCTGATTTAGATTCTGAAGTGCTGGAACACACTTATCGAATAATTTAATTTTAGTTTCTTTTATTTCCAGGATCTGAGACATGAAAGAAATTATACTTTATTAGTAACAATGGCTTTAGTAATAATTCCTGGCAGTAATTTCCAATTAAGTTTATTTAGGATGCAACTGACTTTGGTCATTGTCTTAGGGTTTCTATTGCTGTAAAGAGACACTATGACCATGGCAACTCTTATAAATGAAAACATTTAATTGGGGTGGCTTGATTACAATTTCAGAGGTTTAGTCCATTATCATCATGATGAGAAGCATGGCGGTGTGCAGGCAGATATGATGCTGGAGGAGTACCTGAGAGTCCAACATCTTTCAGGCAACAGGAAATCTACTGAGACACTGGCAGTACCCTGAACATAGGAAACCTCAAATCCCACTCCCACAGTGACACATTTCCTCTAACAAGGCCATGCCTCCTAATAGTGCCACTCCCTATGAGCTTATGGGGGCCAAATACATTCAAACTACGACAGCCAGATTCCCTTTAAGTTGCCAGAATTCTAATTGTCCTCTAGAGTTGTTCTAAAGGACAGCAAGCAAATAATCAGAATGTGTGTGCACTCATAATACTTGAAAACCTATGAGAATGGGTTTCTAGCCATAGCTTTGATAGCTGGTCAGTATCATGGAGCATGAGTAGGTGAAATCGTAAAGCCAAAGTATTGCTGGACTCAACGTGTAAAATTCACCCTTCTGGCCCCAGATGTGATGGCATAGGCCTATAATCCCAGTACTTGGAAAACAAATTATGCAGCCCATAAAGAGAACCTATCTCAAAGAAACAAACAAAACAAAAACAAAAACAGAAAAAAAAAATGTCCTTTCTAACATTTACTTGAGTCTTTATTGTGCTGCTTCTTATGGCATTTTAGGCTGATTTTCTTTAGCTGCAAAGTCTGATATCAATCAAATCTCACTTTCAGATGTATAATTTCTAGGTCTGTTTGGGATTCAGACTTATTATGTCTTAAAAGTCATGCCTTTGCTTTCTTAAAAATGCCAGATCTGGGACTATGATGATGTATACCTGTAGCCCAAGCCTTTAAAAAGCAGGAGGCTTGAAAGTTCAAAACCAGACTGTGCGACATAACAATTCACTGTAAACAAGGCAATACATGTGCAAGCAAACAATTTTAACCATCTCAACAAAATGTAACTTGAAGATTTATTACTTTCTCTCTTCCCTCTCTTTCTGTTATTTATAAGAGGATATTTCTAATCAGGAGGATTAAAATTTATGTGATACATTTTAAATTAAGAGAAGAAAACTGTTACCTCTCCCGTTACAGCTTTCCTTGCTATTCCTTGCTCTGAGAATAACAGGTAATTGACAGATCTTTTGGAGCTTTGCAATCATCCATCCTTTGGCCTCCGATTTGACAAATATAAAGTTAGCATTTTCATGCTACAATTTAGAGATCTATAAATCCACACTGGCTTCATGAATTTTAAAAAATGACTCTGATTCTATCATTACTGTATGAATTCTTAACTGATTCATAGCAGAGTGCTGGGTACTTTTCTTTTATTGAAAATAGATTTTTTTCATACAATGTATTCTGATTAAGGTTTCCCCTTCCTCTACTCCTCCCAGTTCCTCTTCCTGTCTCCTCCTATCATGATCCACACCCTTTCTGTCTCTCATTAGAAAACAACCAGGCATCTATGGGATAATAGTAAGATAAAATAAAATACAAGATATCACAAAAGCAATATTGGAATAGGACGAAACAAACAGAAGAAAAAGAGCCCAAGAAAAGACACAACCAAACAGATGTAGACTCAGAGTCACACTCTTTACACAATCAGGAATCCTATAAAAACAGAAAACTGCAAGCCAGAATGCATATGCAAAGGACCTATGGAGTAAAAAATTAATAAATAAATAAATATGAAATGAAAAAGGAAAGGCCCTGGCATGACATTATGAAACAAGGAACTTCCAAAGATACCCTTGAATTCATTTTCTATGGGCCATGTGTAGCTGGGCATGGGGCCTACCCTTAAGAGTAGTTTGTTTCTCTGGAGAGACTCCCTTGAAGAAAACTAAATTTTCATTTGCAAGTGGTTATCAATTGGAGAGAGCTTTGGGGTTAACAATGGGGCATATGCCTGTTGTGGAATATTACTTTAACTATGTGAAGGTGTGTTACATTTGTTTTTGCTGCATTTGTTTGATTGTGCAAAGATATGTTGCATTTGTTTCATCTTGTCTGCCTAAGGCACCTGATTGGTCTAATAAAGAGCTGAAGGGTCAATAGTTAGGCAGAGAGGGATCGGTGAGGCTGGTGGGCAGAGAGAATAAGTAGGAGAAACCTAGGCTCGAGAGAGAAATAAGAGAATGAGGAGAGAGAGGAAAACACCTGGGGCCAGAAGCTAGGCAGTCACCAGCTAGCCAGACATAGAGACAGCAGGAAAGTAAGCTATACAGAGAAAGAAGGTAAGAAGCCCCGAGGCAAAAATATAGTTAAAGAGAATTTAGGTTAATTTAAGTTAAAAGAACTAGCCAGAATCGAGCCTAAGCTAGGCTGAGCATTCATAACTAATAAGAAGTCTTGGTGCCATGATCTGGGAGCTGGTTGTGGCTTAAAAGAAAAAGCTTGGCACTGGATTTGGAGGAGAGGAGGGCAAGCTGTCTGCAGCTCACCTCCTGTCTTGCTGCCCTACTTGCTTCTCTGATAGGCGAGGCTGACGAGTTACCAGGGAATGTCTGCTGGAGTTGGAGGCTTGGGCAGTGGGCTAAGTGGGGAAGAAGACTGGAGAACATCTGCATGATCCACTGGCAGAGAGAAATGGAAGGCCACAGCTGGTGGTCTCCTGCAGAGCTGGAGGTGAGACTGGGGGATTGGATTTGGAGGAGAAGAGGGAGAGATGAAGATCTACAATTATCCTACTTGTGAAGTAGAATAAAGTGTAGAGAAAACCTGCTTTTAGATGTTGCTTTGTTGATTTACTTGTGATTTACTAAAAGCATTGCTTGTACTGTCCATGTGCCAATCATGACTTCACTTGCTACCTAGAACAGAGTGACCTAGAGAAATAGTTGAAACAATGGGCCGTTGCCCTGGACAACTGCCATGTGGGCTTCTGTAAACTCTTGCTCACTTGCCTGACCTACCTTATGGTTTTAGAGTATAAAATGAGAATACAAACTGGATCTGGCATCGAAGCCTCTCAGGAGCTGTTCTGGCTTGGGTTCACTGATGACATTGTCTCCCTACCGCTCTCATTGGTGTAAGAATACTTATTCCAGGATTCTGTAAACACCTGCTTTCCTGGCCTGTGTACTCCCTGAGAATGCCTGTTGGAATGGGGGCCAGGATGAAGAGATGGCGGGGAAGGAAGGTTGGAAGAGAAGATCTGTGTGATCCACTGGAGATGGGAGCACAGGGTGGGGGTGGGGGCACAGCAGCTGGTCTGCTGTAGAGCTAAAAGTAAAGGTGAAGGTCTGCAGTTAGTCTTATCTGCTTCCTTCCTTTTTATTTCTTCTTTATAAACAGTTAATTAAATGTTATCTTCAAGATCCTGGTCATCAACAAAACCCCAATTATTTATTAGATTGAAATGTGTTTATAATAGGGAAAAGCAATATTTCTTAATTTATTATTTTGAATGTGTTTATTATTTTGTGCTGGGAATTGTACCCAGGTCTTCTGGGCATATTTATATAGTTGTAGCTGGAATTCAAGGTGAGGAATGAAAAGAAATGAAAAGCCTTTGGGGAAATAAAAATCAAAATTATATTCCAATTCCTCCAGCTTTAAATGTATTTTTATTAATAAAATAATTTTTCTTTTTTAAATTATCATTTATTTTTTAAATTATATTTGTGTTTTAATTTTACACATCAGCCATGGGTTCCCCTGTCCTCCCCACTCCCGCACCTATCCCCACCTTCCCCCCATCCCCTCTCCTCCATTCCCATCTCCTCCAGGGTCAAGACTCCCCTGGGGATTCATTGAAACCTGGTGGATTCAGTACAGGCAGGTCCTGTCCTCTCCTTCCAGGCTGAGCAAAGTGTCCCTGTGTAAGCCCAAGGTTCCAAACAGCCAGCTCATGCACTAAGGACAGGTCCCGGTCCCACAGCCTGGGCGCCTCCCAAACAGTTCAAGCTATTCAATTGTCTCACTTATCCAGAGGGCCTGATCCAGCTGGGGACTCCACAGCCTTTGGTTCATAATTCATGTGTTTCCATTCGTTTGGCTATTTGTCCCTGTGCTTTTTCCAATCTTGGTCTCAACAATCACACTCTTATAGTCCCTCCTCTTTCTCAACAGTTGGACACCTGGAGCTCCACCTGGGGCCTGGCTGAGGATCTCTGCATTCACTTCCATCAGTTATTGGATGAGAGTTCTAGCGTGACCGTTAGGGTGTTTGGCCATCTGATTACCAGACTAGGTCATTTCCGGCTTTCTCTCGACCATTGCCAGCAGTCTACAGTGGATGTATCATTGTGGATTTCTGGGGACCTCTCTAGCACTTTGCTTCTTCCTGTTCTCATAATAAAATAATTTAAGCAATTGTTCTGGAATAATATTCAGAGAAAGAGAATGAGTGATACATCTTCAGAAATATATAGGAGACATGAAATATGTGTCACCTTTTCATATGAAAATAGCCTGGTGGGATGATTATTCTGAGAATTTTACTGAAAAATATTTTCTACATACAGAACTCCACTCTTCACACTTTAGTAGTTTATGTTATTCTTACTTTACATTATACAGTATGTTCACAAAAGGCACAAATGTGTTTTGGAGCAAAACACACTAGAAAGTACATATATAATGGAAACAAGAATTCAGAAATTAAAGTTTTGCCCAAACAGGGAAATTGGTTATGTGCTACACCTAAAATCTATGAGAAAGAGATCATTCAAAATCTAGCATGAGTCTCTGCTAGTTATATACCTCATGCTCATCTCCATCTCTTCTCCCAAAGCACATTTGCTGGCCTGTCACTATAGTGTTGTGCTTCTTATACAGTGCCTTGTAGCTAGCGTTTTCTTGAAGAACTTTGCAATAATACTCTTTGTAGCTAGAACTTGAGTAGGGAATGAAAAGAGATGAAAAGCCTTCTGGGAAATGAAAGTAAAAATTACAAAATCTGTGTTCTGATTTTAGAGCTCATTTCCTGTCTGGGCAGCTCTCCTGTATGTATGTGGCTCATGGGCACTTCCTGCCTGGATAGTTTCCTGCATGCAGTTTATATTTGTTTCCTGTCTGGATAGGCTCCTGGATTTCAGTGGGCATCTACAGCACTAGCATTGCCTGAGGACATACTGAAGATCAGGTAGCAACCTGCATTTTTAAAAAATCTACTTTTTTTTTTTTTAAATGCAAGGTCTGACTGTGTAGCCTGGCTGACTGTGTAAGACCAGGCTGGCCTTAAACTCACAGACATCTGCCTGCCTCTGCCTCCTGAATGCTGGGATTAAAGGTGTGAGCCACCATGTCAGGCTAGCAACCTGCATTTTAAGAAGTTCTCCAGAGGATTACTGTGTAACTCAGTGAATCTTCGTGAAAACCTTATAGCTATTCAGTTTGGTATGCAAATCAGCCACAAAAATACCACCTGGAAGAGATAAAGAAAGTCAGACCATTGGGATCTATAAGATTTACTAAATCAGAATGTGCTTTAGAGATTTTAATTACATTTTTATGTTTACGTGTGTGTGTGTATGTGTGTGTGTGTGTGTGTGTGTGTGTGTGTGTGTGTGTGTGTGTGTATGTTTGTGGTCAGAACACATCTTGTGGGATTTTGTTTCAGCTCTCTACCATATAAGTTCTGAGGATACAACTCAGGTTTCAGGCTTTTTGGCAAGCACCTTTATCAGCTGAAACATCTCACTGATTCCTTAGTATGCTTCTGAATAACCTATCCTTAGCTGGTCCTTGGTATATCAAAGTTTGAGTAGCACATGATTAGCCATTTTGTCGTAAGTGTTTGGCCTTGGGATGCATAATGAATCACCAGGGACAGTTTTAAAATAGTAATATCCTCAGAGATTCTGATTTAATGATTCTAAAATATTAGCTGCACATGGGCAGGGGTGGGCAAAAAAGTTCTATAAGTCTCTCTGACGGCAGGGAAAGCTGAGAGTCACTATGCCTAGACTGCCAGGCAGTTTATTTTTGTCCTCAACAAGCTTAACAAGCTTCTTGCTGTTGTCACTTCTGGTGCTAGGTTGAAACTAGGGCCTCACACACACTAGGCAAGTGCTCTGCCGCAGAGGCATATCTCCAGCATGAGTCCATTTTTTCCCCAAAGAGAACCTTAATCTTGTTAAGTGAGGAACAATCTAGCTAAGAGATGATTATTTCAGATTACTGTAAATGATTAGACCACACTCAATCTTCTCTCTTTAGTTCTTAGCTCCTTTTTGAAGAAGAGAGTAGAAAAACCCAAGCATGTTCATTATCTTCTTCAGAAGGACGTAGAGAATCTTCTTGTTCAAATATAATCGTTATTTATATTGATAAATGAAAAACATCTTTTCACTGAAGAATCACATGAGTAATAAATTTGAGAAAAAATTATTTCTAAGAGTAGAAAAGAATATGTAATGGTATGAGTGTGAGTATGATGAAAGTATGTCATATGTATGAAAATAATCACATGAAGTCATTTATTTTCTATACTTTACATATGCTAATAAAAAGAAGTTTTAATTTTTTCCACCTAATAAGATTGAAACAAAAGTGCCTAGGTATATACAGTTATAAAATGAGCCATTCATAAAAATCCATCTATCCAGGCATCCCATGGCAAAAGAGGACAAAAGACGTTCCTTGTTAAATCTTTGTACAGTAGATTGTGTGGGCTGTAGTTAACACTACAGCTAATCCACAATGAACTTTGCCAGCATCATCCTCATCAGCGTAGAAACGTATTGCCATAAAGTTATACTCCTTCTCTAGCACTGAGAAAGAGGTTAGTGGCTAAGATGTTTCTCTTAATCCGTAGTATTTGTGTACAATGAGAAACATCCGAGTAGATGTTTCATCCTCCACTTCACTTTGATACTTAGATCAACTCCTGGTATTTCTAGTCCTCAGACCCCATCAAAAGGGTTCAGTGGACATTTCATGGGAAAGCCTAGGACTGCAAGTAACTAGTAAAAGAATGGTAGTCAACTAAGTACTAAGGTAACTTCTAGCTCACTTAGGGTTTTAGCTATTTCTTCTTGTGTTGTTGCCCTCTGCTGAGTGTTATCATTAAATTGTTCAGGAATGAGCTCAGTGCTTCCAACTCATTTGGGTGATTACTTACTGGAATTGCTGATGAAGTCCTAACAGAGCATAAGTGGTCTGACTAATTAACAACTTAACAGTAGTTAGATTATAGTTTACCATTGCTACTGTCAGTTGCTTATATTACTGGAACTTTGGAGGAGAAATTTTTAACAGGTGAATAATACGGCTTGTGGTTATTTTCTGTTCTATAGTGGAAATCATCACTGATGTACCCCACGCTTCTAATTTTCTGCCACATTTAATTTTTTCACTCTAGCTAGTACTTTGCTAATTTTTTTTTGTTTTTAGATTCCTATAATTTACTCAATTTTGTCTTCCTTGTTGCTTGTAAGTACATTTCTATAGTGTGGTTGCATTACCTGTTATATAATTTATCAACCTATATGATATTTGCAGGGAATAGGATAGAAAAAAAACCTAAAAAATGTTTAGAATTTTCTTTGATAGCTATTATATAGACTTTTGCAAGCATGGTTTAATTTCTCAGCAGTTATGGATGATGCATCATTATGCTTATTTTTTTAAAAGATTTATTTATTTATTATGTATACAAAAGAGGGCACCAGATCTCATTACAGATGGTTGTGAGCCACCATGTGGTTGCTGGGAACTGAACTCAGGACATCTGGAAGAGCAGTCGGTGCCCTTAACCTCTGAGCCATCTCTCCAGCCCCCCCCCTCTTTTTAAGATTTATTTACATTATGCTTATTTTTTGTATGATGTTATTGAGGTGTCAACATGTCTGTAATATAACAAGTAGCTAGTTTGAACCTCCCTGTGCTTGCTCTTGAGTTCTCTCTCTAGTTATCTGTTCCATAGTTAGTGTATCTACTACATTTCCCAAATTAAGACAGAGGCTCCATGGATCTGAAGTGCATGAGACATACTCCTCTTCTGTGTACAGCTTCTATTTCACAGAGGAGACAGGCCCACACAAATAAGAACTCTGTAACATCTGTACATTTAGAAATGGGAAGAATAAGCAAATTCACAGAATAGAGTAAAGGTAGTTGTTATTCACAGGTAAGCAAAGAAGAGAAGAGGTGCATCAGTAAGATCAAGCATGGATGTAATGCGCTATTTACTCGACATGCTCTCTTTGTCTCAGGCCATTTCCTGATGTTCTCATTCTGCTCCCTAAGGTCCTCCTTTTCCTTATTTTTTTTTTTAAATCCAGAGACTGCTTATGGAAGAAAATGTGTGGTAACTGTTTTTGCAGGACTGCATTTTTAGAATGTTGCAGGTTCTTTGAGTCATAACTGCTTCCATGTAAGTCCTCTGAGCCTCCTCTACTCAGCAGCCTGCCTTTAGAGTATGGTCCAAAGGGGAATGGGAACACTGAAGACCGTTACATGGATTAGCTTAGCTTCTGGTGCCAGGGTTGTGTTTTATCTTTACATTCTTAGGTTTTCAGCTATTATAGAAGTCAAAGTCTCCACCAGCAAGTTCTCTGCCAAACCCCCATCTTTTGTATATGAGGAAGCTCATAACAGGCCCCAATTTCAAGCAGAGGGAGTGACTTCTGCCCCCAGTTTGCATGGTTTTAGTGGGATGGAGTAGTTAGAAAGTTCATAAACTGAATGAAGTCAGCAGAGCTGCAGAGTGAGCCAAAGGAGAGTGAAGAAATCATATAATGTTTAGTAATTTGAAGAAATTCTAAGGAGAGACTCAGGATTCTATAGGGTTCTATAGTCTATCATGAGAGCTGGGCAATCCTTCCACAAATGGTTACAAAATTAATTCGACTATGTGGAAAGAAATGCAAGGAGTGCTCTTGACTGAGTGTGTGTGTGTGTGTGTGTGTGTGTGTGTGTGTGTGTGTGTGTGTGTGTTTGCAGCGGTGTTTGACATCAACATTCAACAGCAATGGGGTCATGATCAAGAGCACCTTAAGGGCCTCTTGCCACTACCTGGTCACCTAGTATTCTGGCCACCAGCTTTCAGAGTTAATTCTCATTATTAATAGTTATTAGTAATTGCCTTTTATAAAGCTACTGCAAACACTGAGCTAATGAATATTTAACAAAGGAAAGTAAATACAGGGCCTAGTGCTCCTGTGTTGTCACAAAATTTTCATCAACCAATCAATACATAACTTTTTCATTTGTGTGTTCCTGTTTTATAATACCTTACTCAATACATATTGTTGATTGATTAACACTGAGGACCTGGCTGTCAGCATTACAACTCAGGTTTGAATTAAACTTATCTGACATATGTATTTTCTTTGTAAGACATACCACAGCCTTCCTGTATTCAAGAATGACAGATGGTTCTTCAGCTCTTCATTTGAAGGGCATTTGAAACAGCAAAGTCACCAAGGGAAAAATTATTAAATTTGAAAAAAAGGTGGCATTAAGTAGATCAAGGGAAAAAAAACCTAATTGCTGTAGCTCACAAAAGTAAGCTGAAATGAGATGGTAGAGTTTAACCTGCCAATTAGTGCCTTGTCAGCTTGGAACAGACACAACACTGTTTCAAACATCTTCCTTCTCTACACCTGGGAAAATGGCCACAAATGCACAACAAATGCTGATTTGGAGTTACAGATACATTTTTATCAAGTACACAAATTCATAAATATGGAATTCCTAGACGTTGACAATCAAACTGTACCCTTGCCCTAATAGACACCAAGATGTCCTTAGGACTTGGAAGTCCCTGCAGAATCTTCAACTGTATTTCCAGTGTTGCAAATGAAAAGGAAAAAGTATAAAACATAACCTTTAAACACTTCTATTTGACACAATATTAGAGAAAAGAAGATGACTTTTGAAACTCCCCCTTGTAGACCTGATTTCGTAACTGCAAACATGTATCTGTAGGTTTGCAGAGAGCTAGAGGAAGAAGTCACTAAGAGCTCAGCTGTCTTGCCTTAGGCATTCTTTCTCTAACAACATTCATTCCTTCCTTCCTTCCTTCATTCCTTCATGTGTGTGTGTGTATGTGTGTGTGTGTTTCTGTGAGTGTTTGTATATGTATGTGTGCCACTGTTGACTCTTGGTGGCCAGAGAACACCTGGAAGGTGGTCTCTGCTTTCACCATGTGACTCCACAGAATCGAACTCAGGTCATCAGGCTTGGAGGCAGGCACCTGTCCCTTCTGATGCGTCTCACCTGACTACCAGTGCTTTCTATCTGAAGAAAAGCTGTGGAAAAACTTATAGTTCAATATAGTTCAAAATGTTGGCTCCACATTCCAAGATATCTAGTTGATGTTAAAATTTTCCAATGGAAAAAAAGGATTTTGCTGGGGTGAGGCTCAGTGATATAACTCTTGCCTAGCATGTACAAAGCCTAGAGTTTGATCCCAGAATTGAAAGACAATAGAAAAATAATAAATAACATTTATATATGACATTCATTATTAGAGGTTCTGAGACAAGTAAGGGTTATAAAGCACCAGAATAAGAGTAAGTAAAACATGGAACTAGAATGTTAACTTCCTTTTAAAGGTTGGGAAAAGCCGGGCAGTGATGGTGCACATCTTTAATCCCAACGCTGGGGAGGCAGAGCCAGGCGGATCTCTATGAGTTCGAGGCCAGGCTGGTCTACAGCGTGAGATCCAGAACAGGCACCAAAACTACACAGAAAAACCCTGTCTTGAAAAATCAAAAATAAAATAAAATAAAATAAAATAAAATAAAATAAAATAAAATAAAATAAAGATTGGGAAAGAAGACCTGAGAGGTTGTATCATGGGGACTACTGTGAACATGTGTTAACAAAACAGAAACACATTAAAGCTAGTGAAGCCTTAAGAAGCTCAGAATTATTGGCACTTAATTTGCAACCTGAGTTTTTCTATCAGATGTGGGGGCTGGGGAGGATGTGATGGAATTTTCTAATGGGCCTGTATTCTTGCTTAGCTTTCCTTTCCTTTGAGGAACATCTTTAATGTTCAGGTTCTAGGATTAGATAAGCATGGTGTGATAAGATAATAGAGCTGTATTAATTGAATGATTCTGGAGCTTAATTTCCTAAACTTGAATTCACTAGTATCATGCTTAACCTGATAAATTATGTAGTTATAGCCCCTAACACTCTGTCTTGTACATAATAAGAATTCAATGGGTGCTTACTGCTATGAACTAAATTGAAAAAGACACAGTCTTCTAGATTAAAAAAGAGTCTAGCTGTTTGGCTTTTGTTTACTTTACACACTTTGGCTCATTAAATGTTAGAGAGGGTGGCCAAAGGGCCTGAGGTATAATAAGTAGGTAAGGCATGCATTCCCTTAGCACTGCTCGGCCTACTAGAGTTGGGATCATACATTGCAAAGTCTTTGAGGTTTTAAAAAAGTATTATGATGAGATGATTCCACTTTAGAGGTAGAAATACACACACAAGCACACACACACACACACACACACACACACACACACACAGATAGAGATAGAGAGAGAGAGATAGAGATAGATAGATAGAGAGAGAGAGAGAGAGAGAGAGAGAGAGAGAGAGACCGACTTTGACATATCTATGGAAAATGAAATCAGAGAGAAATTATACAAAAATTTATGACTAATTCCTTTACCTAAAGTTGTACTTAATTCCTTTTACCTTAAAGTAGCTTAAATGCTAAAAGATCCCAAATACTCTGTTTCTGGTCTGTGGCTCTTCATAGCCACAATTTGCAGTGAATGTTGAGGGCAAAACCTGAGATCATCTTTTTGCAGAAAGAAAAAAAAAACAGATATCCAACAGTGTGACTTTGAGGAAGGCACATAATTTCTCTAGACCTCACTGAAACCCATCTCTCTATCTCCTTTTAGGAGCAGACATAAGCTACATTTACCCATGCCCCTTGCAATTAAATATACCCATGTGGCCATCTAATCAATAGAATGTGAGCAAAAGTGATATGTGCTTTGAATGCTTATCTCATGAAAACTTTGAGTATATGCTCCTCTGTGTTCTGTCTTCTGTCTGCTAGAATAGAGATGACTCTCAGGAAGACTTTGACAGTACTCATTGCTGGACAAAAACCATGTGCCTTCCAACAAAGTCCCAGCATCCTTTCTTCTTTTCAAAGACACCAAATGCTGCCTAGGCATCTATCAGATGGATAACACTTAGGCAGTATGCCATTCCCTTCCCTTTTCTGATTTTCATCTTTCTACAGATAATTGAGAGTGAGTCACATCTAAGCATGATCAGGAAAAATAGATCTGTTCTCGCTATTTGTGTATAAGTTATAAAACAGGACACAGGGTCTACTCTATGAGTAACTGGACCACTTACAAATCTCTGCTTTGATAATTCCAGTGTTTTTGTTATAAAAGTCAGGTCCCACATTAATGAGTTTGCCTCTCTTTCAGGATAGGGGAATATAGACTCTTGCCTAGAAGCTTTTCTATCCTTTTAAGATCATGAGAAGTTCTTCATCCATGTGTCAAAGTCAAGCAGAACCCATGGAACTTGAAAGCAGACACCACAAGGTACTTTCTCTTTATTGACAACTAAATAGATACTGAAATAACACAAGTAAAACAAGGCATTAAGAAGAGGGCCAAAAGGATGGCTCAGCAGTAAGGTACTTGTTGATGCTGCAAGCCCGATGCTCTGAGTTCACACCTCAGAGCCCAGGCACAGGTGGAAGGAGGAGCCATCTTCTACATGTTGTCTTCTGTCCTCAACATGTATACCACGACCATATTCATACACATATCATACATAACATACTAAAATAAAATAAAAAGTAAAGAAGATACAGTTAATAGAACTAACAATATTTACCTCTTTTGGTATTGTGAAAGAAAACCTGCACTCTTGAGAGAAGACTCAGTTCCTGTGCAAAAAAGTTAATGACTTAGCAACAATAAGCTGTTTTAACTAATAAAAAAAGTGAGCTTCGGGGTTGGGGATTTAGCTCAGTGGTAGAGCGCTTGCTTAGCAAGCACAAGGCCCTGGGTTCGATCCTCAGCTCTGAAAAAAAAAGTGAACTTCATGTTTGAAATTTGCATAAACCATTAAACCAAAATACTCAAATACATGACCTTTCTGTGAGAATAGAGCAGAATTAGATACTGTGCTGTTCTTCAGTGCTCTTAACCTCTGAGCCATCTCTCCAGCCCGCTATTCTTAACATTTGAAAAAAGGCTATTTAATTTATCAGATGTGAATTAGAACAGTCCAAAGTTATGAATGCAAACAAATGTTTTAAATATAATAATAATTCCAAATTTTATATAACCCAAAGTACATAGGGCATCCCTTATTCTTTAGAATGCTGGATAAGCCTTAAAGTAGACAAGAGATAAGAGGTATGTGTTGTAGCATGAATCTTTAAGGGTCTTATAATAAAATCAAACCTGAGGCCAGTTATTGGGGTGAATGCTGGAAGATCAGAGAAGCAGAACAAGCCACATCTACCTCACCTCGCCAGTTCCTCAGCTGATCCTGTTTCCTCAGGCTGGAAGCCTCTGAGTTCTCATCCAGAATGGGTCTCAGCTGAACTACTGCTCAAAGCCTAAAAGCTTAACCAGCCAAATGCTTCTAGTTTCTGGTCTTCACACCGTACATATCTTTCTACTTTCTGCCATCACTCCCTGGGATTAAAGGCGTGTGTCACCTTGCCTGGCTGTTTCCAATGTGTCCTTGAACTCACAGAGATCCAGAGGTATTTCTGTCTCTGGAATGCTAGAATTAAAGGTGTGAGTGCCACAATTTTCTAACCTCTGTATCTAGTGGCTGTCTGTTTTCTGACCCCAGATAAATTTATTAGGGTGCACAATATTTTGGGGAACACGATACCACCACAGTGTGTTTTCTCTGGTAAAGCAGGCATTGAGATGCATGTTAGCAATTGGTTAAGGTGTATGTTGTCTCTGGTATAAAGCAGGCATTGGGGATGTGTGTGTGAGTAGTTGGTTAAAGTGAATGTTCTCTCTGATAAAGTAGGCATTGGGGATGTGTGAACAGTTGGTTAAGGTTGAGTGTTCTCTCTGGTAAAGCAGGCATTGGGGATGTGTGAGAGCAGTTGGTTAAGCTTTATTCTGTAAGGTGGTAGAAGTGATACATTAGGAGTCTTTGTTTGGGCCAAGTGGACACATGAGAAAGATGGAGAGGTTTAAGGTTTTTCAAGGGCCATTCCAATGGAACCAAAGGATGAAGCAGGGGAAACCTGGCAGAAGATTGTGTATCAAGAAAGTGCATTACATAAAGACAGTGGCATTTAGACACTATATTTGTCAGGGTTCTTTAGAGGAACAGAACCAGTAAATATATATTATAAAGGGAATTTATTGTTGGCTTACATGATACACTGAGTAACCTAACGATGGCTGTCTGGACAACTTGGTAGCTGCTCAGCCTATGAGAAAGATGGAAAGAAGGCCTGGTAAACTCCTGGAGACCTACTGGAAGGCTGAAGAAAATATTCTATTAGTGAAGGAGAAACAGTAGCAGCAGAAACAGAGTGATGCATTTACCAGCAGGGCATGCAGGCTAGCAGGGGAAAAGCAAGGACTTTTTCCTTGGACCACTTCACATCTAGGTTGGGACCAGAAAGGGTCATGCATTTTTGGGTAGAGTCCTCCCCTCATTTAGCTCTTCCAGGAACTACCTTACAGACCCATTCAGAGGCCTGCCTCTTTGCTGATTCCAGATGAAATCAAGTTACTACCAAGGCACCCGCCCTTACCTATTTACTGGGAAATGTTATTGGTTTCCAAATTGTTGCTCGGTCAGAGCAGGTTTACCAGGTCAGTTCTACCAGTCATATCCAGAAGCCTCCTTCATCTACTCTCTATTCACCTGGCGTCCTGCTTTCCTTAGACTGTGAGGGTGAGAGTGGAGGCCAAATTTAAGAAATTCTCTGCGTGATTCTTGTAACAAAGTGAGTGGTCTTCAATTAGCATGCTCAGTTTTCTTTTGCTTGCTATTCACTGGCATCTTGGTGTGATTTTGCTTTCCTCTTTTTTTTTTTTTTCAGTTCCAACAGCATTTGTGGTGGTGGGATGGAATTATTTTAGGGAAATCACTTCATAGGTCTTTGCTTCCTTTTAAGGGAGAGAAAAATAAGGTGGTAACTGAGTGGTTCTTCTGGCTTCTAATGTGTTAGGATTGCTGTTGTGGAATTAGTCACCTAGGGCTTTCTGTACCTACTTACTGTTGGCAACTCACTTTCCTGCAGATTGGAGCATGTCAGCACAGCTTTTCTGAATTCTGTGACTACTTTTTCAATATTGCTTGAGGGAGTGAGAAAATGATAAAAGATTATTCCCATAGTCCTTGTGTTCTTAAATATATATTCTTGTTAAAGTGAAATTTTCCAACTTATAACAACTGTCTGAACAATTGATCCATGATGAATTTGACTGGGAAAGGGCAATCAAAATGCAACAAAGAGGGTCACTCATCCCCCTTCCTTTAATATTAGAAGATGTGAATCGAGACATTTAGACTTTGAAATTAATTTAAGACAAACTTGATAACTCATCTTAATTATGCATAGGAGAATATTTACAAAGTAAAAATGTTCTTAGAAAATGAAATGTGTCCATTTGCACATTAAAAATACTCAACTTCTCCCAGCTGACAAACAAAACAAGCTGACAAAAGAAACCCTACACTTCCCTCCTATCTGAAATGCTTTCGTTTGCAAAGGAAATTTAGATATTTAAATTTTCTTTCCTCTTTAGTTCCTTTTAATAACATGTCAGTAGAAAACATGGAATTGTGGTCTATAGAAATTCTCTATACAACTTGAAAATAAAATCATACACTCATTGAAAAGAAGAGCCCCATGAAGATATTTGAGAAGAAAGAAGAATTTTGTGTGGCTTTGACACCTGGTACTTCTACGGACAGAGAAGAGAGCTGTTGCATTTCCCGCCTGGAGATGACATACCTACCCAGTTCATATGTGTATCAATCCTGGGGCTGAAGCTACTGTGCAATAAGCCCTTCCCTGCTGTAGAATCTTTTATATTATTTTTAGAATTAAGGGTGTGGAGAGTAATGCCCAATTTAGGGATAATTTTAGCTTATTTTCACTTAAGTACAGGCAAGTTAGGCAGGAATATTTATAAGAATTTTACCCCATAGACAGCAGGGAGAACTGTGGGGAAGGCTGGTTGGCTTGTATAAACAACCAAGGGAGGCAAAGGAGATGTGTGGGCTGGGCAGGAGGAAAGGCAATACAGTCTGTGCCAAGACAATGACAGCTGGGATTCCGTGGGGTTTGTTGTAGATGAGAATATTCAGAATTGGGTAAGTTGGGTATTTCCAATTGTGGTTGTAGCTCAAATAGTTAGCAGCTGCTCATTCTCAACCAAATCCTCTACACATATGATTTGTGTGTTATATTTTTCTATAGTACTGATATTTCATGCTGAAACTTAGGCAAGAATAAATGATCTATTTTTGGTAATTATGTTTTTTTCTTGCTCAGTTTTTCTGTTGCTATAAGGGTAAAGGAAAACAAAAATTTAAACAGACTTGTTTTGATGTTTATGATGATTGTATATCCTCAAAAATGCAAAGTATCAGTATTTAAAAAAAAACTTGTTTAATGTTTTTCAAGTGTCAGATGTCCAAGGCAAATAGACTTCCATTTAAAAATTTTATTTGCCATATTTTTCTTTTGTGGCACATATAAAATTTCTCTGCTTTTTAGACTTCACTACTAAAATCTCTTCAGTAATGTTGATTCTGATGCTTTTGCTTTTCTGATATAATATTCTCTTATTTTTCCCAATTAATTAATTAATTTGGAGAGGATGTGTATGCTGTGACTCCTATGTGGAAATTAGGCAGAAGACAAAGTGCAGCATTCAGTTCTCTTTTCCTACCACCAGCTTGGATCCAGGGGTTGAACTCAGCTCATCATGCCTGGCAGCAAGTGCTGTTACCCACTGAGCTGTCTCATCAGTCCTGAGGTTCTCTTGAAGTTTTCTGATGGTGACATCCTGATAATGCAAGTATAGGTGTGACTTTCACATCGAGGGTGCTCATATCATTGCTCATCTGTATTATACAAAACTCACTTATTTTGCACAATATACTGACAGAGTATGTGGAACTGCTTCCTGGGGTAGATGACATATTTTAATAAAATGAGTGACATTATTTTCTTTTTTAAGCTCCACATCTCTGCTATCACAATGCAGTGTATTTGTTAGATAGCGGGTCCATGTAACATAGTAATTCTAGACAGTGTTCTGAGTATGTCTTTTTACAGGTGTGTTCAGTTGCTGTAGACTTTTCAGCATTCATCAAATAACTCCTGTTCTATACCAGTGTTCCTCAACAAAAAATTAAAGAACTCTTGACACTTGGATGTTTCTGAACTTAGCTGTCTCATGCGTTTATACTGATTTGGATATTTCTTTCTGTATTCCTAATCTCAACTCTAGACTGTGGGAATCCAATGCTTTATATATTGAGAAGTTTATCAACATTTAATATCAATGGTAGCCATAGAATTCTTGTAAGGATCCAGGAATAAGCTCTTCTCTTTTCCATAGGTGTCCCTGAAAGGGAAGCTTTGTGTTCTCTTAAACTGGAACTTCCCATTTCATGGAATATGTAGGGAATGGTGCAAAAATATTTTTTTAGATATGGACAGCAAATCATTAAAAGTTACTATTTAGAAAACAAACCAATGATGAACAGCTAGCAATGACGATTCAGAGAACCAGGAAAACTGAGGGGAAAGTGCCTGTATTTTGGTTTAGTACTAAGTTAAATGATAGTTATTCTAGGTTAACAGGAATATTTACTCTCTTTTTTATGTTTTTACTAAAGCAACTTTAAATAATTTACAAGAATACATTAATAATTAGTTCTTTACATACCTCCATCTGTTAAATGCCTACATTGAGGTTTGTTGACTGACTTATTCAAAACACTCAGCATGTCAGTGGCTGGATTTTGCTGAGATTATTCATTTACTGTAGATCACACCACTTCTAAAGACCTGGGCACAATTCATTTTAGCTTCATCCAAATTAAGAGCTGACTTTTTTTTTTTTTTTTTTTTTGTAACAAAATCATAGCTTCTCATTAGTAAAAGAACCTCAGTGTGCAAAATTCAGACTGCTAGAAATCCCAATCTGACACTGACTGGGTTGTTTTTGTGCAGATTGGAGAAATCTAGAAGTGTGTCACATTTATGCTGGCACCTACATACATGTCTATTGATGAAGTTGATTTTCCTTCATCCCAAGCATTTCCTGAGCAAGCAGAAAAGGAGACAGACCTTTCTGAGTGTTTTTTTCTCCAGGGTGGTTCAACATAAGTTAACAGTAGAAGCTTATTAAAATTCCTTGGGTTCAATATCTCTTCCATAATGACTTAGGATAACTGTATGTTGAATATGGAATCAGACTGATCTATCACATTTTACACATAGTTTTGAAATAATTGCTTCTTCCTTTCACTGCTGTGCTATGCTCCTGTCCTCTCAGCTCTTCCCTGTTGGGAATGAATGTTGATGACAAAAGCTTGAGTGTGCAGACCTGCCCTGGACTTCAAGACAACTCTAGGTCAAGCTGAGCTATGCACATATGAGGGAAAGGAAGAAGGCAGAAGCTGGCATAGGACCAGGTGATGCTGGAGGCTGAGATGTGAAACAAGGTGTCCCTTCTCTATAACACGGGGAATAAATTTAAATTTACACGCTATATTTTGACATAGGTAAAAATTGTGCTATGCCATGAATGATAAAGTTCTAGCTAGAAGTGGTCTGCATGTCATATATAACTTGTTGCATGATATTTTCTGGTGTATATATCTTTTTGAAAGAGTTAGCTGCTTTATTCTTAACAATTTACAGAGGATATATATATATATATTTTACTTTCCTGCCTTAGGAACATCTGAATATTTAATTTCCAGAGTCTTTAGAGATATTGCCTGGAAATTATCCTAATTTGAAAGTTGTTTTTTTTTCTCCAAAATCACTTCAGTGAAGTGTGACTGAAATAATCCAGGTTTAAGCGTGCTTATAGTTTCCTATTGGTTTTACCTAGATACATTTTAATGATTAGAAGTTTGAAAATGTGTCCTTTGCTGAGAAACAATTAAATCAACAAAGTTACTGTTGTGGAATGAAGCTTAACTCTGATGGCTTGGAACATAAACAAACAAACAAACAAACAATAACAATAATCTCCCCACAGCAGATTAAATTAAATTACATTTATTTGTCTTCCAAGGGACTAAGGCAATGTGGAGTTCCAAAACTTTTTAAGTAAAACCAGCATGGTGGTGCACACTTCTGAGGCCAAGGCAGAAAAACTATGAGTTTGAAACCATTCTGGGATACCTAAGGAGACGCTGTCTTCAAAGACAAAGGGCTATGGATATGGCTCAGTGGTAAAACATCTGCCTTGAGTGAGTAAAGTCAGGGTTTGATCCTAATTCCACAAAACCACAACAACAACAACAAACAAACTACAAGACCCTTAAAAAAGTTGATGTCTAAGAAACTTAAGTGATTTAAAGCTAATATAAGTTTTCATGACCTATCTTTAAATATTGTTTGTAATCAAGTGTTCATCAAAATTCTTTAAAAATGTTTAGCTCTTAAATCTAATATTAGACAAATTAATAATAAAGTCTTGTCTACTCCTCATGATATCATGTAAGAAGTACAAAATGGTCCTAACGAACAGCAAGAAAAAAATTGCTCAATTACCAGGACCATCTATATGTTACTAATGGCATGAGAATTAACTTTCAAAACCTACCTTACTTTTTAGAACTTACCTCCAAAAAGACATCAGTAATGCTCCCATTTCAACATCTCAAGGGTTAAGAATCATATTTATTTAGAAGGCAAAATCAAATGCTAACAAAATAAATACCACAGGATTATGAATTATTTGTTATATCAAAATTTATTGTTTTTTGCAAAAAGAAAATTGGAGCTTAAAAATACCCGTTGAGACTTGAGTGGAACTTGCTTCTCAGGTCAGAGGTCTTATACTCTAACCTACAGAGTCTCAGGGTCCCCATGCAGCTTGCTCCCTAGAGCCCCAGGACTCACATGGAACTCATTCCACAGGTCAGAGGCCACTTTCTGACACCCGAATCCCCATCACTGCTGGACCCATGTAGAGCTTACTCCCTAAGTCAGAGGTTACATCTGCCTCAACACCCCAATTACCAGTGTCTTAGGGCCTAAGTGCAGCTCACTTCCAAGGTCAGGGGCCCTGTCTCATGCATGCTGGCACTCTAACCCCATCACCTCAGGACCTGCATAGAGCCTGATCTCTAGCATGTCAGGGGCCAAACAGCACCCCAACCCCTGATATGAATCTCATACCTCACATGAATCTCATTCCCCAGTGCTTCAGGACCCAAATGGAATTTTCTCCCCAGTCAGAGACCATCTCTCTCACCTTTTGATACTCTAACGCTGCCATCTTCGGACCAGAACACAGATTCGTCTTCAGGTCTGAAGCTGCATCTCCTGCTTTCTAGCACCTAGATTCCTAGCATTGCAGCTCACACGACATACTCCCACCCTCCTTTGGCATCCTAATTACTAATGTGTATGGACTTGTGTGGTACATCTGTCTCATCTTTAAGTCAGGCTGTTGCAATTCCCTGATTCACAGCATCTTAGTCCTCTTGGGAGCATTTGCCTGCTCCTCAGGTCAGAAGCTACACCCCTGCCAACCTTGGCTATCCACTCCTGTCTCTGTCAGCTTACACAGAGTACCTGATAGTGATGTCAGAGGCCACACCTTCCCTGAACCAAGCTGCTACAAACTAAGATCCATCACCCCCAAATCAGTACTGAGTGACCCACGAATGAAATCTAAGCATCACCGAATTATTTCTAAACCAGCCCAACCAGGATAACAACCCATCCAGACACCCACGCAAAAAAGAAGTGGGTCAGAAACCTACCAAAAGTCACAACTAACAAAAGATATTCAATTCTAAACATACGTGCAACAGAAAAATTGAAGTCAATGTGTCACCTTCAAAGGTCATCAGTTCCTTAGTAACGGTCTCAGTGAGAACAACAATTTAGGTGAAATTACAAATAAAGAATTCAAAAGAACAATTATGACAATGTTCAAAAATTCAGAGGGCATGAATAAATACCTGAATGAATTTAAAGAAGTAATAAGAAAGGAGCCATGAGGTGTGTGTGTGTGTGTGTGTGTGTGTGTGTGTGTGTGTGTGTGTGTGTGTGAGAGAGAGAGAGAGAGAGAGAGCTGGAAAGAGGTTTGAGAAGCCGGGGGCGGGGTAGTAAAACAGGTCTTATGTGTAAGCAGAAGCAGGGAATCCTAGAGGAGGAAACTTTGACGGCAGTGGTGGCAGGGTCATAAAGGAAAGGTAAGGATGGTGCAGGGTCAGCTCAAACTAAACTATATGAAATTTATATAGAATCATATTTCCTTTAGATGCCTCCCAGAGCTAAACCAATAAGACCGTTTTGCTGAAGACAACAGCCATTGCAGACACAAGACTCAGAGGAACCAAGCTAGAATTGATCTGAAAGTTTTCTCCCTGCTGACTAGCATTCATGGTACTAGATAGAAGGTGATATTCAGGCTGTTGGGGAAGTCACCAACGATCACACCCTGCTGTAGACCCTACATGTTATCATTCTGAACTACCTGGCAAAATATGCCCACTAGTGCCACAGTGCCATGAGTATTCTAGGAATAACCAACTGTTTCTTGATTGGATTTGAGCTCACTTCATGGGAAGGAATACGTGTCTAGCACTGTATGGCTAGGGGACTCACAGTGGGGAGCTGACTACTGACGGCAAGTGTAAGCTGCCTTCTAAATACTTACGTATATACCCATAGATAGTGCAGTTCTCAGCCTTGTTTAGAGAAACCTCTTTTGGCAGTTAAGTGATGGTCAAAGCGGGAACTCATAACTGGTCAAAGTGCTGAGAGTCAATGACTGCTGAGGGCTAGGCCCCAAACTGAACATCGATTTCACTTTTAGAGGCCCAGGGAATACTGTAACAGACAGGACGGAAGGACTCGGGGAGGTGAAGGATGAGGAGGAACATGGTGGGACACTGTCATTTGGATATTACATTGTAATCATGAACACAAAGCAGCTGCCTGCATGGGGAGAGAGAGGGAGAGAGGGAGAGAGGGAGAGAGAGAGAGAGAGAGAGAGAGAGAGAGAGAGAGAGAGAGGTAGACAGGAGTAGGAGGAAGGCTAGAGAGGGCAGTGGGAGGCAACTGTGACCATGTTCATTGTTTCCATTATACTGTATAAAAAACTTTAAAATTAGCTATCAAAGAATCCCTTAAAAGGCTTTTTTCACAATGAATTCTTCCGATCCTCGCATTTCTTTAAGCTTTTCTCTCACTGAAATTGTGACAGTTTTATGGCTTTGTTAGATAACGTGTTACTGCCAACAGTAGTATGCTGCAGCTTACCACTTTACCAACAAAAGATCTTTATGTCTTGTGAGTCACTTCCATTCCCATCATTCGAATACTACGTTACTGTTGATTTAATGGAACCATACCTTTAAAAAAATTGTCGGTGATGCAGTAATTATTGCTCAATTTACATTCTAACTATAACATCTAATTACTTACACAGATATTAAACGGCTATTATAGTTACAGTAATGAATGATTCATACAATTGACCCAATCATGTACCCTTTCATCCATCTATTTAGGCTGTGAGTTTATTCCATATGTACTCTATACATATATTTTTAATAATCAAGAGTACTACTTACTGTGAGGATGTAGCTCAATAGGTAGAGTGCTTGCCTATTATGCTCAGAGTCCTAGGTTCTATCCCAACTACTGCATTAAACAAACATGCAAATAAACAAGAACATAATGCCACATGCCTGTGATCTCAGTACTCAAGTGGTAGAGGCAGGCGAGCAGAAGCTTGTTCTTGGTAACAGTGAGTTTGAGGACAGCCTGGGCTGCACAAGACCCTATCTTAAAAAAAAATTATGAATGCTGTGGTAAACACAACATTCTTTTGTAAACTCTATTTTGTGTTTACTGTGGCCAGGAGAGTGGGCTTAGAAAGGGTTCAGAACTGGAAATGCTCAACTGAATTTTGATAAGAAGAAGCATATGAAAGTAAAGAATTAAAAGGCAAAAGTCTTCAAACTCACTTCTGAGCACAGTCATAAGAAGTTGATGCAAGAAAATAGCTGCAGATATTTATGACATGAATAATTAATTCAATTATCCTTATGATTTTCCCATTAATAAGACATAGAGATAGTGTCCTACTTTTGGCAATTGAGAAGTACTCAGAACAACCTCATGGTTTAAATGTACCTGTGGTCTTGCCAAGTAATTCTGGTAGGTGAACTAAAGAGACTATGTAAGTTGCCTGCCTCTGTACTTTTTCATTTACTCATGGGGGAAAGTGATGAAGGTATGTAAGCAAAGAGGACAATACCAGGTTGATCTCAAAATATCTACAGACAGGTTTTTTTTTTTTTTTGTAAGACAATCTTTGATGATTATCTTTTCTAAGACCTAAATGTAATCTAATTATTCACATTGATTTGGAGATTCATCACATACTTCTTGGTGTGTAATGTATTAATAACAAAAGGAAATCCTGGTGATTTTTCCATGCTTTTATTATGTTCACATTTGAAGAGTTTTGAGTGATAATTAAAATAAAATAGAAAATTGTTTTCTAGAAGGTCAAGTATCTTTTGTATTTCACCACAAACTACAAATGATAATCTCATTAAGTATTTAAAAACTGAAAGGGTCAATTAATTTTCATTCTGCCAGCAAAAATAAACCTGGCAACAGCCTGCATCATGTAGTGACATCCATTAAATAGTTAGGCTGATACATACTTATTAAACTTTCTTTTTATTATACTTTCTATGTATGAATGTACTGGACCTAAGTTAATTTTTACTTCTTTTTATGGAAACAAAGAGTTTTCAGGTGACCATGGCTCTAAGATGAATACCTATTTCTTGTTATATTTTTATGATTATTACTTTGATTTTTTTATGAGGTATGGTTACCATGATAGTGAGTTATATATAGTGGAAAGAACAATTGGCTCATTTTACATTTACACTAAATGAATTTTTTGATGACAAAACTTCCCTAAACTATATTTCATCATCTATAAAACAAGGTTATAATATATACAGACCTTTGATAAACATAACAATAAATATTGCATAAAGCCTGAAAATGTAACTAATAGCTTAGGGTTCACTAAATAGTACTTTGGTCTTAACCCATAAATGGAAGATGTTAAACTACCTATGCAGGGATGTGGCTGTCAGTATAAGGATGTGCTTGGCATGCACACGACCCTGGGTTTAATTTGTAGCACTAAAAATGCCAGAACAAACAAAGATCCATTTTGTGTCTATTATTTCTGAAGTACACATTTGTGACAATTTGTATAACACAGATTATCTTATTAGAATTCAGTAAAAGGTACTAACATTTTATATTTTTGGTTGTGAGCCTAGCCTTTAACGGCTGAGCCATCTCTCCAGCCCAGGTACTAACATTTTATAGAAATGACTGGATATAACACACAGACAAAATCAATAAACAAAAATGTCTGACTACCATCCTGTGGGAATCCCTGAACCTAAGGGCACTAACTGTGGGAGGCCAGCGCCCATCTTTTACAGAGTTCCTATGAGGAGGAGAGGGGACTAAGGAATCTGTAGACAGAAAGATAGCAGAGATGAGACAGACAGAAACGCAGGATAACTTCAGGACTGGGTCAAAATCCACTGGCCCTTTCTTTCTCTTCAAAAGGGCTTCTTATAACAATGCCAAGGGGTGGGGCAAAAGACCTTCCCCTTGTTAGATCAAAGCATACTGCACAGCCACATGCAGACCCCTCCACATACCCTTATGCAGCCCTGATGGGTAAAGCAAGCTCAGATCTCACTAGGAAATCTCGGTGGGCCCCCACACCATCCCATGGTTTTGTCTGAATTCTTGGGGAACACCATCTTGTATACAATCATGACTACTTGCATGCAGCACTGAGTAGAAAGATGATGTGCACACTGTGGTCTTCATGACTCAAATGTACGCTGCCATTCTGGGCTCCCTTCTAGGGCTCATCATCTTATCACCCATGAGATGAATACATTTGAGACTTCGACATTAAATTTTTTCTTTTTTTAAAATTTTTTTCCTCCTTTTTAAAAAATTTATTATATTTGTGTTTTAATTCTACATATCAGCCATGGGTTTCCCTGTCCTCCCGCCTCCTGCCCCTGACCCCACCTTCCCCCCAGCCCCTCCCCTCCATTCCCATCTCCTCCAGGGTCAAGACTCCCTCGGGAATTCATTTAAACCTGGTAGATTCAGTACAGGCAGGTCCAGTCCCCTCCTTCCAGGCTGAGCAAAGTGTCCCTGTGTAAGCCCAAGGTTCCAAACAGCCAGCTCATGCACTAAGGACAGGTCTGGGTCCCACTGCCTGGGTGCCTCCCAAACAGTTCAAGCTATTCAATTGTCTCACTTATCCAGAGGGCCTAATCCAGCTGGGGGCTCCACAGCCCTTGGTTCACAATTCACATGCTTCCATGTGTTTGGCTATTTGTCCCTGTGCTTTTCCAATCTTGGTCTCAACAATTCACACTCTTACAGTCCCTCCTGTTTCTCGACAATTGGACTCCTGGAGCCGACCATTGCCAGTAGTCTACAGAGGATGTATCATTGTGGATTTCTGCGGACCTCTCCAGCACTCTGCCTCTTCCTGTTCTCATGTGGTCATCATTCCTAAACCAAACAAAGATGCAACAAAGAAAGAGAACTGCAGACCGATTTCCCTCATGAACATTGATGCAAAAATACTCACTAAAATACTGGCAAACAGATTCCAAGAACACATCAAAACAATTATCTACCATGCTCAAGTAGGCTTCATCCCAGGGATGCAAGGGTGGGTCAACATACAAAAGTCCATCAATGTAATAAACCATATAAACAAACTCAAAGAAAAAAAACCCACATGATCATCTCACTAGACGCAGAAAAAGCATTTGACAAAATCCAACATCCCTTCATGATAAAGGTCTTGGAGCAATCAGGAATACAGGGAACATACCTAAACATAATAAAGTCAATGTACAGCAAACCAACAGCCAACATCAAATTAAATGGAGAGAAACTCAAAGCAATACCACTAAAATCAAGAACAAGGCAAGGCTGTCTCCTCTCCCCATACTTATTCAATATAGTACTTGAAGTTCTAGCCAGAGCTATAAGACAACATAAGGAGATTAAGGGGATACAAATTGGAAAGGAAAAAAATTTTTCTTTAATTGTAAACATTTTGAGAAATGGTCAGTTTTATTTCCACAAAGAATTCAAATTTGTTTTCAGGGAAATATGGTGGGAAATGGAAAGTAGGCAGATGGGAAGCAGGCAGTAGAATTCTCAAGCGGAACAGTGTAGAATGCCCCTTGGTGGCCTTTCTCTAGCTAGTGGTAAATAACATATGGGAGACTACTAGAAGGGCTCCTGGCTAAAGATTAGCTTGATTTACTTGTTGGGAATTTGTCCTATTTTTGGCAAAAAATAGTGTATTTCTAATGTGATTTGCTGTGTATGAGAACTGTTTTGGACATATTTTATTAAATATATATTAAAACATAAGAATGTGGAAAATTGGTCTTCTTTCTTTCCTTCTTTACTATGCATTGAGAACCTGAACTGGTCAGGAGACACCTCTGACCTTTTCAGTAAGAACCAAAGATCTAAAATACAGAGTCCATGTCTTGGTGAGGAACTAGGACAATAGTGTGAGCAGACCAGCGTTATTTCACGAGTGGGCAGGAAATGCTTGAGGATTCAGAGGTTAGAGGGGTCACTTACAACTATGTTGGACAAGGCTGTCATTTATCCATTGAGTCTTGCTTGTTTTTAGCAGACCATGGTCATTAGAAACCAAGGCTGGCTATGTTACGGCTGGTGTCTTGTCCTTTTGTAAGTGGATAGAGTTAGAGACTACATGCATGATTACAAACACAAACACATGTATTGTACACACTTTACTTATGAATATGCATTATAAATCTACCTTAGCACATTTTCATCTGCTTTTCAATCTATATGTTTTAAAAGTCACACTTATACTGATATTTCTAATTGCAATTCAGACATAGGCTTTGTTCTATATTTCCCACTTCTAACAATACTCCCTTCCTACTTGAGAAACCTGGCTCTTATTAGATCACCTCCTCTTGTAGTAACTGATCTCCCTTGCAGCTCCTCGTCCCTCACATGTGTAGAGGTTTTCAGTAGGCCACACGAGCTCTTGCATAGTATGTATGACTCGCCCCCTTACTCTGAGATATTGTATTCACCTTGGTCAGGCCATAGCCATAGTCAACTTACATGTTATTTAGTTAATAAACATTTGGCTGATTAACACACCTCAATAACACAATGTTAGAAGTTTTATCAGAGCAAGATACTGTGGAAAGAAAAAGTTTTCCACAATGTCAACAGTTTTAGGTTTTATTTCTCTGTTAAAATTTTACTGTGTTAGTGTCAAACTCAAGTCCACTCATCTTCTTTCCAGGAAATAGGAATGAAATATGCAAATATATTGTAGATGAGGTTTGAGGAAGCTCAGGGTCAGTGAAGAGGAAGGAAAGGCTTTTTGTTGACATTTTAAATTGCCTCATTTAGTAATTTAGTTTTCACTGGATTTGTAAAAGAAAAACAGAGAGGTGTGTGAAGATACATTATAAAAGAGGGCAAAGGGCACAGAGAAAAGACTGAAGCCATTTAAGAATATCCTTTGGCTAATTCACATTATTTCATGTCAGACCAGTAGAAAAGGAGCCAGGGAAAGAAAAAAGAAAGAAAGAAAGAAAGAAAGAAAGAAAGAAAGAAAGAAAGAAAGAAAGAGAAAGAAAGAAAGAAAGAAAGAAAGATTTATCCTTTGTACTTATAGTATTTAAATGTGGGTGAACTTCTATGCAAAAAAAAATAGGAAATTGAGATGGGAAAGAAAATCTTTATATTGCATGTTGATGGAGTTTAAGATGTGCCATTTGAAAATGTGTCTTGGCAATTTGAGCAAACAGTAAAATCAGAAGGTCACTGTGACCTTGTTGTTACCAGTCTCTGAGATAGACTATAAAGCCATTGTCTGTTCTTTGGGATGGAGAGGTAGCTCTTTTGGTATATTGATTGGCATGCAGTTATGAGTACTTGACTTTGGATTTCCAGCACCCATATAAAAAGCTGAGCACACCTCTAATCCTAGCACTGGTGAGATAGAGCAGGAGGATTTCTGGCCTTGTTGGCAAACTGCTCTGGCAGAATCAGTAAGCTCCAACTTCAGTGAGAGACCTTGGCTCAAACAAATTAGGTGGAGAATGAGGAGGACATGTGATATCAATTTTTGACTGGCACAAGCTCAAATTTAACCACACATATGTGCACTTCCCCCATCCAGAATTCTCTTACATTAAAGCAGGACATAATACCCCTAAGAGAAGTGCACATTCTCCACCTAGGGAAAGAAAGCTCCATATAGCTGAAGAGTCAGGAACACAGGGTAGCATCTAAACAAACAGGTGTTTCAAGGTTTCCCTGCTCATTCTTACAGTATCACAGCCAGTTTATTTCACTTGTGCTTTCTCTCTGCTACTATTTTTCACGTCTAAGCATTCCACACACACATTTTTTTTTTTTTGTTTCTGAAGGTTCCTATTTCATGTAAAGCTTACATCAAATTGATTTGTAAGGTTTTTCCTCATTAATGTGTCTTTTGTTATAGGTGCTTCAGCTGTGAACCTAGCAATACATAAGGAAGAGCCATCCTTTCCTATGATATTCTTTTAACTAAATTATGATGTAGGAGACAAAGCTTAACATATAAAATATGTTAAGTATATCTAACAGCAAGTTTATCAGCATCTGTGACCCAAGCATTATCAATCTGTGGATGTTAGTAAAGTATAAAGACATGTGATAGCAGCAGATAGATGCCAAAACATAGTGAGCAAAGCATTCTAGAATCTATATAGGTTTTGTACCATCCCATTTTGCTTTGTTCTTTTTTACCTTGAATGGACTTTGTTAATTGGATATAGGAGCATTGGCATCTTCTTTAATGCTAACTAATGTTCTAGTTCGGATAAAGTTCTGCTTATCACATTGAGTCACAAAACAGAGTAGTTTTAAGGAAGGTCTTCCAAGGCATGTGGGTCTGTCTAGTCCCTCTCCCTACCACACGACAAGGTAAATTGAATCCATCAGCAGCATTTTGTACCAGGTGCAACTTCTGGGTGGTCTTTAAGAAGGACTCTAATTAGAATGCATTTTAATGATGCAATTTTTTTTTCACAGCCTGCTGAAATGAGTGTGGGAGGTTGGCCATGGAGAGTTTCAGTTACCATCTATAGACAGCAGGAGAAAACCTTTCCTAGCTACATCTGTTGCTGAGACTTCGGCTGTGAATTACTCACAAATACATGTTGTTCATAGCATTCTATTATTTTCCCTAATATCTAGAATTCAAGGTGGTGCCATGGATTAATAAGTGTAATTTAGCACTCTTGTCCATAGCATTCAATGTTAGCAAAATATGCTGTCAATTCTGCTTCATTTTTGTGAAAATAAGGGAAGACAAGCTTTAATAGGATTTCATAGTTTGGTTGTGTGATTCCACGCTAATACAGTATGCTTGGGTGGAAAATTATTAGTAATATAATACTTTCACATTGGGTATTAAGATAGGAATGGGCTTTCTGTCTATCAAGATTAACTGAAAAATTCAAGACCAGGTTGTGAAACATAACAAAGTTTTAAAGACCACCGTGTCTGATGAAATCTCCCAAGAGAAATGAACGTAATTCAATTCAATGAATGTGAAAAAAGGAATAGTTGATGCAACAACATTTGAGCATAAAACACTGTGAAATCTTTAATCTACCTTAGAAGGAGGGAGACAAAACATTTGCTGAGGTAGTGGAAGAGACAGAGAAAATGTAAAGAATAACTTGCAAAGATGATATAATTAAAAATAAGTCAAAACTAGAGAAAAAAATATGATAATGAACAGTCTCAAAGGATGAAATCAGAGCAGAAGCCAGCAAGAAAGCTAAAGGCCATTGCTCCAATGAAGTAGTGATACATTAATTTGTATTTCTTGCTTACAAAGAATGTGCTTTTCAAGAGAGCTTTGGTAGCAGGTATTATTATGAACATAAGTGAAAAATCAATCAGCAAAAATACAAGTAATAGAAGTGGGGTACCCAACTTCATTTTGATCTTTTAATAAATGGAGAAGCAGACATTGACATCCAGGGTTACTTAGGACACAGATGTATATTTTACCTTCAAGGGACAGAGATTCTGTCGGTTGACAACACTTCATCTTCCTTTGCTAGGCAGCAGACAATGTTGTTGTTGTTGTTGCTTTGTTTTGTTTTGTTAACTGTTTAAAATCACCTTTGAAATGTTTTATACCATTTTATACCGTGACAATATGAAATTTAGTCATAGCCTTGCTAGAACACATCCTTTTGTTATGTTTCATGATTTAACCTCAGAAGTTATACAGGGAGAGTGGGGAATTCTTTGGTTGTATTTTCTATTCAAGGGTCGTTAAGATCAGAAGATTTCAGAGAGAAAAACTTAGATATGTCCTATAACAGAAGGATTTGCTTGTAGCTTTTTACTGACCAGTGTTTTCCTCCAAAGTTTGAGAAAACAAAAATTCTATTACTTAGCTGGTAAGCCACCATACTTTGCATACACAACACAATAATGGAAAGAAACCTTTAATCTATTCTCATTCAGCCACCAAAATATTTAGTTTGGAAGCCTAATGAAGATCTTTGTCACAGAGAGCAATGGTGATTTCCAGTCACTCTATGGAGATTATAAAACCAAGAGGCAGGACAGGGTCTGGGGAGAAGACTTGGTGGGTAAGAGCAGTTGTGGTTCAAGTGTGAGGGCCAGACTTCAGATTCCAGCATTCATGTAAGAAGCAGAGGATGGAAAGCCATGCCTATCCATCTGATGCATTGGAGACTGAGGATGAAGGATCACTGGGCATGTGGTCTAGATAAATCAGTGAAGAACACTGTCTTAAAAAAAAAAAAGGAATGATCAATGTAGAAACCTGGAATTAGCTCTAGTGTCTGCTCACAGACATCACCACACACATATAAATATTACACACACATATACAAAAAAGCAGTACAGGCAACAGATGACACAAAGACATAATGATGCTATTAAATAGTTAAATTTCTGCTAATTTTGATATGCTTAAATATACCACTTTTGAATATTTAAATGATATAACTAGATTTAGCACTTTAAAGGAAAGATAGAGGAAATTGTACTACTTTAGTGTTTTCCCTTTGCTCAAATTTACAAACCCAAACTAGTATCTACGTGTGTGTGTGTGTGTGTGTGTGTGTGTGTGTGTGTGTGTGTGTGTACGTTTGCGCATGCATGTGTGTGTGTGTATCCAGTATGAAAATTTATTTATTTATTTTCTTTAGTTGTTGGGACTTAGAAAGTGTCAGTAACTAAGAATTACATACAGACCAAATAAAGCAGAAGTAAAAAGAGTATCCATTTCTTCTTTCCTTTTTAACAGTTAACCCTGTTTCTTAAAGTGTCATTGTATTAGTCAGGGTTCTCTAAAGGAACATAACTGATAGAATGAATGTAAGTATGAGAAAGGGATTTATTAGATTGGCTCATGCAGTATGGTTCAGCTAGTCCTACACTACCTGTCTCATGGGGGGGAGGTCAAGAACCTAGTAGTTGCTTAGTTCACAAAGTTTGGTGTCTCAGCAGGCCCAATCTAGTGCTAAAGGCCTAGAAGATTCCTGGGGAGCTCCTGGTCTTCAGTAGACATTGGAAGACAGCAGTAGCTGGTTTTAACATTGTCAATGGAATGTCTCAGTGACAAGATAGAAGAGTTTGACAGAGGAGTCAAGGCAAGCAGGCAAAACCAAGATTCCCTTCTTCCATGTCCTTTTGTCTGAGCTGCCGCTTGGAAGGGACTGCCATCTTTTAGTTCGGGCCTTCCTGCTTTAAATAAATGGGTCAATCAAGCTCCTCTCAGTAATATCCCATAGCTGTGTTTTAGTTGATTCCAGATGCCATCAAGTAGATAATTAAGATTAGCCATCAAGAGTCCACCCTCTGTCAACTGGACGCGCCATTGCATCTCCTTATTCAGAAGAGGTCACTCCACTCTTCTGTCAAGCATCAAAGACCAATGAATTTCTTGATTATTTTCCCTCTGTTGCTATTCTTTGACTATAAAGTAAGTTCCTTGGTCAGAAGTAATGCCGTGTATAATAATACCATAATGGTGGGTAGGTATTCTCTAAGTCTATGGGTGGTAGTTTGGGCAGAATATGCAGGGAAGGCAAATCCACAATCAGAACAAGTATCTATTCTTGTAAAGAAGAGGGGTTGTCCTTTCTATGACAAAAGTGATCCCTTGTAGACAACTAATACCAGGTTGCAGGCTGGTTACCCCCAATACTGGTGCCATACTGGAACTTACTGTTGATCTCTGATGCTGATAGCTGACCTGGGACTCAGCAGTAGCTGTAGCCAGATAGACCAGGTGGAAGGAGGGATTACCCTTGAGCAAGTCGTCCTCTGATTGCCCCACACATGCTTTGGCGCCCTCTCCCGAAGCTTGGCATATTGACTTCCATCCTTTCGTCTTACGCTGTGTGTGCCGTGCTGGTGAGATGTGCTTCTTGTAGACAACAAATAGATGTGTTTTTTCTTTTTCAATCCAATCAGGTAGTCTGTGCTTTTTAATTGCTGAGTTAAGATAATTTACATTTAGGATTATTGAGAGGGATTTGCTTCTGTAAGTTTGTGTGCACGGTGTCCTCCCAGCTTGTCCTTTTTTGCCCTGCCCTAATTTTATAACCATTTACTTGTTTACTGAGTTGGCCATGATTTATTCTTTCCTAGTTCTTTTTGTTCATGTGTTTCTCTTATAATATTTATTCTCTCATGTTTGGGACTACCTTTCTTTTTCCCCTGTGTATAATATCTGTTAATAGTTTTTGCTTACTGGTCATGGATTGTGTTAGTTTGTGTTTATTTTGGAATGTCTTCTCTCAATTCCCCCCCCCCCTTTAAATAGTTGTTTATTGGCAGTGGGCTGGAAGGGATGGCAGAAGTAGCGTTCACAGACTCCGCCACACACCAGTCACGAGGGCAGCCTAAGAGTGATGGGAAAGCGCCTGAAGGCCCCCTCTTCAACAGCAAGTGGGTAGGCAGGGGGCTGGAGTGTCCATGGGGCAGTCTTAGGCCACCTCTGCTTAGTAGGCATGGTTAGAGACGAAGAGAGATTCACTGGCTGTGGCTCCAGACTGACCACTTGGGGTATACTTTCCTTGACAAGCGAGGCTGTTGGCCAGGGCTCGTTTGATGTATTCCTCCTGGGCAGCCTTCATGTTCTCCTGTTTCCCACCCCAGGCCTTCAGAGCAGAGGCCTGCAGGGCTCGGCCATAAGAGAAAGTCAAGGCCCATGGCTTCAGCAGTGGACACTGGTTGATAGCATTGAGGTTGATGGATGCCTCTTCCTCACTCTGCCCGCCAGATAGGAAAGTGACACCAGGGACAGCAGGGGGCACCATGCGACGAAGCGCTGTGACAGTTGCCATGGCAATCTCCTCATTGCAAAATTTCTGGGTACAGGCTTGGCCAGGGGTGACCATGTTGGGCTTCAGCAATGTGC
Organism: Onychomys torridus; assembly: GCF_903995425.1. NCBI lineage: Eukaryota > Metazoa > Chordata > Mammalia > Rodentia > Cricetidae > Onychomys > Onychomys torridus. The sequence goes on from NC_050461.1 coordinate 61,467,696, forward strand.
CTTCCAGATAGATATGGTGGTCACTCAGAGCCTTGTAGACAGCAGCCAGTACCTTCTCAGTTACATACTGACAGCGCTTTAAGTCATGATCCCCATCAGGGAGGATTTCAGGCTCCACAATGGGTACAATGCCATTCTGCTGGCAGATGCTGGCATAAAGGGCCAGAACATTGGCATTTTCCATGATAGCAAGGGCTGAGGGAGTATGTTCCCCAATCTTTAGCACACAACGCCACTTAGCAAAGTCAGCTCCATCCTTCTTATACTGGGCACAGCGTTCAGCCAGCCCATCCAGCCCTTGGGTGGTGGTCTCGCCATTGGTTCCCGCCAGGGGCACCACGCCTTTATCTACCTTAATGCCCACAACACCGCCTTTGGACTTGATAACTTGGGGGAAGGGGCGTCCATCATCCGCCTTCTGGTACAGTGTCTCGTGGAAGAGGATCACCCCCCCCCAATGCAGTGATTCACACGGTTGTCAGCAGTCAGCAGCAGCTGGCGGTAGAAGCGCCTGTTCTCTTCCGTGTTCTCAGCGCCAATGGACTCCAGCCGCTTGGCGATGCTTCCGGTGGACTCATCTGCAGCCAGGATGCCCTTGTCCGGAGCCACAATTCTATGAGCGATGTTAGCCCGTGGCAGCACATTCCTTTCCTAACTCTCTCTGTTGCTGGGTGTTGCCCAGCTGAGAGTGGGGTTGCTCACTGGCAGCTGGGGGAAAGGAGAAGGCCACAGCCAGGGACAGGCTGGTCATGTTGAAGCTGGACACATCTGGCCTGTGCATTGCCATGGGTCACCTTGCCTGGCACAGGAGGGGGTGAATCTGCCGGGTACGGCGGTGGGTAAGCCAAAGGACTGAGGAGAGAACGCGGCTAGAGTCACCAGAACCCCGTTCTGCAGTGCGTTCCAAAAGAACATAGCCTATTCAGCTGAAGTGGGTGGGGTGGGGGGCGTCTTCTCTCAGTTTTAACGATAAGCATTTTGGATATAGTTGTCTTGGTTGGCAGTTAATCATTTTCAAGTCTTTAAATGTTTTTCTGGATTTTGGGATTTCTGTTTAGAGGTCTGATGTTCTGGTGTGTTTTCCTTTGCATATGACTGATATATATGTTTCTTGTGGTTTTAATATTGTTTCTTTGTGTTGTACTTTGAACGCCTTGGCTATAATGTGTCACAGAGTGATCCTATCATGCCATGTTTGCTTGGGGTTCTAACATGTTCCTGTCCTTGAATGTCCGTTTTATCCCCGGATATGGGAAACTTTGGCATTCCTTTCAGTTTTACCTTTGTTCCTTCTTGTATGCCATGAATTTTTAGGTTTGATCTGTTAAATTAAAAAAGAAAAAGACTTATTACTTTTATTTGTGTGTGTGTGTGTGTGTGTGTGTGTGTGTGTGTGTGTGTGTGTAAGAGAGAGACAGAGAGACAGAGAGACAGAGAGACAGAGAGAGACAGAGAGAGACAGAGAGAGACAGAGAGCCAAATGTGTCCTGATACCAATGAAAGCCAGAAGAGGTCTTGGATTATCAGAAATGGAGTTACAGGCAGTTGTCAGGCTTTGATGTAGATGCTAGATTCTGAATTTTGGCCTCTGGAAGAGCAGCCAAGTGCTCTCAAATAAATTCATATGTGGGCTTATTCTTATTTGTGAACGCCTGACCTTAGCTTGGCTTGTTTCTAGCCAGCTTTTCTTTAATTACCCCATCTATCTTCTGCCTCTGGGCTTTTATCTTTCTCTATTTCTGTACATCTGTCTTTACTTCTTTCTCCATGGCTTGCTGTGTAGCTGGGTGGCTGGCCCCTGGAGTCCTCCTCCTTCTCTCACTCCTAGATCACCTTTTCTCCTTCTATTTATCCTCTCTGCCTGTCAGCCCCACCTATCCTTTCTCCTGCCTTGCTCTTGGCTGTTCAAGAGCCCAATCAGGTGTATTAGACAGGCAAGTAACATAGCTTGATGGAATTAAACAAATGAAACATAAAATAATGCAACACGTCTTTGTATCATTAAAACAGATATTTCACACCATAAACAAATGTAACAAGTCTTAAAATAAGTTTCCACAACAGTCTAGTACAAGTTTCTTTCTGATGGGAAGAGGTGGTGTGGGGTCATTTATCTTTCTTACTTTTATGCTAATGCTGAGCCTGGACAAGTGTCAGGGGTCTGACAGATTGTTTTCAGTTTAGTAGCTGCTTCCCTTTGTTTACCGGGTGTTTCCATTGGCCACACTTCAGCTTCTCATTCTGTAGAACAGGGCGGGTTTTACAGTCCTTGGGTGGTTAATGTTCTAGAAAGGAGGAGTCTCCTGAGTGCATTGGGAGTTGAGGGGGAAGCAAATGTACCACTAAGATCTGTACAGGTAGACCAGTTTCTGTACTTGGAAAACCCTCTCAGCAGTTAACATCCCATTGTCAGGAAGATGTTCTAGGCATGAAGTACTCAGCTGCATCTTCAGAGTTCTCAGCTGCTGTAGAAGTGAACTCCATGACAGGTAGATTCTTCCTCAAGGTGGTCCACCTTCTCCATAGGAAGGAACATGCCTAACACTGTAAATTTAGCTAAGAACCCATGGTTGGGAAGTTTACAGGCTTCAGATGTGATTCTATTACTATTATTCTGCTAAATGCATTCTGCTAAATGCACATAGTATCAAACTACCATCTAAATTTGCATCCTTCTACCTATAGATCAGTGCAGTTCCCAGATCTCATTAGGGAAGTTTCTTTATATAGTAGATGGTGGTTACCACAGAAACTTAAAATTGGTCCAAGTGCAAAGACTATGTCAGTGGAGTGTGCTGGCTAGTCTTATGTCAACTTGATGCAAGCTAGAATTATCTGAAAGATGGGAATCTCGATTGATAAAATGCCTCCATAAAATTCAGATGTAAGGTGTTTTCTTAACTAGTGATTGATAGAGAAGGCTCATCCCATTGTGGGTGGTACCATCCCTGTGCTGGTGGTCCTGGATTCTATAAGAAAGCAGGCTGAGCAAGCCATTGTGAACAAGCCAGTAAGCAGTATCTCTCTATGGCCTCTGTGTCAGCTCTGGCCTCTAGGTTCCTGCCCTGTTTGAGTTCTGATTCTGACTTCCTTCAATGATGAACAGCAATATGGAAGTGTAAGCCAAATAACCACCCCCCCCTTGCTTTTTGGTCATAGTGTTTTATCACAGCAATGGTGATCCTAATTAAAACAGGAGTGTTCAGTCACAAATAGACACGTATATCACACTTACTTCCCAAGGCTCAGGGCCAACATGGAAGAGAGGATGGAAAGATTTTACAAGTTAGAGGTCTCAGAGGACTGGGGCAAAACAGTGTCTTCCAGACATGACAGGATGGCTGCATTCATGGACTCACAGCATCTGTGTTGGTGGTTACTGGGGAAGGGAGAGTTACTTTTCTTCAATGACGTTGCACTGGACCACACTTGGTAGTACAAATTGGAATTGAGGGATAAAAAAAGACACAAAGTTAGGGTGATAAGGAGGTGAGAGTGGATCTGGAAGATACAAGGAGAGAAGGGAGGTGAATGTGATAAAAATTTATTGATGAAATACTCAAAGATTAATAAACTATTTAAAATATTTAAACTCATAAGACAGTGAGTGCTTCTACTCCCCACTCCAGTTTTTTTTTTTTTTTTGAGGTATACTATGCTTTGCCTTGATTTACTAAATGTCCCAGTTTCATTTTTATTGCTGTGATAAAGAACATGATCAAAAACAATTTGGAGAAGAAAAGGGTTTAAGGTTTTATTTCATCTGACAACTCTCAGATCACAGTTCATCACTGAAGAAATTCAGGTCAGGAACTCAAAGCATGAATGTGGAGGCAGAAACTAAACTAGAGACCACAGAGGGGTGCTGCTTTCTGGCTTGCTCTCGATGGCTTGCTCAGCCTGCTTTCTTCCATAAGCTAGAACCACTGGCTCAGGGGTAACCCTGCCCACAGTGGGTTGAGCCCTCTGATATCAATAATTACTCAAGAAAATCCCCCAGAGACTTGCCTGCAAGTCAATCTAATGTGACAATTTTCTCTATTGAAGTCCTCTCTTCCCAGATGTCCCTAGCTTGTGTCAAATTGACAAAAAACTAACCAGCACACTAAGTTTTTTCTTAAGTTGTCTGTGTTTTTAACCTAAACTCTTACTTTTGAGAAAACAAGAACCGAGGATAAACCATCATTTGGTAAAAGGAGCAGATGTTTTGGCCTGTGTAAATAGAAGCTGTTAACTTTTTTTTTCTATGTATATAGGGATGCTTCATTCTATAAAGATCAGTTTTGCTTCAAAATGGGTCAGACTTACAAATCAATAGGTAGATACAGACCTATTTCCACAGTCTTTCTCATTGATGTGGTAGCTATGAAATTCAACATTCTTTCATATTTTTTCAAGCTTGTTTACATTATTTAAGTTTCTATTATGTTGACTCCTCAGAGTAGATATTTCTCATTGTATAGTGTTAAAAGGTCTTCCTGCTTTCACCGAACTAGTGCCTAACTATGATTTAGTTTTTATTTATTAGTATTTGTAAAAAAAACCAACACTGACTTCCTATGCTTATTATGCTTCTGATTATTGGCCATCATCTGCCTGTGTGAAATATATTCTCTTGGGTGGGGGAGGGAGAGAGTTCAGTCAGTAAAGTTCCTGTTGTATAATCACAAGGACCCGAGTTCTGTCCCTAGCACTCACATAACAAAGCTGGGAGTGGGGTGGTGGCAGTTATTATAATCCCACTGCTGGAGAAGCAAAGGCTCACCGACCAGTCAGTCAAGTCTGATTGGTAAATTCCAGGCCAAGTGGGAAACTCTTAACTCACACACTGAAAGTGACGGCTTCTGAGGAACGACACCTGAAGCTGACAGACCCCTGACTCTCATATAAACACACACACACACACACACACACACACACACACACACACACACACACGAATGTGAATTCCCCCTCTATGAGCACACATTCATTTATTCTTTCTCTCTCTCTCTCCCCCTGCTTTGTCTCTCTCTAAACTCTCATAAGGTAAGGAAATTTTTACCATTCTTCATCTCCAGTACTTAGAAGAGTATCTGGTACATAGTAAGTGCTAAAAGAATTATTGTAATAAATAACTATGATATAATTTGAAATTATTCTACAAGAAAATTAATTATAAAAAGGTTTAGAAATGCCTCTGAGGTTGAAAAATCTAATAATACACTTCCTCATAGTGAGAATTACTTGACTAAAGTACTTTGGAATGATTTAAAAACTTAAAAGTGAATTTATTTATCATATTTGTACTGCTTTTTAAACAGGGAATATTTGTATTCTTCTACATGTAGCTATCTAGTTTGACCAGCACCATTTGTTGAAGATGTTATATCAGTATGTACTTTTTTGGTTTCCTTAACAAAAATCAGATGTTCATAGGTGTGTGGATTTATATCTGGGTTTTCAATTTGACGCCATTGATCAGTGTGTCTGTTTTTGTGCCAATACCATGCTGTTTATATTACTATTGCTTTGTAGTATAGTTTGAAGCTGGGAAATGGAGACATCTCTAGCAGTTCATTTATTATTTGGGATTATTTTAGCTATCTTAAGGTTTTTTGTTTTTGTGTTTCCATTTGAAGGTGAAAATTATTCTTTCAGTTTCTGTGGAGAATTGGAATTTTGATGGGAATCTTGCTGGATCTGTAGACTGTTTTTTGGTAGGAAGGCCATCTTCACTGTATTGTCATACCCATCCATAAGCTGGGTTACCTTTGCATTTTCTGCTGTCTTTTTCAATTCCTTTCTTCTGTAGTGAGTTGTTCATGTTTCCATGAGTTTATAAGCTTCCTGTTAATGTTGTTGTTGACATCCATCTTTAATCCATGATAGTCAGATAGGACGCAGGGTGTTATTTTAATTTTCTTGTATCTATTGAGACTTTGCTTTGTGTCCAAGTATGTGGTCAATTTTGGAGAAAGTTCTATGAGCTGCTGAGAAGCTTTTGTGTTTGGATGAGATGTTCTATAAATATCTGTTAGATTAATTTGGTTTACCATGTTGTTTAACTCTAGAATTTATCTGTTTAGTTTTTGTCTGCATGATCTGTCTATGGGAGAGAGTAGGGTGTTGCAGTCAATCACTTTCACTGTGTGAGGGTTGATATATGATTTTAGCTGTAGTTATGCACCTTTAGTTTGGTGCATAGATGTTAAAAATTGCAATATTCTCTTTGTGGATTTTTCCTTTCATTATGTAGTATTCTTTCCTATTTCTTCTGGTTAGCTTTGTTTGGAAATCTATTTTGTCAGATATTAAAATGGCTACACTGGCTTACTTCTTGGGTGCATTTGCTTGGAATATCTTTTTGTATCCTTTTACCTGAGGTGATGTCTATCTTTGCTGTTAAGGTGTATTTCTTGGATGCAGCAATGGAAGGGTGGATTCTGTTTTCAAATCCGTTCTGTTAGTCTGTGCCTTTTTATTGGAGCAACTGAGACCATTGATGTTAAGAGTTATCCCTGAGCAGTGTTTGTTGATTCCTGTTATTTTGCTGTTGTGGTGTGGTTCCTCCCCACCCATTTGATTTGCTGGCCTGGGATTATTCCTTGTATTTTCTTGAGTGTGGTTAACATCTACAATTTTGCCTTCTGTAGGGCTGGCTTTGTAGATATATTCTATTTAAATTTGGTTTACATGTAATGTCTTTCTTTGTTCATCTATTGTGATGGAAAGTTTTTGTAAATTTAGTAGTCTGGACTGACACCTGTGGTCTCTTAGTTTGTAGAACTCTAAAAGGCTCTCCTGGCTTTTAGAGTCTCCACTGAGAAGTCTCGTGTAATTCTGCCAGGTTTGCTGTTACATGCTACTTTATCTTTTTCCTTTACAGCTTTTAAATATTTTTTGTTTTTATGTTTAGTGCTTTGATCATTATGTGTCATGGTTTTTTTTTTTTTTTTTTTTTTTTTTTTTTGGCCCAATCTATTTGGTGTTCTGTATGCTTCTTAAACCTTGATAGGAGCACCTCCTTCCATAGGTTAGAGAGATTTTTATCTATGATCTTGTTAAAAATATTTCCTGGGTTGGGGATTTAGCTCAATGGTAGAGTGCTTGCCTAGCAAGCACAAGGCCCTGGGTTTGATCCTCAGCTCAAAAAATTTTTTTTTCCTGTGCCTTTGACCTGACCTGTGTTTCTTCTCCTTCCTCTATTCCTATTACCTGCAGATTTGGTCTTTTTTTTTTTTTTTTTTTTAACAGTGTCACAGATTTCTTGGGTGTTTTGTGGCTGCTCTTCCTTCCTTCCTTCCTTCCTTCCTTCCTTCCTTCCTTTCTTCCTTCCTTCCTTTCTTCCTTCCTTCCTTTCTTTCTCTCTTTCTTCCTTTTTTCTTCTTTTTCCTCTTCCTCCTCCTCTTCCTTCCTCCTCCTCCTTTTCTTCTCCTTCTCCTCCTCCTCCTCCTCCTCCTTCTTCTTCTTGGATTTGACTGTGGTATTTATCTTTTCTTCAATGCCTGAGACTCTCTTTCATGTCTTGTCCTCAGTTGGTGAGGCCCACTTGAGGTTTCTGTTTGTTTTCCTAACATTTTCTTTTCCAGTTTTACCTCAGTTTACATTTTCTTCAGTGGTTGTGTTTTATTTTCATTTTCATGTCTTGAACTGTTTTCATGATTATGTTTCCCTGTGTGGTTTCACAGATTTCATTATCACATACTCTTTAAGGTCCTTGAACAATCCATACTTGCTATTTGGAATCCTTACCTTGAGTCACAGCTATATTGCATTTCTGAGGGCCTACTGTATTAGTGTTACTGGGTTTTGATGGAGTCACATTATCTTGGCTGTTCGTGTTTGTGGTTCTGTGCTGGTGTCTAGACATGGGGGGGGGGTTGGGATGATTGAGCTGATTGTAGCTGTTGACATCTGATCTTATCTTTGCCGGGTGGATGTTTTATTCCTTGGTTTCTGTTGTTCTCTCTGGATCTTAGGAAAGTTTGTGGCTGTGGGTTGCTGGTAGAGAGTGCTGCAGGTCAGTTGGTGGTGGAGAGGAATAACAATAGACTTGGATAAAAGACGAGGGGCTTCAGGGAAGATCTAAGGTGATCCTCTCCACACCAAGAGGCTAGGTCCCTAGTGAGCTGGAGGTATGTTGGGAAGTGTTGGGGGTGGTGATGTGGGATAGACTTTCTGTATGCTGTGGTTAATAAATACCACTGGTTAATAAATAAGCTGCTTTGGCCTATGGCAAGGCAGCTTAGAGGCAGGTGGGAAATCCAAGCAGAGATAACAGGGAGGAGAATATAGATAAATATAGATAAATAGAAATGGGTTAAGTTGTAAGAGCTAGTTAATAATGAGCCTGCGCCATAGACCAAACAGTTTGTAATTAAAATAAGCCTTTGAGAAATTATTTTATAAGTGGTTGTGGGATCATGGGTGGGAGAGATTCATCAGGACCACAGGGCTAGATGGGACAGAGAAACTTCTGTCTATGGGGGTGGGGGTCCTGCAAGTAGAAGAATCTGGAGAGACGGTGATGAAAGGGCTAGTGGGATGCTGTGTCAGAACCAAGAGTTGGAGTCTCCAGTGAATGGAGTTGAGGTGGGAGAAGGGACACATGTAAGTCACCAGGCTGAGGGTGAGAAGAGACAGGTTGTAATGAAGGACAGGAAGGATAGTGTGAACCACCTATTTGAGTCCCTGCCAGGTGCGGCCACTGGGGATTCTGAGTAGAAAGTATTTCTAGTATTGGAGGTTGACATGGAGGAATGGGAGAGTAGTATAGGGTTGCTGAAAGGGTCCACAGGGAAGAGGAAAGCTGGGTCCACAGCAAGGTTTGGAGTCCCCTGGGAATGGTGGCAGGGGAGCACAGGATCCTGCAAGCAGGCTGCTCTAGGGCTGGGGATGAGATGGGAGAGCTCTCGGGGGACAGGAAAGAGAGTGGGAATTGCCTACTTGAGCCCCTACCTGTTGTGGCCACTCAGTTCGCAGGTAGAGAATGTTTCTCCTTATGGACAGATGACTCAAAGGGATTAGAAGGAGTAAGCCTGCGTCCACGGTGTGTGTGTGTGTGTGTGTGTGTGTGTGTGTCTTTGGAGTCCACAGGGACTAGAGGCAGGGTGGGAGGAAAAATCTACTGCAGGGCTAGGGATGAGACCGGAAACATCAGAGATGGAGGGCAGGGAAGGAGAGTGGAAATTGCCTACTTGAATCAAGGTCTGGTGTTTCTAGGTTTTCATGGCTGACACAGAAGGATGGGAGGAAGGAAGAAAGCTAGGTCTGTTGCAAGGTTTGGTGGAGTCCCCAGGGAATGGGAGTAGGAAGGGAGGAGAGGCTCCTGTAAGCAGTCTGCTACAGGGCTGGCAATGAAACTGGAGAGATAATGATGGAAGACAGGAAGCAGAGTGGAGATAGCCTGCCTGAGTCCCAGCCCATTGTGGCCACTGGTTCTACTCAGAAATTCTAATTTCACCTGTTTTGATTTGGAGTCACTCTGTGTAGTTCAGGCTTGCCATGAACTACTAATCTTGCTGCCTTGGCCTCTTCAATACTTGTTATCCCCAGTAACATAAAGATTTTAACATTGAGATATAGAAAACAATATTTAAAAGCTCTGTCTGTTTCATCATAATTTGAAAAGTCTATGTACCAGCTTATAGGGGCCACATTCTTACATTAAGCATTCTTACAGACTGTCCTTTGATTATTTTGCTTAATAATGACTAATTGAATAATAGACTGCCAATAACAACTAATTTAATAGGCTGCAACACCCAGCATAGCCACTAGTCAGGGTATTAGTTGATATTGTCTCATCAATAATACCATCAGGGTGGGCCATTACTGATTTTGGAGTTCTAACCTTTTCAATTGCCCACTTCTTATATAGTCAAGAGGGATTACACAAACTTCAACCCCAGCTGAGCTTGGACACAGTAAAGCTTCCCCAGTCTCAAGATGCAGAGGCTTATTTTTTAAAGAACCAGCAATTGTAAAGTCATTTTGAATATGTTTGGTACCACGATCATCCTTATAGTCTTTATTATCATTTTCTCCTTTATCTCCCCATTTAAAAATAATAGAAACACAGCACCACTAAGCCATGGAAATGAAAGGGGGAATTTGCATTCCTTTCTCCTGAGACCTCTTTCAGGAAAGTGGGAAATCTTACAGCTAGAGTGTAAATAATTGCTGGCTGCAGGGATCTACAGACCAAGAACTGTGTAAGAATGCTCAATGGGAATTAACTCCAGGGTCCTTTCCATTCAGGGTGAGCAATCCATAGCTCTTTCTTTTCAGAGATTCCTGTGGCATGCTCCTAGAAATTGCTTTGACTCTTCTCCCAAGCCATTTTCTAATACCCTGCTCCTTCTGGGCCTCATTCACAGCTTTCCTGTGTGGAAACCTGAACAAAACCTCCCAGGAGCAATTGCTCAGTTTCATCAGACCTGTGAGCAAGCAACACCCAGGACAGACATTTCACACCTCCACCCTTTTAAGCGTCTAACTTTATACAAAGCCAACATTTTGTGCACCCCTTAAGCGTTTTCGTGAACAGTGTAAGCATCCTGGCACCACCATTATCAGCATTTTCCAAAATCCTTGTCTAAGGAAACAGTTATCCACTATCACAGGAATGAGAATAAATTTATTTTTGCTGCTGAAAACAAAAAGAAGCATTCAATTTGAAGGATTAGCAGATATTAAAATAATATTTGTTCAAGGTTAAGCCCACAGCCTAGCAAACAGAGCTCTCTTGTACATTAGTAATCTTGAGATAATACATGTTCTACTTCAAAGGCTTTAAAAGGAGTCTCTCAGCAGCGTGTGAATTAATATGGATGATCAAGAATACAGTACAATTTCTACTTGAATGATCAGAGATCAGTGTTTAACCACTGTGTTTCCTAACAAATTGAAAATCTGTAACTCAAAAACATTCTTTAGAGGAAGAGTTCTACTTAAGTTACTCAGCTTCAGTGAAGAACATTTCATGTTAAATTTTATAAACCTGGCCATATAAAATAAAGAGCTACTCACGTTTGAGTTACTGGTAGGTATGAGGGTTAAGTTCATTATGCCCCGATTACAGATCACACACCGCATTACAGTACCTTTCAAAGGATCCACCAAGCAATATTCTGGATAGTAACTGGCAAAAGTAATCTATAAGAAAGGGCGCATGTGGGAGGGAGAGGGAGGGGAGACCTCAGCCTACACCCTCAGAAAGCAGAAGGAGAGAGGAAGGCTTCTTTGCAGGCATTTTATTTTGGGAAACAGTTGTTAAGGGAGGTCAGCTGGGGATCGGATTGTAAGTGAGAACGAAACAGAGAAGTGCTGTTGGGATGTCCTTCTGTAGGCCGGGAGGTGTGTTTCCCATTGGTTGATAATAAAGCAGTTTTGGCCAATGGCAAGGCAAGATAAGGTTAGGCAGTACAATCAAACTGAGGACAGAGATGAAGAAGGTGGAGTTGGGGCAGACACCGAGGAAGCAAGACATGTAGAAAATGAGGTAACAAGACATGAACCATGTGGCAAAATGTAGATAAGAAATATGGGTTAAATTGAAGCTAGTAATAAGCTTGAGCCACTGCAAGCATTTATAATTCATATAAGCCTCTGAGTGGTAATTTGGGAAGTGATTGCTGGGTATAATCGGGTGGATGGGACAGAAAGCTCTGCCTCCATTTACAGAGAAGTCACTTCAAGACAGCATGCTCTTTAGTGGATCAATACAGTGTTCTCCATGGATGTTCCTTTGAGAATGTTAATTTTCTGAGGATGTTACTAGGACCTGTATCAACTAGATCACAGAAGATTTCTCCCTTGTTATTCAGTTTCTTCCAATATTAAGGACATAGAATGGTTGATATCACCAATCAATATCTCTTGCCTTTTGTTCAAGGTTATGGTATAAAATGCTAATTACCTTGAATACAGTGTGCACCTATGTGATGGCTTCTAGTTGTATCACAGACTTGGTGCCACAGATCCAGGGAAACCCTTATGTAGAAATAAAGAAACTTGTGGTACAAATGAGGTGAGATGTTTTGAAGTTATCTGTATTTTAGTGAGGCCCCTTCCTGAGACAATAGAATGAGAACATAGGAGGATGTGAGAAAGGACAAATTGGTCTCTGTGGTTTCATTGTGTGGTCTGGCTCTTCATGGAAGTCTGTGTGTATTAACACTGGCAATGTAGAAACTACATTCTTTGCTTATCTTCCCACTGGTCAGTCCAAAAGAACAGGTAATAACTGCAGCTCTGAGTTGGCAGAACCTCTACAGTGTAGCCATCTCTTAGTCCTGGGACATCAAGGTCTCTTATTCAGCAAAGACTAAGCTTTAAGTGATGAGAAGAACATTAGGTTTGTGGTGATATATTGTGTACCCTAATAAAATTTGCCTGAAGTTAGAGAACAGAACAAGCTACTAGATTAAACATAGAGGTCAGGCAGTGGTGGCACACACCTTTAATCCTAGCACTTGGGAGGCAGAGATCTATCTGGATCTCTGTGAGTTCAAAGCCACCCTGGACTACATGAGATTGATTCAGTCTAGGAGAGAACAGAGCCAGGCAGTTGTGGCACATGCCTTTAATCCCAGTACTTGGGAATCACACTTCTTAATCCCAGCACTAGGAAGGAAGTAATATGGCTGGGCAGATAAAGGTATGTAAGGCGTGAGGAGACAGGAACTAAGTCCTTTTCACTAGAGGTTTTTTTGGCTGAAGCTCTTTCAGGCTGAGCCTTTCAGGTGAGGATTCAGAGGATTTCAGTCAGAGGATTCATGGAGTTGGTGAGGTGAGACATGGCTGTGGCTTGTTCCTTTGTTTCTATGATCTTTCAGCATTTACCCCAATATCTGGCTCCTGGGTTTTTATTATAAGAACATTTAAGATTTTAACAACAAGGTTTACACTGAGAAATAGTATGAGAAATTACCACACACCACCGCCTCAGTTTTTTGATTCATGTATTCTATTGTCAATATATCATTTATTGATTCATTTTGTATACCCTATCCTGAAATTATTCAATTTCCAATTCTGAAGGGGCAAGCTAATATTTACCTAAGCTAGTATCAGCCCATTACATTTCTGTTTCTGGATGGCACAGTATCTCATGGTGTAGAGAAACCTGTACTCATGTTCCCATTCTTGTACTGTTTACCCATAAAATGTTCTCAGACATCTACATAATGTAGGTAATTCAAGCATCCTGAAAGTTCTTATATGGTGGTGAGATACTTCACATAGGGCACATAGGGAAAGACATGCATGTGGAGTAGATATCATTTTTATCAAGAGCCAAATGCTGCCTTCTCCAGGACTGAATAGTCTTTTTGAGGTGAACAGCCTGTCAATCAATGTGGTCCACTGCAGTTTGTCTTAATCTTGCTACCTATTTATTTCTATCAAGACATTTTTTCCTATTCAGATGTTCTCTCTCTCTCTCTCTCTCTCTCTCTCTCTCTGTTTTTAAGACAGGGTTTCTCTATACCTTGGTTTAGGCTTTCTCTTAGCCTTGGCTATCCTGGAACTTACTATGTAGACCAGAATGGTCTTGAACACATATATCTGCAGCCAGCCTGTGCCTCCTGAGTGGTGGGATTAAAGGTGTGTGCCACCATGCCCTACCAACATTTTCTTATTTATCACTTAGTCCAAAACAGAACTCAAATGTCTTGTGGTTACAAATGTCTCTTATGTAATCTTGTATATTCAGTAGACTTGATGTATGGTGTGAGTTGGATAATCACTTCTTTGTATTTTGAATTGGCTTAGTATTTGATTTTCTTCTGTAGCATGCTGGTTAGAAGGAAAGTAGGTTTATGGAATTCTTCCCATATACAAGGCAATTTATGCACATTATATAAATATTGTAATTTTCTATTATTTGTAGAACTAGATGACAGAAAGCATGTTTAATGTCTTTTAACTATTCAGTTGGGCTTCTTAATACAGATTCAAGTATTACCCTATACCAGAACACCTCATAGACTAACAGTTTGGCAGGAATTCTATCCTTCTGACAAATGCTCCAGACTTGGTCAAAGCTTGTTCTAGGGTACTACTGTCTACTCAACAGATGAACTCAGCCATGAAATATTTCTATTTTCTCTCCTGCTTTTCACCTCTTCTCCAATTGGTCATAAACAGTATCTGTTAAATAAAATCACAGGCATGTCTACATTTTGAGAATGGATTTATTGCATTAAGATTTCTGCTATTTTCCCAGTTTTTATCTCTGGCTAAAAATTCAAATGCCATGCCATCTAGTTAAAACTGGGTACCTACAGTCCTATTGATCATTATCCAAATCTTATCAATTATGCTTCCTAAGTATATTTTAATTGTGTTTTTTCTTCTTAATCAACCATCCACCAACTTTGTCCAAGTCCTTGTCAGTTTCTATCTAGCTGCTAAGCTGGAGGGGCTATTTGTTATTTCTGTCCCCCACCCCTATACACTTGCCTTCTTTCTAGGTAACTATGTTAGGCAGGTTCTGTAAAGGAGCAGAACTGTTGGAATGTATGTATGTATGTAATCTGTCTGTCTGTCTGCCTATCATCTACATTAAAAGGAGACTGAGTAGATTGGCATTTACAGAATGTGGTTGGTACAGTCTAGTTAATGGTCACTCAGCACTAGAGAAGCTGAAATTCTAAAGGTTGTTTAGCCCACGAGTCTGGTTGTCTTAGCAGTTTCAACCCAGCATTGAAGGCCTAAAGGATTCATGGAGGGCTGATGGTCTCCAGTCTATGTTGGAAGTGCAAAGAGGTTGGTTCCAATACTGGTGAAGGAATCCCACAGCAATAGCATAGATGAACTTGCTAGCAAATTACAATCAGGAGCAGCCATCATAGTAACAGATATTTACTGTAGGGAAAGGGGCTGGCTAAGGAAACCCACTCTGACCCTGGAGCCCAGAACTAGGGAAAGATGGCTCAGATTAGGGCACAAAGAAACATAGTTTGGCTCAGTCAGATCAGAGCCATCTCTGCCCCTGGCCAACTGACTTGTGAAACCAACCAATCACAGAGTGGGATAGTAGAACCCTGGGCCCAGTGTTGACTCCATCCCCAAGACTTCCTGTGTAAACCACTCTGCCTAGTCAGTTAGAAAAAAAGGCTGTTCTCTCCACCCTGGTAGAGGCAGCTACTCTCCTGGACTCCTCCTTCCCAAATAACTCTCTTTCTCAAAAGAGTTTTGGGTGTGAAGATCTTCATTCACTGGCATAGAGAAGATCTTTGCTGAGACATCCTCCAGTGGACAAAACAAGGGAGAGCTGAAACAGCAGAACAAGGAGGAGCTGATCTTGAGATGTCCCTCAGGGGAGAGAGAGAGAGAGAGAGAGAGAGAGAGAGAGAGAGAGAGAGAGAAAGAAGAAGGAAGAAGGAGGAGGAGGAGGAGGAGGAGAAGAAAAGAATGACAGAGAGAGAGAGAGAGAGAGAGAGAGAGAGAGAGAGCGCGCAAGAGAGCGCTAATAAGTAACACTTTTCTCTGGAGCTGGAGGAGATTGCTACAGGAGTTTCCCCTTTCCCAGACTGAAGCAAAAGAAGCAACATCTTAGGCCTGAGAAGCAGAGCTCTGCTAGGAAGTCCCTCTTAAGTGGGGGCTGAGCAAAGCTCAGCTGTAGCAGCTCTCTAGGAGAAGAGACAGATTGCTATATCCTGTGGGGAGACCATCCCCCATCACACCAGGTATACTTTGACTTTTCTGAAGAGTCAGGATACCTTTCACTGCTGAAGCAGTTCCAGGCCTGACTCTCCCGAGAGGTCAGAAAAATTTCCCTTCCAGGTTTGGGCTGCTTCTTTGCAGTTTCAGCCACCAGAGCTGTGCTAAACAGCTCCAGGTGTCTGGGACACCTTCAGGGCAGAGCTGTTGTTCTGAGCAGCTCAAGGTGTTCAGGATACCTCACCCTCCAGGGTTGAATTGTCTCTTTGCAGTTCAGCCATCAGAGCTGTCCTTAGCAGCTCAAGGTGTTGCCTGATTCCCCAGGTAGTCAGGACACCAAACCCACAGGGTTGCAAAACTCACCTTTTGCAACCAATTTACTTACATTTATTATCTTCCAGATGCTTATGATTTACCTACAGAGTTGCTTGTCCATGACCATGAAAATGAGCAACAAGGCCTGACTAGCTGAAGTGCTCTACCTCCTGACCATAGTGGCTGGTTAAAAGAGCACAGGATCCATCCATCCATCCCACCAGACATTGCTTTTCTAATTGAAGGCTGATTGGCATCTCTTGCTTAAGATATGTTTTTCAAGCTGAAATGACAGGGTACCGAGAATGTCAAGTTAATTAGCATATGGAGGAACCATACAGGATTAGTCTGACCCATGGGTGGACATCAGAGGAGACGAACTGAAGTCCTGATGCCATGTCTTGATCCCATTTATCTGATATTTGGCAAATCCAATTTTAGCCTTGTCCTTCCCATTATGAATGTCAATAAACTAAACCCCTTTCTCTTTGGTTTATTTGAACTGAATTGAATATGTTTAATTGCACTGCATGTGGTAAGTGAGTTTAGTTTCTTGTTTCATCCTTGGCCATGCTTTAAAAAAAAAAGACATTATGAAATTGTCAGTTAAAGGGATAGAGTTAGGAAAAAAAATCATCATGAGTGAGGTAACTCATCCCCTAAAAGGTAACTATTGTATGTTTTCTCTTATTTCTGAATTTTAGCTTTTAAGACTTCATTATGCTTGCTACAGTCTGTAACTACAGAGGTTAGGTACCTAATAAAAGACTAAGGGGAAGAAGAGGGATCTCCTAAGAAGGGGTAAAAGAATATGCTATGAAGAGACTGGAGCAGGAGGGTTAAATGAGGAGGAGGATTGAAGAGAGGGTTAAGGAAGGGGATGTGGGAGGGACAACTAACACTAAGGGCCATTTGAGGAGCCATATGGAAACTTGCTGTGAAGAAACTTCCTAAAATATATACAGTGTATGAAAGAAATCTAAACGGGATCACCAAATGATGAGGGAGACAATTTCTGAACTAGACACTTTCCACTATCTGAAATCTTCAGTGTCAGAAATCTAGTTGAGTAGTTGGCCAAAAGGGCTCCATGGAAACACTCAAACATCACAGTCTGTTGCCAAGGCTATTGGGTGCTGTCCAAACACTGATAGTAAGGTCCCACTGCTGAAGACATACTTACACATCTAATTGAACATGGAGAAGTCAAACTGGTGACTAGTTAGAGCCTTTACCCTTACTGATTAGTGTTTATGGTATTGGAATGGTACCAGAGAAAGGTAATTATTAACTTAGCTACAAACCCTGTGGTCTACACCAGTGACCTGACTGCACAATAGCCTGAGGAAACACTGGTATAAATGTTGCAGGAGTAACCAACCACTGTCTTGTTGGACTTAAGGCCAACTCCACGAGACAAACCTCATAATACTGCTAGGGTGGCTACGGATCTGAGGTTGAACAGGCCATGGGCCTAGGAGAAAACCAAATAATATTGTTCTGCTAAAGGTAAATAGAAATAAAGTGACTCCTAATGATGTTCTGCTATAACCATAGATTAGGACCTCACTCAGACATCATCAGAAGTTTTGCTTCTCTGATGGGACTTAAGTAGATGGGACTTAATACACAGACACACAACTGAACAATGTGCAGAGAGTGAGAGATCTTGGAGCACTCAGTCCTAAATGGGATGACTTCATGAAGTCCTCCTCTCAGGGCTTAGGCACTTACATGGAAGAAGAGATAGATGATAAAGAGCCAGAGGTGATGGATGACTTCAAGATGACTGTATCTTCCCGACTCAGCAGGACTGACACACAGGTGAACTCACAGAGACTTTGGCAGCATGTACAAGGCCTGAACAAATTCAAGACTAATGGAGTCCAAGTGCTGAGAGGGGGAAGTAGATACAGGCTCCCATCCTTAACCAAAAACCTTTCTGCAATTGGTATGTGCTTGCAAAGGAAAAAAATTACTCTTCTCCAATGGATCCTCATATGCCATCAGCACATGGTCAACATAAAAAGAACTCAATGACATTTTTGTCTCGTATTTCTTTGTTTGGACATTTTTATTGATCTTGTCCATTATGAGTTGGAAGTGGCAATCTCAAAGTAATTTTGATTTGCATTTCCCTGATGGTTAAGGATGTTGAACATTTCTTAAGTGTTTCCCAGCCATTTGATTTTCATTTCTCAAGAGCTCCCTGCTTAGTTTAGAATCCCATTTTTTAACTGAGTTATTTTGTTTTCTTGAAGTCCATGGTTTTTCATCTTTTACACATTTTAGATATTTATCCTCTGTTGTAGTGGTTCTCAATCTTCCTAATGCTGCAACACTTCAATGTAGTTCCTCATGTCGTGGTAAACCCCAACCATACAATTATTTTGTTGCTACTTTATGACTGTAATTTTGCTGCTGGAATGAATTGTAATGTAAATATCTGATACAAAGGATCTCTGATATGTGACCCCAAAGGAGTTATGACCCACAGGTTGAGAAGCACCATCGTATTTGACATATAACTGGTAAAGATTTTTCCCATTCTGTAGCCTGCTGCTT
The DNA here is from genome assembly GCF_903995425.1 of Onychomys torridus. Lineage (NCBI taxonomy): Eukaryota > Metazoa > Chordata > Mammalia > Rodentia > Cricetidae > Onychomys > Onychomys torridus. The sequence goes on from NC_050461.1 coordinate 61,486,227, forward strand.
TGTCTGAATGATGTTGTCTTTTTCCATACAGAAGTTTTTCAGCTTCATGGGGCCACATTTATTGTTGTTTGTTTTAATATCTGTGCTATCAGTGTCCCATTTAGAAAGTCTTTTCCTGTGCTCACGAGTCCACAAATATTCTCCACTTTCTCTTCTATCAAGTTTGTGTATATGGCCTTATGATGAGGTCTTTAATCCATTTGGGGTTGAGTTTTGTGTAGGGTGATATAGATCTATTTGTATTCATCCAGTTTGACCAACACTATTTGTTAAAGATGCTATCTTTTCTTCTGTGTGTATTTTTGGTTTATTTGTCAAAAATTGGTTGTCCATAGCCATAGATTTTTAGTACATTCTCTTTATGTTGTCCTAGCTGGTTTCCCATGTACTGTTTTTAGCAGAAGTATGATAGGGTCACCCTTCCTGGCAAATCAATATTATCCAAAAGGTTTGTAAAATTTTCTGAGGGGAAAAAAGCAACTTAAAAATTACTATTTTTGTTTTGAGATTTTAATTATATTAATTCCTCTTCCTTTTCACACCTCCAGAACTTCCATATACTCCTTGTCTTTTTCACATTTGTGAGCTCATGGCCCCCTTTTTAATTGATATATATATATATATATATATATATATATATATATACATTCTTAAATACACAAATATAATTGGCTCAGTCTATATAATGTTTCTTGAATGTGTGTTTTCAGGGCTCAATTTTTGGTTTTGGATAGCCAGTTGGTGTGCTTTTCCTTGGGGAAGGGTATTTCTCCCACTCTCAGAACCCCTTAGTTGCCTGTAGTGCTTTGTGTAAGGCTGAGACCTCACGAACTTTCCCCTGTCCAGTTTACCATGTCTGTTGTTGTTGTTGTCCTTATTCAGCTTAGGTTTAGGCAGTCAGGTTGGTGAGACCTTATTGATGTAGCTTCTGAAATTCCTAGAAGACATAATTTCACAGAAAACTCCCTGGTCCCCAGACTCTTAGAATCCCCCTCACCTTTTCTGCAACAATCTCTAAGCCTTAAGTGCAGGAGTTATGTTGTATCAGGGGGGTCTGGGCACCATACAATCTGTTTTTCTTTGTATTTTGATCAGTTGTGGTTTTGTGAATAGTCTTTGTCTGTTGCATAGAGGGTTTCCTTTATTAAGGATGAGGACCACACCTAAGCTGTGGGTACAAGGACAAATATTTAGACTGTAGTTAGGAATTATGCTGGTTTAGTAGAGCAGTGCTTGTAGGTTCTCCTCAGTGATCCATGAATTTAGAAGCTGTGGGTAGTTAACTAGGTTTCTAGTACCAGACATGATTTCTGTTTTTGAGTGGGCCTTAAGTCCAATTAGAGAGCTGTTGGTTACTGCCGAGGTAAGCATGCCACTGCTGCATGTTGAGTAAGATTGTTGGTTCCTTCCTTCATTTGCACACTTTCATGACACTTTGTAGCACTGTGAAGCCTAGTCCTTACAGAGGAGACTAAAAGCAATGCTCACACTGTAGTTTTGGTGTCTAGTTGTTCTGGAAATTAAACTTCTAAGGATATTTCCTTATCTGCAGAAGAAATATGATTAGACTCAAGCCTGGTTTAGTGAGGAGCACTTCTATAAAAGCATCATAGGGCTCAATGGTTAAGAACATGTACTGCTTTTCCAGAGGGCCTGAGTGAAGTTCCTAGCACCCACATCAGCTGGCTTACAACTGCCTATAATTCCAGCTTCAGAGATTTGAGGTCTCTAGCCTATGAAGGCAGCTGCACTCATTCAGGTGTATACACACACACACACACACACACACACACACACACACACACACAAATAATAAAAGTAATAAGAATAAATCTTTTAAAAAGTCATTGAATCCTGGTATTTATATTAGATCAGGAAAGTAGCCATTACCATGGGAACTCTGTCTCTAGTAATTACCATTTCTGAAATACTCATTTTTTAGGCCTCTTTTCCTTGCTGAATTTTGTAACAGGTGCAATTAAGGAAACTGTTGATTGAAATGACTAGATCTAACCAGTTAGTGATAACACTCAGATTATCCTTATTGTTTTAGCCAACAGCAATTTGGTTTCCAAATTTAAAACACTTCTCACTAATGGAGAAAAGCAAATTAAAGTGAAAATTCTCTTTAGTATAAATTTTCTATGTTCACTGGCATATAGATTTCAAGTGAATGGGATGTTCTCAGAATTTCTTGGCAAATTAGGTAGCCAATCAAGATAATGAATACATATCACAGGAAACAGCTATGTCACCTATCTGTCCATACCATTGGCATTACCCTGGTGATTTCTAACTTAGGTCTCTGGTTGCCTGGAGCCAGGAAAAGGACTTAGGTGTGTTGGAGCAACAGTTCTCACAGTAAAACTTCTTTCGTGTGGAAAATGAGGACCCGAAGGGGCCCAGGTGTTCCAGGTTGAGGAATTTATGGTTTGAAAGGGATGGGTTCATCTTAGCTTCATCCTGCCAGCAAACTTGGGAACCTTAGGTTGCAACTGCTCAGGAGAGGAAAGGGTTGCTTCAATGCCTTTCTCTTTGTAACAGCTTGTGTCCAGATAGCTCTTAGCCTTCAGTGAATTGTTTAAAAGGGTTTACATGATGACTTAAATTAAAACTTGGATGTCAAGGTCAAAAAGACCCATTTTGGCCAGGCACTGGTGGTGCACGCCTTTAATCCCAGCACTTGGGAGGCAGAGCCAGGCGGATCTCTGTGAATTCGAGGCCAGCCTGGTTTACAAAGTGAGTTCCAGGAAAGGCACAAAGCTACACAGAGAAACCCCGTCTCAAAAAACAAAACAAACAAACAAACAAACAAAAAAACCAAACCAAACCAAACCAACCAACCAACCAAACAAACAAAAAAACCCATTTCATGGTACCCTTTGATGGTATCAGATTTATCTGTCACAGCCAATTCTTCAGAAATAGCATACACTAGCACCCTTCCTCTAGATCAGCACTTCTCAACCTTCTTAGTGTGTAACCTTTAACATAATTCCTTAGGTTGTGTTGACCCCCAATCATAATATTTTTGTTGCTATTTAAGAACTGTAAATTTGCTAGTCATGAATTGTAATGTACATATCTGATATGCAGGATATCTGATGTATGACCTAAAAGTGTTGTGCATTCCCCAAAGGGGTTGTGAATCATAGATTGAGAACCATGGCTCTAGATGGTCTAGCTGTGTGGAGGTGCTGACCCTGGCCAGCAAAGCCACAGACTAAGGCTGACCTGGGGAAGTTGGTGCCTATTCCTACAGTAGTGTCTTCAAAGGCATCTGAAGTAGGTAGGCCTTTTAGCTGTCTAAGTCAATCCCCATTCCCTGAAAGCCTATAGTCTGAGGCTATTTAGTTTTATCTTAACTGCTTTCTCTACCTTAACTATCATAATGTTTTCAGAGAAGGAGTCTGAGTTATAACTTATCAAGGAAAAAACTGAGGTTTTGAAAGGGGAAATGATTTACTTGTTTTGACCACACCATTATCCAACAACTCTTCTGAGGACAAAGTCTCATATGTAGATATGGCTGCTTTGTCTTCAGCTCCTTGCCCAGTGCTCACAGATACCTAGTAGACTACCATCTATCTTCTCTGGTGTAATCACGTGGTTTCAGAAACCTCTTCCCACATTTGTAACTCTACTCTCCCCTAGTGACAAACTGGCTCATTTTGTCCACAATTACTTTTTAATTTTAATAACCCCAATTTAGCTACCCAACTCCTGCCTCATTGTACTTGTCTAAAACCCTGCTGCCATTGAAACTCAGGGGAGGGAAGAGACATGACAGAGAAGTGGGAAGGCCTATTAGAAATCTGGGCCTACACATGCTACAGTCTGCCACTGTGTTCCAAGGAAGCCAGGCAAAGGGACAGGGGCAGCTCTTTAGACATTGCCATGAGCAGAGTAGATGTCATGCTGTATGCCACATCTGGATAAGGCTGTGGATGACTATTTTCTTCCAGTAGGCTGCTTAATACCTATGAGAGCTAGCCAGCGGGAATGCGGTGTGTAGATGTGTTGGTAAGTACTGACTTAACATCTTCATGTCTTGTGACCTGTGAGTATGGTGTCTTTACCATCAAGTACCGGTAGACAATAAAGAACAATTTCTGAAACAAGCTGTATTATTTTTGGGGTCTCCACAATACTTCTAACAGCTTGAGCAGAAGTATCCCATATTTGGCACCGGGCTTTGTATTTGGCAATATAGTTCTTCCAGGATGTGACTAATTCTCTGTGTAGGGCAACTCCAACTAAACTCATTCATATGAAAAAATATAGGAAATGTATAAAAAGGTAAGTTTCCATATTGGTTTTTCAGACATCTTTAGTGTCAGTTATCCCTCCCCCACCTGTATCAATCAATATACAAGAATAGGGGCTTGGCAGGGTGTGGGAAGCACCAGCCGTTGCAGAGGCTGGAGGCAGACACCATGCCTGCCAGCTGTGGGGTTCAGATCACATTGTGCACCACTTGAAACAAGAGCCAAAAGGGTGTATACATGAATATATATCAATTTATTAATGGGTGCTATGGGAAAACAGACTCACAGATACAGAATAAGGTAGACCCAGCTACAGAGTACTTCAGTTTTGCCCATGGGTAAATGGAACCTGCCGTCTGGTCTCCTACCATACTGAGAGAGAGAGAGAGAGAGAGAGAGAGAGAGAGAGAGAGAGAGAGAGAGAGAGAGAATGCTCTCTCTTCCGTTTTAAGCAGTCACATACCCAGAAAAAAAAAAAAAAACATACCTCATTGGTCCAGGTCCTGCAAGGCTGTTGGCAGAGTGAACTCCCACAACACCCATCCTGTCCTTCCATCCCCTACTTAAGGTTTCATTTCATGATGCCTCTTACCCTTTTCATAGCCCCTGTGTTCTGCTATCCTCCCCTGAGATCTCACTGCCCCTTCTATACAATGCTCTTTACATTCTGTAGGAACTCCAAACTGAACACACAAATCTAGGGAAATGATGCTAAGATTCACATATGGCTGAGAACATGTGGCATTTGTCTTTCTGGGCCAGGGTTACCTTACTCAATATGTTTCTCAGCCTCATCTATTTAACCTTCAAATTTTGCTTTTAGTTTACAGCTGAACAAAATTCCATTGCATGTGGGTACACAATTTCATTATTCATTCATCAGTTGATGGGCATCTAGGCTGTTTATATGACCTAGCAATTGTTAGAACTTTCCAATCTTAATCTTATTCAAACCTAAAAAAAAAAAATCAAAGTATTTTAGAGTGAAATAAAATGACCTTTATTTTTGTTTTTAGAAAATTATTCGAGTCCCCTGCCCTCCATGATTGCTGATTACCCTATGGAGGAGGCTCACTTGGTTTGTTTTCATGCTGCCTCCCACCAGTATGTTCTAAGTGAATCGACACAATTTCAAGCCAGTGTCCTTCCAACCACCACCAGTGTTCATTTAGTTTTTCTTTCTTTCTTTCTTTCTTTCTTTCTTTCTTTTTTTTTTTTTTTTTTGAGACAGGGTTTCTCTGTGTAGCTTTGGAGCCTGTCCTGGAACTCACTTTGTAGACCAGGCTAGACTCAAACTCACAGAGATTCTCTCTTGGCTCCCGAGTCCTGGGATTAAAGGCGTGAGCCACTACTGCCTGGCTACCAGTGTTCATTTAATAAGTTCACTTATAATGAACCAATAAAGACATCATCTGCTATAAAAATTTGACAATCAGTTCATAGGAGAAAGTTGAGGGCACTGATTTGACAGATAAATCAAATCTCAGACTCATGTTGAATACTCCTCCAATATAGAAGAGGTAGGGCCACCCAAATACCATTTAAGAAACAGCTATGATGTCAGATGTCATAGAAAGAGATAGAAGTATTCAGTTTAGGAGTGACTTTTTGTCTCAGCATTCTCAATAAATGTGGACACTCCACACTTGATGGTCCATGGGACTCACAAAAATACTGACTGGTTGGGGCTTGTGCAATAAAACTCATTTTAGTGCTCTGTGGAAAGAAAACTTACAGAGTAATATGGCAACTTGCTAGATTTAGGACCACCATGCAGATTCCGTGTTCATGTTCATTGCTGACTTGGCCACTGCTGTCCCGCTGTGTTCTTGCTCCAGGCTGTGAAGAGAGGGAGCTGTAGAGGAAACCATAAGCACTTGATTTAATTAAAACCATTACCAACACTATTTCTCATCTCATTTCTCCAAGTGCTAAGGTATAGATTACACAATCAATACACAGGGAAAAGTACAATTTTGTTTATGGCTAAAAACAGTGCAAGAGGAGTCCTGCAGCAATTAAACTGGAGGGAACTTTTCTTTGGAGTTAGGGACTAAAGGAATGCAGGGAGAGAGGGAAGAAGGGAGAGGAAGAGAATCAATATGAATGAGAGAATATTCTAACTCAGCTGATCCTATGTTGAGTTATCCAGTGCTGCTATTTAGAAGCCATGAGCCACAGGCACTATTCTGTTTTTGTCTCCAGCTGGATAATTTCGGGTTTCATGAAGATTTGCACATTTAATGCCAGGGAGAATCCTGTCCACCCAGTTCATCTACTGACTTGCTATTTAGTTAGAAGAACTTGCAATGTTCAGCCAGATGCTGTTACTAATACTGGAAATCATTGGAGAGAGGAAGTAAATTTCATTCATTTCTGGGAGTTTCTTGTGGCTAAATATATTGCTTCTTTTTTAATGGGTAACTTATTCTGTTTTTTTTTTTTTTCTTCTGGTTTTTAAAAACTGAAATTTCTATGCTTTGTGAACCCTTATAGTGTAGGGAAAACCAGTTTGGTTACTAACCTTTGTTATGGATGACTTTTAAAATTTTACTATCTTATTATTTGGGAAATTTCCTTTTGTGAAAACAGCTTTTATAGCTAGGATTTATTGAATACCCAATACAGGCCAAACACAACTTTTCAAGTCACTTAAATAATTTGCCTTTTATTGTCTCAGTCCAATGAAATGGAGTGATTTATACTGTTCCACAGAACATGTTCTGCATAACTCCAGAGAGCGTCACATAGGATAGGCAATTTTTCTGAAACAGGAAGTCAATTTTAGTATTCTTATTTTACAGATTTTGTTTTTAAAGATACAAGATCAGAAGCCCTGAGTACCATGAAACAGTAGGTAGAAATAAATGGAACTTGCCATGGCAGCTCTCTCTGAGCACCCTGAAGGAGGCTATTTTTTTTTAAAGATTTATTTATTTATTACGTATACAGCATGGATGACTGCAGGCCAGAAGAGGGCACCAGATCTCATTACAGATGGTTGTGAACCACCATGTGGGTGCTGGGAATTGAACCCAGGACCTCTGGAAGAGCAGTCAGTGCTCTTAACCTCTGAGCCACATCTCCCGCCCGGGGCTATTCTTAATAACAATTGCCATAGCCATTATTAAATATGCTGTTTTTTCTTTCACTTCCTCCAAACATCTACCATGGTTGGATTTGTGGTGCTTAATGGCACCAGACTTCCAATTAAATAGCTCAATAATGTTTTTTTTTTTTTTTTTTTTCTAGAATAGTTGTTGGTGCCTAAACTCTACATGCTGTTTTTGTTCTGGATGAAAATTATCTGCAGATGATACTACCCAATAGAAATTTCTGTATGGCAATAATGGTCTATAAATGAAGTGCCAAAAAAGTAATCACTAACCATGCATGGCTCTTGAGCATTTGAAAAGCATGCACACATTAGGGGAAGATCTGACCAGACAGCTACAGAGCTAGAAGCTGATTTTAGAGTTAAGAATGCCTTACTCTTTATTGTGAAAATGATAGCAGTTATTTATGTTAGAAGTGTACCTGCCAGCCAGTTTGTGGCTGAGCAGCGAGAGAAATAAGAAAGACAGTAAAGCAGAAGAAATGACGGACCCAGAGTCTCACACTCTGCTAACACAAAGATGTTCTTAAAGGCGTAAAGATCACATAGTAGTTTGCCTTGGGGACAAAAGTCTTTATTTAGGAGTTTTCATAGACAGTGCATACAATCAAGGCCAAGGCTCATCAAATTGAAGACAAACACGAGAATTGTAGTTTTTAGGAAAATGCTGTAAAAATTATCCCCCAAACGTCAATTAGCATTAGTTATTATCACCTTCCACCATCTTTTGGGGTTTATGCAGAATTTTACATGGTACATCTGGAGTATAAACACATTTTAATTTTAACAACAGATATTTGATGAAATCTTTTCATCAATTTTGTCCAAACCAAAGTCTCCTCCAAATAATAAACATTAGACTTTGGACTCCTTAGAATGGTTAGGGGTAACAGCAAGGGATACCTAAAAAGGAGCTAATTATTAGACCAAGCTGGATGGCTAATTTCTCCTGGAAAGGCCTTGTGTTGGCCTTGTCTGGCTATTGTTGTCACACATCATTAATCTTGACTAGACGCCTCACAGGAAAGCATCCCATGTTGGCTGCCCACCGGGAGCAGGTGCTGCCCCTTATTGAGCAGTTCATAGCTGCTGCTAGGGCCTTTGTTGCCTACAGCTCCCTGCAAGGCTTGGCCTCCCTTGGGAACCAGCTGCACGAACACTGCCAGCCACATCTCTCCCCTGATTGAGCCTGTTACACCCCTCCACTTTCAGCTTGAGTTACCTACAACCATAGTCATACAGACCACTCAGGAGGGATACAATCACATAGAGATACCTTATAAAATATAAAAAGTCCAGCTGAATTTAAGTTTAGGATAAAAAAGAGTATATATTTACTGTGCCCAGAGCTTATATGGGATAAACTCACAATGGAAGTATTATTTAGCCCTTATCTGCAGTCCACATTTGACTAGGCCTCTTGTGCTTTAATAATTTGTTAGACCTGGTACTGTCATCAAAGGGGTCACCTCTCTAGCTCTTGTCCTTTTGGTTGTGAGCCTAGCCTTTAATGCCTGAACCATCTGTCCAGCAAGATACTTTAAGATGTTACCCCGTGTGTGTGTGTGTGTGTGTGTGTGTGTGTGTGTGTGTGTGTGTATGTGATGACTAATACTTTGATAATGGGAACAATCACAGACTTTGGGTCATAGCTGTGGCATAATGGCATTGATGGCAAAAGTGACTTGGCTGATATTGGTTGCTATGGAGTTTCCTTTAACCATCAAGAATAGCAATTTAAACTATAAAAGAAGGCCAATGATCAATTCAGAGTCTGGGACCTTTTCTTCTTTTATGAAGGTGTTGAGAAGCAGAAGTAAAATGATGTAGTTTTTTTAGTTGCTTGTTTCCAAGACTGACATATAATGCTGTTTACAATTTCTATTTGTTTACAATTATACTTTGCTGAGTGAGGCTATATGCATTTGCAGCACCATATTTAAACTAAGAAAAAACAGCTGGGTGTGGTGGCTTATGCTTTTAATCCCAGCACTTGGGAGGCAGAAGAAGGCAGATCTCTGAGACTTTGAGGTCAGCCTGGTGTACAAAATGAGTTCCAGAACAGCCAGGGCTACACAGAGAAACCTTGACTCAAAAAACCAAAACCCAAAACCAACCAACCAACCAACCAACCAACCAACCAACCAACCAAACCCAAAAAACTAAGAAATACAGTCGTTATGCTAATGATTCATAATGAACAATGTATAAATAAAAAATGCATGTCTTACGTTATTACAACATTATGAATTCTTATTAGATGAAGTAAATAATACATACACTAAACTGCCAACAATGGAGGGGACAGATCAGGAGACTGACACGGGCTTTCCAGCCCACTGGCAAGGCTGGCTATATCAGAGTTAACTATTCACCAGGTAAATCCGCAGTGCTCAGTCTGCAGTACAATTCTTTCATAGTTGTCTGTTTGTCTCATCCCCCCCCCCCCCTTTAAGATTTATTTATTATGTACACAGTATTCTGCCTGCATATGTCCCTGCAGGCCAGAAGAGGGCACCAGATCTCATTACAGATGGTTGTGAGCCACCATTGGTTGCTGGGACTTGAACTCAGGACCTCTGGCAGAGCAGTTGGTGCTCTTAACCACTGAGCTGTATCTCCAGCCACCTTCATCTCTTTTTTTTTATTCTTGGATTAGTTACTTTAAAATGGGATTCATTTCTGTTAGTGGACTGATGTAAACACTGTAATTCTGTCTCGACTTCTTGACTGTGTTGCTTGTATTATAATTTTATGGTTCTTTAAAAAGTACTGAAGTATATGCTTTATTCTTCTGACATGATTACATGTACTACTTAATTTCCACACTGACTATATCTGAACTTTTGTAATGGAACTGAAGGAACAAAAGCTGCCTTCTAAGTGATCGACTTCTATTCCTTTCGGCATATGAATGAACCTAGTTTAGAAGAAGTTGGAGGGAAGGAAAGTGGCTTTGATGGAGAATTTACTTTTTCCTTTCTTTCAGGAAAGAAACCTTCTGTTGACCAAAACAAATGGTGGTGAGTTGGTGACAGCAATAATTGGCGGCCTCTGGTGTGTGAAGCCATTTGCTTGAATTATTTATAATCCCAAAGCAATGAGAATTTCTCAAGAGCAAATCAGGAAAGTCCAGCGAGTATCATTTGTGCTATGGCCACACATCTGGTTGATGGCAGGTCTCATCTGCCAAGGTTGATGCCTTCAAAGCTCAGGGGAGGAGTTCATTTCAAAACAGCCCACACCCGTCAGAGTTTGATTAGCCCTTCAACAGCTTTGTTCTGATCCTTGCCAAAAGCAGGTTGGTACAAAGAGCGATAGTTTCTCTAAGGCTGCCTGCTTACCACAGCTCTGTAGCACATGTCACAGTTGGACAACCTCCTTAGACTCTAAAGTGACCCTTTCAATACTGTTTACTTAAAATGTACCTTAAAATGATCAGGAGCTAACATAGTTAAGATTTGTTGTTTTTGAGCAGTGTTAGATGTGATTGTTATAGTCTGGTTGCCTCCTGGCATAGATTATCAGTTACGTCACCAGGACTCAGATGGTCTTCATGTCTTCTCCTACCACTCATTATTTCTGTTTTTTTCCACTGTGGTGTGTTACAGCCAGGAGGGTGGGGCTTCAGAGTTGGTTCCAGTTTATTGGTGAGTATGTAAAATTAAATTACTTAGCGAAAATTTACACATTCTTTTTATGAGCAGAGATGAATGTGGGCTCTTATATGTGGACTTTGGGGAATTGTCCACAAAATTTATCATTTTTAAAATTTAAGTCTATTGTATGAATTTCAAGAAAGAATTTTTTTAAAGCTTTAAAGAGAGCAATGCATTTAGGAAATTTTCCTTGTAGCTTGTATTGATTTTTGCCTTGAGCATTGCAAAGTATCTTTGGGAATTAAATGAATGCTCAACACTGTCCAGATTTTTATATTTTTACATATTTTATACTTAATCTTTTAATACATTTTAAAATATTAACAAAATTTCATGAAAAAGTTGCTTAAGGTATCATGTTTTTTTTAAAATTAAATTATTTAAATGTCAATGTATACCAATCAGAAGTTATTGGGAAACTGTAGCATGAATCTTAAGAGGTCTTATTAATAAAAACAAACCTGAAGCCAAGTATTGAGGTGAACGCTGAAAGATCAGAGAAACAGAACCAGATACAGCTAACCTCACCTCCCTAACTTCTTAGCCGATCATGTTTCCTCAAACTGGAAGTCTCTGTGTCCTCATCCTGAATCTCAGGTGAACTGCTGCTAAAAGCCTAAAAGCTTAACCAGCCCTAGTTCCTGGTCCTCACGCCTTATATAACTTTCTGCTTCCTGCCATCACTTCCTGGGTTTGAAGGCCTGTGTTCACCATGCCTGGCTGTTTCCAGTGTGGCTTTGAACTCACAGAGATCCAGATCTCTGCCTCCTGAATGCTAGGATTAAAGGTGTGAGTGCCACCATTTTCTGGCCTCTATATCTAGTGGCTGCTCTGTTCTCTGACCTCAGATAAGTTTATTAGCGTGCACAATGTATTGGGGAACACAATATCATCACAGGAAACAGTAGGTAAAGTAAATTGGTAGCTCTTACTGTCCTTTATGATAAAAAAGGGAATCTATTCACAACCAGCTATTAGACTGCTGATTTTTACTATTATTTAAACTACTTTTGTCTGTTTCTGGTTTATTTGTAATTAATTTTGTACCTTTTAATTCATTTTGTATCTTTTTTAACTTTGACTTTTTTATTATTATATTTGTGTTTTAATTTTACACATCAGCCATGGGTTCCCCTGTCCTCCCCCCTCCCATACCAAATTCCCCCCAACCCCACCCTTCTCCTCCAGGGCCAAGACTCCCCTGGGGATTCATTTAAACCTGGTGGATTTAGTACAGGCAGGTACATTCCCCTCCTCCCACGCTGAGCAAAGTGTCCCTGTGTAAGCTCAAGGTTCCAAACATCCAGCTCATGCACTAAGGACAGGTCCCAGTCCCACAGCCTGGATGCCTCCCAAACAGTTCGAGCTATTCAACTGACTCACTTATCCAGAGGGCCTGATCCAGCTGGGGGCTCCACAGCCTTTGGTTCATAATTCATGTGCTTCCATTCTTTGGCTATTTGTCCCTGTGCTTTTCCAAACTTGGTCTCAACAATTCACACTCTTACAGTCCCTCCTCTTTCTCAACAGTTGGACACCTGGAGCTCCACCTGGGGCCTGGCTGAGGATCTCTGCATCCACTTCCATCAGTTATTGGATGAGAGTTCCAGCATGACTGTTAGGGTGTTTGGCCATCTGATCACCAGATTGGGTCAGAACAGGCTTTCTCTCGATCATTGCCAGCAGTCTACAGAGGATGTATTATTGTGGATTTCAGGGGACCTCTCCAGCACTCTGCCACTTCCTGTTCTCATGTGGTCTTTATTTATCATGGTCTGTTATACCTTGTTCTCCCTTTCTGTTCTTGATCCAGCTGGGATCTCCTGCTCCCCAAGCTTTCTTTCCCTCAAACCTTGCCCTTCATTACTCCCACTGTCGTCCAGGTTGTTCATGTAGATCTCATCCATTTCTCTGTCATAAGGTGATCCCTGTGTCTTTCCTAGGGTCCTGTTTCTAGGTAGCCTCCCTGGAGTTGTGTAGCAGTCTAGTCATCTTTGTTTTACATCTAGTATCCTCCTATGAATGAGTACATACCCTGTTTGTCCTTCTGAGTCTGGGTTACCTCACTCAGGATGATGTTTTCTAGATCCATCCATTTGCCTGCAAACCTCATGATGTCATTGTATTTCTCTGCTGAGTAGTACTCCATTGTGTATATGTACCATATTTTCTTTATCCATTCTTCAGTTGAAGGGCATCTAGGTTGTTTCCAGGTTCTGGTTATTACAAACAATGCTGATATGAACATAGCTGAGCAAATGCCCTTGTGGTATGATTGAGCATTTCTTGGGTATATGCCCAAGAGTGCTACAGCTGGGTCTTGGGGGAGATGGATTCCCAATTTTCCAAGGAAGTGCCATATTGATTTCCAAAGTGGCTGTACAAGCTTGCATTCCCACCAGCAGTGGAGGAGAGTTCCCCTTGCTCCACAGCCTGTCCAGCATAAGCTGTCTTCTGTGTTTTTGATCTTAGCCATTTTGACAGATGTAAGGTGGTATCTCAGAGTCGTTTTGATTTGTATTTCCTGGATAATTAGGGATGTTGAGCAATTCCTTAAATGTCTTTCAGCCATTTGAACTTCCTCTGTGGAGAATTCTCTGTTTAGTTCTATAGCCCATTTCTTAATTGGACTGTTGGGCATTTTGATGTCTAATTTCTTGAGTTCTTTATATATTCTGGATATCAGCCCTCTGTCAGATGTGGGGTTGGTGAAGACCTTTTCCTATTCTGTAGGCTGTTGCTTTGTCTTGTTGACCATGTCATTGCTATACAAAAGCTTCTCAGTTTCAACAGGTCCCATTGATTGATTGTTTCTCTCAGTGTCTGTGCTACTGGTGTGATATTTAGAAAGTGGTCTCTGGTGCCAATGCATTCAAGACTACTTCCTACTTTCTCTTCTATCAGGTTCAGAGTAACTGGATTTATGTTGATGTTTTTGATCCACTTGGACTTAAGTTTTGTGCATGGTAACAGATACGGATCTATTTGCAGCCTTCTACACATTGACATCCAGTTATGCCAGCACCATTTGTTGAAAATGCTTTCTTTTTTCCATTGTACATTTTTGTAAAAAATTGTATGTTCATAGGTGTGCAGGTTAATGTCAGGGTCTTTAATTCAATTCCATTGGTCCACATGTTGGTTTTAATGCCAGTACCAAGCTGTTTTTTTATTATGGTAGCTTTATAGTAGAGCTTGAGGTCAGGGATTGTGATGTCTCCACAGGTTTTTTTATTGTACAGGATTCTTTTGGCTATCCTGGATTTTTTGTTTATCCATATAAAGTTGAGTATTATTCTTTCCAGATCTGTGAAGAATTGTGTTGGTAATTTGATGGGGATTGCATTGAATCTGTAGATTGCTTTTGGTAAGATTGCCATTTTTACTATGTTAATCCTGCCTATCCATGAGCATGGGAGGTCTTTCCATTTTCTGACATCTTCTTCAACTTCCTTTTTCAGGGACTTAAAGTTCTTGTCATATAGGTCCTTCACATGCTTAGTTAGAGTAATCCCAAGATATTTTATATCATTTGTGGCTATTGGAAAGGGTGATGTATCCCTGATTTCCTTCTCAGCCTGTTTGTCTATTGTATATAGGAGGACTATTGATTTTTTTGAGTTGATCTTGTATCTTGCTATGTTGCTGAAGGTTTTTATTAGCTGTATAAGTTCCTTGGTTGAATTTTTGGGGTCACTGATGTATAATATCATGTCATCTGCAAATAGGGAAAGCTTGACTTCGTCCTTTCCAATTTGTATCCCCTTAGTCTCCTTATGTTGTCTTATAGCTCTGGCTAGTACTTCAGGTACTATATTGAATAAGTATGGGGAGAGGGGACAGCCTTGCCTTGTTCTTGAGTTTAGTGGTATTGCTTTGAGTTTCTCTCCATTTAATTTGATGTTGGCTGTTGGCTTGCTGTAGATTGCCTTTATTATGTTTAGGTATGTTCCCTGTATTCCTGATCCCTCCAAGACCTTTATAATGAAGGGGTGTTGGATTTTGTCAAATGCCTTTTCTGCATCTAGTGAGATGATCATGTGGTTTTTTTCTTTGAGTTTGTTTATATGGTGTATTACATTGACGGACTTTCATACGTTGAACCACCCTTGTATCCCTGGGATGAAGCCTACTTGATCATGGTGGGTAATTGTTTTGATGTGTTCATGGAGTCTGTTTGCCAGAATTTTATTGAGTAAATAAGGTTTTCATAATGTGAAGTATTTGTGTGTATTATTTAGTCATTCATTTGTTATACATTGGAAAGGGCTATATTAATTTTGCCTGAAAGCTCATTTGTCGATGGGCCATATTATAGCTCACTCTGGTGATGTCTGCATCGACCTGGCCAGTGAACTGTCATAACTCCTGTGCTCTGCATTCCTAGTCTAAGTAAGAAGCCATAGAAGTTACTTCTGCCATGGAATCAAATGCACAGGCTATCCTCAGAGACAAATGTATGTGCAATATCATTTTCTCTTTCTCTGAAACTGAGCGTTAGAATCCCTCAGTACCTACAACTTTGGCTTGGTAGAAAATATTTATCCTACAAAGTGTCAGAGCATGAAATAAGGGACAATTTCACTTAGCAGAGAAGGCATCATAGTTGTAGGGAACACTCGATACTAGGAGAATTAAATCAGTTTGGCTACTCTGGGAAAATATTCATGTCCTTTGTCAATATCTAAGCTAATTTGAGAATTTGTTTTGTCTTAAGATCTCCAAATAGGAGATACCATGGTATACCTGTCAGAATGGCTAAGATCAAAGCACTGAAGACAGCTTATGTTGGAGAGAATTCCTACATTGTTGGTGGGAATGCAAACTTGTACAACCACTTTGGAAATCGATATGGTGCTTTTTTAGAAAATTGGGAATCAATCTCCCTCAAGACTCAGCTATACCTCTCTTGGGCATATACCCAATGAATGCTCAATCATACCACAAGGACACATGCTCAACTATGTTCATAGCAGCATTATTTGTAATAGCCAGAACCTGGAAACAACCTAGATGCCCTTCAACTGAAGAATGGATAAATAAAATGTGGTAAATATACACTCAGCAGAAAGAAAATGACATCATGAGGTTTGCAGGTAAATGGACGAAACTAGAAAAAAAATCATTCTGAGTGAGGTAACCTAGACTCAGAAAGACAAACATGGTATGTACTCACTCATAAGTGGATACTAGATGTAAAGTAAAGGATGACAAGACTGCAACTCACAGCTTCTGGGAGGCTACCTAGTAAAGAGGACCCTAACAAAGACACAGAGATCACCCAATGACAGAGAAATGGATGAGATCTACATGAGCAACCTGGATGTAGGGGTGTGTTGTAAAGGAGGGCAAGGGTCAGGGGAAAGAGAGCTTAGGGGAGCAGGAAGTCCCAGCTGGATCAAGAATAGAGAGGGAGAACCAGGAAAGAGATACCAAGATAAATGAAGACCCCAAGGGAATAGGAAGAAGCAGGGTGCTACAGACGTCCCCAGAAATCCACAAAGATACCTCTACTATAGACTATTGGCAATGGTCGAGAGAAAGCCCAAGCTGGCCTACTCTGGTGTTTGGATGGCCAAACACTCTAATTGTCATGATAGAACTCTCATCCAGTGACTGATGGAAGCAGACACAGAGATCCACAGCCAAGCTCCGGGTGGAGCTCCAGGAGTCCAATTGACAAGAGAGAGGAGGGATTATATGAGCAAGAGATATTGAGACCATGATTGGAAAAAGCACAGGGACAAATATCCAAACTAGTGGAAACACATGAACTATGATCTAATAGCTGAGGAGCCCCCCAAGGAACTGGATCAGGCCCTCTGGATAAGTGAGACAGTTGATTAACTTGAACTATTTAGGAGGCACCCAGGCAGTAGTAGGACTGGAACCTGTCCTTAGTGCATGAGCTGGCTTTTTGGAACCTAGGGACATTTTGCTCAGCCTTGGTGAAGTGAGGAGGGGACTGGACCTGCCTCAACTGAATCTACCAGGCTGAGCTGAATCCCCAGGGGAGACCTTGCCTTGGAGGAGGTAGGAATGGAGGGTGGACTGGGGAGGGGGGAAGCTGGGGGGTGGGAGGAGGGAGGACAAGGGAATCCGTGGCTGATATGTGAAATTAAATTAATTATAAAATAAAAGAAATAAAGAAAAAAAAAGATCTCCAAATTCCTACCTACCCCCCATTCCCACCTCCTCCAAGGCAAGGTCTCCCCTGGGGATTCAGCTCAGCCTGGTAGGGCAGGTCCAGTCCCCTCCTCGCTTCACCAAGGCTGAGCAAAATGTCCCTAGGTTCCAAAAAGCCAGCTTATGCACTAAAGACAGGTCTCCATTCCACTTCACTTTGTGTGGATATAACTATCGTAATCATCCTAGTGTAAGTAGGTAAGAGTTCTCTTTTCATTATTGATTCTATCCTCTTGATATTTTAACATTTAATTTGTTAAAAATGAATTGCTTCAAATAACGTTGTACAATAAAATTGTAATTCAATTTTCTGACTTATGGTAATATAACTGCCTATTCTGTAGGTAGAACTGAATTTTCTTTATTCCCACTGCCACATTGATCTCCATTCACACATGGAAGCTGAAAAATAAGTTTTAGAAAGTCACAGTAGCTCTTTTATTTCTTTTCTCCTTCCTACTCCCCTTCTCTTTTATCCTTCTAAATGATTCAGTTTTAAAGCCAGGAGGTGGGTGGGGTAAAGCAAATCAGGGATCCAAGAATATCACCTGCTCCTATGCAGGTCTTGACTATTTTCCACTGATAATGAGGACAGGGACAACATGGCACTGGAGTAATTTGTATCACAAAGTGAGGAAGTGCTGATAATCCAGCTGGAAGTTGCTGCCACTGATCACATTTTGTATTGCTTGAACATAAGAGCAAATAAAGACAGCAATGGGCTATAAATCTCTGAGTAACACTGGAACACTGATAGTTGTTCGTTAGGTTTCAGGATGCTCTGGGAGGCCTTTCCTAATCATGTTAAGAGGTTATGGTCTCTTTTGGCTGTCACAACTTTATTTTCTATTGTAGCCCTTTACTTTTTTTATTCTACAATGCCTTTTATAACTTATAGCTATATTTATTTTGTGCATAGGACTTGACTTTGCCCACTAATGTCCCCCAGTAGTATTCACCTTGTTTATCAGGTAGTTTGTGTTGTATCGGATACATCAGGAGATAAGAGGTAAATCAATGAGAGAAGCCAGATGGTAGTTTAGTCATGGTTTCTGTACTTAAACAGAAATGCCCTGGTTCTATCATGCAAAAAGGATGATTTGCAAATATCATCTATATAAAGAACTTAGATTATCAAATCAAACGCACCATTTATTTTTATAATAGAAAGAACTTTACAAGTTACATTTAGACAAACTTCAGATAGCTCACTAACATTCTCATGGGAACAAGAGTTGATAGAAGATATTATTTAATTTGCATATGTTAGAGTATGGTTTTAGATAATACTTGGAGATTGCTTTCACTTTCGTTATTTTACTTATTTACAATAAGAATGTATATCATTACTACTTTCCTTTTCTTTTTACTTGAGAAACTTTCATTTAAACCTTTACTATTAGAAGGCAATCAAAAAAAAAAAAAAAACAAAAAACAAAAAAACCAAAACAAAACTGAAATCTGAGAGAAAAGCAAGCACAACAAGAAAATTGTTGAGGGACGATTTCAGTGACCCCTGACAGCATTCTACACAAAACGAAACCAAAACTGCATTCTCACATAGGATTCAGCTTTTCAATTGTCTCTTGCTTAAATTCCAGTGGGAGTGGGTTTGATGCAAAGCCCAGAGTTCACAGTTCCTCCACATTTTTTTGAACGTAAACAAAGGTTTAAATGTAGCGGTGAAACTACAAAAGAGCACATTCTTCAATTCTCATTCAAAACTTGCCCTATTGAAGTATAGACTCTTTTCTGTGTTAACTGCAATGTAAATGGCAGAAATGAACTATTTCACTTGTTTGAGCATTTTGGCTAGGAAGGTAGACTTTTAAAGAAAGGAAGCCATAGGAATTCAGCTGCAAGTTTACTGCTGTGGGATGGCTCAGGAGATTGTTCGTTTTTAAGCACAAAGAACTGGAATTTCACTGTGTTATAAACTGTGTTATGTCCATGAAATAACAAGCATCTGGGGCTTTGTTTCCTCCTTGCAATAATATGACTCTGAGTCTGCTGAAGTAAGGAAGAGGTTTGAGATGAGGAGGAGCAGTGGGTTAAAATTCAGAGAAACAAAGAGAATCATAAACTGAATCAAGGCTTTCTCTCTTTTGTCCTTTGCTCAGAGAGGCCTCACTTACAGAATGGAATTGGTTCTCTTGTAAAGTCTTCAGCGGACTCTGAAAGGATAATTGGAGCAATGGGCACTTAATGCTTCACTGTCTCAATCTAAACCCAGTGATCGCAAGGGGAAATGGAAGAAAATCTCTTTAGACTGAAGGAATTTAGAGGCAGACACTGGGATCATTTGGCTTAGAAGGGAGAAATTGAGGCTTGCATTCTTGTTAGTTACCTTAAAGGAGCTCTAGGACCCATGTTCAATGTTTGTTCACTGCTTCCTGTCCTGTAGAGGTTTTCTCTTCAGAAGAGCTTGTCTTCCCACATTCCACTTTATTCAGTCAAGATATCAGTAGTTTTGCATAATATACCTGCATGACTCTTAAAGAGTCACTGAGGATGCTACCAAAGCAATGCCCTTTTTCCTTTAACATACAAAGCTTCACCTCTGTTCTTCCTAGTTCTTCATTGTTGACCTAGAGCTGTATAGTAATTGAAAGCTCAGGGTTTTCAGTAAACAAGTTCTTTCATCAGGTATTTATTATGACACTTACCATCTACACAGACTGATTCCATTAATCATATCCTGAATTTCTCAGTTAAACATTAAAAAGCACTGTATCCTTGGTTATTTCATGAATAGCTCTGAGCAATTTCTTCTGGGACAGGCTCAAGACCAAATCAGAATTAAAGGATGCAATGAGGCTTTTGTTGATGTTGCTGAGGAAGATGGTTGTCCTTTCCTGTGAGACTTGCTTGGTTAAGTCTGGGTAAAAAGGCTGGAAGTTGTGGAGATGGTCTGATAGCATACAAGGAAAGAATAGAGCCAACACAGAGGTGTTTGGTATGACTGCATCTATATACTGATAGCATTGCCCAAGTTACATGTTAAGTTCTATCTGGAGCTAGCTTTGCCTTGTCTCTTCACATCTTAATTATGGAAACTCATTTATTTTCTTAATTATTTTGTCTAGATTTTCTGCTACATGAAAAAAAAAGCTCTAACTGGTATGTTTTAGCTACAATCCCAGTAGCTGAGTGTATCCTAATATTGGTCTTATTATTTAAAAAAAAAAAAAAAAAAAAACCTTGTAAAAATTATCTATCTGACATTCTTGGAAGGTACTGAGATTAGTTTTTGTTTTTTGTTTTGCTTAAACCACAGTGACTGATTAATAAATATTAATTATTATTTCATGCAAAGATAAATTGTGTTATAACTCTAGTATTCAAGGCAAGCACATATTTAAAGAGCTTTAAAATCTAAGGATCCTTTTGTCAGTGTTTCATTATTTCTCACAGTGCTGAAGTGCCCTAGTTCACATCTTGTTCTTTGACCTTGTATCTGATGAAACTACGTAATTATCTCTCAGACTGATTACTTGCTATTTATGAACTCCCAAACGTGATATTTTTCAAAACAATAGAGGAAAACCAATGAGGAGACAGGTGATAACAGCAAACATCAAATTTCACTGATTAAGGTGCATTCAGAAGACATTTGGCACCCTGGTCCCTCTTAGGAGGAGAAAGGTACATGGGAGCAGTGTCCACTCAGTGTTCTTGCTCTTATCCTGTCTTGTGTGCTGTCTCTCAGCTCTTAGGTTTATATAGATTGGTCCTAGGTCTACTTCTCTAGGTTTTTACCAACATTTCCAAGGCTAGACTGTTCACATATTCAGGTTTCCTCCAAATCTCTGCTTGTTCTTTCCCATTTTTCTGTGTGGATATAGTTGTCCAGCCTCCTGGCTCATCATATGCCCTTATCTCAGGTATCTAAACAATTACCAATCCTATAGACTTTGTTTCATAGCCATTGCTTATCTTCTTTGCTGCAGATTCCTATCTTTCTTTTGTACAACCACCACCCATCTTTTTTCTCAAATTCCAACACTGAGTGCTCTTTCTCTTTTAATGTATTACTTCCATAGTTATGTTTCCTAAAGAGGCTCTTTGAGGAAAGTAAATTATTTTTGGAAGTGGCCTCATTGTGGATCCCATGGACCAGGGAAACAGATACCCTAGAGGCTCTAGTACAGTATTGCCATTTTATTTTACTTTTTGCAAGCAAATCACATCCATCTCTACCATCATTTCATAAAACAACTGAATGTGGTTCCTTGTTTAGGAAAGATATGCATTTTATTTCATGAAAAATTCTTCATATCTGTCATTAACCATTAATCTGTCACCAGCCATTAATAAGAATAGGGTGAGAACAGTGCCCAATAGCTCCCTATAAACGTATCTATTCCTTCATAATTAATGTCCCCTCTTTCTTCTAGCTCCTTTACACCTGCAATATTCCACTTGGCTTGTGTTACTATGTTGTGACTTGTACACAGGGTACGGACTGAACCTATGACATATCCCTTAATCTGTATATGAGAGTACCTTGCATGGAACAATTGCACAGTAGGTCATAGCAGAATTTGAGTAGAATTTGGGAAACTTCATTTTACAGAAAATGCTATTTTTAGATATAAAATGTTATATATAGAAGATACAAGATGAATAGCACTCTATTTTTTTTTTTTTTTTATTTAGTATCAATGGCTAAAACAAAACACATTCTTGAGCCTAGGGAATGTAGGACTGAGGAAGTCAGACATCTGATCCTAAAGAGCCAACAGAAAAGAAGGAAGGGCGAGTTTGGAATCCTGTGGTTCTATCTGTCATGTTGGCACTAACTCGTGTAAGCTAGTAGTTACCAACGAAATCCTAACAAGGAGGTAAGTGGCTGGATTTACCCTAACTGACTTGTAGGCTGTTCCCATATGGCACAGCTTGATGATGATGAGGAAAGCCAAGGAAAAGGTAGAAAGTGGACAGGAAGTAAAACAAAAGCGAAGCCCCAGGAGTAAGATGAAAACAAATCAGGAAACCTTTCTGAGATCTACCCCACTCCATATATTGATCACAATATATTTTCCTGACTGAAGTAGGAAAGTCCAGAGGCTAATGGTGTGGAACCATTTTTCTGTCCTGGACACAGTACTCCTTGACTTTGGTTTACAAGGCATTAGGAAGACTGGATGCAGTTTGGTTATAGAATGCTTGCATAGCATGTGCCAGGTTTGAAGTTCAATTTCCTAGTAGTGCACATGTGTGTGCATGCTTGCTCATGCACATAGAGGTAGGAGGAGGGGAATGGGTGAGCCCACCTACCCCAGGGAAGTAACTTTGGAGGTAAAAAATTTTTTTTCTGTGGCACAAAAAATGCTTCTATTTTTTTTTCTCCAATTACTGTTACCTTAGAATTTCGCTGGGGTAACAGGAAGGGCTGCCTATCATCTCTCATTTATCTGCTTAATGATTTGCTTTGTAAATGACTTTCATTTTCTGTCAGTTTCAAACTTCACATTGGAACTCTGAGGAACCAGGCAGTTACCAGGTTTATTCCTATGTGTGAAATGTCTCATGTTGTGGAATACTCTAATTTGGCACCTGCTAACTGAGGTTGTGGTTGTCTTGAAGGGCTTACATTAGCTGCATGGGTGTGTGGAGGTGTCACCATCTGCCCCACCAGCTACTGTATAAATGGAAAGAGTGGCCTTTGCCTTGATTCTCCATTGTTTCAAATGCTGTATATAAAAAATATTGACAATAAACACAACAGCAGATTCTGGTAGGCTGTAATCATGCCATAAAGAACTGAAATTCTAACAGTGCTCTAGTTTCTATGGAAGCATATCTTTGTTTCTAGGACCCTCCTTTTTAGTCACCAAGAACGGATGTCTTAGTATGTATATTCCTAGCTTTTGTTTTCTGTATAAATCATTCACTAGTTAGGCTACATTTAAGTAAGAGTATAAACTACATTTCATGAAAACACAAGTGATCAGTATCTATTCAGTAATCTATTTGCTGGTCTCATTTCTAAGTCGGTCAAGATGCAAGTGCATATATTACAAGATATGATTAATATACTTTTCTGTCCCCACAATGAGGGAGGCAAATTAGCAACTCATAGAACCATGCATTGTATCTGGCCATGTATTGGCAGCCAATTAAAACTTCCTAGTCAAATCTAACAATGGTTGTCACACTAGCCTAAGTTTTGGTAAGCTGTTTCTTCTTTGTTATAATCAGAAATTATATCCACAGCCTTCCTCTGTGGATATTGTGGGGATAAAATCAGGCGGTGTGTGTTTCAGCAGGTCACTGTCATTCCTGGTACTTCCCTACATCTTCTTTGCTCCCAGTTGCTTATGACTGTCTTCCACACACCAGCCTGTCATTGCTTTACTTTTCTGCTGCTAATCTTCTGTTCACTCTATTTTCATGTTTCTAACCTTTACCATTGGTTTTCCACACAGCAGTCTGCATTTAAAGTAAAATATACCACATATTTAGAACAGTGCTGGCATCCAAGCCTCAGGTGACTCTCAGTTACTATATTATAATTACATTATTTGGATTTCTTTTACTTTTCCCAGATGTCTGCCAATAAACCATTCACTCATCTTCTGGCTGCCTTCTCTTTCGTGAAAATTATTCTTCAAAAGAATAGGTGGATATTAAATGAACCTTGTTACACTAGAAATGATATGGGCATGTCTAGTGAGAAGTTAAGTATTATTTTGATTTTGATGATTTGGAGGAATTGTTTTTATATTCCATTATATTTGAAGAAAGTAGTAGAGATGATTAAATTTCTGTGGAGTTCCTATGTACTAGGTATGCAGAAAATTTCCCATATTAATGTGAACCTTTGAGAAAGGAACATTCTACTCTAACCAAACACACACACATATGCACACACATGTGCACACACATGGGCACATACGGGCACACACATGCATACACATGCACAGCCCCCTTTGTATTCATATTCTTGCTTAAAAGTAGAGCATATTTTAGGTGAGTGAAGTAATTGACACTTCTGACTTCTTTTTTCTAGTCTAATCACAGTGTTCTTCTGAAAACAGGCAAGAGCTCTCTTCACTTCACTTTTTAAATCTTGCTATGACACTCTTCTGAGGTTACTCATTGTTTATCAAGTTAGATAAACTAATATGGGCAATGAAAAAAAAGCACCTCTTTAATGAATTTGTGCACATGACATCTGCAGAGGTTTATCTGTATGTTAGCATAGTGAAAGTGGAGTAATCATATCTAGTCTGAGATGTGAGAAAAATGAGAAATTTAGGGCACAAAGTTGGTTACAGCCTATGCAGTAAGTAAGAGTGTGGGGCCAATCTGTCAGTCCAGCTCTGTCATACCAAGCAAGAGTTATCTCCCTAACTCACAAAATAAAAACAGTGCTAGATCTTATTGATGAAGCTGATATAAGAATCATGAGATAACAAAGGAATAACTGGGCTTAAATACACCAGCAAAGTTTGTTTGTTTGTTTGTTTGTTTTTGGTTTTTTGAGACAGGGTTTCTCTGTGTAGCTTTGCGCCTTTCCTGGATCTTGCTCCGTAGACCAGGCTGGCCTCGAACTCACAAAGATCTGCCTGGCTCTGCCTCCAGAGTGCTGGGATTAAAGGTGTGCACCACCACCGCCCGGCTGCAAAATTTTCTGTTACTATTACTGTGACCTGTGACAGGTAACATACTGTGTCAAACACATTTAAAGAATATTATACAAACATACTTATATCCTGTGGTTGTTGGACTGAGAATGGGCCCCACAGGCTCATATATTCAAATGCTTAGTCACCAGGGAGTGGCACTAATATTGAAAGGATTAGAAGGAGTAAGAGGTGTGGCCTTGTTGGAAGAAGTGTGTCACTGGGGGTGTGATTGGAGGTTTCAAAAGCCTGTGCCAATTCCTGAATCTTTCTCTCTGCCTAAGGGTCAGGATGTAGCTCTCACCTACTTCTGCACTGTGCCTGTGAGCCACCATGCTCCCCACTGCGACAATAACAGACTAAGCCCAGGAATTGTAAGCAAGCTCCCGATTAAGTGTGTTTTCTTTTTTTACAAGAGTTGCCTTGGTCGTGGTGTCTCTTCACAGTGATAAAGCAGTGATTAAAACATATCCTTTTGTAGAATTAAACCACAAAAGCTAACACTAAATTCCTAGCATTTTTATTTAATCTGCAAACAAAACTAGCCTTTGTTTCTGTATTACATAAGTGGTAGAAAGATTGTATTTCTCGAAGTCTTTCTTATCAATACTGTGTGTGGTGTTGGAACGAGAATGCCCCTCCCCCCCACAGGCTCATATATTAAATGCTTGGTTCTCAGTTGGTGGACTGCTGGGTCTTATTGGAGTAGGTAAGACCTAGTTGGTCAGGTTGTGCCACTGGGGGTGGGCTTTGAGGTCTCTCTCTCCCCCCCTCTCTCTCTCTCACTCCTGCTGTTTGTGGTTCAGAATATAAGCTCTTAGTTACTCCTTCAGTGCCATGCCTGCCTGCTGGCCACCTTGATCCTCACATGATGGCCATGGACTAAGCCTCTGAAATTGTAAGTGAGCCCTCAAGTAAATGCTTCCTTTTATAAGCTGCCTTGGTCATAGTGTCTCTTCACAGAAATAAGTAGTAATTGTGACAGAATTTGGTACCAGGAGTGGTTTTTTTTTTTTTTTTTTTTTTTAATGTGGAGCTGAGGATCGAACCCAGGGCCTTGCACTTGCTAGCCAAGCACTCTACCACTGAGCTAAATCCCCAACCCCTCAGGAGTGGGGTTTTGATGTGAAAGGCCTGCCCATGATGCTTCTTGGCAGACTGTGAACTTTGGGACTTTGGATCAGGAAAGTCTTTGAGTGCTGGAAGTGGGCCTACTGGGCCATTCTACTAGGAATATGGGAGACAGTAGTGCTGAGAGCAATGTAGACTATGGTGGCCTGGATCAAGAGGTTTCATAGGGGAAGAATAATAGAGGCTATTTTTGTGGTATTTTGGCAAAGAATGTGGCTGCTCTCTGCCCTTGCCCAAATATCTCTTGGAGGCTAAATTAAAGAGTTGTAGGTTAATGTTCTTGGCAGAGGAGATTTCAAGACAGCTCAGTATTGGCTGAGTCATGTTGTTATTAGTGATCATTCTTTTGTAACTAAAGCCCTTAGGATAATGAGCAGAGAGTCCACTTGGGAAAGGACGATTCCCATAACAACAGCAGGTATTCCTGCTGCAGAAGATCAGCGTTTGAGTCCAGAGTGTGCCATGTACATATGTGTACAGGGACTAATTTAAATAACTTTTCTTTTTTCTTCCCTGTTCTTCCTTTTTTCTCCTATTTTGATATGTTGAGTCCCAAATTACTCAGGGTCCAGGAATCTGAGCTTGCTGTACCCAGCAGGGCTGCATAAGGGGATGATTTGACCACAGGCATGGTTACCAGGTGTTTGGAAGGGTCTATACTTGGCTGTTCAATGTGCTTTGATGTAGCATGGGGGAGGTCTTTTGTCCCACTCCTTGGCATTGTTATAAAAAGCCACTTTGAAGTGGCAGACGGGGCCATTGAGTGTTGACCCAGGTCCTCCCAAAGCTATCCTGTGTTTCTATCTTTCTCCTCTTTTCTACTTTTCTATCTAATATGTATCCCTCTCTCCTCTTCATAGGAACCCTGGAAAAAGTGGGAGCTGGCCTCTCACATTGACAGACTCTCATATATCCCATTTTGGACTTGAATCTACTACGTAGCTGAGGGTGACCATGAACTCCCGATCCTTCTTTCCCATTTCTAGATTACAGATGATTTTTTTTCCAGCTCAATTTAATAATAATCATTATTCTTTTAAATGGGGCCTCTGTGTTGGTTGAGGGTCATCCCAGGCTTTGTGAGATCAGCTTTCCAAGTAGCTGGGACTGTAGAAACATGATACCATATCCAGTTTTAATCTAAACTTTCAAAGGAAGAATTTAACCATCTTTGGTGAATTCTCTAACTGAAACATTTACTATTAGTAAAATTAAGAAATTTAAAGGTTGATAAATTGAGTAAAAACATTAAATAAAATCAACAAACATAGAAAGAGTCCCAAAGCCCAATTTTTCCATTCTCTGAATCAAAAAATATGCTGTTATGACTGGAGAGATGACTCTGATGCTAAAAGCGCTGGGTGCAGGGGACCCAGGTTTGATTCCCAGCACCCACCGAGTGGCTCACAACCATCTGTAACTCCAGTCCCAGAGGATCTGACACCGTCTTCTGGTATCCCAAGCTCACAAACATATACTAAATAAATAAGTAAATAAAATCTCAAAAATATTGAAATACGGTTGATGGTTAGAGTAACATTATGAAAAATAGTTTAGGGGAGAGGTGAGTAGCAGGCTTTGAAGTTCATGCTTTCTGTGGACTTCTGAGAACATGTTTTCACAGCATTCTGTAAAATCTTCTTTCCTAAGAAACAAACTAATTAAAGGGACAAAGTGCCACCCTTGAAAGTGGAAAACGCTTCAGCAAAAGGCATTCCTTAAATGAAGGTCATGACACAGCCCCAAGGACTAATGAATTGCTTAGTCTTTTCCACTCTGAAGATAGGTGTTGTGATTCATGCATAGGTGGTTGTGAGGTAACATATAGAAATTTAAGGCAAGAAATATTGGGTACTTTGTTTTCATAAACTGAGTGTATCTTCTTCAATTATCACAAATCTAACTGATACCAAAAGCAGTTTAATGGAGAGACAAACTCAACCTTCAGAAACTGCAAGGTGCTTTTTATACTGCACAGTGTCATCTGGACACCCCAATGACTGACAGTGTTATCAGCGTCACCTTAGGAACCAGAATGTTTTATGTAGCCCTAAAAGCACCTGACAGGGTTTTCAAAAGACAAATCTGCTGTGAAGAGGTTTCAGTTTTTCCATCTTGGCCACCCTAGCTGTCTTTGACCTTCTTTTTTAAGGTTTGTTTGCATGGTGAAAGGAGGGATTGCTCTTTTCTGTTGGCGAACGGTTATACTGTGGATCCCAACCTTGCAAATGACAGTTGAGGTGAAGGCCTGTTGTCCTTTGGTTCAGCAGAAATGCTGCCTGTGGCACCCAAGGTCAGGTTATGACTTCTAGTGAAAATGTAAATGTTTCCTTTATGCTGAAATCCAGGCAACTGATGGTTGTGTAGCATTTGGAAATTTTAATTTTTAGCTTATAAAGCCAAGGGCCCATGATTCTTCAAAGCCATTTTTTTTAAGATCCCAAAGTGTGTATTTATTTCAGTCCTATACTCCACAGTTAAACTTGTAGGATCAGCTTTGTTTTCCTGTGAATTCAAAGACTCTTGTTTCAAAAGGCAAATATTTTTCTTAAAAGGACTAAATAAATATAACAAATCTGAGCAAATATCAGTTCATAATTCCTTTGGTGATAGATTCCATGTGCTCTAAAGTTTGCTTTTGTGCTTGGATAGGGAAGTTAGCATTTTCACTCAGGCAATTTAAAAAAAAAAATTAAGGTGATAAAATGTACCACTATAAGGTTTGATAAGGCTGACTAGTTCATCTATAGTCACTCCACATGGACTTTTCAACACTGTGGATCAGTTTCATTTGGTGAACATCCCTCTGATGTGGGAAGTCAGGATTACTAGAACTGTCTTGTTGAGTGACATATTTATGTGTATCTTGTTTTTCCAAATCTTTTGTTCTGAAAAAAATTTTAGGACTTCAGGAATGTTCAAATATTATCATTGAACCTTTGCTTTGCCTTCACTTGGATGTGCAAATTTTTAATACTTTATAACATTTTCTTCCCTCTCTCACCATCTGACTTCCATGTTCAGAGTGGAGAGCGTCTAATTGAACCATTAGAAAGCAAACTGGAACGACTTGCCATTATGCCTCTATACTCAGTACTTACTGCCTAAAGATTATGATGCTTTCCTACAGTTTCACAGTGCCATTTTTACTCCTAGGAATTTAAAGTGCAATGCAGACAGGCATAGTGTTGAATACCTGTAATTCTAGGGCTCAGCAAACTGAGGTACTGGATTGTCAATTGGATACCACTGTGGGCTACACGCTAAGACCCTTTCTCAAAACAAAACAAAACAAAAGCAAAACACCCCCAAGCAATTGAACATACAAAGCAAAGCAAAACAAAATGAAACAGTATGACAACAGCTCACACAAAAAAGCAATATAGTAGCTAATAATGCCTACCATAGAGTACATGCTAAAATTTTTAATTGCTAAATTTCCTTGAAATTTTCCCCAAATTATAAGTTGTTTCCCAAATTATAGCTTAAAAAGCCTCAATCAATGTTCTTGAATTGCAGTTGGTTGTTATATATTTTCAATCTTTAATTCAGAACTTCTTTTTCATGTGTTTTATAACAGGAGCGTTTTGAAGAGTTTAATCTAGTTGCCTTGAAGAATGCCTATTATCTAGATATTTTTAATTGTTTCCTTATGATCTAATTACACATATTTTATTGACAAGAATACTGACTAGGTGGTATGGTTTGCTTTCCATTTCATCATATCTGGGGGCACAAAAAGTAGTCTTAATCACTTGGGTAAGGTGGCTTGTGCAACATTTCTTTCATGAAGGTACAGTTTTCCCTTTGTAGATGAATAAGTGTTCTGTGAGGGAATTCTGTTATGTAAATAACACCAGACTACTATTTCCCAACAGTCTCCCATCTAGTCATTTCAACACTGGTGGTTGATCCTTATCTGTATCAATTAATGTATTACTGACTGACAGCTGCATCTCTTTGTCTAGCCTTTATCTTTTATTAACCCACTAAATCAGATTGTTGAAATTTTTGAATCTGTATCCATACTGTATTTATATATTTTTGTAATATACTGTACTTGCCCATATTTGATTTTTCTCAATTTGGCTATGTCTAGAATCATTGCTTTTCAACATACAATCAATTAATCTACCATTCTTAATGGATTCATCAGGCAGAGCACAGATTACAGATGCTACTTCCATTTCCCACTATCTTTCCTAATAGAAAATATATTTTTTTAATGTTAAGAACTGTCTGTGAGCCAGCCCAAGGAATACAGCTATCACATCTTAAATGCAAACTCATGCTTGGAAAGACTTTGAACTTGTTTGTAACTTTCTTATTTTATAGGCAGTGTTAGAGAACAATTGAACTTAAGTCTCTAAAAATTCTCCTAACTAGAATCTTTAAAAACTGTGCCATTCCATTTGATTTTTGGTTAAAAAAAAGGGAGGGAGGGAGGAAGGGAGGGAGGGAGGGAGGAAGAGAGAGAGAGAGAGAGAGAGAGAGAGAGAGAGAGAGAGAGAGAGAGAGAGGAAGATACAAGTTTAAGTGTAGCAGCACATGAAAGAGTGATAAGCAAAGAACATTCTCCAGGAAGTAGATGCATAGAAAGACCAACAGAAGAGAGTCCCACTGTGTAGTAAAGAAAGAGAAAGATACCAGGATAAGATAGGGTGAGGTCCTACAAGGCTTTAGTGGATCTTGCAATAGGCTTAGAAGCTGGGATGCTGTATCAGGCTGGCTAGATTTGAGACAAGGGTGGAAAGTCTTCATTATTTCCAAACTTCTCTTTCATTTAAAAAAGAAAATGGCAAAAGAACAGATATAGGAAGTTTATATCAGTCCTAAAGAGAGGTCTGAGTGGGAACCCAGGATCTGCTTGGGGTTAGACACTTCTACAGCAACAAAGCCTGTTTCTTGTTTTATTTTACATTTGGAACAGAAGGGAATTGAAAAAACCCCAGTGTTTAAATCCATATGCAAGATATTCTTAAATTCAGTAAAACAAAAGCTAGAGATAAATAAAATGGACTATTTGGGTCCTGATTTTGATGTTAATTCTATTTCTGAATATAAATGAAATACAGCTATATTTATAGGATTATAAAATATAAAATGCTATATAGAAAAATAAAATTTCTGCTTATAAAAGTGTTTCACATTTTATCCTAATGTTTTCTTTATAAATATATGTTTCTCCAGTTAGATTTTTTCCCCCAAAAAAGATTATAACTCACATACAAATTTGAATTGGTTTCAAAGTATGCATGTTTACTTATAAACATTCATAAATATTATTATAAAAGATAAATTATCTATAATTGTGACAAATGAACTGGACAAAGAAAGAGATGCTAACTGAATGCATGAGTAACTGAGCACATAACAGTGTTATAGCTGAAGGATGGAAGGAGAGACTTCTTCTCAAACTGCTATAGAACTTTAATAATAAGTGTGTTAAGGGAGGTAGAAGATGTGCATGTGTGTGTGAGTGTTGTGTAACAGTTTCCTCTGGGATTGAAACATTCTATTCTGTAAGGAAACTTTTTAAGACAAGATAAACAACTCAAAATAGTTTCAGGAAGTTCCTGAATCTGACTAGATTCACTAGGCCCCTCCCTCCCAGAGTGAACAGTAAAGATTTTTAGAGAGTCACTCTCAGACAAGTCAAGCTACAAAGAAGACTCTAAGACCAGACCAGCTGCCTGCAAGAAGCAGAAACCAGCTTAGCTGCCTGGGAGGGGTCTAGAGCAACTTAGTCTCTTGGAAAAGACACCCTCCAGTCTGTTGAGCTGCCTGCACATTGTGCAGTGTGCTCCAGGTTCTCAGCTTTGTGAGCTGTCACATGTGCTTGGGGTGGGTGTTGATGATGCAGCTGTCTGCTCCTGTGAAGTAACCCAATACAATTCATTGATTCAAGTTGGACTTTGGTGGTGTCTATTCTTCTTTGTCTGTAATGGGCTTCTGATTTGGGGGGAGTAGGTGTGTGTGTTGCATCTTCCCAGGAAAAATCTTGCCACAGGCATGCTTGTTTGTGTATTCACATATGGAGGACAGAGGTTGACCTTGAGTATTTTTCCTCTATCATTCTCCACCTTATTTGTTTTAGTTTCTGCTCATTAAACCTAGAGCTAGACATTTTGGATGGAGAAGGATCCCAAGGATCCACTTGTCTCTGCCTTCTAGTGTGTTATAGACACACACCACTATGCTCACTTGGTGTGTATGTGTGTGGGATCTGAACTTAGGGCCTCATGATTTCACATCAAGTATTTATTGTAGAATATTACTCTAAGGTGTGTTTTTGTTTATGTTGCATTTGTTTAACTCTGTAAAGCTTTGTTACTGTGCCTGTGTAAAACACCTGATGGCCTAATAAAGAACTGAACAGCCAACAGAGAATCAGGACAAAGGATAGTTGGGGCTGGCGGCAGGGAGAATAAATACAAGGCAAAATCTAGGAGAGAAAGAATTAGCCAGAGAAGGAGGAGGACTTCAGGGGTCCACCACCCAGCTACACAGCAAGCCACAGAGTAAGAGTAAGATTTACAGAAGTAAGAGAACAGGAAAGCCCAAAGGAAAAAGGTAGAAGGGATAATTTAAAGTTAAGAAAAGCTGGCTAGAAACTAAGCCAAGCTAAGGCCGGGCATTCATAATTAAGAATAAGTCTCTGTGTGTGATTTATTTGGGAGCTAGGTGGTGGGCCCCCAAAGAGCCAAAAGACCAAAAACCTCCAACAACAAGTACTTTACTTACTGAGATGTCTCCCCAGCCCCATGATAGAAGATTTTAAAAACTTATTTACTTAGTATGATTGGAATAACTTCCATTCTTTAACTGTGAATACTTTTACACATTTTTTAGTACATTTAAAATATAGTATTAATTTGCACACCTCCACTTCAAGAAATTGTCATTCCACATAGGTTAGATTTGTGCTTAGTACAATTTATAACACTCAGTAAGAGTTAGTTAATAAAAGAATGAGTGAGAACTTAGACTCAAGTCCTATTTTTAGTTCTGAACATTTATTTAGGACACTGAGGAAGCCCATTTATCAATCATATCAAATGCAAAAATACACAGATGTGTAACTTAAATAGGTAAGCCCTAGAGAGTCCTCACTTGGCCTTCCACATAGTAAGCAGTCTAAGAACATCAGCTATTATGACTAATCTGCTTCCATCTGGTCAGAAACTGGAGCACCCAGTGATGGGGAATGACCCTCTGCAGCCTGGGATTCCCATTGGAAACCTACTCAAGTGGCCCTGATGAGCCTTCTTTTCATCTGCAGATACGTTATTGAAAATTGTAGCTCAGCCCTGTCAGTGTAAATCACATTAGAAGTATTAGGAGATGCTCTGTAAAAAGAAAACAGGATTTGACAATTTGATTTCAGGGAGACTTGAAAGGTTATAGATGGTAGGCCAAGGTAGAAAAACAAGTGGGGCCTTGAGCTCCTGTAGTGAGAAACAGTAATTCAGAGTAAGAATGACAGTTACGGACGTTTAGGTGTAATGTCTTCAGCAGAAACATCAGCCAAGATGGAATTTTTGTTTTTTTGGAGGAGGTGGGGTGATACGCTGGATTATCTAAAAGGGAAATAGTTTGTTAGTGTTCTTATTCGATTTCTAATTAAAATAGTACTTTTGGATCATTGAAATAATTTTCTTTATTTATTAAGAATAAAATGATTAAAATTTCTCATCAGTGCTCATTGTTTTGTTAACTTTTATCCCAATTTACTTTTAAAAACAGTTCTATACTTCAGTGCCTAGACTGGAGTTGCTTCTCTTCTCTCAGGCAATTTCAGGATAATTTA
The DNA here is from genome assembly GCF_903995425.1 of Onychomys torridus. NCBI lineage: Eukaryota > Metazoa > Chordata > Mammalia > Rodentia > Cricetidae > Onychomys > Onychomys torridus. The sequence continues at coordinate 61,520,027 of NC_050461.1, forward strand.
ATGAGGTTCTAGGACACATTTCTTCACCTACATATTTGTTTTAGTAATGCTGTAATTTTTCTGGCTGTTCTCAGCTGAAGATTTGGAAGAAGGTATGGTTTTGAAGAAGTGGATTGATTATCTATAAGCTTGAAAGAGAAGCCTGGAAGAGACAGTAGTGTAGGTTTGGTGTCTAACTTAAGTTACTAAACATCTCAGAGCTACAATTTTCTAATCTATAAAATGAAAATGATAGCTTCCTGTTAAGTTTTTTTGTGAGAATTAGATGGAAAAATGAATGTGTAAAGCATTGTCCTGATGCATAGCAGAAGTTCAACAAACTGTTCTCCAAGTTTTGATTTGATTGTGTGAATGTGAGAGACTGTCCAGCAGGCATTGTTTTCCTGACAGATTCTGTTTATGCAACTGTGCTGGAAGATTGTAAACATCTGTGTTTCGGTTACCATCTTCCTGATGTATTTAAGTACGAATTTTGTCAACTATTTTTATCTCACCAGACACGGACAATGCAGTTACCGCACAGATGGCTACTTCAGTCCATTAGCTTTGCCTGGGTGTGGTATCCCTGGGACTGGGTGACATTAAAAGTTAGAAGCAAGGAAATTGGAGCGCTTGAATTTTGAGTCTCTTGGAGTGACTTAGTTCCTGCCTGCCTTCACCATGGTGCTGGAAAAGTGTATCCATTGAAATATAGTTTTCTTAGAGTCAGTACCAATAGGACTGGCTCATTAGGAAGAAAACATCTGGGAAAACTGGAGAGGTTTAAAAATCAGCTAATGCTTACTTGAATATTTATTTTTAGTATGATTTAAAAATTTTGACCCTAGGAAAGACACAGGAATCACCCAATGACAGAGAAATAGATGAGATCTACATGAACAAGCTGGACGACAGTGGGAGTAATGAAGGGCAAGGTTCGAGGGTAAGAAAGCTTAGGGGAGCAGGAGATCCCAGCTGGATCAAGAACAGAAAGGGAGAATGAGGAATAACAGACCATGATAAATGAAGACCACATGAGAACAGGAATAGGCAGAGTGCTGGAGAGGTCCCCAGAAATCCACAATGATATATCCTCTATAGACTGCTGGCAATGGTCGAGAGAAAGCCTGATCTGACCTAGTCTGGTGATCAGATGACTAAACACCCTAACAGTTGTGCTGGAACTTTCATCCAATAACTGATGGAAGTGGATGCAGAGATCCTCAGCCAGGCCCCAGGTGGAGCTCCAGGAGTCCAATTGTCGAGAAAGAGGAGGGACTGTAAGAGTGTGAATTGTTGAGACCAAGTTTGGAAAAGCACAGGGACAAATAGCCAAAGAATGGAAGCACATGAATTATGAACCAAAGGCTGTGGAGCCCCCAGCTGGATCAGGCCCTCTGGATAAGTGAGCCAATTGAATAGCTCGAACTGTTTGGGAGGCATCCAGGCTGTGGGACTGGGACCTGTCCTTAGTGCATGAGCTGGATGTTTGGAATCTTGGGCTTACACAGGGACACTTTGCTCAGCCTGGAAGGAGGGGACTGGACCTGCCTGTACTGAATCCACCAGGTTTCAATGAATCCCCAGGGGAGTCTTGGCCCTGGAGGAGATGGGAATGGGGGAAGATAGGGGAGGAGGGTGGAGGGGGGAGGACAGGGGAACCCACGGCCGATGTATAAAATTAAAACACAAATATAATAAATTAAACAAAAAAGACCATGACCAAAGGCAACTTGGGGAAGGAAGGGTTTATTTCAGCTTACAACTCTCAGGTCACACATAAAATCGGCTAGCACACACACAGATGGCAAGCCCAGTGCCACTTAGAGATCTTTGGCAACAGTTAACTCTGCAGCCTGTATGATAATGAATATTCAGAGACGGGTAATACCTGGGGGGTGCTCACCAACCTAAGACAGAGTGCCTGTGTGGCCTGGACAGATGTCTCCATGACGGGTAAGGTGACCTGTTGATGTCCCACGCCCCTAAGTCAGAAGCTCATTTTTTAGTAAAAGATGAGGGGTCCTGTAGGGCTAAAGGTCTGCCGTCAAGCAAGTCTGGCTCAACCTTTTCTAAAGCTGCTCAGCTTCCATCTGCTCTCCTCTCTCTCCCTCTCTCTCTCTCTCTCTGTATACACACACACACACACACACACACACACACACTGGGTAGCCCTGGCTGGCCTAGAATTTGATATATAAACCAGGCTGGCCTTGAAGAGATCCACCTGCCTCTGCCTACAGAGTGATGAGATTAAAATTGGGTGCCAGTACTCCTGACCCAGAAGTATAAAATTATTTCAACAAATAATAATCAACTTTAAATGAATTACAGAGAGTTATTTTTAGCAATGAATCTCTGAAAGGACCCAAATTACTAATTTTATAAATGTCTTTAGGATATAGTGTAAACCGTGTAGATAATATTTACAAAAATGTACACTAATACATAAGCCTAACAAACCTAATAAAATAATAACTGTGATATAAACTGTTGTACAGATGCCTTTAAATTCTACTCAAATAAAATTATTTCTCCAAATAATAATCAAAAAATTTGAAATAGTTTTTCTATAAAAGTATTTCATATCCATTGTTGATAATTCAGAAAAAAGGAATAAATATTCCTTCCACCCAAAGGAACAAGTATTGATATTTTTTATTCTGATTATTTGTGTATATGTATGTGCATACATATGTATAATATGTATACATGTATATTTTATTAAAATGAATCACAATGTATAATGTTTTATAACATGCCTTAGTCACATAATGAGGTAGATAAACATTTTTACATTATGTGATTTTTTTTTTTTTTACAAGATCACCTTAAAGATGGAAGGAGGCAAACTACTGTTGAAATGAAATGTTAGTTCTTTAACTTTCTAATCTTTGAGTGTTAATTTATTTTATTAGACACAGGCAGTGCATTTACTGCACAGTTGGCTTCTTCAGTCCAGTCTGGGTGTGGCATTCTTGGGACTGGGCAAGCGAAGAATCAGAGGCAAGGATATGGGAGTTTCTGAATTTTGATTCTCCTCCGAACTTATTTTCAGGCTTTGTGCTGTTATTGAGGAGGTGGGAGCAGAGAGGGAGGGAGGCTGCCGCAGGCGGTCTGCTGCAGAGCTGGGATGAGACTAGGCATCAAATTTGGAAGAGAGGAGGGAGAGTGAAGGTCTGAAGAGCTACCTGCTCCCCTGGCTGGGAGTGGGGGAGTTTTATGAAGCAAAACAATGCTGTGAATACTTGCCTATGGAGACTTCCAGCTCGAAACTCCTTCTCAGAGGAAAGCCTATATGTTGAAAATTAAGCAGATGTAGTATGTAAACAATTGGGCTCCTCGAGAGGATGTATTCATCATGATGGAGCATTAACTTCATTGAAAGCATACATTTATGATACTATGTTTATAGTATCATTATGATCTTTTCCCCCTGGCATTGTTATTCTGTGATCAGAGTGTGAAAAGATCTGCAGAAATGAGATAACCCAGCTCATTGGGTTTAAAAGTCATTTGCCATTACAGTTTCCAACACAACATCTAAAGAAGGCCATTATCTGTCATTGTCAAAGAAATGAGGGCTTTAGTTCATACAATTAAAATAACTTCTAATTACATGAAATTGGAATTGCCTTTTCTGTAGTCAGTTTCAAATGAAACGCTTCAAAGGGTTCATATAGTTGTTTTTTATTTTTTAAAATATCTTAGACTTGTGTCTTCCTTATGAGCAAGAGGTATGTGATAACCAGGATGCTGCATGGATCCGCTTGGTGAACTACACAAAGTAGAAGAGAGTCCCAGCATTACTGCTGCTAGAAAATAGTCACCTTAGGGTAAATGGATAAAATGCTGAGCTTTCTTTTTCCAGTGCAATTCAGTGTCCACAAATTATTTTGTCTGCACTATTGATTTCTTCTCTTAAATCTTTATAAAGCCCAATTATATAGTCAATTAAAAATCTTAAGAACTGACAAGATGGGTCAATAGGTAAATGAACTTGCCCCCAAACTCAGCAACCTTAGTTTGATCTCCAGATTCCCCATGATGGTGGAAGGTAAAAACTGACTGTCACAAATTCTGACTTCTACAGGTGTTCCTGGAGCACATGAATATACAAACAGACAACACACACACACACACACACACACACACACACACACACACACACACACTACATAAATAAATCATACACATAGACACACACATACACACAAACTACATAAATAAATCATCCAATCTTAATAAGTTTATTAAAACATTTTGGTAAGGGTCTTGGGAGATTGCTCAGGGGCTAAGAGTACTGGTTACTCTACTAGACGACTGGAATCCTTTCACCACCAAATGTATTTCCAGTGCCAGGAATGGGTTGCATCAAATTGAGTTCTTGGTCAAAGAGCTCCCATAGGAACCCCTAAATAATCCTGGCTATTGCCAAGGTTACTGGTTGCTTTCTGCAAACTGACAGCAAGACCCTATTGCTAACGACATCTGTATAGCTCATTGAACATGGAAAAGTTGAGCCTGGTACCTACATAGAGCCTTTACCCCTATGAACTGATGCTCATAATACTGGAGGTTATTATTAGTTCTGCATACTATAAAAGAAAAAAGTAAATACTAGCCGAGCTATAAATCTTTCTACCTGCACTGGTGACCTACCCACGAGATATGCTGGTGCAATAGGACAGAGCTTGTGGAATAGTTGATTTGATTTAAGGCCCATGAAATGGAACCCATAGCTAATGCTGCTTGGGTGATCAAGAACCTGAGACTGATACATTGGGGAACCTATGGAAAAACCAAATACTATTGTTCTGCTAAAGGAACATGGTCATAAAATGATTCTTAATGACATTATGATATACTCATAGATCAGTGCTTTGCTCAGCCATCATCAATGAAGCTTCCTCCTGCAGCCAATGGTAACAAATACAGAGACCCACAGTTAGACAATATGCTTATGTGAGGGCACCAAAAGGGATGTCTCCATAAAATTCCTACCTTCAGGATTCAGGGAACTCTGCAGAGGAGGAGGCAGAAAGAGTGTAAGAGCCAAAGGGGATGGAGGACACCAGGAAATCCAGTCTTTCTAGACACAACAGGCCTGGCTCACATATAAACTCACAGAGACTGTATAGGGCCTGCACAGCCTTCACCAGATGGAGTCCTAAGGCTGAAAGAAGTGGACACATGTCCCCATTCCTAACCAAGACAGTCACTGATAGCCAACAGCAAATTAAAAATTAGTTTTCTCCAAGGGAGTCTCACTGTGGAAACAAGCCAATCTTACATGTAGACCTCATGCCCAACAGTAGATGGCCAACAGAAAACAGCATCTTTGGAGGTTCTTGTTCTCATAATGTCAAGTTAGGGCATTTCTTTCTTTTCTCTTCTTCTCTTCTCTTCCTCCTCCTCTTCCATTTACCTTTCTGATCCTTTGCATATGTATTATGGCTTTGGCTTTGTGTTTTTATGGGATTCCTATGTGGGTGAATTTGTGTAGACAGCTGCGTACAGCCGCGCCTCAAAGATGGCGCCGGCTTCCGCCCTCCACCTTCCCGACGGTGAGTGCTCTCTGTGATAAACAACTCCTTAACTGGCTAAGGCTGAGAATCTGGCTTGCTTACGCGCACCTGGACCTATTGGTAGTGCCCACGTGGCGTATCAGGGTTGGCTATCCATTGATTACTTAAGGCTGTGAGCGGGTTTCCCCGGGGTCAGAAGTCAGAAGATTGTTCAAGGTTCCTGAATAAACTGCTGAAAGAAGAGCCTGGTGTCGCGTCTTCCTTGCTGGTCCAGGCGGTCGTGACAAATTTGTATGTCTCTACATCTATACATATTTCTTGTCCTTTTTTGGGCTCATTTTCTTGTTTGGTTGTTTTGTCGTATTTTGATTTCAATTTGTTTGTTTTTGTTTTATTATGTTATTTTATTAATATTCCTTAAAAGCCTGTTTTCTAAGGAGACAGAAAGGGCGTGGATCTGGACAGGAGGGGAGGAGGAACTGGGAGGAGTAGAGGAGGGAAATCAGAATCAGAATATAGTGTCTGAAAAAAATCTATTTCAATTATAAAGGAAGAACTTAGGGGTTTCTCAAGTATAAAAATTTTATGTACATCATGAAAAATCTACAAGTAGTTCTTAAAACCATTAGTTGTTTCATAAAATTAATTTGTAGGAGACTTTGTTTCCAGTGCTGCAAAGTCTTTCTTTAATAGTAACACCATTTTTTCCTCTGGGCAGGTTACTCATGATGCCAGGCTATTACATTCTCTGTGAATATGGGCACTCATACCACAGAGTCCAGGCTGAAGGGAAGATAACCAGCTGACATTTATTTTGGTGCATTTATTTAATATCTATATTCTGACCAGTGATTCCAGTTCCTTGGTAGGTAAATAAATGTGTACAGGAGGTAATTTTGCCTTTGTCTAAATATGTATTAAATTTAACTGATGTTTAACAGATGGTAATGAACTGAAGGACTAAAAGAAAGACCAGAAATCATCGGTGCTCACCTTCCTTTCAACGGCTTTCTCCTTCTTATACCTGATGAGGAAACATGCACACCACAGTCCCCTGTATTGTAGAATTCTGTCCTGTGTTCCGCAATGACAGTTGTAGACACACATGATAGAAAGTTTGTGGCGTTTGCACATTTCCTTCAAGATGGTGTAAGGTACAAATCTGGAGCTAATTCTAGGCTGTCTTCCCAGCTCAAAATACTTTTTCTTGCTAGGCAGTGGTGGTACATGATTTTAATCCCTGCACTCAGGAGGCAGAGGCAGGCGGATATCTGAATTCCAGGCCACTTGCGACCTTCAGAGGGAGTTCCAGGATGGCCAGGGATACACAGAGAAACCCTGTCTCAAAGAACTAAAAAACAAAACAAATTTTTCTTCTTTTTAATTGAAAATAAATTTGTTTTATACAATATATTCTGATCATGGCTTCCCCTCCCTCATCTACTCACAGATCATCCCATCTCATCACCCTTCCAACTCGGAGCCTTCATTCTTTCTGTCTTAAGAAATCAAATAGGCAAATAAAAAACAAACAAGAATAAAGCAAAAGGAACAAACTAATAAAAGAAAAAAGAAACTTAAGAGTGAGAAATGCAGACCCATGTGTGTGTACGCACACAAGTGTGCACACGCAACCAAAAAATTAAAACTTATAAAACTTAAAATTGGAAACTATCATATACAAATAAAAGACCAGAAAGGTTAAAATAGAAAAAAGTACAACCAAAGCAATGTGAAATAAATGATCAAAAACCTCCACAAATACATTTAAGTGTGTTTTGTTGTTGATCATTTATTGCTGGGCATGGGGCCTGCCCTCAAGTGTGGTTTATGTAACCAGTGAGACTCCCTTTGAGAAATTGATTTTCCCTATTTGAGAGGTTGTTAATTGGAGTTAGCTTCTTCGTTAAGGATGGGAGCTCAAGTCCACTTCCTTTCCTAGTACTGGGAACCCCCCTTCCACCCCGCCCCTCTGCTTGAACTTGTACCTTCTGTGACTTCATATGTGCATCAGTCCTGTTGTGTCTTGAAGATACTGTTTCCTTGGTATCATCCATCCCTTTGGCTCTTACAATTTTTCTGCAGAGTTCCTGAGCCCTGAGGGGAGAGATTTGATGGAGACATTCCACTCAGGACTGAGTGTTCCAAGGTCTCTTACTCTGTGAACGTTTTTCAGCTTTAGGTCTCTATATTGGTTCCTATCTACTGAAGGAGAAAGTTTCTCTGATGATTGCTGAGTGAGGCACTGATCTATGAGTACAACAGAGTCATTTTGTTGTTATGTTCCATTAGCAGAACATTAATATTTGATTATTCCCTCGACCTCTGGCCTATCTAGTCTAGGGTTCTTGGCCCTCTAAGCAGTGTCAGACATGGGTTCCATCTCATGGAGTGGGCCTTAAACCCAGCCAGATAATGATTGGTTACTCTAGTGTTTATGCCACTAATGTACCGGTATATTGTGCAAGCAGGTCACCAATTGTAGATCAAAAGGTTTATAGCAGAGTTTGTTTACCTTTTGTCTCTGGTTGCATGCAGAGTAACTTCAATACCATGAACACTAGTCAATGGGTGTGGAGGCTCCAGGTGGGCACCAATTTGACGACTTTTGTTCAATGTGATGTGTTGTCTTCAGCAATAGGACCTTACTGTCAGTTTGTGGAGATCCAGGGGTTGCATGCAGCTCCCTTGGCCAATAATTCAATTAGATGTAACCCATTCTTACACTGGAGGTTTCATTTTGCAGTAAGAGATGTCTAGGGCTTTGTCTATTCAATTTTTGATGACTTCATTTATATTTCTTTCATATATGTATATAAGAAACTCTCCTACTGTAATAGGTTTCCATATGATCCCCTTCAAATGGCCCTTGGTGTTAGCTGTCCCGCCCCACTTTCCTTCACTTACTCCCTTCTTCCTTCCTGATGTCCATCTAATTCTTCCTTTCTCATCTCGAAAATTTCTCTATAACTATGTATTCAATTTCCCCTTCCTTGGGAGAGCCTCTTCTTCTACCCTCTGCTCCCAACCCTTGTTTCTTATCTTTGGTTATTCAGATAGTAGCATGCCATTGAAGGCTTAAAAACTAACATCTACATATAAGAGAACACAGGCCATATTTGTCTTTTATCCAGCTCTCAAAATATTGATGCATCATTAAAAAATTCAGATGCAGCTAGTCCATTCCTGATGGCTGGTCACTTCTAATCCTGTGAAAGCCCTCCTCTAATTTTTCTCAATAATATCCCATCCTCATTTACCTTGCCTATTTTCTTTTCAATAAAAATAACCCAGATGTGTTTATTATATATCATTGTGTTTGTGCATATTCCCTAAAAATGTCTATTTTTATTTTGTGCATTTGTATTTTTAATTTCCTTAAATGGGGCAGCCTATCTATCCATGTTGCCCATTTTGTTCTGCTTGGGTGCTGTTTAGGTTCCTGAATACATTTTTTACTATTTCAAGATTCTCACTGTTTATTTTCCCCCTGTGAGTGGAGAGAATATAAGTTTATCAAGGAGAAGTGAGAACTCTCAAGAGTATGGGGTTTCCAAGTGGGGAATACCCAATGTTTATTTTTTGAAAGCACAAGTTTTATTATTTTCTTTCTGTACTTACTGTTAATTTTTGTTACTGTCTACTTCAAGTTTTCTAAAGTAAAACATTTTGTAGACGAAAGTTCTAATATATCTGGTTAAAAGCAAACCAAACTTCACATTTTTAGTGGAGTTCCGAAACAACACAGGAAATCACAGCTCTGAGCAAAGAGATAATCCCCACATTGGATGGAAGCATAATATACCAATGCTACTCTTTTCTCTCCCCTACACTTTCCTTCTAAATGTGACCTAATTAATATGATGATGTTGTCTTCACAAAGCTAATTTTCACTTAAATATTGATTCTGCTGGTCAGATATTAGAACATGGATACATGAAGAAATATACGAATTTAAAGCAACAATGTCAGACCATGGAATTCAGTTGTTTTGGGTACTTGCCCAGTCATCACGCATGCTCATTAAACTAGTTTCTTTGACATAGATTTTGATGAGTTACTCAAGGTTACTTCAGTTTTTGAACCAATTGCTTATTATATTACTGAGTAAAGACATTTCCTGCTCTCTGTTAAGATCTTTGAACCAAATGAGGATTCTGAATTGGCCGGAGGAAGACCTGATCCTCAGAGCAGCAGGTGAGACATGCCCTACCTTCTGGAACTGTGCCAGGAGACTGTGTGCCCAATCTGCTTCAAAATCATGCCTTTTTGTCTATTATTGCAACCTGCACACACTTCAGGAATTACATATTAATTAATGTCAACACACTGCAAGTGAAGAAAGAAAGGAAATTACTCAGATTCATTCCTGAGGGATCTCAGAAATTTGTTTTAGTTGAAGTTAATGTGTACCTCAGGGAAGCAAACCGTAATATGCTGCAGCACATAGATGACCCAGAGATGACCTTTGTGAGCTCCTGGACAAGTATTTATTTTCATATTGTGTCTATTTTGTTGTGATACTTTTATAACCTTGCAAATATTGACTCATGGCATTAGACAGCATAAGTATCCAAATTATGGCTAAATTAGGTTTATGTTCATGTTCTAGTTTGTCCATTTAAACTTTTAGGAAGTATCTTCCAAATGTGTTTTCTTGATTCTGTAGACTTCAGTGAATAGATTTTTTTCCCCACATAGTGGATCAAACAGACTATGTGTATCTTTGGGAGTTCGCTTTCAAATCAGAAGCAAATTCTGCACCATATTTTATGTCCATAATATTAGGAACTGAATATTAAAGTTTAGCCATTGTGGACAATCATGGTTACAAGCACATACTAACATTTGTCATTTGCTCTAAAGGTCATACTGAGTCCAGTTGTGTCACTAACATGTGGTGATCCTGTGGTTAGTAATCGGATACAGAGTTTGTAGAAGAAACAGTGTAGCTGTAGGTAAAAACATAAGGGCCTTGTATTAGGGCTCTCTCGTGGTGTTATATTATGTACTCCAATAAAACTTGTCTGGAGATCAGAGACCAGAATAAGCCACTAGATTAAATACAGATGCCATGCAGTGGTGGCACGCATCTTTAATTCTAGCACTTGGGAGGCAGAGATGTGTCTGGATCTCTGTGAGTTCAAAGCCATCCTGGACTAAGTGAGATTCACTCAGTCTAGGAGAGAAACAGAGCCAGGCAGTGGTGGCACACGCCTTTAATCCCAGTACTTGGGAGTCACATGCCTTTAATCCTAGTACTTGAGATCTCATGCCTTTGCTACCAGTATTTGGGAAGCACACAAGCGATTAAATCCCAGCACTAGGAAGGAAGTGATGACTTGGCGGAGAAAGATATGTAAGGCATGAGGAGACAGGAACTAGAGCCTTTCCAGGCTGAGGAGTCCTAGAGGTGAGATGTGGCAGTGGCTTGTTCCTTTGTCTCTCTGATCTTTCAGCATTTACCCCAATATCTGGCTCTGGGTTTATTTTTTATTTTTATTAAAAGACCATTTAGCAATTCATGTTACATTCTCTAGGGGAATAAAACCTATAGAATGAATATATATGAATATATATGAATACATACACACACTCTCACACACATATAAAACATATATGAGATTTATTAGAATGGCTTACAGACTGTGGTCCTGCTAGTCCAACAACGGCTGTATACCAATGAAAGATCCAATAATCCAGTAGTTGTTCAATTCATAAGGCTGGATGTCTCAGCTGGTCTTCAGTATATGCCAGGATCCTGAAGAAATAGGCTGTATTGTCACTAAGGATGGACTTGCCAACTAGAGTGAGAACTGGCAGGCAAAGTAGCTTTCTTCTCCTATGTCCCATATAGGCTGCCACCAGAAGGTGTGGCCCAGAGTAAAGATGGATTTTTCCACCTCAAAGACCCAGACTAGAAATTGGTCTTTCCACTTCAAATGGTTTAATTAAGAAAATAAAATCCCTTATAGGGGTATAACTAACCATTTGGATTTTAGTTGTTAATTCCAGATGTAGTTAAGTTGACAATCAAGAATAGCCATCACAGGCCTCAATTTTGGGTTCATACCAATTCAGAGGAATGCTAATAGATAATTGCATATTCTTCCATATTCATCCCCATACCATATTGTTTGTAAAATGCAGACAATCATATAATCATGGGTAAATTGACACTTTTAAGACTTTATTTTCCTTATCCATAGATTAGCAATATTAATGGATTAGTGGAGAAAATGGAATGAGTTTATGGTGAAACTTGATCACATCAACCCCAATGGTTCTGCTAAAGTTAAAAACATGTTAATTCTAGGAAACACTGCCATTATTTTTAACAGCTATGCATTTCTTGCCCCCCCCCCCATCTTAATAGGTTAACTTGAATGAAGGTTCTCAGAAGCATGCATTTTCTGTTTCCCCAAATATTTAGCGTAAATGTAAGTGTGTTTTCTATAAGCAACACTATATAGAAGATGGTGGTGGAAAAACATGCGAATAAAAAGTCATGATGAATGTAGCTTGTTAAGAAAAAATTATTTTGGAATTTTCATCCGTGCATTAGCAGTCCCGTAAGTAGTTTGCAGAATTTTCTTTGGCAACACGCTGGAAGATAAGAGAACTGTAAAGGAAATGAGAGAGATGGAAAGGAGGGAACGTGGGACTGAGAGAGACGGATATTTGAGTGAGATGTGCTGGAGAACTCTACCATGGGGTTAATTTACTTCTAACACTGGTAATACTTAAGGAAGAATTATTTTTGTTTTTACTCTTAGAGGAGCATAAGATACAACTTGAAAGATTTAAAAGCTAAAGGAAGAGGTGTTTTGGTTCTTTTAAAATTAAAGGATGTTAATGTTGATAACAATGTTTTATAAAATGCACGTGTGAAGGAAAACTACCATCGAACGCTTTATAGCAGCCACCTAAGTGGGAGAGGGGAAGTGTAGCTAAACGGGAATACATAAATGAGGGAAGCCTTGCCAAGATGGATTGAACATGATTAATTAAACTCTGCACCTGGAGTTCAGCAGAAACTAATCACTACCAACAAAACAGCAACAAAAACTCAAATATCTGTGAATGTGCAGATTTCTTATCTTAGCTCTTTCATTTCTACACTGGGGAATGATGCTTCAGGCTATGAAGTGAGTGAGATTCTCAGGTGGCATGTGTGTGTTTGTGCATAGACCTCTGGAATTCACAATTAGTCAACTGCATTCTAATTCAAGATCAAATGACTATAGGAGTCCCAATCCTGCGGTAGAAAAGAAAAAAAAAAAAACCAGCAGTAGTGTACATCCCGGTAAAATGCAATTAGATATGTAGTTATTACAAGTTTGAAAAATCTGCCTCTTCCACTAGGGTAAGAAGGTTGGAATCCATCCAAAGTTAATTAGAAAAAAAGAAAAATGTAGAAACTTGGGGGAAGTATAAGATCTATGGAAATAAAACATTAGTTTTCTTAAGTCAACATAGATGTATATAGGTGACTAGCCAGAAATCTGCATCATTGGTTTAAAAATAAACAAATTTCAGCTATATCAATATGACGTCTCATTTTATGTGAAAGAGATGGAAGAAAGAAATAGTATTTACTTCTAGTGGGATAAAGAGATATGTTCATAAAACATCTGGGTGTTGTGCTTTATTTTCTGTGTTCTATATTTTTGATGATTTAGTCATCAATCAGTTGGCTTTGTATTTGATCAGTTTAGAATAACACAGAGATAAGTCTGTTTTGATGGATGACATACTCAGGCTCCTTGAAGCATCATGCTGCCAATCTTCTCTTTCCATCTCTTTGCATAGAGATTCAAAAGTTTAGGAAAAAAAAATTATCCCAAAGTGATTATGCCAAAGAATGGGATCCAAGTTCATTAACAAGACAAAGTCAGGCTGATCTGTGCATTGGGGGCACCAGGCAGTAACCGCTTCAGTGTTTTCTCGTGATTGCAGTTCTTTATTTTCCGTCTTACTTTTTCACTGATAAAAATGGTAGAATGCAGAGAAGGAAAAGGCAGGGGGAGGTAAGAAGAAGAAAGAGAGCAGATATGGGAGGGAAAGAGAGGAGAGAGAAGACCAATGTCATGAAGTCTGTAGCCAGCATGCAGCGTCTAAATTGGTGGACATTTGGTGTGAAGAAGCTCACTCTACTCCCAAAGCCCCAAACTCAGGAACCTGTTTACTTACATATATGTAGCCAAATGCCAACGGAACATTATAGTTTTGCCTAATTGCATACATTTGACTCGACTGGCTAAGATAGCTTGAAGAACAAAGAGTTCTCCTTCCTGTGCAACCTTTGGTGTGGAAAATGGGAAATGACCAAACAGCATGAAGCTGGTGCAAATTCAAGGAACTTTTTTGGTATGTTGAAGATTCAGGATATTGTAAGGAAGAGTAAATATCAGGTTATGGTAGAGGAAGTAGGTATATTATTAGATTGTAACTTTAATGACATGTCTTCATTCAGTATACAATAGAGAAGTTTGAGATACTATTTTTATCCTTAAAAGCCAAAGTTTATATTCAGCAAAATTTAAAACATCATTTTCCCCCATGATTTTATTTTTCTATGTTTTTTTTTCTGAGTATTTTTTAATGTGATCAGGTTTAATCTCATAAATTCTACTAAGATTTGTAAATTTTCACAGACTTTTTATGAACCCAGTGATTTAGGTAACTCAGATGAAGTGCTCCTTTTATGCTATAGACACAGGAATAGGGTGTCCAGTGACAAGGCTTTCCCAGCTGTCTGAGGCTTGCACAGCTTGAAGATTAGGTACATGAAATGGTGGAGTAGAGTACGCTGGACCCTTAGGAAGAATCCTGTCTGTTATCCATTACCAGATGCTCATGTATGTTACAAATGGTCAGCATCAATGAATATGTGAAATGAAAAGTACTATGATAGTGTTGATGATAGGGAGAAAGGTCCAAGTTTAACTTGGCAGTGCTACCCTAGATCTCCTGATTGTGATGTGAAGGGACCTCAGTTTTCTCATATTACAACGGTTTATATGTTTATAGATATAGACAGAACCATATGATCACACGTATTTTATAGCTGGATACAAAAGCAGCTGGATACCATTTTGTTTGATTTGTACAGCGGACCGGAGGTTCAAACACAAACCGAAGTGACTGCCCCTTTGTTCAGCTATCACAGACAGTTTCTTTATCACAGTCACAAGTAATCCATTGGAAAACACAGGGGCAATGACAACCACATCCCAAACGCCATAACCACAGAGATTGCTCCAATGCCTAATCCTCATATTGATATCTCTAGAGTCAGGATGAACAGAATAGCTTCCTACAGTTCACGTTCCTCTCCCTTTCCTGCCTTCCTTCTTTCTATTTTCTTTTCTTTTCTTTTTTTGCATAAGGATTGTTTAGGCACTTACAGACAAAAGATCTCCATGAACTTTCATTCTGGCTATGAGGATAAAAGTTTCTAGCAAGTCCACATCCCCAAATTTATGAGAGAGCCCATAAAATCAGAGTTTATACATAACATTCACTCCTTGAATGTCAGCTTACATTTGGCAAGATCAAATAAATTGAACCCAACTTATTTAATACCAAAGTAGCAAAAAAAAATTTTCAAGTTTGAGTCAGATATCACATTCTACTATAAAATGAAATGAAATTCTATTTTTACTAAACATTTTATATTACATTAGTATTTGAGAAGACTCTTTTACTGTTCATAAAATCTTTCTACCTCTGTGACAAGAGCCAGTGATGACAGCTTACTTTCTATTTAGAGATGGAGTCAAATAAGAAACCCATCTAGAGAAGGGGAGGTGGGTACCAAGTTCCACCCTTGGCCAAGACCTATTTGTAATTCACAGCTGCTAGGATAAGGAAAATCAGTCTTGTCAATGGAATGATGAGGGTATATTTTCCATGTTTCATGGCAGACCTTATGCTAAGGAATAGTTGGTCAAAACAAGTCAGACTCCATGGTTTTATTTTTGTGTATGTTTTTCTTTTTTTTTTGAGATAGAACATGAAATTGGATATGTAGGGCAAGGTGGGTGGATCTGGGAGTAATGGGGGGAAGGAAAAATATAATAAAACATATCATATGGAATTATCAAAAGATAAAACATTTTAAAAAGACTCCAAATGGTCTGCAATATTCATATTTCAGACGTTACATCCCTATTTTCTCACAAGAATGCACATGCTCCTGTTCTAGTTAAAACATCCTAGCATTGATCATAAGCTATCAGAATAACTCCTACTGTAAAGTGTTGCCAGATTATCAAGTACTTGCAATGTTGCTTGATTGACAACTATGCACCTGGTATACACTGAAATATATTCTGCTTAACAACTAGTGCTAATGTAAAGGAGAGGAAAATGTTCTGACTATGCCGTGCTTTTCAAAACAGGTTCAAGAGGTCTAGAAAAATTTTCTCTGTGTGGAAGACAAAATTGGTTTTCAGTAGGACATCTTGAAACTAAAAATGTATCACTTCCTTGAATAATAAAAGCAAACATTTCTTTAGTAAAATATTTTTTTTGTAACCATGCTGGTACTGTGCATATCAGCAAACACAGATAGCTCTCAGCCATCAAGGAATACAGCTATCTAACTGAGTTAGCGTAACTTTTCTCCAAAGAATGCTTTGTTAGTAGTAGAGTGATCTTTTGTACCTGACCCCTCTGTATTAGTGATAGGTGAACTGGGTTATAGACATAAATGGTAGGAGAGAGCTAGGGAAAATTAGGAAGCATTATATCATTTCCAGCTTTGCAGGAACTGTATTTTCTATTCATTAATTATAGGTGCTTTAGTGAACAAATAAGTCAAGTCATTAAAATGAATCAAAGCCGGAGGACCTCTAAGCTGTATACAGAACTGAGTTAGGCTATGCTGGAATAATCCTCAAGGTGTCAGGACAGAAATTTGACACCGAAAGTTCATACACCTAAGACATAAGCTTTCCCGTTTGTAACTCAATAAGATTCTGTTTCATTTTTGTATCTATTATTTTTTATTGGTTCTGACAACAGTGGTCTTTAAGAAGAACAGTTTTCTTAGCTAAATTAAATTATACCCTAAAAGCTGAGATGTTTATACTTTTTTTTTGTTTGAAAATATTGGAAAATACTTTCCCTCAGTTAAAAAACCTCAGAGTCCATCAAGTGACTATATTCCAAGTTGTTAATAGCCACTGAACAGATATGAACTGTAATTTTGAGATGATTTTCCTCTGGCCAGCTTCTACCCAACACTTTAAAAAACAAATTCTCCCAAAGTTTTTGACTTTTGATCCAAATGCAGTTATCAGTATGGTATAGAAGTCTTGAAGAACAATCATTTCATTAGGTGTCCTCTGCCGTGTGTGTGTGTGTGTGTGTGTGTGTGTGTGTGTGTGTGTGTGTGTAGGCAACCTCTTTACTGTGCTGCTCTCCCCTAGGCCTGCCTCTTTCTAATCCTTCCAGTTGACCACAAGGAGCACCAAGAGGGTTGATGAGCCTGTGTATACCTTTTCCCTTTAAGTCATACACAGCTGGAAAGGCAGGCAGGCAGGAATGATCTGCTCACAGACTACACAAAGTTCACCCACAAGGCTGCAGCTATGGCAAGCCAGCAAGCCCTTCTCTGACACCTAAGACACATATTTTATAGCCTAAGAATAGACATGCTTACACCAATAGAGAAAAGGGGCTGACAGTTGTCCTCATACAGTTGGGGCTCAGATGTATAAAAGATGTCCAGAGATCTGGTTTTAATTGAAGTGCAAGTGTTCGCCCTATAGTTTTATACACAGAGGCCATTTCATCTTATATGGTCAATAGAATATACTTTGATAATATAAATACAACAATGAAACAGTGACTATGAATCAGAGCAATAATGTATGAGGAACTATAGGAAAGAATTATACTAGTGACTATTATATAGAAACATATTTATATATTTGATTTCTATGCAGATATAACATGCCAATCACAGAAATTCTGAAATTGCTACTTAATTCACTCAGTGAGATAATAGATATTCACATCATAGCTCTATTAACAATTGAGATACATATTGGTGTTTTAGAATCCTCACTCAGTTGACATTTCTATCTCTTCTTTAAAAAGATCAGAATAGTAAACAAACCACTCCAACATTTTATGATCCTGTTGCCAAATGTAAAAACTGAGGGTCGACTCACCATCTGTCTTAGTCACTGTCCTATTGCTGTGAAGAGACACTGTGACTAAGGCAACTCTTATAAAAGGAAACATTTAATTGGGAGGTTTGATACAGTTTTAATCCCTGCTCATCATGGTGGGAAACAGACAGGCATAGTGCTGGAGTAGTAGCTGATTCACAGGCTGCAGGCAGAGAGAGAATCACTGGGCCTGGCATGGGCTTTTGAAACTTCAAAGCCCACCCTAGTGACAGACCTCCTCCCAAAAGGCCACACTTTCTAATTCTCCTCAAACAGTTCCACTCCTGGTGATAAGTATTTAAATATATGAGCCAGTGGGAGCCATTCTCATCCAAACCACCATAGCATCCAAGAAGGATCAAGAAAGACTTGAATCACAGTTCACCCTGAAGAGAAGGATTGTGTGTGGATGGAAAGAAGAAAACGAGGCAACCCAATATGAAATGTGCTGTACCCATTTCTCCACTTCAAGGCTAAAACCTTAATCCTTTCACTGTTAAGTTAGCTCAGGTGTTGGTTATGATTTCCCCTTTGGAAATAGGATCACTTTAGTATCTATTAGGTCTGTGCCCTCTCTTGACCAAAATTGCAAGCTTGCTGCTGCAATTTATGCTGGCTTATAAATCTGGACCAAAACTTCATAGTTCTTTTTGACTTTCTATAATCTCATCATATAAATATTTTCAGGTAGGCCTATTACAAGATAAAATGTAAATAGTTCTTCACAGTATGGAATACTTCTGGTTTTATTACTGCTGATTAAATTGTTACATCCTTGTATATAGTGGTTGTGGTAGATGTGACAAAAACCGAGTCTTACTGTTGAAAGGAGTGACCTTTTGTTCTCTGTAAGGATCAAATCAAATCTCATTTTGCTTTGGATGGCTCACTTTGCCTAACATATGGCATAAACAGGGAGGGGAATATACATGGTGAATGATATCTCACCTATCTGCCTATTATTGACTAATTGTTGATTAGTAAAAGCTATAACGAGCCATCCCTGGGATCTAAGTCTAGATAAACTTAATCCTCGGCTTGTGGGTGGTGTGAGGACACAGTTTAGGTCACACTCACAGTAGAGGTCAGGTGCTCCTGGGAGAGGCTCTCTGTTGGCCCAGCAGAAACTCTAACTCAACTGTGGGATACTTGTCAGACTACCGACTGCGATGGTTTGAAAGGGGTTAGTCTATATTCGCTGGTCTGAAGGAACAAGTTTAAAAATCGATGTATTCCTCAAGCTTTCCTTGTATGTTTACTTCTACTGCAGTCAGCATTCCTTCTTCGTCTAAGGAAGCAGCAAAGATTCTGAGTGTTTCCAGTTGCTGCCAGAGAACGGAGCCAAGGGAGTCAGCTATGGGAAAGAGGCCATGGAAGTCCAGCTACAGGCAAATAGTCTCCAGCATAGTGAGCACTGGACTTCAGTCTGGCACCCTATCACCCCTCTTCTCTGATACCTTGGTTCCCTTCTTCATATCCACTCCCCTTCTAGTACCTAGGTACTCTGGAATATGGTCCTGTTCTACTGAATAGTTTTCCTTAAAAATTTACTCTTATAGTCACTGATAGTGTGGTCTACTCCCTTTTAGCTATTCGGTCAGTGCTTCTCAACCTTCCTAATGCTGTGACCCTTTAATATAGTTCCTCCTGTTGTGGTGAGCTCCAACCATAAAATTATTTTTCTTGCTACATCATAACTGTAGTTTTGGTTCTGTTATGTATCATAATGTAAAATCTGTGTTTTCTGATGGTCTTAGGTGACCCTGTGAAAAAGTTGTTTGACTCCCCCCCCCCCCCCCCCCCCCTCCAGGGGTCATGACTCACAGGCTGAGAATCACTGTATTAGGATTTGTCTTAGAACCCGGACATTCCTGACCACTTTCTCTTAAAAATAATGTCCTCCATGTCTCTCACTTTATCTAATACTGAAAAATCTGGGTACATAGCCTTCACAGGTCACTCCTATACAGGTTCAGTGTTCACTTCATACAGTGGTGAACCCTCAACCAAATGCTGACATTGGGTTCTAAATCCTGCATCATGATTTTGACATAATAAGAATCTGAGTAGCTAACCTGGTCTCATGTTGAAGGCACATTGGCAAGATGATGCTCTGATGCTACTGAAATCATGACTGTGTGAGTGTGGGAATGGACTGTGCACAGGGAGTATGAGTGACTGTGGGTGTGTTAAAGTGCTTGAGTGTGTGACTATGAGTATATATAGATTGTGTGCAAAGGAAAAAACTCTTGCTGGTAGCAAAGAGAGAAACTATATTCCAGAGGATTGTCTAAAGGGCCAGTGATGGATTCTTTCTGCTTCTGATGTCCTGTTATCACAGGACTTGGAGCAAACTCCTTTTTTTTTTTCTTGGATCATAATATCTATTGTTTGATAATGGGGGGTGGAATCCAAGGCTTTGTGCATGGCAAGTATGTACTGACTACCCCTCAGTTCTTTTAACATATAAAAATGTTTATTGTGGAAATACTAATCACTTTAATTCAATTATTATGTATTTTTTGAATTATCATACTATGCTCTGAAAAATATAAAATTATGTATATATATGAAGAAAGAAAAATGAGGCTGTAAAATGCTATAAATTTCGTTTAGTACAGGAAGCATTGTGAAGTCAGTCATAGCTCCACTTAGCCTTCCTGACTGTATCCTATGGTTGAAGAGAGAATTAGAAACAGGATGCTAATGTTAGGAATTAAAGACCATCTCAAACCCCATTGTCACATGCTTTGTTGGTTTGCATTAAAGCTGAGCAGGAATGGAGACTGAAAGTTTACCATCTCCACCTTGGGTGAGAAGGGGACTTCTGTTACAGGAACCTAAGCTCCCAATGTTCTTTTGTTGGTGCGTTAACCTTAATGTGTCACTGTTAAGTTCTCTGAGGTCCAGACCTAGAATTTAATGAATCGCCATCCCTTGATTTAAAAAGTGTCTTGACTCTTTAATAAAAAGAAATGGGTAGACAAGAGACATTGTGTGCCACGTTAATTTGAGAGTAACTGAAACATGGTCTCAAGAGGCCTCCATCAATTATGACCAAGAAAACAAGCTTATACACTCAATTTCTCCTAATGACTGTATTGATACAGCTTTCATAGGTACAAGAACTGACAAACGCTAGGCAGTCTTCTCCTTTCCTTGCTGCTAAAGGAAAATGAAAATTTAACTGCAATGTTACCTAAAAATTCAAAACCAAATCAGAGAAAAGCATTAAATGTTACTTGTTTTAGGAAGAAATCATTAACAAGTTCCTATCTATAACTTAGGCTAGGTAATTTATTCGTAGGATGGAGGGAGGAGCATGTACTGGGTACTCATAACCCTCTATTCTCATCAGTGGAAACAGACCATTAAAGCAAGAAAGAGCTCTAGAGATGAGGCAGAGTATAAAATGAAGGCAGGAGACCACAGCCCAAAGCTCTGAAGTGACTGCTATGCAGTGGTTTGGGGCTGAGTGCAATCTCTTGCCTCACAGACTAAGGTTTTCTCTGTTGCTGTCTGCTGTGTGGTGTGTCACATGCTTTCAAAAAGTCATGGATCCCCCCAGTGTTTCCTTTCTGAGTAGAGACGTTTCTTTGTGCAGGTTCCTTCTTTGCTAGTTTTCCCCTGCATCTCTCTTCTGCACTGCCAGCTTCCCTGTGGCACAGCCTCTGTCTCTGCTTGATTCTGTCTTAGAGATCACTCTATATGTTAGTATCAAATTTATCCCTTTGCTGTCTCCAGTCCTATGTGGGTACCTTCGATTCCTCAATCCCCTGTAGCATCTTTCAGTTTTTCCCAGTTTTAAAGAGTCATTGACATTTGGGAATCACACTTTGAGAACTACATCAGGACAGCACCTGGGAACATACTGGAAAGGCAAAGCCATCTCCATGTGTATTTTAAATGCACTGTACTTTTATTGATAAGTAAACACTATATTAGACATTCAGGGTAAGGTGAGTCCCAGCATTCTGTGATCCAGTAAATGTCTCAGGTAACCTGACTCACGTTTGGAGGCCCTATTTTACATTATTGTCTAGTAGTATGAGTTTAAGGTCCAGAACCCTGTATAAGACTTCTGGTGTCCAAATCCTGCTTCCTGGTTGTGAATTTGGCTAACACTCTTAATAGCTCTATGCCTCATCTCTGAAACAGGATTCTAATAACCTTTGTCTCAGATGTTGTTTTATGGGTTCAATGATCCAAGATGTGCATATATTATTATACGCATCTCAGAGCAAGCTTAGGAAATACCCCAATGACAGCACTTGTTATTTCATAAGACACACCTCACAGAAAGGAACTATAAGTCACTTTCCCCTTGTTGAATGACAAGGTTTTTCCTGGGGAGACACAATACACACACATCTACTCACCCCAAATAGGAAGCCCAAAACAGGCCAAAGTATGCATCCCACCAAAGTCTGACTTGGTGAACCAAGGAGTTTGAGGTGTTCTTACAAGAATATGGGTGAGGGGTTGGTTACTTACATGAACAGGAATGAATCAAAGACAACTACTCCAAAACCCACCCCAGCATGAGTGGTAGCTTGGAACCTGAGCACACTGTACAGTCTGAAGGCATCTCAACAGATTGGAAGGCATCCTTTCCAAGTGCCTCGGTTGGCCTGATGGTCTGATCTCAGAGTCTTCTTTGCAACTTGGTTTTTCTGGGAGTGACCCTCAGCTGTCTATTTTTTACTCTGTGAGGGGGAAACGTAGTGAATCTGGTCAGATTTAGGGACTTTTTGAAGCTATTTTTTTCTTTACCTTATATTTTAAGGAGCTTCCCTAGGAAAAGGAATGTTTCAATTTTGGAAAAAACTGCTACATAACACCCTCCATAGTATACCCTTGTGAGAGTTGTAAACAAATATTAATCAACAGTGTTTAATATAAATTATGTGCTGGATATCAAGTCTTACAAAATTAACCTTAATGTTTATATGTAAAGAAGTCACATATATTTAATATTTAACCTGAATATTTCATTAATAAAAGTGATGATACAATGCAAAATCAAAGGAATAAGCTCAGAGAAAGCTATTTTACTGCTACATGGAATAAACCAACAAACACATTTGCAAGTTTGTTCTTTATCAGCTGATACCCTTAGATGAAAGTACATACACATTTGTTGCTAATAGTGAAGCACTATCAAGGACAACTGAAATTGTAGAGTTGATGTTAAAATCTGTTGCTGTGAATGTCTTAGGTAAAAGGATATACAGTTATGGTTAAGGAAACATGGTGATTGTTAATTTAATTCCTAGCTGTCCCATATAGTGATACATTGTATACCCTAATAAACTTGCCAGGGGATCAGAGGACAGAGCCAGCCACTAAAGTAGACATAGAGGCCAGACAGGGGTGGCACACACCCTTAAACCTGTCACTCAGAAGGCAGAGATCTGTCTGGATCTTTGTGAGTTCAAGCCACACTGGAAACCGAGCCAGGCAGTGGTGGCACACATCTTTAATCCCAGTACTGGGAAGCACACATGCCTTTAATCCCAGGAAGTAATGTTTGGGCAGAGAAAGATACATAAGGCATGAGGAAATAGGAACTCACTCTCTTTAGGCTGAGGATTTTGTAGAGGTAAGAACTTGTGGCTGGCTTGCTCTTCTTCTCTGATCCTCTGGCAAACTTTATTGGCGTACACAATATATTACCACAACCCAATTTCCATTCATATGAAATATGCTTTGGAGCCATCACCAGGAAACCACTTGAGCTTTAGCTTAAATGGAATTTCCTTCTCTTTTATGACTTTTCAAAAATTTTAACTGAAAGATGCAAGAAATCCACTGAATTATATAAAATCTATGGCTTAATATACTTACAGGTAGAAAACTGTAGGTAAAGTTTGGTGGTGTATCAGCAAGGTGCATGTCTAGCAGTTCGTCACAAGGAGTTCTAAGACAAGAAAGCAAACTCAAGGGGGTACAAGCCCAGGAAAGCAGATCTGAAAGTCAGACATGGAAGTGAAGGTACTGTTTGGGGGACACAGCTGCAAACACAGGTCTGTGAGCCTTTACATAGGCAACATTGTTTCCTTTCTGTAAACCATTCTATTTATGGCAAGGGAGGAGAGTAGAAAATCAGAAATCCTTATTCTTATCTCAAGATACCTAACTTTGTCCCCACGACTCTCTTGAGTACAGTACTCTTCAACAGGGTTAATTGCTGATGGCGTTATTAATAATTACTGTAGAATAAAGAATCTGTGTTTGAATTCCTTTTGTGAAATAGTTCCTTTCAAAAACTAACAGAATGAGTGTTAATAGTGAAAGCCTGGGAAGATAATAGACTATAAACTGCTGAAAGAGCCCTGCTGTAAAGGAATACATTTATAAAGATAAATAGTGCCAGACAGTCTTGATAGCTTTTTCAATAGAATTAAAAACTTACAGAGCACAATGAATGTACCTTAGCACACATATATTTATATTTTTGCAATCCATTTGATACAGTATCTCAATAAATCTTATTTGCCAACCTAATTAGCATTGGCTTTGCTGTGTGTTCTTGTCACATGGACTGAGAACTGGCTGGAGGACAAGTCCTAATGCCTCTGAGCAATGTGTTGACTATAGGGTCAGCGTGAGGTCTGCGTTTGTTTAATGTCTATACTAACGATCTGGAGGGAAGAGTAAATAATTCTCGAATGAAATAATATTATAAGGACAGGCACATGGGCTCACTGGAAAGTGAAATGAAGTCTGAGTGTATAAGCACCCCTACAGGCTTGATAGTGATTTGAAGGAGGTGGGTCACTTGATCTTTCTGGATCTGTTTATCTATGTGGAAAACGGAGATAATGGCACCCGTGTGAGAAAGCCAAGATAAGATTTTATGATTTCAAACACACAGTACGACAGACTCCCTCCGATAGCATTTGGTGCTTATCGGCTGCTTACATACTTGTTAGGAGTCACTTTAATACAGCTGGAGGTAGGGTGGGGCCAGAGGAAGAGAAAAACAAAACAACACTGTTGAGGGACAACAGCTTTGGAGGACAAAGAACAGAGCACCCCAAGAAAGGCCTTGCAAGGAAGCAAAGGAGGCTGGGAAGCAACTGACTTTCTGTGTGTGAGGGGGTGACCAAAGAGAGCCAAGCAGACGGGCTGTGTGAAGGGCTGTGGTGGGAAATCCAGGGAGGACTTTCACACCTCCCTCCTTGTTTTCCTTCAGACCTGTGGAAACTTGTCTGAGCTTACACAATGGACCTCTTTAATTACTACCGAACTATTGTATCAGGGATTTAAGATGTTTTAAATGTGACAATGAGCCATTTGTGGTATATTTAAAAAATGGCGATCTCTGCTAAAACTGTGCTGTTAAGAACAGATTTCTCAGCTTACAAAAGGCAATTAGCTGGGTTGATCAGGCTTATTTACATAAACGGAGCTAAAAATAAGTCACAGGATTATTTGCCTACTGTGAAATATGATTACTAAACAGCCTGGAAGATGTGTGATGGCTGAAGAGCCTTTATTCATTTTTCAAGGAAGGAAACGGAGACAGCACATTAGCTTGAAGGCTGTTGGTTTTTGTACTGCAAAAGCAGAGCCACACAAACCAGTTTGCTTCTAAGTGTTTTTTTTTTTTTTTTTTTTTTTTAGCATTTAAAATACATTTCTATTCAAAAATATAGATCTATGTCAACGCAGGCTCCACAAAAACAACCTTCAAAGAAGCCAAGTAATCTTTATGATGAGAGAACTGTAAGAGACATCAAGGTTGGAGTGTGCATCAATTTCTGTTGTTGTTAGAAGATGCCCAGGCCTAGGCAGTTTGTAAAGAAAGAGGTTAATCTTGCCTCATGGTGCTAGAGGCTGATAAGGTCTTTTGGCTTAAACACATGGAGAAAGGGCAAATAGAAATGTACAGAAGAGATACGAGGACTCATTTTCCTCAACTGCTAACCTATCTCCAAAAATAAGATTACACTCATGTGGGCTCTGCCCTGTGACCCAACTGTCTTTCACTAGGCCCCACATTGCAGCATTGAGGAGCCAGTTTCAACATGCCATTCTTTCAGTGGATTCGCTCAAACTGTAGCTGTGAAGTAAACAGGTTGGATAGTTATAGAGTATTCTAATAAGTCTACAATAACCCCCTACAGCCACAGGCTCAAATGGTTTTTCTTTTTAGATGACTCAGGATTTGTGTTAGTTTAGTAGAACCTGCTTTCGGTACAGAATCAAAAACTTTTTAGAAAGTAAACTAGCATGGTTTTCAGTTCTTAGCCACCAGCAAAAGCTGCATTAGCAATCAATCGTCACAGACAGTTTGTTTTCTATGAGATATTTATTTTGAACTTATTTATAATTTAGCTTGTGTTTGTTTCAAAAAATTGAGGGTTATATTTGAAATTGTCTTTCTAGTGAAGAATGAGGAAGGCTGGAGGGTCGGGTCAGTATTTTTGTGGGGTGGGGCTCGAACCTCACCTTCCTCTTCTGTTTGCGTATGTGTGTATGATTGCACAGAGTTTTAAATGATTTTTTGGTAATAGGCTTAAATGTAAGTGGGTGTGGTGAGAGTTTCTCTGACCACACAGACAGGTTGGCAGCCTGTCCTAAGCCCCTTTTAAGTTGGGATTGACTCACCCCAGCAGACAGATACAAGGTTTGGAAAAGCTTGAGATAACCTTCCCCATCATTAAAAGGTGCCTTATGGCTGGGTGGTGGTGGCGGCGGCGGCCCACGCCTGTAATCCCAGTACTTGGGAGGCAGAGGCAGGTGGATCTCTGTGAGTTCGAGGCCAGCCTGGTCTACAATGCAAGCTCCAGGACAGCCTCCAAAGCTACAGAGAAACTCTGTCCCAGGAGAAAAAAAAAAAGTTGTCTTATGCATATGGTACACTTTTACCAGAATGGCATGGTTTTATGACATTCATGATCTAAGTACAATGTTCATTTTCTTGTGTTGTTTTTGCTGTCATTAATGATACTTTTTTTTCCCCACAATACCAGTAATTAACACATTCTTTGATAAATACCTTATAAACTTTATTTACACTTCCCCTGTGTCTATAGAAATGTAAATAGTGCTGCAGTCTCCACCACACCCTGCCCCCACACCCATCTACCAGAGACCCCAGCTACTTCCTGAGACTAAGAGACCCCAGCTCCTCCCCCCCCCAACTCCCATCTGGACCAGAGGTGAGTGCCTGGGGTTATAGCCAGAGAGGCAATTGCCCCTAGGTCCCACCGCTGGACTCAGGACATCCCAGGAGGACCTGACCAACTTGGCCCCAGTTTCCAGCCAAAGGACAGGTCCTGTGGGAAGGCTCCCCTTTTCCAAGACTGCAGGCAGACCATGCAGTCTCCACACCCTGCCCCCACACCCATCTGCCAGAGACCCCAGCCACTTCCTGAGACTCAGAGACCAGCCAACAGCTCCCATCCTGCCCCAGAACTCCCATCTGGACCACAGACCAGAGGAACTCCCATCTGGACAAGAGGAGCTCCCATCAGGACAAAATAAGGAGACCCCAGGGACTTCCTGAGACTCAGAGTCCAGCCCCCCAGCTCCTATCTGGCCAGCACTCTCATCTGGACCAGTGCTCCCATCTGGCCCAGAGTTTCCATCTGGACCAGAGAGAGGCTCCTTAAATCTGTCAGCTCTCTCTGGACCAAGTACACTGATAAGACCAAGAACGAACCCAAGAGGAGATGGGCAGACATCAAGGCAGAAATACATACAACAAAATAAAGAGCAATACAGCATCACCAGAACCTAGCCCTTCTCCAACAGCTAGACCTGAACATCACGGAATGGAAGAAGAAGAAGAAGAAAACAACCTTATAAGTAACATCATGAAGAGACTAGAGCCTTATATAGAAGAAATCAAAAATAAAGTGGAGGAACAGACAAACAAAAAATGGGAAGAATGCTATAAAAAACTAGAGGAAAGGACAATTAAAGCAGAAGAAAACAATAAGTTCTTGAAAGAAAATCATGAGAAAGCAAGGGAGACAGTCCAAGACCTGAAGAGGGAAATAGAAAAAATGAAGAAGACACTAGCAGAAGGAATGCCGGAAATAGAAAATCTGAGTAAACAAACAGGAACTTCAGAGGCAAGTATAACCAACAGAATGCAGGAGATGGAAGAGAGGATCTCTGGTGTTGAAGACATGGTAGAAGAAATAGATTCATCAGTCAAAGAAAAAACTAAAACCAACAAAGTTATCACCCAAAATGTCCAAGAAATTTGGGACACCATGAAAAGACCAAACCTATGAATAATAGGGATAGAGGAAGGAGAAGAATACCAACTGAAAGGCACAGAAAACATATTTAATAAGATCATAGAAGAAAACTTTCCCAACTTAAAGAAGGAAGTGCCTATGAAGATACAAGAAGCCTATAGAACACCAAACAGACTAGACCCCCCCCCCAAAAAAAAAGTCCCCTCGTCACTGTTTTCCCACTTCATTATGTAGTTAGTAGCCAACTGACTTCATTAAAGGGCACAAGGTAGGGCTGTGGATCTTGGGCTTCCATTTTCCTGAACCATAAGCTAAACAACCTTGTTTCTTTGTAACTATCCTGCTTCAGATATTTTATTTTATTTGTGTATTGATAACAATACAGTAAATTAAGTTAAAACACAGTATTAAAATTAATGTCTTGTTTGTTCTTCATTCTTTATAAAGCAATACTGTAACTAGAAAACATGTAGAGATTTTTAGAAAATTATAAAAAGAAGAGAAGGCATTTTATTATTACTTTAAATATTTTCTTAATGTTTTATTAGCATAGATTATGCATAATAATGGGTTTATTATAAGGATTCATACATGTACATAATATATTTGAGTCCCCTTCTCTTTCCAACTAGACCCCCTTCAGAAGGTGTTTTACCTCTGACAGAAGACGATGAGATAATGACTCTACATTTACTCTATCGCCACAGAATGTTCTTTAAGAATTTTAGTCAGGGTATGATATGAACTGACTTCTTGATTTTCTATGGAGAGCAGATTGTAAAATACAAAGTAAAAGTACTTCCAGTATTCATGATGGGCAGGCAAGCCTCACAGCTCACATCCTGTGTTGCTTGATTCATACATCTTCCAGAACCTATCTGCTTGCCTTATGTTCTGATGTTTAATTCTAATTCAAGTTTCAGCTCTATCTGGGAGGAATATCTGCTCTGTCTTTGCCTCTCCCATAGTCTCAGCAGTGCCTTGACTATCACAAATTCTTATGAATATTTATTAAGTGAATGAATCATGGAATAGATAATAATCCAGACCCTGCTTGAATACCTTCAATGGCACAAAGAGAACAGCTTTATGAAGCAACCCGTTTCAGTGTTGGAGGGGTGCTGATGGTTAAAAATATGTTCAAGATGCATTTTAAATTTTCTTCTACTCATCTTTATTCCTCCATTTGTCTAAAGAGGAGCAGAAAAGAAATACATTTTTCTTCTCCCACAAAACATTCTTCATTTATTTGCTGATAGGTAATATTACTCACAACCATTCCCTTGTAATTCCCAGTATTCTCACTTGTTTTTCTTAGGCACAACTTTTGGTTTACTCATTGTCCTGGTGATTTTCTTCAGTGGGTTTCTCAGTTTCACTGAAGGAACTGAAGTTGGCAGGGTAGGGGGAGAAGTGTGGAGCTCTCTGATGGTGTTAAGCTTAGTGAACAGGAGTGTTAAAGAAATAACAGACATTATCTTTCTAAACTTCAGACACACATTTCTTAGACATATTAATTCCTTCAGCATGCTACTTTCCCATTCTGCTAAGTGTACTGTGGGACCACCAGGAAACAAAATGTGTATAGTACTGCTTGGAGAAAGGTAAACTAGTGTTTGAAGGCTCAGTTCTCCACAAAAGGCCCTCACTTCTGACAGCTAACTGCAGGTTTGAGGAACTCCCTATACCATTGTGGGGTTCAGTAGTCCCAAGGTCTCACAAAACTCAATAACATTATACTCATGGTTATTTTATTATATGGAAAAGATAGATATTAAAATAAATCAAAGGAAGATACACAGAAACATGGTGACAGCTTGAGAATATTGCAAATAGGAGGCTTCTGTTATCTTCTTTCTTGGAGTTTCAACAAACTACCCTTCTGTAATTGCTGCATTGTGATATAAATGAAGTGTGTGGAAAACCATTATAGTTCTGCTGGCTTTTAATTTTCATAGGACTTCACTAGGTATGTTTGGATTATTTATTACCCACAACACTTAACTGAGTATCCAGGTTGAATGATAAGTGAATGAGCCTTATGTCCTGACAAGTCATATGGATGCTCTTCCCATCAACGATGGTCCTCAGCCTCAACCTCAGACAGTTGTGATTTGAATTGTAAATGTTCCCCCAAAGTTCATGTCTTGGCTTCTATGGCAGCAGTATTCAGAGACAGGTCCTTTGTCTGGTAGTTGGGATCCAACTCTGTCAAAACATTGACACATTGACCCACTGATGAATTCTCAGTTCAATGGGCTACCTGGAGGTAGTAGAGAATTTAAGAGGTGAGGACTCTATGGAGGAAATAGGTTACTGATGGTACCTTGAAATGTCTATTCCTTCTATCTCTCTTGAAGTGTCTAATCTTCCTCCCCCCCCTTATCTTCCTTCTTTGAGGTTGCCAATAAGTGAATAACTTTGGCCAACATGTTCTCTGCCATGTTATTCTGTACCACCAAAGGCATAGCAATAAGAGAACCAAGTCACTATAGACTGATACCTCTGAAGCCACTAGTCAAGATAAACCCTCCCCATTTGATTTGATTGTCTCAGTATTTTGTGAGAACATTAGAAAGTTGATTGGCACACCTTGTCTGAGTTAGAGGAAAACCATATGAAAGAGAAAGGACTTTTTTTTATAGCATATCCCATAAATGTCCATTTCACTTCCTTCTTTAGCCTTTTCCAGGCACAGGTCCCCTAGGACATTATCTAATGCCAACTGATCAGCCCTAAAAATATATACCTGCATATATATGTACACACACACACACACACACACACACACACACACACACATATATGTGTATATATATATATATATATATATATATATATATATATATATATATATGAACAACACTAAAAGGACTTGACAGGTTCTATTTGTATATTTACTTGTTTATATATATCATAAATAACAATAACCATAGAAAAAGAGGCCATACATTATTAGGGAGGGAATTTGAAGACATGGGAAATACTAGAGGGAGAGAGGAACATTGTAAACAGAGTATACATATGTGAAATAAAAAAAAAAGTAGACCTGGGTAATAAAATCATGATTCTGGATGTAATCATAAAGACCACCAACTAATCTGTTTAGACATCTCTTATTTCAAACTTATGAAATGGACTCTGTCTTCTTTGAATATTTTATTTCAGAAATTACCTTAAAATTATTGGGACTATGAGTGTGATCTATAGTTTCTTTGTTAGAAGCAAGTAGTATAGTTAATATTTTGCATATTCAGGCAGACTCTTATGAAACATTACTTATCCCCTCCATTAGTGTAATATCTATATTTTTAAATACTTAAATAGTATCTATTCTTTTATATATAAAATTCAGTTTTTAGTTTTATAGTCATAAGTTTTTTTGCTTGATTCTTTATGAAAAAAGTGTAGTATATTTCCAGTAGATCACAAGGGCAGAGGTTCTCCTAAAACTTACATTAATAAAGAATGGTTCTATTAACCTAGAAGTCCTTCTTTAACATGGCATGTTCCATTCTCTAACAGTTTATCAAATTCAGACACCAGGCAACAAAAGAGGCTAAAACAAGTGAGCAACTGTGAAATGTCAAGCTTTATTATTGATAGTCTCAGCAAGGCAAGAGAATAACAATTAGGGCTTAAGACTGTCTAGAATGAATGTTCGGGCCAAAGTATCATGTGGTCAGACTGGGCTCTTCCAAAGCAGAAACTAAGCTCATTTCAGTTTGATTAGTTAGAACCTAAATGTCATGAGGTAAATTCAGGAGAAAAAAAATCCCCAGAAAAATAGAAATAAACTGAAACATGACCCAAATGTTAAAATTAGTAATCAACTTTGAAGTAATTACTCACAAGTTGAAGAAATGGGAAAGAAGAGACCACATAGACAACCAGATTCATGAACTTACAGCAGCTGAGGTTACCTGCACAAGACCTATGCAAGATCAAGCCAGCAAGCACTTTAGTATGGAGTGAGAAGGGTTTCATGAGGATGCACCCTTAACTGAGGAGCTATGGACAATTGATGGCTTCTGGGAAGGGAGAATTGGTTTTCTTTAAGGGTATGTTCCTGGTAGGTCAGCCACACTACAATGTGCTCTACACCAATAATATACAGGCAGTACAAATTAGAGTTGATAGAATATGTGCGATCTAAGCTTGAAAGATTGGAATGTGTGGTGTCAATGAATTCTTTAAATTATTGCAATTTAGAAAAAAGTCTTTCTGGGCAGTGGTGGTGCACAACTTTAATCCCAGTACTTTGGAGGCAGAGGCAGGTAGATCTCTGTAAGTTCAAGGCCAACCTGGTCTACAGAGCGAGTTCCAAGACAGTCTGTACAGAGCTGTTACAAAGAGAACCCCTGTCTTGAAAAATCAAAACAAAGTCTTTGTTACTTTTAAAATAAAAACATGTCATCAGATGGACTAAGCTCCAGTGGAAGACCCCACCCCCATCCACCATACTATACCAGCAGGTCTTCAGGCTTGCAAGAGAAGCACTTTACCAATTTAGCTATCTCCCCAGATGATGATGATGATGATGATGATGATGATGATGATTATGTTTTGTTTTTTTGAGACAGGCTTTTTCTGTGTAGCTTTGCACCTTTCCTGGATCTTGCTCTGTAGACCAGGCTGGCTCAAACTCACAAAGATCTGCCTGCCTCTGCCTCCCACGTGCTGGGATTACAGGCATGTGCCACCACCGCCCAGCATCAGATTTTTTTTTAAGAGTGAACTTTATGGATACATAAGGTTTGTCAGTAGGGAAAGTTGAGGGGGGAAATGGCATCCCAAAGGAGAAAAATTTTATACATAACACTACTTTTTAATCTTAAAATTTTAATGAATGTTTCCTAGGTAGCATGGAGGACCAACTCTTTTAAATAAATATGTCAATTTTCTACCAATTGTCGTACACAAAAGTCATTACTCTTCAAAGCATTGTTCCTATAAGGAAAACTTAAAAATGCTTTTGCTGTTCACTTTATTCTTAAACATATTCAAACAGCAAGGCATCAAAAGATTCAGCAAGCCTCCACCTCATCGTATTGCCAGCTATATATGCTCTTTAAATGTTGATTTTGTTCAAATTTTAATGCTTATTTATGGCAAAAGCTTATTATGTTACTGTATAATTATGTAATAATACTTCAGTGATTTCTGCCATTCCTTGATTAATTCATTTTCATCATTTCTTATCCTTCATCCAAAGTTCTAATCGGGCTTAGAGATGATTCATCTTTTATTTAAAGACAGAAGAAATTGAAAGTAGAGGTCTGTGGTGATATTTTGTGTACCCCAATAAAGCTTACCTGGGAATCAGAGGACAGAGCCAGCCACTAAATTAGACACAGACATCAGGCAGTGGTGACACACACCTTTAATCCTATCACTCAGGAGGCAGAGGTCTATCTGGATCTCTGTGAG
Organism: Onychomys torridus; assembly: GCF_903995425.1. Classification (NCBI taxonomy): domain Eukaryota; kingdom Metazoa; phylum Chordata; class Mammalia; order Rodentia; family Cricetidae; genus Onychomys; species Onychomys torridus. The sequence goes on from NC_050461.1 coordinate 61,553,369, forward strand.
TTCAAGGCTACACTGGGCTACATGAGAGAAATAGAAATATATGGTGTTAGACTCTGAATCAGCTACACTTTTCCCTTGCTGCTTTTAGCATGGCCTCTTTGCTTTGTGTCTTTGACATCTTGATTATAGTGTATCATGGAGAAGATTTTCTCTAGTTTGTCTTTTTGGGATTCTAAATGTATGTTGTGTTTAAGGTATTTGTTTATCTATATTTGAGACATTTCTGTTTTTTTTTTTTTTGAGAATTTCATATGTGAGTTTTGCATTTCAATCATTTATTTGCTATTTTATTTTTTAAATTAATTACATTAGTGTTTAAATTTTACACCTCAGCCATGGGTTCCCCTGTCCTTTTCCCTCCTACCCCCGACCCCACCTTCCCCCCAGCCCCTGCCCTTCATTCCCATTTCCTCCAGGTCCAAGACTCCTCTGGGGATTCATTTGAACCTGGTGGATTCAGTACAGACAGGTCCAGTCCCCTCCTTCCAGGCTGAGCAAAGTGTCCCTGTGTAAGCCCAAGGTTCCAAACAGCCAGCTCATGCACTAAGGACAGGTCCAGTCCCACTGCCTTGGTGCCTCCCAAATAGTTTAAGCTATTCAATTGCCTCACTTATCCAGAGGGCCTGCTCCAGCTTGGGGCTCCACAACCTTTGGTTTGTAATCCATGTGCTTCCATTCGTTTGGCTATTTGTCCCTGTGCTTTTCTAATCTTGGTCTCTACAATTCACACTCTTACAGTCCCTCCTCTTTCTCCACAATTGGAATCCTGGAGCTCCACCTGGGGCCTGGCTGAGGATCTCTGCATCCACTTCTATCAGTTATTGGATGAGAGTTCCAGCACGACTGTTAGGGTGCTTGGCCATCTGATCACCAGACTAGGTCAGATCAGGCTTTCTCTCGACCACTGCCAGCAGTCTAAAGAGGATATATCATTGTGGTTTTCTGGGGACTTCTCCAACACTCTGCCTATTCCTGGTTTCATGTGGTCTGTTATACCTTGTTCTCCCTTTCTGTTCTTGATCCAGCTGGGATATCCTGCTCCCCTAAGCTTTCTTTCCCTCAAACCTTGCCCTTCATTACTCCCACTGTCGTCCAGGTTGTTCATGTAGATCTCATCCATTTCTCTGTCATTGGGTGATCCCTGGGTCTTTCCTAGGGTCCCATTTTCTCGGTAGCCTCCCTGGAGTTATGTATCAGTCTAGTCACTTGTGTTTTACATCTAGTATCCTCCTATGAGTGAGTACATACCATGTTTGTCCTTACTTCACTCAGGATGATTTTTTCTAGATCCATACATTTGCCTGCAAACCTCATGATGTCATTGTTTTTCTCTGCTGAGTAGTGCTCCATTGTGTATATGTACCATATTTTCTTTATCCATTTTTCAGTTGAAGGGCATCTAGATTGTTTCAAGGTTCTGGTTATTACAAACAATGTTGATATGAACATAACTGAGCAAATGCCGTTGTGGTATGATTGAGCATTCCTTGGGTATATGCCCAAGAGTGCTATAGCTGGGTCTTGGGGGAGATGGATTCCCAATTTTCTGAGGAAGCGCCATATTGATTTCCAAAATGGTTGTACAAGCTTGCATTTCCACCAGCAGTGGAGGATAGTTCCCCTTGCTCCACAGCCTGTCCAGCATAAGCTGTCTTCTGTGTTTTTGATCTTAGCCATTCTGACAGGTATAAGGTGGTATCTCAGAGTCATTTTGATTTGTATTTCCTGGATAATTAGGGATGTTGAGCAATTCCTTAAATGTCTTTCAGCCATTTGAACTTCCTCTGTGGAGAATTCTCTGTTTAGTTGTATAGTCCATTTCTTAATTGGACTGTTGGGCATTTTGATGTCTAATTTCTTGAGTTCTTTATATATTCTGGATATCAGGCCTTTGTCAGATGTGGGGTTGGTGAAGACCTTTTCCCATTCTGTAGGCTGTTGCTTTGTCTTCTTGACAATATCCTTTGCTCTACAAAAGCTTCTCAGTTTCAACAGGTCCCATTGATTGATTGTTTCTCTCACTGTCAGTGCTACTGGTGTTATATTTAGAAAGTGATCTCTGGTGCCAATGCATTTGAGAGTACTTCCTACTTTCTCTTCTATCAGGTTCAGAATAACTGGATTTATGTTGAGGTCTTTGATCTCATAGTGCATGGTGACAGATATGGATCTATTTGCAGCCTTCTACACATTGACATCCAGTTATGCCAGCACCATTTGTTGAAGATGCTTTCTTTCTTCCATTGTACATTTTTGGCTTCTTTGTCAAAAATTATATGTTCATAGGTGTGCAGGTTAATGTCAGGGTCATCAATTCGATTCCATTGGTCCACATGTTGCTTTTTATGCCAATACCAAGCTTTTTTTATTGTGGTAGCTCTATAGTAGAGCTTGAGGTCAGGGATTGTGATGCCTCCAGATGTTGTTTTACAGTACAGGATTCTTTTGGCTATCCTGGGTTTTTTGTTTTTCCATATGAAGTTGAGTATTATTCTTTCCAGATCTATGAAGAATTATGTTGGTAATTTGATGGGGATTGTGTTGAATCTGTAGATTGCTTTTGGTAAGATCGCCATTTTTACTATGTTAATCCTGCCTATCCATGAGCATGGGAGATCTTTCCATTTTTTGACATCTTTTTCAATTTCTTTTTTCAGGGACTTAAAGTTCTTGTCATATAGGTCCTTCACATGCTTAGTTAGAGTAACCCCAAGGCATTTTATATCATTTGTGGTTATTGTAAATGATGATGTGTCTCTGATTTCCTTCTCAGCCTGCTTTTCTATTGTATATAGGAGGGCTACTGATTTTTTTGAGTTGATCTTGTGTCCTGCTATGCTGATGAAGGTTTTTATTAGCTGTATCAGTTCCTTGGTTGAATTTTTGGGGTCACTCATGTATACTATCATGTCATCTGCAAACAGGGAAAGCTTGACTTCTTCCTTTCCAATTTGTATCCCCTTAAGCCCCTTTTGTTGTCTTATAGCTCTGGCTAGATCTTCAAGTACTATATTGAATAAGTATGGGGAGAGGGGACAGCATTGCCTTGTTCCTGATTTTAGTGGTATTGCTTTGAGTTTCTCTCCATTTAATTTGATGTTTGCTGTTGGCTTGCTGTAGATTGCCTTTATAATGTTTAGGTATGTTCCCTGTATTCCTGATCCCTCCAAGACCTTTATCATGAAGTGGTGTTGGATTTTGTCAAATGCCTTTTCTGCATCTAGTGAGATGATCATGTGGTTTTTTTCTTTTAGTTTGTTTATATGGTATATTACATTGACGGACTTTCATATGTTGAACCACCCTTGCATCCCTGGAAAGAAGCCTACTTGATCATGGTGGATACTTGTTTTGATGTGTTCTTGGAGTCTGTTTGCCAGTATTTTATTGAGTATTTTTGCTTCAATGTTCATGAGGGAGATGGGTCTGTAGTTCTCTTTCTTTGTTGTATCTTTGTTTGGTTTAGGAATCAGGGTAATTGTAGCCTCATAGAATGAGTTTGGTAATATTCCTTCTCCTTCTATTGTGTGGAACAATTTAAGAGTATTGGTATTAAGTCTTCTTTGAAGATCTGGTAGAATTCTGCAGTGAAACAATCTGGTCCTGGGCTTTTTTTGGTTGGGAGACTTTTAATGACTGATCCTATTTCCTTAGGGGTTATTGGACTGTTTAAATGGTTTATGTGGTCTTGATTTAACTTAGGTATGTGGTACCTATCCAGGAAATTATCCATTCCTTTCAGATTTTCCAGTTTTGTGGAGTAGAGGTTTTTGAAGTATGACCTGATGATTCTCTGGATTTCCTCATTGTCTGTTGTTATGTCCCCCTTTTCATTTCTGATTTTGTGAATCTGGATGCTCTCTGTCTCTCTTTTGGTTAGTTTGGATAAGGGCTTGTCTATCTTGTTGATCTTCTCAAAGAACCAACTCTTTGATTCATTAATCCTTTGTATTGTTCTCTTTGTTTCTATTTTATTGATTTCAGCTCTCAATTTGATAATTTCCTGGCATCTGTTCCTCCTGGGAGACTTTGCTTCTTCCTGTTCAAGGGCTTTTAGGTGTGCTTTCAAGTCACTAGTGTGAGATTTCTCCAGCTTCTTTATGTGTGCATTCAGTGCTATGAATTATCCTCTTAGCACTGCTTTCAAAGTGTCCCATAAGTTTGGGTATGTGGTGTATTGATTTTCATTGATTTGTAGGAAGTCTTTAATTTCTTTCTTTATTTCTTCCTTAACCCATTGGTGATTCAGTTGAGCATTATTCAGTTTCCATTTGATTGTAGGATTTCTGTAGTTTTTTCTGTTGTTGAAATCTAACTTTAAACCATGGTGGTCAGATAGAACACAGGAGGTTATTCCAATTGTTTTGTATCTGTTGAGATTTGCTTTGTGGCCAAGTATGTGGTTGATTTTAGAGAAGGTTCCATGGGGTGCTGAGAAGAAGGTATATTCTTTTTTGTTTGGGTGGAATGTTTTGTAGATATCGATTAAGTCCATTTGAGCCATACATCAGTTAAGTCCATTATGTCTCTGTTAAGTTTCACTTTGGCCGATCTGTCCAGAGGTGAAAGTGGGGTGTTGAAGTCTTCCACTATTAATGTGTGGGCTTTTATATGTGATTTAAGCTTTAGTAATGTTTCTTTTACATATGTTGGTGCCCTTGTGTTAGGGGCATAAATGTTCAGAATTGAGACTTCATCTTGGTGGATCTTTCCTGCTATGAGTATGTAATGTCCTTCATCATCTCTTTTGATTGATTTTAGTTTGAAGTCTATTTTGCTGGATATTAGGATGGCTACACCAGCTTGCTTCTTAAGACCATTTGATTGGAAAGTCTTTCCCCAGCCTTTTATTCTTAGCAGGTGTCTGTCTTTGAGTTTGAGGTGTGTTTCTTGTATGCAGCACAAAGATGGGTCCTGTTTTTGTATCCATTGTGTTAGTCTGTGATTTTTTATAGGGGAATTAAGTCCATTGATATTAAGAGATATTAATGACCAGTGATTGTTTGTTCCTGTTAATATTTTTATTTTTTGGTGGTAGTGTGTGTGTACTTCTCTTCTTTGGGGTTTACTGCTGTGGTGTTATCTATTGCTTGTGTTTTCATGGGTGTATCTGCCTTCCTTAGGTTGGAATTTTCCTTCTAGTGCTTTATGTAGGGCTGGGCTTGTGGATAAGTATTGTTTAAATCTGGTTTTGTCTTGGAAGGTCTTGTTCACTCCATCTATGTTGATTGAAAGTTTTGCTGGGTATATTAGTCTAGGCTGGCATCCATGGTCTCTTCGTGTCTGCATATATCTGTCCAGGTCCTTCTGGCTTTCAAAGTCTCCATTGAGAAATCGGGTGTTATTCTGATGGGTTTGCCTTTATAAGTTGCTTGGCCTTTTTCCTTTGCTGCCCTTAATATTCTTTCTTTATTCTGTATGTTTAGTTGTTTAATTATTATGTGGTGAGGGGACTTTTCTTGGGGGTCTAGTCTGTTTGTTGTTCTATAGGCTTCTTGTATCTTCATAGGCATTTCCTTCTTTAAGTTGGGAAAGTTTTCTTCTATGATCTTGTTAAATATATTTTCTGTGCCTTTGAATTGGTATTCTTCTCCTTCCTCTATCCCTATTATTTGTAGGTTTGGTCTTTTCATGGTGTCCCAAATTTCTTGGACATTTTGGGTCATGACTTTGTTGGTTTTAGTGTTTTCTTTGACTGATGAATCTACTTCTTCTACCATATCTTCAACACCAGAGTTCCTCTCTTCCATCTCTTGCATTCTGTTGGTTATACTTGCCTCTGAAGTTCCTGTTTGTTTACTCAGATTTTCTATTTCCGGCATTCCTTCTGCTAGTGTCTTCTTCATTTTTTCTATTTCCCTCTTCAAGTCTTGGACTGTTTCCCTTGCTCTTTCATGATTTTCTTTCAGGGACTTATTGTTGTCTTCTGCTTTAATCGTCCTTTTCTCTAGTTTTTTTTTATAGCGTTCTTCCCATTTTTTGTTTGTCTGTTCCTCCACTTTATTTTTGATTTGTATATAAGGCTCTAGCCTCTTTATGATGTTACTTATAAGGTTGTTTTCTTCTGCTTCTTCCATTCTGGGATGTTCAGGTTGGAGAAAGGCTAGGTTCTGGTGATGCTGTATTGCTCTTTATTCTGTTGTATGTACTTCTGCCTTGATGTCTGCCCATCTCCTTGTGGGTTTGTTCTTGGTCTTATCAGTGTACTTGGTCCAGACAGAGCTGACACATTTAGGGAGCCTCTCTCTGGTCCAGATGGAAGCTCTGGGCCAGATGGGAACTCTGCTCCAGATGAGAGTGCTGGCCGGATAGGAGCTGGGTGCTGGACGCTGAGTCTCATGAAGTCCCTGGGGTCTCTTTATCTTGTCCAGATGGCAGCTTCTCTTGTCCAGATGGGAGTTCTGTTGCAGATGGGAGCTGGGGGCTGGTCTCTGAGTCTCTAGAAGTGGCTGAGGTCTGATGCAGATTGGTGTGGGGGCAGAGTTTGGAGACTGTAGGATGTTCCTGCAGTCTTCGAAAAGGGGAGCCTTCCTCCAGGGCCTGCTGATTGGCTGAAAATCGGGGCCAAGTTGGACATGTGTTCCTGGGATGCCTGGTGCCCAGGTGTGGGACCTAGAATGGGGTGCCTCTCTGACTATATCCCCAGGCACTCACCTCTGATCCAGATGAGAGTTCCTGGGCAGGATGGAAGCTGGGGGCTGGTTTCTGAATCTCAGGAAGTGGCTGGGGTCTCTGGCAGATGTGTGTGGGGGCAGGGGGTAGAGGTTGTATGGTCCACCAGAGGGTCTTAGAGAGTGGGCACCTTCCTGGTGGGGATGGGGGGTCCTGTCCTATGTCCAGAACCTGGGGCCCACTTGGGCTGGTCTTCTCTGGAATGACTGGTGCCAAGGGCTGGGACCTAGGTGAGGGCCTCTCTGGGTGTGACCCCAGGCACTCACCTCTGGTCCAGGTGGGATATCCGGGTCAGGATGGAAGCTGGGGTCTGGTCTCTGAGTCTCCGGAAGTTGCTGGGATCTCCAGCACATGGCTGTGGAGGCAGGGTGTGGAGATTGCAGGGTCTGTCTGCAGTCTTGGAAAAGGGGAGCCTTCTGGCATGGCTGAGACATTTCTTATGTAATGATGCTCTATGCTTTTAGGTTTTTTCCTTGGCTTCTTCTATTACATAGATTCTTAGGCATTGTTGTTGGATTGCACCCACAGGTTCTTGAACGCTGTGGTCACGCTCTTTCCGCCTTCATTTCATTGACTTGTCTTCTGCTTATGCCCTTCATTCTGTTTTGCTTGATCCACAGACTTTTCATCACAACGTTTCTATTTTTTTCCCCAAATCTCAGTTTCTTTGCTGACTTTCTTATCAATTGTGATGACTTTCCTCTCTTCTTTCCTGAATTTTCTTTCTGGATTCTCGGCTAAATTCATCTGCTTGTTCATATCCTCTTGGAGGTCTTGATATTTTTGAGAGCAAACCTTCATGTAGCATTTTCCCTATGTCAGCACCTTGGAACGCAGCAAGTGAGTGCTGCTGTATCTTTTCAGGTCCCTTGCATTTTTGTGTTTGTGTATATGTTCTTTACATATCATATTTGGTTTTATTTGAGGGTTTTCCTATTGAGTAGTCTTGTCTTGAGGGATCAATACCCAGTTCAGCTCTGCTTCCTCCTTCTACCAGGCAGCTCTGACCCTGGCGTCCTGCTTGGCTTATTCTTCCTAGTGTGTCTCTAGTAGTTTTCTCTGTAGGTTTTAGGTGTGTGAATTTCTCAAGCTCTTTTTCTTTTCTTGGAAATGGTCTGTGTTCTTTTACTCTGAGCCTTCATCAGATTGGACAGATGCAGTTTTCCAGTCAACATTCTACCAGGAAGTCCTGTATTTTCTCACTTTATAGTTGACATAATTTTGGAATCTAGCAACGTGGATTTTTTATGACATTGACTAATTATCTTAATACACCCAACTTATTTGCACTGTTGATCACAGGTGAATGATTTCTCAACCATATCTTATCTCTGATTTGTAGATTCACTATTGCCTAAAGATTGGCCAGGAGGACAAATACATATTCACAGTCATTATAATTTTAAAAATATTTGAAAGAAAAGAAATGATAATATAATTACATAATTTCTCCCTTCCCTTTCTCCCTCCAGAACCTCCCACATCCCCTTCCTTGCTTTCTTTCAAACTCATGTAACAGCACTATCATTATCTTTATAGCTCATTTTTAGTGATGTCTTGAAATAACATGCAATGTGATCAAGAACATACTTCTATACTTCTGTGGTAAATAAATTTACTTATGACAGTAAGAGATTAATTTGTTTGAGTATCACTTATCTACAAATTACAAAAATACTTTTTTTTTGGTGTTTGAATATTTTGCCTGCATGTAAATCTGTGTGCCTCATGCATGAAGTGCCCTCAGGGCAGAAAAGGGTGAAAGGTTATATTGTCCTCTGGGACTGTAGTTGCTGACAGTTGTGAACTGCTGTGTGGGTTCTGGGAATCAAACTTGGGTCCTCTGGAAGAGGAACCAGTGTTCTTAACCACTGGGCCATATCTTCAGCCAAGCTTGTAGATTGAATTTCTGCTAGACAATATGAACAGTTTTAAGCATAGGTAATCTAATTTAACTCTCTATCAGTAATCAGTAGTGATATTGATATCTTTACTTATGAAGAAAGCTGTGGTAAATAAAGTGAAGTAATTGCATAGCACATATTACATGGTTCATAGATTATAGTACTGGAATTTCAAGTTCATTTCTATTTGATTTAATACTGTGCTTTAAACTCTAATACATTTGCGTGTATATTTTACATATTCATATTTATATATATCAGATGTACATAGAAATAGTCTGTATAGGCAATTTGTGATTTCATATGGGAGGGAGATATTTAGGAAGTAGGGCCTTTTCTTCAGGGATTTATGGTAGTGAGGAATACGGCCATAATAAGTTTAAAATTTGGAGAAGATTGTTAGAGGATGAAAACGGGACAGTTTCACAATGAACTCTTTTAGGTATAGTAAGTCATCCATTACCTCTCCCCATGTCAATTACTTTCTGTTGCTGTGACAAAATACTTGAGGAAGCAACTGAAAATGAGAAAAGATTTATTTTGGTTCATGGTTTCAGTCTATAGTGGGCTGGCTTCATTGTTTCTAGGCATGCTGTGAAGTAGTATATCTTTATATCATGACAGAATGGTGTGCAGAGAGCAGAGCTGTTTTCCCCATGGTGGGAGGGAGGGAGAGAAGGAACTGGAGAGGCGGAGAGGAAGAGAGAGTGGAGGAGGAGGGAGGGAGAGAGAGAGAGACAGAGAGAGAGAGAGAGAGAGAGACAGAGAGAGAGACAGAGAGAGAGATGGAGAGAGAGAGAGAACACCAGGGACAAGATTTACTTTTCAAAGGTATGCAACCTGAGACCTCTAACCTCCAACCAGATCACATTTCCCAATAATATCATTCCACTATGAATCTATCAATGTATTAATTCATTGATTAGATCAGAACCCTTACCATTCAATCACATCTTTGCATTATTCTGCCATCTGGGAGCCAGGCATTCACTGTAGAGCACATTTGTTTCCCTGGCAGCTTCTTTTACATTCTCTCTCAGGTTTACTCTGGCTGTGTTATTTTTCTCTTCATTGATTCATGCTTGAATTAATTTTTTGGGGGGGCACTTTAGAATGATTGAATTTCTTTTCTCTCTTTGTCCCTCTTCATATCTGTCTTCAAAGTTAAATGTCCTTGCTGGCTACTGTGATTCACCATCTGTGGGTTTGGCTAAAATAGGAAGGCTTGGGCAGGGAAGTGAATGTGTTTCATAGGTGTTCCCAGGAAAGTGTTTTTGGAGAGTTCCAGAAAATTCCCATGCAGTGGGGAGTAGTGTATGTGGTTTGTGGGCAGCATGTGAAATCCTCATTCCACAAAGAGCAGGACAAGGAACGAGTCTGGTCATGCTTTAACACAGACCTTGCATAGTAACATTTGGCACCATGAATAGTGTCTGAGTTTACTTAGTCTCAAATGCCTCATATGAACATCACATTATCTAAATGTCTTCTTAAACCTGGAACATGAAGATCATCCTATGATTTCACATACCATGTTTTCTTTTTTTAGTGGCATCACTGTGTGGAACATCAGGCTTATTTGTTTATTTTTTACAACTTAATGCTAAAGAATAAGGATGTTATGGGCTGTCTCAAAGCTCCAACTTTCCTGTTGATAAGAGGAAAACCATTAGCTCTGTAGAACCTCCCCACTTGCTGAGTGCCTAGATCCTATATTGAGCAGTAGGTATCTTAGAATTTGTGCATGGTCACTAGTCTTCAGAATGTGCTATTTAGTGTGTAAGAATGAAACCCTTAAAGAATTCCACCACTGTAAGCAAGTATGCCAGAAGTTATCATTAGCTGTGACCCTGTGAAGTATCCGAGAGCAACATTATTCCTTATTTTGCCACAAATTCTAGGTCTCACTATGGGCCTAGTTTCTCTACAGTAGTCTAAGGTATATGCTAATGATTATGCAGAACAAGATCACCATTTCCAATAACATTTTAAATACAATGCACCATCCAACATTACAAATAGTTTCCCCACATTCTCAATTTCATGGCTAAAGGCACTGAGAGAGGAGAATAAAAACTACTCATTGATTCTATAATTCTGAGACTTGCCTTATTTTATTTCTACTGTGTATGTGTTCTATAGCAGGGACAAGATGAGAAAGGGGAACTTGGGACAATTGTATTCAAATGTCAGCTCATCTGCAACAGCCTGGAGGGCAGGGCACACAGCTGACCTCCTTCCACAGGTTGTATTTCCAGTTTCCTTGATGCTGCCAATGCTGTCCCTCCAGGGACTAACCATTGAGCAGCACTGTCTTAAAACATGCCAAGGAAGAAAACAAAATTAATGCTTCCATTCTGCAGTGTTCTTCTCAGCTGTGTCTGATAAACAGTGAGGAAAGAAGGACTGTGTGCCATCTATGAAAAGAATTGTTTTTAGGCCACGTTGGCAATGCACAGGAACACAGGCATTTGGATGGAAAGTCACAGGCCAGATGGATTTCATCTAAAGACGTCACTTGATGTTTGCACTTACTCTGGAAGAAGGTGCTTCGTTTTCTCTTTCCAACTCCAAGTTTTTACCATGCTATTGTACTTTGAGGAAACTTACAGAATGCATGGCATCTTACCTCATAAGTTCTTTGTGTGCACCTGGAAACTGAGCATTTTCTGACCACCAAAGAAGCAGTGGTATAACTCACAAAAGTTAGTGACAACCATGTGTCATTTAATCCCACACACCCCTTATTCAGATTCCTAACCAATGACCCTGAAATGCCCTGTCAGCCCCTCGTTCACAACAGGATCTAATTTGGAAGAACTGAATGTGTTTAGGCTTTTGTCATTAAAACAAATTTTTTTCCCTCTCAGATCATTCAGGCTAGCCTTAAATCCACTACAAAATTCCAGGTTAGCCTCAAATGATGATCCATGTGTTTCAGCCTCCTGAATGTTGGGATTAGAGCTATGGCAGCTTCATTTAAGTTTTTTTTTTTTTTTTTTAATAGAGTTCTGACTTTCAAAAAAGAGGTCATTTAATCTGAGGAATATTTATTTTTCTGTATTTATCATGCTTCCCTGTGGAAATACTTTGGGAAGAGGATACACTAGATGACCTCATGTACTCATACTGTATTATGTCAGGGGATACATAATATATGTGTTTCCCAGCATTTGCATCAGTACAACTGTGTCTGTTTATTATCTCCTCAGTGTTGTCTGTGGTGTTACCTTTACCCTTGCTACCAGAACCTAGTCTGTGTGCTGTAACTCAGCAGTACAGTATCCGGTGCGCCCTGTCTTATTTATGGCCTTATTATCACTTGATGATTTCTCACTAAGTTGTTAATGTCGTTAAAGTCTACACAGCAAAGATAATTTACTAATTCTATCTTCTACATATGTCAGCTGGCCTTCTTGCTAAAAATTGGAGCTTTCCCCAAACTGATGCTACTTGCTTTCCTTAAGATGTATTTTCTACTGGACAACTCAATCTTTTCCATAATTTACCAGAATTCAAAGTAAGTTATTTGTTAAATTAATGTCATTAATGACAAATGAGATATTCTAGATTGATTTTTGAGCATATCATCTTTTAAAAAAAGTTTTTTTGCTTGTTTTGGCAGTTTAATATGTTTATATAATGAATTTTAATAGTTTTCATTCCCATTCCGCTTTCTCATCCCCTTGTCTCTCCAGCTAGAATGCTCTTCTCAACAAATTCTGCTTTCATGGTCATGTTAATTTTCACAGGTTAGAAGAGGGCTCAGCAAGGAAAAGTACTTGTGGCCAAGCCTTGTCACCTGAGTTTCACCCCTGGAGTCCACAAAGTAGAAGGAAAACACTGATTTCTCCAGTCTGTCTTCTGACCTCCAGATGTGCCATGTGCTAGAGAACTAGAGAAAACACACACACACACACACACACACACACACACACACACACACACACACACACATACACACACACACACACACACACACACACACACACACAGTATAAAAAATTTGAAAAGACCAATAGGAAAAGGACAGCTACTAAGTATAGGAGAGCTAACAACTTTTAAGAAAACCCAAAGCCTCAGATCTTCTTGACCATTTATGAGTAATGAATTAAAAAAAAAAAAAAAAAGACAGAGCCAAACAGCAAAGTTTTGGCAAATGAGAAGGCACTCACTATTGCTTTGGTGAATGTTCATGCTAAAAATGGCTTCATAAAGGCGATCCAGGCTGGGGAAGGATGTGTATCAATTGTTATTAATAGAGATAATTAAAAGGTCACACATGTTCCTGGGTGTGTTCCTGTGTTATAATAGGACGGTTTTAAAAGGAATAGACTTCTGGCAATGTGTTTGGCTTGGGTCTATTTTGGGAATGGGAATGGTGATGGTAAAGGAAGCTCGTCATTGTATTTACAGTCATGCTGAGCTTGCAGAGACAAAACAGACTAAAGTCATCAGATGAGTATAGCAGGCGGCTACATGTAAACATAAGGGAAATGATTTATGTGGAAGACTTCAGCATTTTTCTCTCTCCCAGAGGGTTTATTTGGATAAACCAAACCAAAGCCAACCAAACAAAAAACTGACCCTGCAGATTTAGAACCCATTTCCTGATGCTCAAGTTGAAGTATAAGTAATTGCCAATTACATTTGTAAGGGACATGGATCATAGTTCTAGTCATAGGTTTTTACCATGTAGGTTCATCTAGGCAGCTTTAGGTCCATCACCCTTGGATGTCCACAGTGTTTCCTTCTGCACAGATCTAAGTAACAGAGCTGTGAAATGTCTTTGATTCTTATGCTTTCCTGGATTCCTTGAAGCGAGGAACAGAGTCCTCTCACTGCCTGTCTGCTGTATAACAGAGTCAAGCACTTCTTCCTGGAAAGCCACTTACAGCTCTGGACTACATGGGATGCAGCAGCAAATGTCAGCAGCTTGGACCACATGTACCTTTCCTAGGACCTTTGTCCCTGGACTCTTTGTCAACCTTATGACTCCAAGTCATAGTGACACTTTTTCATCTCTGCTAGTGTGTTTTATTCAGGAATTAGTTGTCTCAGAAATATGTGTAATAATAACATCTTGTTTTGTTTTGCATGTGCATGCAGCGTATGTCATTATGGTATATGGCATATGCATGTATGTGGGCACATACATGTGCAGGTGCATATAGATGTATGTGCATGTAGGTCCAAAGTTGGTGTTGGGTGTCTTCCTCAATTGCTCTCCATTATTTTTATTTATTGAGGCAGAGTCTCTTGAAGAAAATGGAATTCACTGGTTTTGGCTAGTCTAGCCAGCCAGCTTGCCCCAGAGATACCCTTTCCCTGTTTCCCAAATGTTGAGATTACAGGCAGAGGCCACACCTGTCCAGATTTTATATGAGTCTTGGGGATCTAAATTCTAGTTTCATACTTGTATGGCAAGAACTTTACAAACTGAACTATCTTAGGAAGTGTGTGTGTGTGTGTGTGTGTGTGTGTGTGTCTGTGTTCAGAATGGTAGATGAGGGACACATGTGTGCATGTGTGTATATGGAGGCCAGAGAGCAATCTTGTGTCATTCAGTAGGTACTATATCCTTTTTTTTCTATTTTTAATTTTTTCATATTTATTTATTTTGAGATGGGGCCTACACTCACCTGGAACTTGCCAGTTCAACTAGGCTGGCTGGCTGGTGAGCCCCAGGGATCCACCTGCCTCCACCTCCCCAGTGTCAGGATTACAAGCATATGAGATGAACCTGGATGTTTTTTACACAGGTTCTGCAGATCAAAAGCAGGTCTTCAGGCTTGCAAGAGAAGCACTTTACCAACTTAGCTATCTCCCAGATTGTTTTTGAAGAGTGAACTTTATGGATACATAAGGTTTGTCAGTAGGGAAAGTTGAGGGGAGAAATGGCAAAGGAGAAAAATGTTATACATAACACTACTTTTTGGTTGTGAGCCTAGCCTTTAACGGTTGAGCCAACTGTCCAGCCCAACACTACTTTTTAATCTTAAAACTTTAATGAATGTTCTCTAGGTAGCATGGAGGACCAACTCTTTTAAATAAATATGTCAATTTTCTACCAATTGTCATACACAAAAGTCATTACTCTTCAAAGCATTGTTCCTATAAGGAAAACTTAAAAATGCTTTTGCTGTTCACTTTATTCTTAAACATATTCAAACAGCAAGGCATCAAAAGATTCAGCAAGCCTCCCTCTCATCGTATTGCCAGCTATATGTGCTCTTTAAATGTTTATTTTGTTCAAATTTTAATGCTTATTTATGGCAAAAAGATTATTATGTTACTGTATAATTATGTAATAATACTTCAGTGATTTCTGCAATTCCTTGATTAATTCATTTTCATCATTTCTTATCCTTCATCCAAAGTTCTAATCGGGCTTAGAGATGATTCATCTTTTATTTAAAGACAGAAGAAATTGAAAGTAGAGGTCTGTGGTGATATTTTGTGTACCCCAATAAAGCTTACCTGGGAATCAGAGGACAGAGCCAGCCACTAAATTAGACATAGACATCAGGCAGTGGTGACACACACCTTTAATCCTATCACTCAGGAGGCAGAGGTCTATCTGGATCTCTGTGAGTTCAAGGCCACACTGGGCTACATGAGAGAAATAGAACCAGGCAGTGGTGACCCATGCCTTGAATCCCAGGAAGATATATATATATATATACAGAAAGGTATACAAGGCATGAGGAAACAGGAACTCACTCTCTTGAGGCTGAGGATTTTGTAGAGGTAAGCTAGCAGTTGGCTGTTCTGCTTCTCTGATCGTTCAGCTTTTACCCTGATATCTGGCTCTGGGTTTTTTTCATAAGACCTTTCAAGATTGGTGTTACATAGGTCACTTTGCACTTTACTGGATCCCTTGGCTACAATAAACTGGGTAACTAAATTGATAATTCCAAGTACTTTGCACTTATTTTGGGAATAATATTTCTTAGTTCTATAAAAATAAAAACTAAGAATCTTGTCTCTGAAATCAATTCATTGTATCTCACAGCCAATAAAATCTTTCATTGGAGGTTTTGATGTATGAACTATGTCAACTTCAAAAGGAAACTTCTGCAGCATTTTAATTGTTTCAGCACAGACAATTGTACTTAATATTTTCTGGATTTTAAGTCTTTATATAAGCTATCACTATTAAAAATGAAAACATTTAGGAGTTGAAACTATGCAGGGTTTTTCGAGCAAAGGTTGTGATCACTGATTCTTATTCCTTCATGGAAAAAAATTTTAAATCTTGAGTACAAAGCAGTATGATTGATGGTGTGTAAATGTATGTATATATAAAATTTAACATCATTGTACTAGATATAGGGAAGAATTATCAATTATAAAAATTTTCAAAAAGTTCTAGAGATGACATTGACCCTAGAAATGCATTCCAAGAAGGTCTGTTCATGTTTCCAGTGACACAATACAGCCATGGCTGACAGAAACAGGAACCTCAGTGCTCTAGATGTTTTGATTATGCCTCTCCCTAACACTCTCCTACCTCCTGACTTTCCCTATTCTCTAGGACCTGGGACAAAAAATATTTATTCATTCTTTCCAGGATTTGTTTTTTATCTCTCTCTAATGTTAGATGTCCTTGCTTTTATAAACAATTGGTGATGGGACCATACATCTGCTGGAACACAGCCTTCAGTGTCTATCTGAGGAAGGCACTATGACTTGGAAGGCTCAGCACAAGGTAAAACATCATAGATTCCAGCCTTAAATCCTTTTAATTGCAGGAATTTAACACTTTGTCTCTTCACAGTGCAGCATGGCCACGCTGTAAATTTAGGCATCACCTGCCTTTCTCATATTTTTGAAACACTGTAGGAAAACATCTCTGTCTTAAATAGCTCCACTTCAATTACATGGTTCAAAAGTATGTTTTAGCTTTGTTATTCTCGGACCCCAGAATGCTGAGGATCCTTGCTTAATGTTCTCTCTCTTTTAGCTCAGACTTCACTGTGGCTTAGCAGGACTCTACTTAGTAGGTACCTGATAATGTTTTAAGTGCTCAATAATAAAAAAAAAATCCTGTTCTTGTAGAGCTCATATTATGCAAGGAGAAGAAGCAATAACTGAAAAGCAAAATTTTTGGTTTTTGAAGTATGGTCTATTGGGCGGTAATAAGTATGAGAGGAGAAAATTAGATGACCCAATAAATAAGCCTACACAACTGTACTTACCTAATTTTCAACAAAGATTTCAAAAGCATACATTAGATAAATGATAGTCTCTCCAGCAAATAGTGATGGGAAAGCTAGATGCCCACATGCAGAAGAATGATGTAAGATGCATATAAACCAATTCTCGCTTTAGACATTTGAAGACAGTTGAGGTTAGTCCTCGGAGTCTTTGCAGAACCATCTCCATGTCTCTCTTCATTGAGGCTGGCTCTTTTCTCTTCCTCTCTTTGGTATGTTTACATTTGAATAACTCTCTTGGTTTATCATTTCAAATACATGGTGAAAAACAATGCAGTTTTCAGTCGTGGTCTAAGATGACAAGGAACCCATACATGAGTGTCTGCCCCTCCTGCCTGTTACTCATTGAGAAGCATAATATTTTCTCCAGTGCTACCTGGCACATTCCAGGCAGCAGTTGTCTACTGGGATATATTCTCTAGCCCAGAGAAGCTTCTTTTCTTGGACAGACATGTGGATATGAGACAAAAGTGTGTTGGGATAATGGGGCTCCATGCATTTTCTTTCCATGAATAATCCTTCATGATATGCTAGTGACATAGGGTAATTTTTGTGGACCTGAATTTAACATCCACAAGTTATATTAACAACCCTAGCCTGTAGTTGGAATTTTCTTTGGGCCTCCAACAAGCTCCCAAATAAAGACACAAAGACTTAAAAATGATCAGCCTTGGCTTAAACTTGTCCCACTGGCTCTTTTAACTGAATTTAGCCCATTTCTATTTATCTATGTTTTCCCTTGGGGCTTTTGACCTTTCTTTTATTCTATATGTCCTACTTTCTTGCTTGCTCTGTGTGTGTCTGTCTGGCTCCTGGAGTCTCCCAGTCATCTCTTTTTCTTTCTCTCTTGAGCCTAAATTCCTCCTCCTACTTACTCTCCCTGCCTGGAAGTTCTACCTATACCTCTTCCCTCACTATTGGCCATTCTGCTTTTATATGACCAATCAAGCAAGGCAAAACAGCAACACATCTTTACATAGCTAAACAAATGCAGCACATCTTTGTGTAGTTAAACATATATTCTGCAATACTAGCCAGCCATGATTATAGCTACTGTGATACAGTTTTTGGTTCTGAAAATACTGGGATATGTTTCTGTTGTTGTTAGCTACAGAACTTTGGGCATCTGATTTGACTTATTGGCCTATTGGTCTTATGTACTTGATAGATGAATAGAAAAATAATCTAAAACAGAATAAAACAGCAAATATGCTGTATTGATCTAGAGAAGTATATGAAAAGTCAGATGTTTGGAGCAAAAGTATAAATAGAAAAGGAAGTGTGGCATCCATACGAAGTCACACTGCAACTCTAGTCCTTATATTTCTTTTAAGTTCAAAATTAAGATTCTGGACAAAATAATTTGTTTAAAAATAATTTCTGTCTAGCACCAAAATTTTATAGTATATTTAATTCATTCTGGTACATGCTGAAATCCCAGTAAAAATACATGTTCTCATTTCACCTACCATGGCTAAAGTTGTAGCTGACTGAAAGCTTCCCATGGCTAACCAAACCTCACGGGTCCTGCTGTACTCAGCAGACAGGTCATCCCAATTTTAAACTGTGTTGGTGAGGTAGAGCAACAAATTAAAGTTAAGATGCAGAGAAGACAACCTAGAAATTTTCTTTAATATCACTTGTAATCTGGTTTGCTTATTTGTTTTTGTTTTTGAGAGAGGGTCTCCTTATGTGGCCCTTGCAAGCTTGGAATTCACAGAGATCTGCTGCCTCTGCCTCAAAAATGCTAGGATTAAAGATGTGTGACACTCTCGGCTTTGATACCATTTGGATCCTTAACATCATCTGTAATTTTAGTGTCCCTTATCCACAAAAGCTTCAATAACTTGTCTGAAAGATTTAATGAATAGTACGACACACCCCAATTACTTAGCAGAATGCCTGGAATATGGAACACATCCAGCAGGTGCTGTTTCTAATGGTAAAAATGATTTTTATTTCTCATGTGTCTTCCTAGCACAATACTTTTCTGTCTTCATTGAGATCAGGCAGTCTATTAGGCCACTCAGCAATACAGACTTAACTTGTTAATAAACTGGAACTTCACACCTGCTCCCAGCCTTCCCCAAGAGGCCTGCTGAAGTAGAAACACAGCTGAATTGGCTCAGGAGTTGCTGGCTGATTTGAAAACCCTCAGCTTTCGTGTTGGTCACACATATAGTCACACTCTCAAATGAAATATGTCTTTGTGTAAGAGCAAAAAGGGGTGAGTAAAGCCAGCAGCTTGGTTCACAGATGCTCTTATGCATTTCACACCCCCTCTTTCCATTTCTATTTAAATCCAGAAAGGCATTCATTTGTGAGTCTCCTTATATATTATTAGGGAAAGGCTGAGTGTGGTCCCAGAAATTCTGAGAGAGCCCAGCATGACTGAGTATAAAAGTCAGCAGAGTAGAAAGGGGCATAGATCCTGCTGTGCGTTCTCTGGGCACTTGTCCTGTTTGCCAACTCATACTTTTGTTTCCATGCTGCCTTTCTGACAGGGTGGGTTAAGATTTGTGAATTTCATTAAGAATTATTTATCACTGCTTGATATTTAAAATTTGTGTTAGTATGAAGATCTATTTTAACAGACTACAAGATGATATTCTGAGAAGATTCTAGAAGAATCTAAAGCAATTGCTGAAGCACTTTGCCAAAGATAAAAGAACAAGACCCAAGTGCTCTAGCTATTGTCATTTTCTCATTTTATCTTTTCTGTTTTAATGTGACTACTGAGATGCACATAGAGTGTAGTATATACATGTACACACACACACACACACACACACACACACACACACACACACACACACCCCTTTTCTCCAAGAAGTAGCTCACAATTTCATCTATTCTCATTTTATTTTCTTGCGATGATGACTGCAAATGTATTTCCCCTGTCAGAATATAAGATTCATGAGGAAGGACCTTGTCTATCTAACCTCTGCTCTTATCTCTAGTGCTTGAAACACTGGATTTTAAATGCCATGTTGAGTACAAAGTAAATATACATTTCATACATTCAACAAACACAGATAAAGAATACATAAATTATAAACAATATAAATATTCTTGATTACTAGTTTGGAGGTTGGGAAGTCCCAATATCTAGGTGGCCCATTAGGTGAGGGCCTCTGGGCTGCATCCTCATGTGGTGAAGGAAGCTGAGGCTGACCCATCACTTTTTATCAGGATCCCACTTGATAACTAGTCTTTTGATAGAAGCATCAATCCTTTTATAACAACACAGTCCCCACAACTCACTGTCCTCTTAAAAGCACCTCTTCCTATTACTGCAAATTTCTTACCATTGCAAATTTCAGTACAGGTTCTGATTATTACACAGCAGAGATTCTAGTACTATGGTTCTTAAATCACAACATGAATTTAAAAAGGGATTGGGGCCGGTCATGGCCGCCTATGCCTTAAATCCCAGCACTCAGGAGGAAGAGGCAGGCCAATCTCTGTGAGTTCAAGCCTGGCCTGATCTATAAAGTGAGTTCCAAGTCAGCTGGGCTATGTAGGAAGAACTTGTCTCAAAAACAAACAAACAAACAAACCAATCCTAGGAAATAGGAATTTGTAAATAAAAATAACACTCAAAATCTTTGTAGAGCATCAGAGATCGTGCTGTCAATTGCAGACCCCAGAAAGACACATTTTCTCATTTTCTCCACTGTGCATTCCCACAAGCAACTCCAAGACAACCGACCACTGGACCTTTAAGGAACATTCATGTAGCATTTGCCTGTATTTGTAGATCCTGAATAACTGATATTCTGATGGAATACTTTTGTTTCCCATTTCTCTTTGTTCTAAGATTCATTACAGAAGTTTGAGGATCAGGAGTGCTTTGGGCTTTGCTCCCCTTTATCTGCTAGTTTGGAAACCCCAGGGTTTGGATACTGGTTACATAAAGAGCCTTCCATTTGTGGGGAGAAGTTAAGAGTTCAGGGTGACTGTTTTTAGGAACAAGGCCAGGACACAATCTGATTGTTCAGGAGAAAAAGCTCACCTGTCTGGAAACAGCGAAGGGAGAAGGAATGAGTCAGGGTAGAGGGTAGGGATGTGGAGGAGGACCTGCTGTATGTTGGCAGTTGCAAAGGTTAAACGTCAGGGAAAGGAAAGCAGACGCTACTGGCTTAGAGGGGTTAGAGGTCCATGCTGATGAGTGAAACTGTGTGTGAGTTTAGGGTGATGTGCCTGCAAAGACCTGGCATTCCCAAGGAATTAGAAAGAGGAGGAAGGATTGGGCTAGCGTGAGCCAGAAAAAGGTTGGGAATAAAGGATGAGGGTGTGCCAAGCTGGACTGGACTGAGCTGAAGCTGGTGGTTGTGAGCAATATGTCTGTGTATCTCTTGCCTTCTATAAAACAGCTGTTTATTCTATTTTATTAATTAAAATTTACTTTAAAATGTCAAGATGAAACAGAAGACAGTATGGACCAGGAAACACTTGCAAGATTATGGCTTACAGGTGTGTGTGTGTGTGTGTGTGTGTGTGTGTGTGTGTGTGTGTGTGTGTGAGAGAGAGAGAGAGAGAGAGAGAGAGAGAGAGAGAGAGAGAGAGAGAGAGAGATATCTCCTCTGACCTTGGTTTTAACTGGGTAATTTTGTGTGTGTGTCTCAGGTGTTTGAGCACATGGATACCAAGAAGTGGCGACTGAGCATCTGTGTACAATGACTGATGGCTTCAGGAGACTGCTCTTCAGAAGCAGTGGGTGGGTTTGTGTGACACATTTTTCAAAGGCACATTTGTTTTCTGCTCATTCCATTCACAACTTAGGTAGGCCAGATGTTTCCATAGCTGTGTGACATTGGATAAGAAATTAAGCTGCTGTGCATACACAGACACACATATGTGCCTTTCTTGCGGTATTAACTTTCTAAGGAGTGACATTCACACTCAAATCATGGGGATTATTCATTATTCTAGCAGATTCTTTTTTTAAAAAGATACATTTTAAAGCATTTATTTTTACTTCTCTTTCAGGTATGTGTATGTGTGTGTGTGTGTGTGTGTGTGTGTGGAGGCGGAGGGGTGTGTGCATGTATAAACTGGTACCCACAGAGGCCAGAGGCATTAGATCTTCTGGAGCTGGAATTACAGTATATTGAAAGCTCCCTGACTAGGGTTCTAGGAACCAACCTTAGGTTTTCTGCAAGAGTAGTATGTACTTTTAACCACTGAACCATCTCCTTGGACCTTAGGTAAATGATTTGTAAGATTGTACATAGATACACACATATATGTGTGTAGGTGTTTAATTTTTAATATTTTGTTTTTGTGATTATAACATAACTACATTTATCCCTTCCCTTTCTTTCCTCACAATCCTTCCTTATACCTTACTCTATTCTCCTTCAAATTCATGGCCTCTTTTTTCAGTAATTGTTATTGCACACCTTTATAAAGTATCTGTATCATCTGTATATGTGTATACATATATATATCCCTAAATAAACCTGTTCAGTCTGTATACTTATACTTGTAAATATGTTTTCAAGTCTGACCATTTGGCACTGGACAACCAATTAGTATGCTTTTCTTTGGGGAAGATAATTTCTTCTGCTCCAAGCTTCCCTCAGTTGCCTATGGTTCTTTGTGTAGGGTTGAAGCTAAAGGACTTTTCTTATTTTGAGAAAGAGTTTCACTCTGCAGCCTTGGCTGGCCTTGCACTGTTCATATAGACTAGGATAGTTTCAAATGTACATATATCTGCTGTCTCATCTTTCCAACTGTTAGGATGAAAGGTGTGTGTCACCATGCCCCAGCCTTAAACAGATTCTTAATACAAATGATAGGTATTTGTCAATGAACCCTAAGTTCACAGTATGGAAGGTAAGAGTGTATACCCTCAAGGAATTACAGTCAAGGAAAAACAATGTAGAGACCCTGACCAAGAATGCAAGTTATTTTGCATCATTCTAAATAGAAGACAAGATTTAAAAAATCTCTTGTACTTGATTATAAATTAGGAACAGTCAAAGCACTCCAGGACCTGTATATGGAAATAGCAAGGAGTAATAGGCCAGCTCAACACAAAAATTTCCACAAACAAATTCACATCTGTAGGGCTTGGACATTGAAATTAGATATCAGCATCTAGAAAAGGAGGTAATTCACATCCGTTGCCTTCTATTGTTTTTATAATTAGTTTTTTAGTGAAATCTCTTTTCACTTCAAATGTTTAGTATTTTCTGCCAGGGTAATGGGACATGGGAGATAAATTAGGAAGGATTCAGCCATTCAGAATCTCAAATGAAAAATGGAAAATGCAATGGGCCTTATGGAAATTTAGATGGTATGGTCATCAGTTGCTCCCTGTAATCTATTCCACATTCAACTGAGAAGTAAGAAATGGCTTTGTGAAGAAGATATGGAACACATAAGAACACTATGTAGAAGGAATTGGGCGTTCATCATTTTGGAAGCTGATATGAATTTAGACAGAGAAATTCTATTAAGACTGAAGACGTCGGAGCAAACAGCAGCATGACCTGTTTAGGGCTGGCCACTGAGTAATCTAGTTTGCCTCAACAAAATGAGTCTGAAGAAAGCCACTGCTGGAAAAGGAACTGAGTGAATACTTGAATTAGTAAGTTGCATAAGGAACAGCGTTTGATTACTTAGCCTGAAATCTTCAGCAGCAGTAGAATCCTTAAGTCGGGGAGACTGGGCATGAGAACTGTCTGTCTAATCCCTCCAGAGGGAGGGAGTTACAAACTAAACTTGGAGGGTCTGGAAGTAGATGAATGAAGCAAGTCAGATATGGAGAGCCAAGCCAAGATATGTGATCAGCTCAAGAACCTTGGTTTCCTTGTCAAAGCAAGGTGACAGGGACTGGGTGTAACTATTACCAGGTACAGCAAACACGTTACTTCTGAAGTGGGGAGTTTCTGGGCAGGTCTGGCCACTTGTTGCCTTATGGAAATGGATGTCTAGTGTGGCCAAATAGTCAAGAAAACCTGGAAGTTCATATCTTATGTTTTAAGGAGTTCAAATTAAATAACAACAACAACAATAATAATAATAATAATAATAAAACAGAAAATGAAATAGCAGACCTCAGCATTATGAAGGCCAAACAGAGTAGATCTGGAGGCTATGTGAGTCCTCTGATGATTTCTTAGAGGCTCTTAAAAAGAAAGTGGAATATGGAAGGGAGCTCACTTGAAAAGAAACCCAAGCATAGCACTGCTATGAATCGCAGAGATCTATGTGCAAAACCCACAGCTTATTTGGTTATTTGTTTATTGCTATCTTTGCAGACTGTAGAATTTTTGAAGAGTGGAGACCCTCCCTACCTCCCTACCCAGTACCTGTGTAGTACCTACTATATATATATATATATATATATATATATATATATATATATATCTCAGTAAATACCGCTGACACAGATACCGTTCTTAGAAATTTACTTCTGAGTTTTCTGAGGAGTGCTGGATTCTTCCTTTCTCCCTTTATTTCAGATGAAGGAGGAGAATACTGATGTACATTATAATGACATAATTTTATTAAATCTATACATTATTAGTGTATGTATGTTGTTTGTTTTTGGCAGAAAATTTTCATATAAACTGTAACAAAGTCCTTAGAGTTTGTGATATAAGCAATGTGGAATATTTGAAATTATTATGACCAAGGTGTTCCTTTAGTCGAAATGCTTCAGTGAGCTCTCATCACCTACTGAGTAAATTCTAAACTCAGCAGGTTCTGTGTCTGTGTAATCTGTTTCTTGAAGGTTTGATGAGATCTCTTTTCTTCCTGGCTTCCCAGTCTTGGTAAAGGCACAAGGCTGAGTGGTTCTAGGTTGCTGAGACAATTTCAAGGGAGATTACCTGCGTATAACTGACAGTGGTCACTGGCTGAGATTTGAACTATGCTACCAAATGTCAGAGTAATCAAAAAAAAAAAACGGAGCTCTGTTCATGATAGGGTTTAAGATTGTCAATCTTGGCTATATTTATATTGGTATTTTGAAGTACAACTGTGCTTTGTGGCTAGGTGTAGATGTAGGAATGTACTAATAAACACAGGTAAATTGTATTTATGATTTAAGAAAAATACTGATTTTTAAAAAACATTTAGAGTATATGTGTTGGGGGGTGTATTTGGTGGGCACATGTGTGTGTCCCATGCCACAGATTGTGTTTGGGAGTCAGAGGACAACTGTGGAAATTAGTTTTCTCCTGCCATATGTGGGTACAAGGGAGTGAACTCAGGTAGTCAGTCTTGGTGGCAAAGTGCTCTTACCTGGCTGAGCCATTTCACTGGCTCCATATTCCTGTATTTGTGTGCTTTATTTTTTTCTTGAGGGGACTACTTAGGATCAAACCCAAACCTTGTTTATTTGGGTGAAGAAAATGCTGTGCTGAATTGCATTCCCACGGACAGATTTTTAAAGGATTTGTTGATGCCCAGAGGTTGGATGTTCAAACACCCCTTTTCTAGTTCTATAGTTAAATATTCATTTGTGATTGCATTTGTCGGAATTCACATAAAAGGGAGTAGGGGAGTGGTGACTGAAAATGGTACAGGAAAAAGGTACATTTCTTTGTGTTAGAGAGGTATTTCTCCAGCTGTGGACCAGGGTATACTCAAATTAGAATAACCAGGCATGCTTACTGGTAACAGATTCCAGAAATAGATCATAGACAAGAGAATTTAAATCTCTTAGAGAATATTAGGGTCTGTGTTTTTATGAGGTTTCCTCAAATGATTCTGATATATGTAAAATTTAAATACCAGTCTTGAGAATAAGTAGTGAACACAGTGGGTGGTCCCACACGTTCCACCCTAATACCAGTGTGAGCCACACACACACACACACACACACACACACACACACACACACACACACACACATACACACCAGCTCCTGGCAATCTTGGCCATGAAACAGCTATGAAATACCTGCATATGTCTGTACAATGTATATGGGTAATCAAGCTTCACAAAAGTCAAGTGCCACTGCGTTATTCAGAGTGAGTTGGAAGGATGGTGTGGATTTTACAATGATGTCTTCAGTACACAAGAGCATTGTTCCTTCTTTTTCTTCTTCTCTATTTACCTTAATTTGAAGTTTGTTTCTCTTTCCTGATCAAGAATGACATAGATATTGAATACCAATGAGTAAACAAAAATGTCTAGCTGAAGGCATTGCTTTATAAATATTGGCCACTTTCTATATTAAGGCTCAGAAATATAAAATTACTACTGGAAGAAGTAGTTGGATGATTTTAAAAAATTTAGTTGTCTGGCCATTGGGATGTCTCAGCAGCCAAGTCAGATGATCTGAGTCAATCCTAGAATTCATCTGGTAGAAAGAAATAACCAACACTTGCAAGTTATCCTCTGACCTCAGCATGCATGCTTCCCCAAATAAATAAGTAAAAATTTAAAAGACGAATCCAGTTGCCTATTAAAATCATTTGAGAACCGGTTTACCACTGGATGGTGGTGGGGCATGCCTTTAATTCCAGCAATCAATAGGCAGACACAGGCAGACCTCTGCAAGTTTAAGGCCAGCCTGGTCTACAGAGCAAGTTCCAGGACAGCCAAAGTGACACAGAGAAACACTGTCTCAAAACAAAACAAAACAAAACAAAAAAACAACCCAAAAACCAAAAAAACCAAACCCCAAACCCCAAACCAAACCAAAAAAGAACAGGGTTACCATACAAAACAAAACACAAAAAGAACAGGTTTACTATACAAAAGGACACAGAGCTGAACTAAGATAAGATCAGAAGGTAAAAGCACTATGCTTTCTTTTTAATTTTTTCTAACAAAAGTAGTATCAAATAAATACCGTCTCAGTTATCAAAATGAAATATTAGAGAAGGACCATATAATCTTTAAAAATTTAAATGTTCACGTGGTTATTCATTTATTTATTCATTTATTGTGTTTACATGTGCCAAGACAAATGTATGGATGTCTGAGTAAAACTTTCAGGAGTTGGTTCTTTCCTTCCATCATGTAGGTCCCCGGGATCAAACTCAGGTGTTTAGGGTTGGCAGCAGATGCCGGCTCCCAAGCCCTCCCAGTCAGGTAGCTGTAAGACATTTCTGTCTGTTTCCCTTCCTTCTGTCTTCTTTTCACCTGTGAAGATCATGCTAAATAAAGCTGAGTGAACCAGAGCAATAGCCGTCAATGCGGCATACTATTTCAACTTAGTAGAAAAAGGTTGGAGTTCATCTCTTTTGCTAAAAGCAGTGATAAAAATGTTGGCCCCTTGTTAATTACTTGGAAAGTACCTCTTAAAGAGGCAGAACCGGTCACCTGCCTCTTGTTTTCTCTAACGGTGTCTGTCAAGGCCTTCGCTGTGGTTTGCAGGACAGTGGCTGTACAGCCACATTGCCCTGTGCAGTGAGTTGGACTATGGGTTTAACTCTGAAGTGAGACATTCTCTGGCTGTTCTTCCTCTGCTGTCTTTGCTGTCTTCACAGGAGACCTAGCTACAGAGTCACAGCAGGGATTTCCTATTGGGAATCCTTTTGTTCTTACTGTAGCAAAAGCTCTGAGAAGTCTGGCCTGTGTGGGCCAGCAAAGGCATGATTAAGAAATGAGAGCTGACACTGATGCTGCCTTTGAATGTCTTATTAGCCTCCCAACACAGCTCCAGAGAGCGTCCACACTGTACCCAGTTCTTTAGCTGGGATTGGGAGTATCCCTGCATGATATATTTACAGTAATTTTGGGGATAAGAAACAACATTTTTACTCTTCCTTAGATCTGTCACCCCTTCCTCCAAAACTTTGATTAAGCATTTCTTCCTTTCCTTTTCTGTTTCCCTCTTTCCTTTTCTAATACTTAAATGCTGTAACAATGAAAGCAATACATAGCATTGCACAGCAATATAGTGATCATTTTTCTGAGGGAAAAATATAACACTAAAATGAGATTTACCAGTCTAGTTAGTAATTAGATTTATGACAAATTAATTGTCTACTGTGTTCACCCATGGTAAATCTCTCTCAATAAAATAAATAGAATAATTTTTGTGTTATAGGATGTTAGGAATAAATTAAGCTGTAGATTGAAAAGCATAAAGCTGTTCATTTCTCATTTTCCTTTTCTGTTTTTGTGTCCCAAACTCTTGAATAAATTATTTTGATTTGATCCTTTATGAATATATCCAATAAATTGTGAGCAGGTTTGAAAAGAGTCATAAATAGGTGCAGCACCTGCTCTATAGATTGATGAGTATAGTGGTATTTTGACTACCTCCTCTTCTTATCAGGTGTTTGTGAGGTTCACAGCCACGCCATTCGATAGAATGGCAAACAGGTTAATATGGTTATCACCAGTAGGTCAATGTTTCTTGCTTAGAAAAGTTCCAGTAGCATGTGTAAAAGTCCAGCTGAACCTTCGCACCAGAAGGGAGGAAGTAGGAAAGGCCAGGATCCATGTTTTCTATAGCTGTCATGGATCTCAAAACCACAAATGCCATTGAGATCTGTAAATAATCATAGGCTCTTATTTTGTTCTTTCACATACTATGGAAAGTTCAGGAGTCCTTGGAGGCCAATGCACTATATAAAGTAGTGTCTTATGTAATCTAAAGCAGGGAAAACAACCACAGACAATACAAGAAAAAAAAAAAAGGGTGTGGTGTGAACCAACACACTTTATTTCTAAGAGCAGCTGGCAGACCCAGTTTGGCCCTGAGGCTGAGGTTTACAGCCAATGCTTAAGTTCTGTGGAAGCCTGTTACAAGGTTCAATTAAAATTCACATAGCTCCACCGTGCTCACAGTGGTTGCGTGGTTCTAACAGTGGTTAGCAATAGTGTTAATTTTAAACACTGGTATGAAATAATTGTATACTTGTGTTTTTAGAAGGATTCTGAGGATTTTGTTGGCCTAAGCAGAAAAGTATGCCATAATTGATTAGTAACATTTAAAGCAGGCAAAATGTTTATTATTTTTATTTTATTTTATTTTTGTTTATTTTATTTTAGAATTTAGATGATGACTTATGTGGCTTCATCTTATTTCACACAATAGTCTTTGTTATCTTTCTAGCTTGGCTCTTTTCAACATCTTGACAAAGATTTAACATTGTCTAAAAGTGTGACCTAATACAATGGCTCACTTTTTTCAAGTTTTAAGGATGTTTTAGTACCATTTTACTACTTCATATATTAAATCAGGTAATAAAAACTTTAGAATTTCTCTAAGGAATTCAGTCATATGATGACTTATTTTTTGAGAAATGCACTGTAAGGTGATTTGGTCAATCTGTGAACATTACAGTGTACTTACAGCACTTACAGTAAAACAGCTGTGAGGTCACGAGGCCATATAATGAACCTAGTCATATGATCTTTGAAATATTA
Organism: Onychomys torridus; assembly: GCF_903995425.1. Lineage (NCBI taxonomy): Eukaryota > Metazoa > Chordata > Mammalia > Rodentia > Cricetidae > Onychomys > Onychomys torridus. The sequence continues at coordinate 61,582,512 of NC_050461.1, forward strand.
TGTGGCACATAACAGATTCATTTTCATTTGCATATATTCATTTAACAGAATACTGTATTTCATTTATATCATTTTCAAACATTTAGGTTAAGTACCATAATCATATTAACCCTCTATTTATAGCCTCTCATGCACACCCACCCTTTCCTCCATTCCTTTTTCTGTTCCTAAACATGCCATGTTTTGAAGTGAGATACTCTTTACATCTTGCATATGTGGAATGTTTTCCTTCAGATCTCAGTGATCTCACATTTATATTCATGGCGTACTTTCAAAGCCTTCCTAATTTAGTGTTTTCTGGTAAGGGCCAGAGTCATTTTGAAGGTCATCAGGGGAGAAATGCACTGAATCAGGTCTTTTCCCTCCTTGTCGGCGGATGAGAAATCACCACCCATGGCTGCCCTGGAACACCTGGTGCATCTTCTCATGGTCATTGTGAAGTGGAGTGTGGCGTGGCGTGGCGGGGGGCGGGGGGATGACACCACAAATGTCAGCACTGGATAAAGCATGGATTTAAGTCCAAAGGGAATAGAATTTTAACCATTAGTCTCTCCCTCCAAATTGACGCTACTGTTCTCTCTTGGAGTTCCGAATGAATAGTACTCAAAGTTTCATAAAGTTGTAGCAATTGTCTCAGCAGTACCTGTGTGTCCTGGAGGTACAAGGAAGGGAAATCTCTGGATCCTTTCAGTGGGACCTGAGCTTTAACCAGCCAGTTAATTTATTGACTCTTTTCTTTGGAAAAGCAAATAAAAATTTAATAATAACTTAACAGTCATTTTGAATACTATCTTATTTTAGATTATAAAGTCTTTACATATCACAGAATGAGATATGAGAAATGCAAACATGGGGGATAAAAAAGAGTCAGAGAAGGGCAAAGCAGGTGCCTCAGGGGTGCTTATCCTAGGCTAGCCTCAGACTGACTTCTGGAAATTGCTTGAATTCTAGGCAGGGTTTTGCATTTCTATGGGTGCTCACAAGTAGTACAGATTTCAGGGTGGAGTGTTAGTGCTCCCATTGAGAATTACTGGTCTGTTGATTGAATTATTATCCAAAAAGTATAGTATGAATGAATTATGTGATTGCTGAGTCCAGCCAGATGACTGAGGGAATGGGGCAAACAGGAAAATGAATGCTAATTAAAGACAATAATTTGTCCTTTGTCCGTTTTCCCAGGAGTGGCCCTGCTCATAGCTTCATGATTTAGGTTCTAGAGCGAGGGAGGAACAATGGCAGCCAACAAGGCATTTTTGCTAATGCAGTGACATATGACTGCTACCCCCCACCCCCACACTCTGCTGCTTTCTGTTAAAAGAACAGCTGGCACACCCTGGAGAGGTCCTGACAGTGAACAACAGCCCAAGGACAAGGCACAGCTGAAAGCCAGCTTGGCTGGAAATTAGAATATAATGGTAGAGCTGCTTCTGCTGAGAAGTGGTTTGCATCAGAGCCCACCAACAAAGCACATGCTGTAGAGCCGGATTTTGTGAGAAAGGTATGCCAGAAACACTCCATCTGTCAATAACATGGATGATTCACTGAAGACAGAGAAGCAGAATAGTGCTTGCCTGTTTCTAGGTTTTAATACACAAGAATACTCATTTTTCACTCAAGGAAAATGTGTATTTAACCTTCAATAAATGGATTAAATTCCTGTTTACATGTTTGTTAGTTGTCATTTCATTTATACCCTACAGTGTTTTGGTCACATCTAAATTACAGGACTGCATAAAGCAGTGCTTGAACGTACATTTCATCAAGTCATGTGCTTAAAACCCTGTTATGTTTCCCCAGTGATTGAGTTGCTATGGTTTTCATGTCAACACACCAGCATCTTAAGAATTCTGAACAACTACAATAAAATCTTGAAGTGTTTTAAGAAGTGTACAAAAGGATGAAGCCTTAGTTTGATAGTGTGAAATACCAGAAAATGGGTCCAGTGTATAAACGAAAGTTTATAATAATGGCAGTGAGAATGCTGAAGAATAAAAAGTTGAAAAAGAAAGTAGTTGGAAAGGGCAAAATGAGAGCCGTGGTAGTGGGATTCTCCAGGAACACCAGGAATCAGCGTGGAGGAGCGAAACATAGCAATGAGTGATGCCTTGGTTAGCAAGGGGTGTAAGGTAAACCTACCAAATAGCACTATTGCATTAGTGTAAGTATAAAGGCCTGCTGAAACAGCACGGGTATGTGGCAACTTCAGGCACTTGATATGCTCCGATTGTCTTTTTCATTGATGATAAGTTTCACGTAGATAGAAACTGCTTTATTCTTTTATAGTCTCCCTGTCTTAGCTCAGCTCACTGTTATGTTAAAAAACAACAACATACTGCATTAAAAATTCTTTGTGATCAGTCTGATCCTCTACACAGCTCTTTGTTTTTCAGTCTTGCCCTTAGTTTCATCCTGTGTTGTTGATTGTTGTCTTATCTGTACAGTAATTCTTTGCTTCCTCTGTTCTTTTCTTCCCTCAGTCTATACCCATGCAAGCTTCAGCACGGTGTAAGCTCCACACACTGCATGAGGTCTCACCTGTCTGTGTTTCGAGTGTGAATTTCTTTCTTCCTTTGTAAGTTAGAACTCACAATGTTCGCTTTCTACTATTTAACTCTTTCAAGACTCATTAGAAGCTCTTTGCAAAAAGGACCCACGCTTCAAAAGATTTACTATACTCCCAAAGTCTACTGCCGTGGTAGAAGTGATTTGAAAGTGCTCTGAAAATATGCTAGGTTAGTGGGGGCTACACTCTGACATTTCCCCTAGAGTTTTCAGCATGCAATGGTGGAGTCACCATTCCAACAGCATTTATGTATCAGAGACTTGATGAAGCAGGAGGGTGAGCCCCTTGATTCAGTGTTCTCATTAGAGATTTTATCCTCTAAGCTTTCCTTCATTTCCTTTTTCAGCAGCTGCGTCCACAGTCTTAATATTGTTAGTTGAGTTTCTTTCGAGATTATAAACTTTAGCTTTCTTTTTCTCCAGAGCATATAAGCTAGGAGCAAATAAGTATCAATAAGTAGTGGTAAAAAGATATAGTTTTCTAAATTACACTGCTCTATTGTCTCAGATTTTCATCAAACATTTATTGTTTTGAAAGGCTTGTTAACACATTCTATCTAAACAATAAATATCTAATCTATGCATCAAGCTATTTAGTTTTTCAATGACCTTTCAAAGGAATTTGGCTTGTAAGTCTATAGATCAGTACTCAAAGGAAATTGTCAGCTCGATACAATCTAGACTCACCTGCAAAGGGAGGCTCAATGAGGGTGTCTAGACTATGTTGGCCTGTGTGCATGTCTGTGAGGGAAATGGGAAGAACTATCCTGAATGTGGGCAGCACAATTTCATGGTCTGGGCCCTAGACTCTGAGTAGAGCAAGCAAGCTGAGAACCAGCGTGCATGGACAGATTCTCTCTGCCCTGGACTGCAGAGTGAATGGCTGCTTCAAGTTCTGCCAGTTTGACTTTCTCACAACGATATAATGTGAATGGAATTGTAAGCTAAAATAAATTCTTCCTCCCCAGGCTGGTTTTGTCAGGGTATTTTATCACAGTAATTGGAAATGAAACAAGTATTTAATTACTACAGTAATTAAAAATCAGCCAAAATAAAAATCTTCTGAACTTTACTTTGAGGTTAAGAAAGGCTTCATCCTCCTGAAATGTCAACTCTTTTTCTACAAGTAAGTAAAACGGTACCATCCTTTAACCTCATTTTCTGTGAAAACATCTAATAGCCTATTGAAAATAAAAAAGTCAAGATTCACAACCTCTTCCTATCTGATAGGATTGTTCCATGTGCTGGTGGCTTACTAATAGCTTTACTCTTAAATCATGTTAGCCAAAGAAAGTGCCACAGCTCAGAGAGAACTCAGATGGATCTGCTTTCAGCATGTAACTAAACCAGTGTGTAGAAACAAGTAATTAAAAGGACACAAAGCCCTTAATCAATTGCGCACCGGTTATCTTTGATTGCTCTTGCAAAGGACAAATTACGCACAAGCCGCTTGCAAGCCTGGAGAAAAAGAGGTTCCATTATCTTCCCTTTGAAATCATTTCTCTGCAAAGACAAGGACATCCCTATTCCAATCCTCTTGGTTTAATTAAAAGGACACAAACATCAGCTGATATTGCAGCATATCAAATGTTTTCCTGTCAGTGCAATGGAGTGGAAGAAGGGGGAGGGAGGTTGGCTGGAAGAATTTCTTTTTCATAATGACTGGCCTTTTTCACTTTGGCCATCTGTTTTCTCATGGTGAAAAGCCCCATTGCTGGTATCCTGGCATAGCTTTGCATGCCTTTGTGCTTGTGGGACATTCAATCTTGCATCTGATACATGCTGATCTGTGACACTTCCTAACAAATGAGGCTTTGTTCAAACAAAGAGCCTCCCTGATAGGAACTGTAAACTTGGAGCTTGATATCCTGAAGGAAACCCAGGCTATGGCTGAGCTGGCACAGGAAATTCTCTTCAATGCAGCAGAGCTAGAAGAGGTCACACCCCTGTGCACACATGCGTTCTTTCAGATCTTCCCAGGCTGCTTGCCTTCAGATGGGGCAGCTCCAGAGCACAGCTGCATTCGGTCCTGGGAAGAATGCAACCCATCTCCATTACAGGCTGAAGCTAGCTAGCTCTTTACAATCAAGGCATTTATTTGTGGAGAGTCTTCATTCTAAAAAGTGCCCTGCAATCATTAATCCATGTGAATCAGTAGCCTCCTAAAGCCCAAATTTAATCACATTCACTAGAACGATTTTGGGACAACTACTGTCATTTTTGGTTTTTCTCATCTCTAGTTTCTGTTTCTGTCTTCTCTATATTTCTTTTTGCTAGTTAGTTTTAAATTGAGGTTTCCAGCTACAAAGTCACCCCTCTTTTTACTCTGCGCTATTTCTTTTCTTTTTTTAAAGTTTGTGTTCTCCCTATGAGTGCTTTGCCTGCATGTATATCTGTGTACCATGTGTGTTCCTGATGCCCAGGGAGGTCAGAAGTGGACATAGATTCCCTAGGACTGGGGAGACAGACAGTTGTGAGCTGCCATGTGAGTAGCGGGAATCAGTCCTGGTTCTCTAGTTGAGCAGCCAGTGCTCTAAACCACTGCATCCTCTTCCCAGCTCCATCATGTGATATGTCTATGGCTCCTCGCTCCTTAGACTTAAGTTATGGGAGAGAAAAATGTATGATGAGCTGAAATGGATTATGGTTGAGGGTGGTGACAGAGTAAGCCCCAGCCTAGGAAAAGCAGTATTTACTATCCTGGGTTATTTATTTAAAATTACATTGAACATAAGCATCCTTAGAAAGAACTTTAAAAAAATGTGCTGTTTTCTTTCCTTGGCAAACTCCTCCATATTCACCAAATATGGTGCTCAGAGGGGCTTCCATGTCAGTCTCTTATCCTCTAGGAAGACCGGGCACTGCTTCTTTTGTGTGCTCCCAACACTTTGTCAGAACTAGTAGGTATCACACTGTACTGAGCTTCTTGTTTCTATAGCTGTATCTCCTGCTAACCTGTGAGCCACAGGGCAGGGATTGCATATTTGTTATTCACTATTCATCTTTGTATCTGTCCCATACTTCATGAAGTGCATGGCCTGTATAGGCTCCCTTTAATATTTATGATGAATAAAACCTGTTTGTTAACTACTAGCACAGTTTGGGAGGAAAGAAATAGAAAAATAAGTCAGAAGAGAAAAAAACTGACTTAATTTTCATCTGACAAAAATTTCCTGTGCTGCATTCAACATATTTGATTTTCTGATTCTTCCCTTCCAATGTGAGGGAGTGTTTGAATCAGTGATTTTTTTTTTTTGAGGAAGGTACTTGAATTACAGAAAACATAAGTAACTTTTCAAAAGCTCTGTCTTTGATTATAACTAAATAATAAAAGATTTTGAGTTCAATAGGGTCCCATAGTTGTAGGAAAACACATTTGTCTAAGGAACACTTCATGAAAATATTTCAGGTGTAGGATACTGAGCTGCAGAAGATGCAGTCACTGCAAAGATTTTTAATCTCACTTTCAACTGGCTTGCTCAGTCCTATACACCATTGTCTAACTCTTCTGGACCTTGACTCCTCTAGTTATGGAAAGAGAATATTAATATTAGCATGCCTCAATGCAGTTTTATAAGGATTAACTAACTGCAATTGTAAAACATCTTTTGGAACACAATGTACTATATAAAATAATTAAAATTCATAATTTTGAGAGCAGCTAGGATTTGAAAGGGTAATGATGTGTGGAAAGCTGGCATTGTGTTGCATTTTTTTAAGAGAATGGGGCAAAGTCATGTCCATGTCTAATCCCTTTCCCTCATGACTGGTGAAAGTCTAATAAAATATTGATTAATTAGAGTTTGGTAGCAGATTGAAATTGTTTAGAAAACAACTACTCAAATGAATAGCAGTCATTAAGCAAGCAGGGGTGTCCAGCCCTTAGATATCATGACATAACATTATCACCTACAAAGTTCACACTTGAGAACTACACAATCAAATTCCAATAAATAAGTAAATAAAATTAAATAAAATCACACACAGAATCTCATAATGTCTTTGGTGAGTTTATAGTCTCTGTGTTGGGCTGCTGTCAAAGTTATCCAGGAGCTCGAATGACCCCAAGGACCCTGGTTTGTTGCTGAGTTTATTTGAATGTTGTCATATAAAATACCGAAAAGGCCCACAGAGGCAGTTCCTTTGGGTTTTGCCATCTCACCCAAATAAAAGCAAGGAATAGATACATTTATAGTGATTCTATAAATATTCAACTTTTGAGTCAACCCTGCTGGAGGGCAGTGAACACAACTAATGAGTTGGGAATTTGGGTCTCAACCTGTTGAAAATCTAGAAACACTTTAAAAGGCATCTTTATGGCACACACTACAGAATCATGTTACATTATTCCAGGAGTGTAGAAACAATAAGTCCAATGGGAGCCCAATGAGTATGCATATGTTTGCATCAACTGGTACCATGAATCCAGTGCTGACTTTCTATATGTGTCGTGTTACTATACTAAATGCTCGCAGAATCCCCAACTGATGAAGGGGAAAAAAGCTAATCACCTAATTCACAGAAGGAAACAGACGAGGGTGGTCACACTGCCATACCCATGGCCCCAGCAGACCTTTGTCTTGACTTTAATGCAGCCGTATATGATGATCTGGAATAACAGATTTTCCCCAAATTTGTTTAACTCTAGAAAGAGATTTTCTTTGCTTTCTTTTCTCTTTTAAAACATGAGTTTGTCAGTGAGAATAGCTTTCTGTGTGTTCAAAAGAAAAATATTGATTTCCTGTTCATGCTGTTTTTCAGATTCCCTTTGTCTTTTCTATTCTTATTGACATCTTCGAAGGTCAAACCTCATTACTTAACTTACTGTAGCAATACTTCTCAACTTGGCGGCACAATAAAACCTCCTTGGGAGCTTTAAAACCTATGGACAGCGGTTTAGGAAGGTCTGAGTCTGATGTAATAGGTCTGCAATGTGCCTCGGTGTTGAGATGTTGACTGGAAAGAATAGGCTCAGACTGGAGTCTTGATTTTGTCCTCTCTGTGAGTCCATCTTGCCAAACACCCACTGGGCTGCAGGGTAGCCCTGGCTGCCATCACCATCTCTCTCCCTGTTACTCACCATGTACCTGATCTCTGTTTGACCTTTCCTTAATTTCTATTTTTAGGACAAATAGTTCATCGATTACAGTTTGGGACTAGTAGTAGAATAGATAACAAATAAATAAGGTTCTAGGGCTCAATAGCTATTTCTTCAACCATACTTTAACATTTTACTTGCTTACAAATTCTAAATAACCTCTACATTGCTAAGCTCCAAACTAGTTGATTTAATATTTAAATTTTTCTTTTGATTAGAATTTATCATTGGATATACTTTTTTTCCCTTTAGCACAAGTTTCACCATGTTGCCCAGGCTAGCCTTGATGTTTAGATTCAGATTTTTGAGTGGCTGAGATTGCAGGCACTGTGCCACCACACTAGTTTAATAGTCTTCCTTGAGGTTTTTAGACACTGTATCTCTGGACTTTTCTATCACTGTAGCCTATTTTTCTTCTCATCAATTGAGCTACCAGTTTACCCTCCAGCATCCCTCACAGCAGCCTGTTGGTAAGCTTTTGCTTTCCCTTCTACTAAGCATTGACCAGTTTCAACTTTGTAAGTATAAACAACCTTGACCCATAGCAACTTGTATGTCACTTTGGTTAAAAAGACCTTTCAGTTTTGGTGAAAGTGGTATAATTCCTTCTATCTTGCAGTTTTTCAGCACTTTTATATTATACAGTTTATGATGTATTTTCTATTAAAAATAATTTGAAGAAGGCTGTTTTGGATCCAGACATTGTTGGCTCTAATCCTGGTTCTGCCTCTCTGCTACATGTGTGAATGAGTTCTACCAAATTATTTTCTCTTCAACTTTGTGTTTTTAACTTTTAATTGGGGAAAAATACTAAATTTATCTCATTTGTAGAGTTGTGGGGTAAAGTGAATGAGCTCGTTCATGGAATGCATACAGTGGTATCTTGCACAAAGTAAGCACTTTACATATTATCTGTTATTAGCTTGCTCTGTGTGTATGCACATACATACTCATGCATGTCTATGCATCTGTATATCCATATACATGCGTAGACCAGAGGTTGACTCTGAAAATCTTCTGATATGGTTCTCCACCTTTGCAGCTAGGCTCACTAGTTGGTGAACTCCAGAGACCTGTCTGCCTCTGTGCCTCAATGCTGGGGTTGGCGGCAGGCACAGCTATGCTTGGCTTTTTATATGGGTGCTGAGTATTCAGACTCAGGCCCTCATGTTTCCACAGCAAGTGCTCTAATCCCATGAGCCATTTCTGCAACCCTTCCACTGTATTCTTAACCCCAGGTCTTTCACTAAACCTGGAGCTCACCTTTTCAGATAGGTGGCCAGAAAGTTCCTAAGATCTGTCTGTTGTCCCTACTCCCACCAATGCTGGACTAGAAACAGCTGTGTATAATTTTTTTTATGTGAGTGCTGAGAATCTGAACTCAGATCTTTGTGCTTGTATATTGAATAATTTGGTCACTGATCTATCTCCCCAATGCCAGCTTTGTTTTATCTTAAAAGAGTCTAATGTGGTATCTTGTACTTTCCAAGAGCTTAAAATATCTGTCAAATGTACTGAACGTTTTTTTAGAGCTTCTAAATATCCCAAATACCCACCCTTTAAGGATTGATGGCTGATAATCTACTAGAAAGATTATGAGCACCAAACTGACCTGATAATTTGTTTGAGAAGATGAAAAACACAATCTTCAGTCCCATAGTTAATACTAAAATTTACTCCAGCCAAATTCCAAAACTGCCAATCATTATAATTTATTGCATGCTCAACTCCACACACACTTAAAAAAGTTAAATATCCAAAGGTCATTAAAATTCTCTAGTTAAAACAGACATCTTGGAAAGAAACTAAACAGGTAAATTATGTATTCTGAGGGCAAAACATCTCAATGTAGATTCCATTTGATAATATACACTTCACAGGTCTTTGGAGATAAGACTATAAATATGACTGTCAGATTTAACCAATAAATATTTTAATACCAGCAGAGCTTAAGCTCATAGGCACTTATATCTTAGATGCCATAAAACTAAATTGACCTTTTGTTTTTCTAGGCAAGGAAACAAATAAAAAGAACAAATGGTCAAGCTGCTATTGTGAAGTATGACTATACAATTTCTGGCATTTCCCTTTTCCTACAATGCATTGGCTTTTGAAGTGTTTGAAGTGACTGTTTTGAAATTAATAATTAATCCTTTCAAGGTGTTCTTTCTGCAGGTGGTGAGGGAAGTTGATGTTAAGGGGAACAGATAAGAGTAGAGGACAAGTCCTGCTTGACCGAGGCATGCTGTTTACAGGGAGTAAAGCACCAGGGATTGGACTGTTAGGTACTTGCCCTTCAGTGTAAATGGGTCTTTGTCTTCAACCATTTCCCAGAAAACCTTGTCAAGGAATTAACTCTGAAGATAATGCTTATGTAAATGAAGTGGACTGGTGAAGGTTGAATTAAAGTCTTAGACCAAGACAGACAGGAATGGGGCAGGGAGGAGAGAGAATCTGTGGTTGGGGTTACACTCAGATCTGTGGATTTGTACTCTTTATGCAGATCCTATTACATACCAAACACCATGCGCTAAACTTTGCATGCAATTATTAATATAATCCCCAGAACAACTCTGAGGTGGAGACTATTATCTTATGTAAGACTATTGTCATATGTATCCATTTCCATTTTATGGATAAGGTAAATTAAGACCCAACAAGGGTAAATCTCTTGCCCAGAGTTCACAGTCCAGCCAGGAAATGAACTTGAATCTCTTGAGTTGAGACCAGACTGGACTGCTGAGTGATGCTGCTTCAGAAGGAAACAGACTTCAGACCAGAGTCCATTCTTCTGGAACTTACAGTAGATTTCTTTCCTTTTTTTTTTAAAACATAGTTTTAGGCAATCTTCCTCTCTTAGCATAGTATGAGATGACGGTCCTTACCTGGCACAGGAGGAAAGGACTGAATCCATGCAAGAGGCAGAGGCAGACTAGCACTAGAACTTTCCATTGAGTACAAAGTTAGTCTCAAGTGTTTTGGGGCCTGAGTCTTCCTGATCTGCTGATTCAACAAGGAGCTGGTTGCTCAGGGAAAGCCACATAGTGTTTTCAAACATAGTTTTATGAAACAGTAGTGGCAAAGGAATGAGTAAAAGACAGAGCATGAAGAGCATTGGGCTATCAGGGAATGCCATTATATCACTCTAGTCCTTTCTGAAGCCCTAACTTATATTCTAAGACTATTCTACAGCACTCAGAATATTCTACTGTCTGGATGGCTCAGTTTATATTCTGATTCTATAGCTGGCTGATAGTATGAATTTGGTCCAGCTGTAAATTTCCCTTAATCAGTTTCCTATTAGTCATTTAAAATCAGAATCAGTGGCCACCATAAGCTCATTGTGAACTTGTATAAGATTTTCTATGTTGAAGTACTTGACATGGTGGACTAGCACAGTGAATGCTGAAAAATGTTTTCATCCCTTGCCTTCTCACATCACATTTGATGGACCACTATTTTGTATTTTACAAATATTTATCCAGCCTTTTCCCAGCTGAATGTTAGAATATGAAAATGTAAACAAAATAGAACCTCTGCCCCTTGGAATTTTAAGGTAGACATGAACCAGATACAATGGTTCATAAATATATACATTTTCTGAGAACACTTATTGCATATATTTATATAGAACAATTAAAAAAAACCCACAAATACTGCAATAACTTCTAATCAGTTTATCAGAGCAGATTTTGTGTAGTTTTGAAGATATATAAAAATATGATAAAATGTATTAACTAGGTATCTTTATACATTTAATTATATATAATAAAATATACTAGTTAACAGAGAGCTATTTATTCAAGAGTATAAACTTTGAGCTGTAAGATGGGTAGGTTATGGAGAGCTAATATGTACCATAGTTTGACTATAGTCTGTAATTACATCTTGTATACTTGAAACTTGCTAAGAGAATAGATCTTAAGTATTCTTGCTACATGCACACAAAAAACTAGCTATAAATTGAATGCCTATTAGCTTGCTTGATTGTGGTATTCATTTCATGGTTTAAAAATATTACATTGTTCATTTTTAACAAAATACCTGTTTCTTTTGTCTATAAACCCTCCTTCCCCGACCTCCTAAAAGAATATGGGAAACGTGTTTATTCCTGTTTGTCTAACGTATCTCTGTGACATTTCTGAAGTTTGGCATACTTTGCCACAAAGACTCTATTACCTTTTTGTGCATTGGAGCCTCATAGGTTTTGGCAAATTAAGTTCGTTGGAGAGTAGGAAATGTCCTCTTGATTTTGTGCAAAAGTAATCAAACATCAAAGAAGAAATGAGAGGAATGTTATGAAGAAAATGATTGCAATTTCCTTAATTATAATAACAAGACAACTTCTTATTTCTAATACCGAAATTCTAGGTCTAGAGAGAACATGTCACAAGGTGCTTTGAACTACATGTGTATAAAAAAGCATCAGTTTTATATAGGCTAATATATCATATGCTTCTCAAGAAGATTTGTCAAGTCAAATATTTAAGATTAATACCAAATTTACAGTGTGGCACACACTATGATCCTTTGGCCAGCCTCTAATTTAGCCACATTTACAAATGGTTCTATTTTATACACTCTTAGATTCAGGTTTAGTGTGCCCTATATTAAATTTCCTGATATGTGGTCTCCATCTTCTACCAGAGGTCTAGCTTGTATATAACTTGTGGACAAGTACCATAGGATCATACTGGATGGTAGTATACCAGGGGAATTCTTGGATGTCTATCCTCGGATATAATTACAGGACACATTTTCCATGTTTCTTGGTAGCTTGTATAAGTTAAGCCTCCTGTTTAATCCATTTTAATATTGAATTTTATTCCTCTTGATTAATCTTTCTGCTTACTACTGTTTTTGGAGTCATTCCTATGTGGTTAAAACTGCCTTGTCTTAGGCTGCCCTTTGTCCATAGCAGAGATCCCATACAAATACATACAATGCCAACACCTAGGTAAATTTATAGTCTCAAGTCAGGTGAATAAACTAAGCAAAGAAACATGAGTAAATTAGGAAATATGTTTCCTTCAAGTGAAACTATAAGGTAGAAGATCATCAGTGAAACGTTTAATTAGTTCAGTGGCTGCCACAAATTTGCACAGTCACAAGTCTCTTTTACAGGGGGGTCTGAGTACAAAGCATTACAACATCTAGAAGAAACTACTTTAAGAGAAAACATCATTCCAAGAGCTATTCAGCAACTACAATGTTGTAAAAAATAAAAAATATTGTATTTTAAATACACAAGAAGAAATTTGAAATGCCCATCTTTCTTCAGTAAATGTTTTTGAGTCCTAACTGAAATTGAGGTAAAAGGACTTGAAAATATATATGGAATACTTTCACTTACTTAAAGTCAATAAGACCAACATAATGGCCACATTCTTCTCTGTTTGGTTTATGGCTGCTGATTGTGTTAGAACGGCAGTGAAAGCCCGCCATAGTAAAATATAAGCTATCACAGAGATGTGGGCATGAGTTTTGAGCTGATTAGAAGAAAGGTACATAGTGCAAAGTATCATTCTTATCATTTTATAATCATCATAAAAGACCACAATGATAACGACTAACAAAGGTGTTTATGTTTTAATAAATATGTCTTTATCCCAAACTAGTACAGATGACAGAAAGTGAAAGGAGGGCCACTGTGTCTCCTGGAGTGAGATGATAGTAAGATGTTGGGACCCTTGAAAATAGCCTTACAATTTTTAATGAACATATGTATACTTTAGTTCTAAGTTGACATGAGCAAGCTAAGATGTTCATTTTAGATTTATTTACTGGTTTTGTGTCTTTGAGCTGAATGATGTGCCAGTCCTGGGATGAACAATCATTTTAGAATATCTCTGACTTCAAGGAATTATACCGATCTTTAGAAAAGCCACTCTGGAAACAGTGATCAGTCCTTGACATTCCAAGTCTCTGGCAATATCATCAGGGCAAAATTAAAGAGACCCCAGATCAATTGAGGCTGTTGAATTCTAACAAATAGAATTAAAACTGAACTCTGTAAAAGGTTGCTGAGGTCCCTTGAAATAACTGGTGAAAAAAAGATCAGCTTTAAATGTTATAGGAAACCTGGCCAATGTCATGAAGTTGTCATTCCTGTGAAAAGTTGCTAGAGAACTGTGTCCATTCTCCATATTTGGTAGCTATCTGAGACTATGTTGGAGTGTTGTTTATATAACATGAATGTTTGAGGTAGCAAAGTTGACAGAAAATTGCTATGTGATAAATGATCTGAGTGTTGTTGAACGCTGCAGCTCTGTTCAGTTCAGCTGTCTCTATTGAATATAAACGACATTCCGTGGACTGTGTCTCTTAAAGGGGCAGGTTGATTTGTCATGTAGGATAGATTTCTCACTAATATGTCTAGTTTTCTAGTCCTTACGGGAGTATAGGGCAGTTTCATGTCTTTCCTCTGTAAGAGTTTGTCAATATGTCACGTGTTCTGACCTAGTCATTGTTAGTGAAGTGGCTGGTGTCACCTCTGAGCTAAGGCTCAGATAAGTAGTGCATGGTTCTCTTTCCCATCCCCCTGAAACCTGAGCTGCGAGACTGCAGCTGCATAGGAAAGTAGGGCTTTGTCCATGGGTTTCTGAGTAAATCAAGTTTCCCTGTTGACTTGGGGCATGTAAATGAGAAACTGACTTATGCTGCATCAGAACAGTGAAGGTTAATGTTATGTAAAGCACTCCATCCTGAGTTACATGCAGCAGTTATTTTAAAAAGCACTGTTTATGTAAATTGTCTACCTGGGATTAGAATAGCTCTTGTATATATTTGCGTAGCATGTAGCAAACTCAACTTGAATTCCAGTAAATCTAACATTTATGCAACCAGCATGCTTATGGGAATATGATATTCCAGGAAAGAATAAAATGTGAAGCCCTCAGTGAAGGGAACATAGTTGTTGCTCAGAAAATGATTTTTGAATTATAGTTATTTGAGAAAACAGGTATGTGTGAAACAAGGTTCACAGCCATCTACCATCTTAGGAAGCAAAATCACGTGGGAGAAAATGACCAAAGCATGTTGAGATAAAGAAGTACACAGGGTTATATGTGGCCAGAGTATGAGTGGCTCAGGCCAAAACTTTGGAATACACTTTGAGGAGAGATAAGGGTGATGGTGCAGGCTTCAAAGGGGATTCATGAACCAGTCTCATTTCCATGGTCTCTGAAGTTTTATCATATTCAATTGGCTTTACAACCCTGATTTACCTTTCTGTGATTGTTTAGTGCTGTGTAAGTCAGAGTAACTTTTTTCTCCTAAATTATTTTTCCAGCCCGATCATAGTTCCCTTCTCTTCCCTCCTCCCCCCACAACCTCCCTTCTTTGCCATTCACTCTTTCTCTTTTCTCTTCAGAAAAGTGCAGGCCTCCCACAGATTTCAGCCAGCCATGGTATATCAAGTTCTAGCAAGACTAGGCACCTTCTCTCCTATTAAGGCTGGACAGAGGCAACCCAGTAGGAAGGAAGGGTCCCTAAAGCAGGCAATAGAGTCAGAGACATTCCCTGCTCCCATTGTTAGGAGTCCCACAAGAAGACCAAACCACACAACTGTAACATGTGCAGAGGGCTTAAGTCAGTCCTATGCAAGCTCTCTGGTTGTTGGTTCAGTCTCTGTGAGTCCCTATGAGCCCAAGTTAGCTGAATCTGTAGGTTTTCTTGTGGTGTCCTTGGCCCTTCTTGCTCCCATAAACCTTCCTCCTCCTCCTTCATAGAATTCCTCAAGGTTCACCTAATGTTTGGCTGTTCATCTCTGCATCTGTTTCTATCAGTTGCTGGGTGAAGCCTCGCTGGTAATAATTGGGCTAGGCAACAATCTATGAGTATAGCAGAATATCATTAGGAATCATTTCATTGACATTTTTTTTTTTTTTTGCCAGTCATGTTTGGTTCTAGCTAAGGTCTTTGGTCTGTCCAATCCCTGGGTCCTGGCTTTCCAAGCAGTGTCAGGAGTGATTCCCTCTCATAATATGGGTCTCAAGCTGCACCAGTCATTGGTTGGCCACTCACATAATTTCTGCACCATCTTTACCCCAGCATATCTTGTAGGAAGGGCAAATTTTAAGGGCAAGTTATGTGGCTGGTTTGGGGTCCCAGTCCCTCCACTGGAAATCTTGCAGGTTACAGGTGATGACTGTGTCAGGCTCCATATCCCCCATGGCTTAGTTAGGGTCACTATCATAGATTCAGTGGAGTTTCCATTGTGTTAGGTTTCTAGCTCATCCCAGAGATTTATTTCCCTGATTCCAATTGTCTTTTCCAGCACTCTCTCCCTCCATCCTTCAGTAAACTGATCCTTTCTGTTTCTATACCCACCCCACCACACACCATCTCCCTCATGTGATGTCTGTTCTGTTTCCCCTTCACAGTGAGATTCATGTGTGCTCCCCTGAGCCCTCCTTGTTACTTAGCTTTTTTGGGTCTGTAGATTATAGCATGGTTATCCTTTACTTTACAGCTCAAATCTACTTATGAGTGAGTACATGTCATTTTTGTCTTTCTGGGCCTGGGTCATTGTTTTAACAGCTGAGTAATACTCCATTGTGTAAATGGAGTACCATATTTTCTTTATTCACTCCTTTTTTGAGGGACATCTAGGTTGTTTCCAGTTTCTGGATGCTATGAACATAGTTGAGCAAGTGTCCTTGTGGTATGGTAGCGCATCCTTTTGGAGCGGTATAGCCGGATCTTGAGGTAGGTTGCTTCCCAATTTTCTGAGAAACCACCATATTGATTTCCAAAGTGGCTGTATAAGTTTGCACTCCCACCTGCAATGGAGGAGTGTTTCCTTTGTCCCCCATCCTCTCAAGCATGAACTGTTACTTGTGTTTTTGATCTTAGCCAATCTGACAGGTGTAAAATGGAATCCCAGAGTTGTTTTGATATGTATTTCTCTGATGGGTAAGGATGTTGAGCATTTCTTTAAGCATTTCTTGGCCATTTTGTAACACGAATTGCTAAAGTCTTATTAATAAAAAACCCAGAGCCAGATATTGAGGTTAAATCCTGAGAGATCACAGAAATAGGAAAAGCCATGCCAACCTCATCTTTCCAGCTCTCAGTCTCCACAGAGACCTACTTCCTGTATACCTATGCCTATATGGCTTTCTGTTCTGCCATCTCATTTCCTCTCTCTGCCTAGCTACATCATTTCCTGTCTGTCTGTACAGACCTCCAGACTTCTATGGTTAGTGCTAAAATTCAAGGCATGTGTCACCATGCCTGGCTCTGTTTCCCAGGGTGGCCTTGAACTCACAGAGATCTGGATGGATTGTTGCCTCCCGAATTCTAGGATTAAAGGCATGTGCTACCATTGCCTGACTTCTATGTTTAATATAGTGGCTGACTTTTCCCTCTGATCCTCAGATAAGGTTTATTAGGGTACACAATATTTTGGGGGACACAATATATCCTCACACCATTTAAAATTCCTTGATTGAGAATTCCTCTGTTTAGATCTGTACTCCATTTTTTTCAACTGGATTATTTGGACTTTTGATGTCTGGTTTCTTGAGTTTGTTATATGTTTTGGAAATCAGCCTTCTGTCAGATGTGGGGTTGGTGAAGATCTTTTCCCATTCAGTAGGCTGCTGTTTTGTCCTTTTGATGGTGTCCTTTGCCTTACAGAAGCTTTTCAGTTTCATGAGGTCCCATTTATTAATTAGTGCCTGCATACTTGGTGTTCTGTTCAAGAAATTGTCTCCTGCACCAATCAAGGCTATGCCTCAATTCCTCTTCTATCAGGTTCAGTGTTTCTGGTTTTATGTTGAGCTCTTTGATCCACTTGGACTTGAGTTTTGTGCAGGGTGTGACAGATATGGATGTATTTGCATTCTTATACATGCTGACATCCAGTTAAACCAGCACCATTTGTTGACAATGCTTTTTCCCCCCATTGTATATTTCTGGCTTCTTTATAAAAAATCAGGTGTCCATAGGTATGTGGCTTAATGTCTGGGTCTTCAATTGGCTTCCATTGATCAGCCTGTCTGTTTTTATACAAATAGCATGCAGTTTTTTTTTTTTTAAATTACAATTGTTCTGTAGTACAGTTTGTAATCAGGGATGGTGATACGTCCAGCAGTTCTTTTATTGTACAGGATTGTTTTTAGCTATCCTGGGTTTTTTGTTTTTCCATATGAAGTTGAATATTGTTCTCTCAAGTTCTGTAAAGAATTGTGTTGGATTTTTGATAGGAATTGCATTGAATTTATAAATTGCTTTTGAAAAGATGGCCATTTTTCTATGTTAATCCTACTAATCAATGAGCACGGGAGATCTTTCCATCTTATGATCCCTTCTCAATTTCTTTCATTAAAGACTTGAAGTTCTTTCCATACAGGTCTTTCACTTCCTTGGTTAGAGTCGCACCAAGATATTTTATTTTATTTTGTGGCTATAGTGAATTGTGTTGTTTACCTGATTTCTTTCTCGGCCCATTTATCATTTGTATATAGGAAGGCTACTGAATTTTTGAGTTTATTTTTTATCCAGCCACTTTGCTTTACTTTCTTGGCATTCTTTATTGGATTTATTGATTTCCTCCAGTTTTTTTCCTTCAATTTCTTTAAGAGATTTTCTTTTCATTTCCTCTTTAAGGATCTCTATCATCTTCATAAAGTTGATTTTAAAGTCATTTCCTTGTGCTTCAGCTATGGTGGAATGTTCAGGTCTTGCTGTCATAGGCTAGCTGGGCTCTAGTGGTGCTGTATTGTCCTCTCCATTGTTGATTGTATTCTTACATTGGCATTTATGTATCTTGGTTTAGGATTATTATAGGTCTAGGTATTGATTCCTGAGTTTGGCTTTGTTGGATGGATGTTTTGTTCCATGGTTTCTGTTTCTTCTCTCTTTTTTTGGCATAAGTCACCAGGGGTTCTGGTGACTAGTGAGTCTCCAGGTCCCATAGGGTGTCTTCCAGTGGAGTTTTTGTAGCCTATAAGACCTCTGGGATTTTGGGGGGCAGTGTTGCCTCTGCGGTTCCAAGTACCTATGTGGCCTCTGGTGTTCTGGGTACCTATTTGTTTTCTGGGATTCCTAATATGGTATGGCCTCCAGTTGAGAAGAACTTTTCCACCAAGGTTGTGTGTTGGGAAATGGAGCTTAGGTGAGGTGGTCAAGTTGGGGGCTATTGGGCCTGCATTAGAGAGTGTTAGCTGGCTGTGGGCAGTGTCTTATGTTGGGTCCCTAGACCTGGCCTGGCCTCAGGTAAAGCAGAAGTCTTCTGATAAAGTTGTGGGCCAGAATATGGAGTTTGTGTGTGTGTGTGTGTGTGTGTGTCTGCTTAGTGTGTGTGAGTATGTGTGTGTGTGTGTCTGCTTAGTGTGTGTATGTGGTGTGTGTGTGTGTGTGTGTGTGTGTGTAGTCGGCAGTTGTTGGATGGGCTTTAGGGAGTGTTAGTTGGTGACATAGGTGGTGTCTTACCTAGGGTTCCTAGGACCAGCCTGCCTGCAGTAAGGCAGCTGGAGTTGTGGGTAGGAATATGGAGCCCTCTGGGGAGGGGAGGGTAGTCATGTTCCCTATTGCACATAGGTTTATAGTAATTATTTTTATGGTTATAAGGCTTTCCCTTCCAAAAACAGCTTTTATGGACTCCATCATCATCTAAAAGCCTTTGGAAATTTTGTATTTTCCTTTTCTCATAGAAAATCCTTTAATGTTTGTACTTCCTGTGAGTATCCACAAAAGCAGGAAAAAAAAAGAGTCTTTCTATGGGATTCTAGGAGCCATAGTCTTTTGCATTTACCTGATAGTAAATATGTTTTGAATGATTTGTAAATAAGCACATCAAACTTCCAAACTCCTCTCTGACGTGGTGTTCCTCTACTAGTCTGCATTTATTCCTAACCACCTCTACCACACACCCTACGCTTTAGTCAAGCAGACTACAATGTGCCTTATCCCATTACTACACTTTATTTTCTCTGTCTTCACCATGCCATATTTCTTTGTCCAACTCTAATTGCTAATTTTGTGGCTGAGTACTTACATGTTATCCTTGTTTTTTAGAATAAAAGTTGTATTTACAGGTGAAGAAGGTTTAGACATAGGTATAACATAAACAATCTTACTTTTCTGAACAGTTCCCTAGACTCATATGTGCTAATATCCATCTTATTGAAAAGCCTTGTTTTGAAGTCCTCCCTAGGCTACCCACCCTTTTTATCCACCTTCAAACCTCAACTCAAATATCATTTCCTCCATAAAACTTCCTTTTATGACGTTGATTCTCTCTAAGCTTTCCGTTGTTCCAAACACCTGTTAACACTTAAATTCAACACCACACTGTGGACTCTCAATTGCTCTGTACATCATCAATACTTATCATTTAATCTGCACCGCTGGTCTTTAAAGTCTTGAATAGGAATTGAGCACTATTTATTGACTATTATTTCTTTGCAACTTTCACAGTGAATATGATCAAGAGAAACAGACCAATTAATGAGCTGATAAAAAGTAAAGTAACAGGATCACAGAGCTTAGGGGAGCAGGAGATCCCAGCTGGATCAAGCACAGAGAGGGAGAACAAGGAATAAGAGACCATGATAAATGAAGACCACATGAGAATAGGAAGAAGCTAAGTGCTAGAGAGGTCCCCAGAAATACACAAAGATACCTCCACTGTAGACTACTGGGATTCTCATTTAGAATCCATCCTCAAGGCTGCTTTCTTGACAGTCTTCATTAGAAACACAAGAAAGCTCCATTTACGTCCTGACATTCAGCGGCTTCTAGCTATGTCTTCAGTTAGGAACGGTTAGAAATACTTTGGATAAAACTGCTGCCTTCTGATGATGAGACTAAACTTTAATTCCTAGTTATTAAAAATTGTTTAGGAACAAAGAAATCATCTGACAACTCATGACTGGTGCAGTCAAAGAAGCCAGAGATTAAGATGTTTATTTTTACACCCCAGGAGGGAAAAAGTAAGGATTAGCCTCTGATGACACTGTGCTTTTGCGTTGTATCAGATGAACAGAATGCCTCTTTTCATGCCCCTACAGGACTCACAGAGGCACAGGAGAAAGGAACATAAATTAGTTCGAAGCCTCACAGCTGAATCCAACGACATAAACAACCCAGAAGAAATGAAGAAGTGCCAAGCTTGTCTTGGTGAATTTCCTTGTAGATTAAAAATAAGCAGGAACAATTATGTATTCTGAAGACAAAAATGTAATGAAACTGATAAAAGTAAATGATCCATGCTTCCCAAACACCTAAGCTTGCTACAAAATTAAGTTTAGCTTCTACAGGAAAGAAAAGCAAAACACATGGAGTCCTTGCTTAAACTCCATATTCTTCAAATGGGTTACAAAACATTCCACAATGTCAACTTAAATCATGAATTCAAATATAGATCAATGTAGGCACAAATAACAGCTGTTACCCAAGTACTCTTCTGTGGCCTGTGGAAAACTAATCCACCCTTTAAGTTCATTTCAATGTAAAAATATTCACTGTAACTTCTGATGCTTTTGGCTAATGCTTCAAACTGTGCTCAAATGGAGCAATTTCTTTTTATCAACCCATTAATTGGGATGTTTCTCTTGATCATTTTACATATATGCTTGTTTTTAGTGAGAAATAAAAATGCTTTTTTGTTATGAATTGGGTTCAAAATAGAGAACTACTAGATCTTTTACAAAATTTGTATTAAAAATACACCATAAAAAGTCGTAATAGAAAAAGTAGTAATAGACATAAAATGCAAACTGCTAGATTGAGCTTTTACACAGTCCACTTTAACAATACTATGCTCACAACACTCCAAAGCTCAGGCCATTGGAGAACAACACAGACTCTCATTGTGGCAATTTTTGGCTACCCATTACCTTGTGAAGTTTTCTGAGGAATCATTGAATTCCTATCATTACAGTCTTAAAAGAGTATGATTTATATAATACTCATCATTTCTATCATCTTTTGTCATCCACAGAATATCATGATGTGGAGAGTTTCTTGTCCTGAAGGATTTCTCAATCAGATTGATTTCATCCTATTCTGTCCTTCCCTTTATCCATTTCTCTGACCCATTTTGTAGATCCAGATAACTGGCTACTAAGACTGCTAGTGTTAGGGGATTTGTGCACACTCCATATAAATGAATAGCTCTCAGTTATACGCAGTCAAACACGAATGCACCCCCATACAGTACAGTCCTGCTGCTCTTAGAAGTCTTTTGCTCTTGCTATTTCAGTTTTCTTTTTTAGATGAAGGCTTTCCTGGGTTCTTTCCGTAAAGTTGTTGAAATGAAACGGGGCCAATCAAGCTTAGGAGGCATAAGTCCTGACAGATATACTGAAAATAAATTGAGACAAATGCATGTGAAGGATCAAAGAGGGACAGAGCAGGCAAGTAGTCTTTCAGACTGCAGTGCAGGTCTGACGGAAGAAGGCAGACAAAAGATTCAGTAGACACAGGTCCATACTGCAGTGCAGTTGGGAAAGTCACACTCAGACTTCGATACAGTCTCAAGGCAAAGATTGTCCACTGACAAGTCCCTGCAGTGTCCTGGCTCCAGCTTTCTCTTCTTGCTTGATGATTGGCTAACAACTGTCCAAGAGGAGCATGGCCTTAGGGCAAACAGGGATAGATCCCAAATGTGTTGATCTGGAAGCTGCTACTGAATAGCTTCTTAGAGAGCACAGTAACTCACTTTTGTGGCATCCACAATTCACCCATTGTGTTTGTCAGGTGTACTATTTCATTTGTTTGCAAAGCAGCTTCCCTATAGATACCATTTACCCCTTCTGAGGGAGAAGTCAGAAAATGGAGGTTAGTAATATGCACAACGATTCTGACTCTAAGTTTATTCCTAGGTCTGTGACTGCTACACTTGTTCCCACTGTTCCTCCAAGTGTCTCTCATTCACAGGCATCTCCTTGGCTTACTCAGAGTGTTACCATTCCTCTGTTTCTGACATATCGGATCCTTGGGAACCACACCTTCCCAGGTCTGGGTTGCTGCATGTACACACTCATAGCTGGGCAATGAAGTGTCAGGAGATACACAGATGGATCACCTGGGTTCCAGACAGAGAGCTCTATTATATCAAAGCATTATGACCCTTTCCCATTGATCAGGATCAGTACTTGCTATGTTATATAGAGTTCCATTTCTGATAAGATGTTTTGTCAAAACCTGAATAATGGTTCTGACTGAGGACCTGTGAGAAGAGAAAGCAAACACATACTCAAATGAATATTTTTTCCCTTGGTGAAGGTACACATTTTTTCTTATATTTCATCTTTTTAAAATTCTTCTCTCAAATATTATATCTCAACCCCAATTTCCCCTCCTTCCTCTTCTCCCAGTTCCTCCCCACAACTTTCCCTCTTCCCCCAGATCTGTTCCTCCTCCATTTCCCTTCAGAAAAGGGCATGCCTCCCAGGAATATCTACTAAACATAGCATATCAAGTTGTAAGAAGACTAGGTACATCTGCTCATATTAAGGCTGGATGAGGCAACCCAGTAGGAGGGAAAGGGTCCCAAATGCAGGCAGAAGTGTCAGCAACAGCCCCTTCTCTGACTGTTAGGTGTCCCACAAGACATAAAGAACACACAACCATAACACAAATGCAGAAGACCTGGGTCAGACCCATACAGGTCTGATTGTTGGTTCAGTCTCTGTGAAGGACACACTTTCAGTCCTTCCCAGGAGGCAAATGACCCAGGGAGTCAAAAAGACAAGTTTGTAGCTGGTCCTCTGGTAGAAGAGTGAAATCAGAGAATACAGTAGCCACATAGATAAGTGTGACTCATGTCAGGCTCCTGAGGAGCTGCCAGTCTTCTTGAAGTCTTAGTTGATATGCTATCAGATAACTTCAGAGTAGCTGATCACTATGACTGTACTGATTAATCTTGGCCGCCAACTTGATTAGATCTGGAATCACATAAGAGGCAAGCCCCAGGGACACCTGTGAGGGATTTTTTTGGGTAGGTTAACTGAAGAGGAGTGACTCGCCCTAAAACCATATGGTACCCTCTGATGGTGGTCCAGGTATAAGGAGTTCAAGAGGAAGAGCTTTTGCTCTTTTTCCTGCTTTCCTTTGAGCCTCACTGAGAGTTCATCTACCCTGTCACTGCTGCTGCCACTGTTGCTGCTGCCACTGCTGCTGTCACTGTTACTGCCACTGTTACTGCCACTGTTGTTGCCACTGTTACTGCCACTGTTGTTGCCACTGTTACTGCCACTGCTGCTGCCACTGTTGTTGCCACTGTTATTGCCACTGCTGCTGCCACTGTTGTTGCCACTGTTACTGTTACTGCTGCCGCCACTGTTGTTGCCACTGCTGCTGCCACTGTTACTGCCACTGTCGTTGCCACTGCTGCTGCCACTGTTACTGCCACTGCTGCTGCCACTGTTACTGCCACTGCCACTATTGTTGCCACTGCTGCTGCCACTGTTACTGCCACTGTTGTTGCCACTGTTACTGCCACTGTTGTTGCCACTGTTACTGTTACTGCTGCTGCCACTGTTGTTGCCACTGCTGCTGCCACTGTTACTGCCACTGTCGTTGCCACTGCTGCTGCCACTGTTACTGCCACTGCTGCTGCCACTGTTACTGCCACTGCCACTATTGTTGCCACTGCTGCTGCCACTGTTACTGCCACTGTTGTTGCCACTGTTACTGCCACTGTTGTTGCCACTGTTGTTGCCACTGTTACTGCCACTGTTGTTGCCACTGTTGCTGCTGCCAGTGCTGCTGCCATGCTTTACTGATATCAGGATCTAGTTTCTATGGCCTTCTAATGTAGAGTGAAGACCACAGGCTCTACAGAAATCCTCTGAGCATTCAGTGTTATGTGGGAGTGCTGAGACATCTAGTTTTGTGAACTGAGCAGCTACTGGGTTCTCAGCCCTTCCATTGTGAAGACACAGCCATTGTTGGAATACCCAGACCACATTGTGTAAGCTAATCTAATACATCCCCCTTTCCCATATATTATTCTATGGGTTCTGTTCCTCTAGAAAACCCTGACTAATACACTGGCTAGTGTCAACTGGCTAAGTCTTTTTGTCTGCTGAATTTTTTATTGCTTCTTCTTCCATGATAGAAGCTTTCTAATGGCTGTTAACACTTCATCCTTGAAGACTTCTTCCTTATCCATGCTCCTCACATGTTCATACACATATCTTCCCTAGAGACTTCTTGTCTCTGATTTTCCAGTTCTCTTCCTTACAGGACACAGATCAGCTATAAAATCTATTGCTCTCTCTCTCTCTCTCTCTCTCTCTCTCTCTCTCTCTCTCTCTCTCTCCTGTTCATACTGCTTTGTATCTAAATGACTTGAACCTCCATCCCTTAGGAGCATTTTGTTTACTCTCCACTGTTTATACACTTTATGTATAGTGTGTTAGTGCTATTTTGAGATTCAAACCCTAATGCTATGATGATCCACCCATAAGCCAAGCTTTGTCTTTTGTTCCCAGTTCTGCTATTTACATGGAGCTGCAGCTCTACCTGTATAAGGAGGTGAGGAAGGGGCATTTGTGGAATCGTGGCATTTCTGAATCAGGACTGGGCTTATGGTCTCTGTTCTAGCTTGTTCACCCCTGTGCTTCATTTATCTTATGATTAAGGACTCACAGCCAGTTTTGTTCAGTTTTATAACTTGGTAGTTCTGATAGCACACATCCCACAATGGACATTGCAGAATGCATAGACCTCAGTGTCCCATGGTCAGACATTCCCTCTGTACTAGGTTCCAGTAACATCCTAGAAATCTCTGTAATTGTACTCTCCACTTACTGTGGACTTGTTCCAGTTCACATTGTGATTCTCCTGCAGGAACTTATCCTGACATCCTTACTGTGTATCTGTCCACTTTTGATTTTGTTTATATCACCATGTTTGCTTGGTCATTTGGTTGGAACAAAACAATTACTGCATGGCAGCCTGTGCCGTGTACTCTGGGCCCCACATCTTCCATGTTTTCCACTGATAACAGTAATTGTTAATGTCTGTCCATGGTATGGTGCTGATTTGCTTTGCTGTCTGAGAGTGAGACAGTTTTAGATTTCACTCTACCTGCCAGATGTGGTAGTGCTAATGTGCTTGGACTTCTAGGTTACCCTCAAGGAAATGACGACCTGGTCTGTCTTTGGCTCCAATGGCCTCATTGTACTTTGGATGGTACAGAAGAGTCTAGTGGGCCCACTCTAATGACAATGTTAGAATGATGGTATCAGTACCTGTGGGGATCAATGTCAATTCAGAATGTTACATACAGTGGCACTTATAAATGTTGGCTGATAACTTTTTAGCAAAAAGTGTACAGACATCTGAGCAAATGGCTATGAATTCCTCTGTGGAAGAACTAAATGCCTTTGTTCTCATGTAGGCTTTCTTGGGAAATGAGTTGTATTATTTGCTTTTCTCTATGGTAGAGGTCAAGCAGCACCCTTATTGTGTCTGTTCTGTAGGTTGTGTTAGACTGTTAATCATCTTCATAAATCTCTATAGATTAACTCCTTGGGCTAGCCACTGTGCTAACTGTAGCTTCTGGGCTTCCAGTAGTGAAACGCTGCCACCTCACTTCTATTTCCCGTTGATTACTTGTAAGCCAGGCCAGTCTGGCCAGTAGAGGTGGCTACTGAAGAACTTAGTGAGGCTAGCACATCTCACAATGTGAAAGGCTTGGTGAATGCTGATTCTTCTCATGGAGCACAGTCCTCAGCTGCTTGGTCATTCCAGTGTGTCTCCTTCTTAGAACTTTTAATTACATACTCTGATGTCTCCAATGTCAACTCAGGCATTTCAAATTTGCTTAGTATAGACTACTACTTTCCCCAAGCTTCTAAATAGCCATCAAACAGTGATATTGCCCCATTTCTTGGGGTTTCTAACATGATATTAAATCTTTGTCATAAAAACGTGTCCCCCAAGTGAATGAATTACTGTTCATTCACTGTTACATTCAGTCACATTTAGCTAAGCATTCTCAAAATTCAGAGGCAAGACACACCTATTGCTAGACTACACATCTTATACCTTTTGATTCTTGGGCTTTTCATACATTATGTCTTTCCTGCTTTTAATTTTTTTCTTGCTTCACTCTTCACAGGTTGTGTGAAGCCGGGGTTTGTCCCCTGGACAGAAGGGTAGTAAAGGCAGCTCACTGGGAACATTTGTCTTTTGTCGGAAAGGCCACTGCAATGTTTCCTGCATAGGGTTCCTTTATCTACTAATAGAAATAGCATCATACAGATTCACTGGGGAACTGTTTAGAGAGGATAAAGGTGAGAGAGAGGCTGTGAGTGAGACACACGTGAACAGAGGCAGTGAAAAGGAAGAATGATGGAGTGATAAGGCCCAGGCTGACGTTAACCTTGAAGAAGACATGAGGCAATTTAGGGTTAGCACCAGAAAAGGGATTGTCCTTTAGAGAAGTTGCATTTATAAAGATTACATTGGCAGTTCTAGAATCATTGATATGCCCTGTAATTTATTAGACCTGGGCAGCCTGGATAGAGTGTAGAATCCATGTTAATACTACAATGGATTCCATGGTGCAGCACCAGAGCCTGTAAACAACACACACTCCTTCAAGGGCAGTGTGTGTCAGTGGCAACCACAGATGGATTTTATGTGTGGATGTACTAGGAGGAGGAGAATAATCGCTCAACTTTCTCCCTCTCAAACCAAAACTGTCCAGTTAGGCATAATGCTTGTTTGTCTTTTAGAGCCACACAGCCTAATGCAGACAACTTTCATTTATCATTAGTTCTTTATTCTTAGTCAGAACTATTAGCTAAGAACTGTTTTTTTTGTACTTACAGTTAAATTATTTATTGCCAAATGCATTACCTTGCCTTTTCTCCACATTAAAATTTATCTAATCACTTTTGTACAAACTGTTCTGACTTAAATGCCTTTTCACAGAGTGTCCCCACCATTAAACTTTGTACACTTGGGCATGGTTACAGTGTCTTCTTTATAATGAATATTTGTTAGTTGTGACAAATATTTCCTAATTCTAGATGTATCTAAAATTTTGTGCATTGATTCATTTCAGACTGATGCTCATAAGTGGAAACTGTCTTGCTACTTCAGACTTACTTGATTGCTTCAGAGAAAAGTGAAAAGGTAACAATACCTGCTTGTCTATGAGATGGGCTGATTACCTCACAGGAGTCTGTGCTTAGTAGTCTAGACAAAACAAAAGAAGTTGATCACCTGAGTCAAATCTCTTATTACAAAGTAAGGTAACTATTCTCTTGATGGGTTATATAAGCACGCATGCATGCACACATACATACACAATGAAACCAGTGTGGTTTTTATTTGTTTTGTGGTGTTATGGACTGGACCAATGCTTTGCACATACGTTTTAGGCAATTACTATCCCATTGAGTTATGTGTCAACTCCAAAGTATGTTTTTTCCTCCAGGTGTATTTTGATAAGATTTTCTTAAATCCTTCTGTTACTTAGGTAGGAAAAAATTTTACATAGGAAATATCTTCTTCTGTCTACTTTATGATTCTCAGGCTACATTTGACTAGGATAGATTAAATTTTGATATTCTGATAATTCAGTCAATCACAAGATTACTAATCTCTGTGCTTCCCCCATGAGAATGCCTACCAGCTGTTTAGTCAGTAACTCTGCTTTCTAGCTCCTCTAACATGTAGAGGAGACCCTTGTGATTGTTGTCTAAAGATGGATATCACCTTCCCTAATGATGACTGGATATACAACATGGTAAAATGATGTTTCCCCTCCCCCAGTGCAATGGATCATAGGTCTCCAACTTATACATAAAGGAAAGCTGCTTGCTCATCAGGAATAACTGCTTTGAGTTGAATGAGAAATAGACTATTAGACCAAAAATCCTGGATTATGTATCATAGTTACTGGCATTACTCTGAGTAAGACATGCTTTCTTAGGCAAAGGAAAACTCTATAGTTTTAGGAGGTCACCCAGAGCTTAAGAACATATCTGTATATGGATAGGTAGAAGAGTTTGAGAGGGAGAGAGAGAGACAGAGAGAGGGAGAAGATATATAAGAACTAAAAGGGTAGAGATGTGAGTTTCAGCCTCAGAGCCCATGTAAAAATGATGCAGTGGTATAAGCTTGCAATCTCTGTGCTGGGAAAGTAGAGAGTAGCTGACTTCAGCTCCAATTTTGAACTCTTCCCAGTGTATATATACAAGAGTAAACCCTATTTTTTATTAAAATGTTCTGTTATTTCTAAATCTAGACACAAACAAGTCAATCTGATTAAAAATATTTTAAGAACAGAATAAACCAAATGAGTAGGAAAAATCTTTTAAATTGAATTTAATTATTTTTAAAGGAAAACCATGCAAGTTTTATTTGTTAATTTTTTAGTTAAAATGTAATTCCATTATTTCCCTCCCTTCCCCATTGTTCTTTCTCAAATTCAGGACATCTGGGCTCTTTCTTTAATTGGTATTATATATATTATATTATGTTTTATATACATCATATTCCTAAATATGAACATATACTTTGCTTTAGCCATATAATGTGTATATATATATATATATATATATATATATATATATATATATATATATATGTATCATTGCATATGTATATGATTTCAGAGCTGAACACTTCAATAACCAGTTGTGTTCTTCCTGGGGGAAGACTAGTTTTCCCACTCTCATTTCTTTGTTTAGGGTTGGAGTCCTGTGAGCTCCATACTTCCAAGTTTGCATGAGAATGGTGGCATCTTTTCTCAGGTCTTATTTTGGCAGCCATATTGGTGAGACTTCATGGATATAGGAGACACACTCTCACAGCAGAAAACAGTTCCCAGATCATCTTCCCTCTCTCTTCTGCTTTGTTCCCTGAGCCTTGGGTGTGGTAATTATATTGTAGATGGATCAGGCGGGGTTGGGAACCCTTACAGGAAACCACAGCTGATCAAAATGCAGAGAACAAGTAGTTATATGGTGGTGAGCCCTATCTGATCCATTTTATTAAAAAAAAAAAGACATGGCAAGTTATAGACTTTTTAAAAGACAATTTTATTCTTAAATGTAAAACTAGTTTCACTATTTGATAAAATAACAAGAAATAGTAACACACTGAAATTATAAAGCTGAAATGTACAGTAAAAACGTTTAATGCTTATACATATTTCATTATTAGAATAAATAAGAACAATCTTGCTCGAAATTGAAAACAGGGAGTCTCAAAGAATCACAAGGCAGGGAATAAAATACAGTACTTAACAAATGCATCCTTAAGTAAGAAATTAGGTAAATGTAGTCTGCACATGCAAGCTACATCTACGATTTTCTCCCTTTTAGTTTGTGGACTTTCAATAAGCAGTTTTTGAGTATAAGATACTCATCCTCCTTGGTATGGCAATTCTCTTAGGCATTGTTCATGGCTGTTTTTCACAATTATCACTAGTTATGTGTGTATATATCTAAGTATAGCACACAGATCACATTTTATTTTGGATGGTCCATCTGTATACAAGTGTACATACCTGCACACACAATGTATTTGTATCAATTAACAATGATTTAAAAATTTTCTCCAGCATCTTAATTTACTTTATTATATATCCTGCAAACAGCTCAACATACACATCTTTAAACAGAGACAGGCCACTGAGAACAATGGACAGAGACAGCTGTAAGTATGTCTTGATCCTCTGAATGACAGCGTAAATTGTCAAGACCTTTCTATTTTGCTTTCATTTCTTGTTCCTCTGTTTTTTCATCCATTGTTAGATTTAACTTGCCAGTGTTTCTTCATATGAGTGTTTACTTCTGCAATTACAATTCCTTTCTCACTTCTCTTAATTCACCAGATTTTGGCATAATACAGTCTTTGCTTGATGTCTTAGAATAAGGTAATTTAGATTAAAATTAAATCTCCTGCTTTACAGGGAAATGATGGCATTTAAATCTCTAAGGATTTATTCATGCAAATATCAAATATCTCCTTTTAGCTATTGTTAATAATTTATAGATTGAAGGAGGCATGCTGGATTATGGTCAAATCCTTCAAAAGACAGGATGCTAGAATGATGGTTTTTCATTATTTAGCATCCAATTCGTATGATATCATTGAGACTTTTGGCGTAGTTCTCATGCCCAAAATGTTTTTAACATCTGTGTGACTGTTTTTTTTTCCCAAAGATGGAAGATACAATATTCATTAATCTCTCAAACTCTAGTTGGCCTTCTGAAGCAGCTGAATGCTTTCTTTGAGTAGTGCACAAAATATAATCTCAAAATAAATCACAATAAGTGTAAGGTAATGGGTTTTAGTTCTATGAAATATATGAGTTCCTGGTATGCTTAGGGAGTGAAATTTAATGCAATGAAATACTTTATGTGGCTTTGAATTATCTTCCACCTAAATCTGTCTTGAAAAAGGCAAAAATATTCGAGATCTCAGCAACAATTGTGCAGATTAAATTTAAGAAGGAATAAATTGATGTTCATTTTTATGACACATGAATTTAAAGTGGATATCCAAGTTCTTCATATTTTTAAAAATGTATAAACCATGATATATACATTAAAATTGTTTTTATTAGATAAGGGTAAAATCCATTTGACATACATGGCTGCTCATCTTTGTAGATGAACTAGATGGAAAAATCAAATCAACTTGGTTATTTTGGCTCTATCTGTTATCATTTCTGCACCTAAGGAAGACTATGCCCATAGTTAAGAAGTGAGTTGTGACTGACAGGCTTCTAGAGGAAATGAAGTACATTGAGCTGGACCCATTGGAAGTGTAACATGGAAACAAGCTAGAGATAGTTAAATAAGAAGGATTTTGTTTTGAATAAAACATAAATTCAAAATATGCAACTGTAGGAAAGGTGTTGTTCATTATTTATTTGGAACGTTCTGTTTTCCTGTGCTGAGATTCTTTATTTAGACTGCATTGAGTTCTTACCCATTTGGTCAGCATTATTAAAGGGAACTATTCGTAAATTCTGATTGTCTTTTTGGTCATGTCATGTTATTGTACCACACCTTTCAGTGGGATCCTGATTTTACTATGTCTGGTATTGATGTAAATAGATATTGCCTTAGACATTTTCTTATTTTAATATAGATTTTCATAATGATGAGATTTAATAGTATTTGATCTATAGAAAACATACTTCATTGTCTTTGACATGGAAATAGTTATTCATTTTCTGTTTGAAAAATGGATGCCTTCAGGTATTTTTTAGTATAAAAATCTGGAACCTTGGAATAAAATTCAACTAAATTGAGAATAATCCAAAAGCAATATTCAAGAAGCAATATTTTGAAAGGGAGACCCACTCATATAAGTGCTTAGAGGATCAAGAAAATTCAGTTTTAATTATGTAATCATTGATTAAAATTCTCCCTATTGAAATGTAATTTAACATTTGTCTTTTAATAGTTGTGAAATATTTATAAAATCTTATGGATATTAAATAGTATGCTCAATTTTATGTTCAAAAATGAATTCATTTGATGTATGTAGAAGCATTTTTTTGTTGCTATTTTTGGAGACAATTTCTTTGTGTATCCCTGATATCTGGGAACTTGCTTGTATACTAACAATTGTCTCCAATTTACCTCTGCCTCCCAAGTACTGGGTTTAAAAGCGTGTCCCACACACCTAGCTTAGAAGTAAAATTTTCATACTATGAAATTGAGGACATTGTTAAAAGTCTCAAGTATTGTCAAGTCAATTTCATTGTTTCTTGTTGGTTCTTTCTTATGTCTTTTCAAATACATGAACATTTCTTTGCAAGCACTTGAGACTGAAATTGTGTGTCCATGGCAATCATACACTTACAAGAAGCTATCAACAACTGATTATAGAACCAGTTTGATTATCTAATTATATAGTTATTCATTAGTTCTAAATGCTTTTGTAAGGGTAATTAAACTAGCATTGAAAGTGTCACTCCTTGACCATTTCTTTGAGACATTATAACTTCCTTTCATTGTTTCCATTCCTTTAAGACTAATTGAAAACATTTGACTTACTCAGTAAGTGTATTACTTTCCTGTCTGGTACTACATTATGATTTCTAAGAAGTTAAAAATTATCCAGTTTTACTTGGTGTCTGAAGCACATCCCACTTTTTTTCATTACCTTTGTTTGTTTATTATATTTGTGTTTTAATTTTATTCATCAGCCATGGGTTCCTCTGTCTTCTCCCCTCCTGCCTCTGCCTCCACCTTTCCCCAAGCCCCTCCCCTCCCCTCCATTCCCATCTCCTCCAGGGCCAAGACTCCCCTGGGGATTCTTTTCAACCTGGTGGATTTAGTTCAGGCAGGTGCAGTCCCCTCCTTCCAGGCTGAGCAAAGTGTCCCTGTGTAAGCTCAAGGTTCCAAACAGTCAGTTCATGCACTAAGGACAGGTCCGGGTCCTACTGCCTGGGTGTCTCCCAAACAGTTCAAGCTATTCAATTGTCTCACTTATCCAGAGGGCCTGGTCCAGCTGGGGGCTCCACAGCCTTTGGTTCATAATTCATGTGCTTCCATTTGTTTGGCCATTTGTCCCTGTGCTTTTTCCAATCTTGGTCTCAACAATTCACACTCTTGCAGTCCCTCCTCTTTCTTGACAATTGTACTCCTGGAGCTCCACCTGGGGCCTGGCTGAGGATCTCTGCATCCGCTTCCATCAGTTATTGGATCCAGCTGTGATCTCCTCCTCCCCTAAGCTTTCTTTCCCTCGAATCTTGCCCTTCATTACTCCCACTGTTGTCCTGGTTGTTCATGTAGATCTCATCCATTTCTCTGGTGCTTCCTTAGAAAATTGGGAATCCATCTCCCCCAAGACCCAGCTGTAGCACTCTTGGGCATATACCCAAGGAATGCTCAATCATACCACAAGGGCATTTGCTCAGCTATGTTCATATCAGCATTGTTTGTAATAGCCAGAACCTGGAAACAACCTAGATGCCCTTCAACTGAAGAATGGATAAAGAAAATATGGTACATATACACAATGGAGTACTACTTAGCAGAGAAAAACAATGACATCATGAGGTTTGCAGGCAAATGGATGGATCTAGAAAAAATCATCCTGAGTGAGGTAACCCACACTCAGAAGGACAAACATGGTATGTACTCACTCATAGGAGGATACTAGATGTAAAACAAAGATGACTAGACTGCTACACAACACCAGGGAGGATACCTAGAAAATGGGACCATAGGAAAGATACACATCCCACTTTTTAAATTACAAACTCATGTTCATTGAGTATTCTGAAGATAGTATTCCAGCAATATGTCTTGGTCATGATCTATACTAGTTGTTCCAAAGTCATTCTGGGATGTTTTATCTCATTACATTAGGGATTTATGTTTTCCTCCATGTGTTCCTTCCTGTCTCCTGCTCATTTAAAAACTTGTTTTAGTGAGGCACTCATCATGTAATTCCTTGACACTAGATGGACAAGGGTAAAAGGTTTTCAAATTCTGTCTTGTGTGAAGGTATCTTTGCATTTATTCTACCCTTTAGACAGTTTATCATGATATGTAGAGTTCATTTGCTATCAGAAATCTGAAAGTCTTCTCCACTGGCTTGAAATACCTTAGGGTGCAAGATGCATCTAGGAAATGTCAGCAGCTGTTTGGATTTCTGTTTTCTTCCCCTCCTATCTCCTTCTGCCCCCTCCACCCCTCCCCTCCCCTCTCCCTCCCCCTCCCCTCCAGTCTTTGTTATCAATATTCTGAAGTGTGTCCCTTACAATGAGTCTTTAATAGGTATTTTGAGAGGAAATGCTCTTTAAATTTTGAAGTGTTTTATATTATATTAATTATAGGGTTCTTCAAGATTTTTCTATTTCATATTCCTGAAACACATTATTTTTAATGTTAGACCATTTGAGTCAATCTTGCCTTCTTGTTTTCTTTATATGAAATTATTGTTGATACATTGTATTTTTCTGCCACATAAAAGAAGTGTTATTTTATATTCTTGCCACTAGTGATTATTGCCTAGAAGGATTTTTTAATGACTATTATTTGTTATATTTTGAAACTATTTAATGAAAACAGTGTTTATAAATCTACCAGCTCAAGTACATTAATTCCTGGAAGCCATTGGTACCTTTTAAATATTTTATATTTTTTGAGGTGGAGGGATACAAGTTTAGTTAAAACTTGTATCATTATGCTACTAACTATGCACTGTTTTGGTTTTGTGAATGTTTTTCCTAACATAGTATCCTGTTCTTTTCTCACAGCTCTGGTATCTTTTATTTTGTTCCCTGTCTTATAGCCTTTCTCCTCTGTGACACTTCTCTGTATTTACTGCTTTTTGTGCTCAAGCTTTTCTTAGTTATCTGGTTTTAGAAGAACAAAATATTTGATTGGAATTTCTGGGCTCTAAGATGATGATGTCACTTGTGGGTAAGAGAATGATGTTACCTGTGGGTAGGAACATGATGTCACCTGTGGGTAGGAACATGATGTCACCTGTGAGCAGGAAGATGATATCACCTGTGGATTGTGACCTTTAGACATGTAATCAGGACATGAGTAGGCATGTCAAGATGATGCTTCCAGTTTACTTCCTAGAGGGCAAAGGGCTATGTGTTTGTTTTCTTAGAAGCTAATTAGGGAAGGAGAGCTGTAGGTCTGTTAGCAGTGGACATACTTAATCCTTCTTTTCATCATGTTACCTCTGCCTTTGGCTCTACAATGTGTTCTCCAGCCTAAAGCCTTCTGTTTCACTCCCTCAGGAGAATATGTCTCTGGTATTGGGTAAGCATGGGCGAAGTGCAGTCATTGGCTCCTAAGTCTGGAGAGATGATCTAGAGGTTTGATTACTTCTTAATCCCTACTTATTTCTTCTCACAGTGGCATCTGATGCTACCACATGCTTTGTCTTCTGGGGGATTCTGTGTTATAAATCAAGTGTGTTCTTAGCTTTGTTTATTCATAGTACAAGTTCCAGTTTTCTGTATTCTGTTAAGACCTCTTGCCAGTTGAACATCTGCTTTCCAGCTTCTAAAATCTTGCTGTCATTGCATCTTTCATTTTCTGCATGTTTTGGGGGTTGATGCTTTGGTTGGGAAATCAATTTACTAATGTAAATTCGGAAGGGAACAGGATTATATGTGTATGTGTAATCTTCAGCAGAAAGTATTTTACAAAGATGATCACAACAAATCTTTTCTCTGACAGTCTTTTATTTTTCCAATGTGACACTGGCACTCTTTCCATGGAGGTGCTGTTTTACCATCTCTTGAATCACAATGGGATTTTGACTCTGTTGGAAGTATAATTTATGATATCCGAGGCTAGACCATAAATGATATGCTGCTTCTTCTGCTTCTCCAAGGATATGTAATATTTGAGTCCAGCATCATAATGTTGTAAGAACATAGGAAACAAGATATAGGGGAGAGGATGAGAGTGAGAAAGAACATTATCTTTCTGGATATGAGTCATCAAATAATTTCTTCAATTCCAGACCACTATATGTAAGATACTGAGATGACATAGGAATGTTAATCTCACCTGTGGCATTTTGCCTAAACTTGTGTAACTTGATATACAAAAATTTACTTCCCTATAACCTTTCTATGAATGTCTTATGATGGAAAAGAAAGGTAATTTCTGTAATTGTTGTCTTTGCCTATTTGTTGCTCAAATGGCAAAGCACAAACACGTGCCAATATTGAAAATATTCAAAAATTAAAAACCAAGACATTTAAAAGGATGGTGATGTCTTGAAGTAATACATATAACTTATAAATCCCAGGTTCCTCTTTTTGTCTTTGTTTTAGAACTTTTATCTTTTAAAAATTTTTGACTATTTAAACTGTATATGTCTGTGTAACATGTATGAAGTGTGTGTGTGTGCGTGCGTGTGTAATGTGTGTGATATACATGAGAGTTGTGTGTGATCTTTTCTTGATGTGTGTGTGTATATGTGTGAGGTGTGTGTGTGGTGAGTGTGTGTATGTATGTGTGTGTGTGTGTGTGTGTGTGTGTGTGTGTGTGTTGGGGGGGTATGTGTGCGTGTGTGTGTGTGTGTGTGTTTGTTCATGCCATAGTGAAAATGTGGAGGTCAAAAGACAATTCTGTAGACCTGGCTCTTTTCTTCTACTATGTGTGTCCAGAGATCCTACTCAGATATTCATGCTGTGTGACAAATGCCTTTACCTGCTGAGCCATCTCCTGGGCCCACTTCTGAAATATCTTAGTACTTAAAATAGATGTTCAGATTTTCCTTATATAAATCCTTGTTTATATTGAATCCATTAAAGATGACTTGTCTTGACAAACTTTCTATCTATACTCTCTGTGTATTATAAACTATCTGTATTTTTTCCACCTAGAATTTTTGTGTCTATATAAATTATTCTGCAAAATCAGGGCTCTTAATGGAATGGATGACTTTTATACATGGGAAAGACTACAGGTCCACATTTGTTTTGGATAAATAATCTCTAGTGCTTTGGAGAGGAAGATGTACCATGGGTTAGATCTTATCCTCATTCATCAACCACCAAGTGTTTTCACAGATTGTCTACTTTGGATGTTAAAAATTAAAAAAAAAAAGATGCATTCACCCAAGCCTCCTGCAGGAAACCACAGCAATGAGATCTTTCTTCCTCCTTTCAGGAGAGAGCTGAGACTTTGAGAAAATAATGTGAGCCCTTGATTTATTGTTAAATTTGAGTTTCAAAACTCTTCTCTATGGAATGTTTCTCACTGATGGAGAAGCTCTTATTCCTGATGGTGCTGAGTTTGGCACATAAAATGTGGAAGGAGTATATGAGACTTGGGGCATCACTGCTTGACTTCACAGACCACTGCGTTCGAGAAGCCCTTCTGGCCAAATTATTTCTCAATCAAGTTAAGAAACTTCAAAAGGATAAAAACTTAGGAACTCAGAGATGCTTTGGCTAAAATGTCTTTTAATCAACAATTTGTTACCCTCTAAGTGAGAGGTTTTTTTTTTTTTTTTTTTTGTTATTCTAGGATAGCAATATGTTTCTGAATGTTACAGTTTTAGGAAAGCTTATTAAAATACATTTTGTTGGATCTGAGCCCCAGCTTTTTTAGATTAACAGCACTGGAGTGAAGCCAGAGGGTTTTCATTTCTGACAATTTTGCAGGCAATGTTATGCGGTCAGTCCAGAGAACTGTGCATTAGGGAAGTGAAAGCCATTACCTAATAAAGACATTTGGGGAAGCTTTGATCCTCTCAATAGTGCCCAAGACTTCCTTCCTCTGTGGCTGTTTTCTATGGCAGATTCTGTTCCTTTAGAGGGTGGTAGTGAAATCTCACCATCATCTGGAATTTTGAGGCTAAACCTTTTCTTTTCATAAAAAGCAGAGTCCAGTGACTCACATAATATTTGTTTTGTAGTAATTTAACCCAAGATGGAGAAGTTGACACTCCAGACAGGGCATGAATCTTGGGATGCCAGCATCAAGTTCAGTCAGTGTTTATATCACTGGGTATCGAATCTAGTCTGTAGCAGTTGACTGAGTATTAAAACAGACTAACTTTGGATATTGGACTATAAATCTGTGTATGCATAAAACATCACTCACCTTAACAATATTTAGATCATTTTACATTTGTCTTGCAGGCACTTATCCCTGGGACATGGCCAAAAATTCAATTTTAATCGCTTTTGGGTCCTCCCATCCTCCATGCTTGCACATAGGCTTTTGTAATATTAATATCTTTGGACACTGCTCATCAGTAACCATCTACATATCTACTGGATAACAATATTGTTTTGGTACCCTGTTTGGCTTAATAATTGTGTTTATTAAAATATTTATTGAGTGCCTATCATATGCCAGGAAATTACTGATTTTTGAAAATTAAATTTTTATGTAATATTTGATAAGTACAAAGAAAGACTGTGGAATACATATGTACTGTGAGACATAATACAATGAACACCTAGGGATAATTCCCAAATTAAGAACTCATGCTCATTAACAACCTGGGTTTACCTGAGTGTCTTCTCTATTTCAGTTTACTTACTCCTTCTACAAAGCCAAGATTTTGTGTTTTCAGTTCCCTTGCTCTTAAAAATACTTTTGTCCTTGTGTTGCTGTGTGATTTAGTTTATTTGTACTACTCATGGGAGTGCAAACTGGTGTAGGCACTATGGAAATAAATATGGAGGTTCCTCTGGAGGTTAGAAATTGCTCTACCACATGACTTAACTCTACCATCCCTGGACATATTCCCTAAGGACTCTATCTTACTGTAGAAACACTTGCTAATCCATGTTCATTGCTGCTCTATTCATATTATCTAGGAGCTGCCTAAATGTCCAACTGAAAAATAGATAAGGAAAATCATCAGATTGTTTGTTTACTTTAATTGTATGCCCAGCATTGAAATATCATTTAAGTATTTCCTACTATTGCCTGGAAAGATAAGCAGATCTTTTTTTATTTATATTCACTTTACCTCTTTGCCCACTCTGCTCTTGCCATGTTAGGGGCTTGTTTGCTAGTCACTTCTCTTCCTGCTGTATTTCCTACCCACTTAAATTAGTCTGTTTGGGCTGTTATAACAAAATACTTCATACTAGATTTTTTTTTTCCATTTAAAAAAATTAACTTTGTAGTTAGCAGAAAAAATGATGAATTTATTATTTTATTTACATATTTGTACACACACACACTACACACACACACACTACACACCCTGAGCCCAAACTTTCTATGTTTCACTTTTTCATACATTCACCCACTCAACTCCAATGGCTTTAATTTTGCTGCACAAGTGCTGGACCATCATTTGCATATGTAATCTTGTCAGTGGCCTCTTGTCTGTTTTCCCAGCAGTCAACATTACCTCACTGAGGCTACTTTCTGTACAGATGTGGGAATGGCACTTTAAGACAGTGGTTCCAAAAGTCTGTGGGGGCTCAGTCTCACTTAATGTGTTGTTAAGGTTCTGGTTGCTAGGTTTACTGCTGAAGTGTGAACCCGGTGACTCTCAAGTGGGTCCCAAGGAGCTGGAAGTTGCAGTGGCCTTCCTTCCACAGGGCTAAATCTAAGCATTCCATTGTGCCATTTAACTCCTCCCATCAGAATAAGCCTTTTTTTCTCACTGGGTTTTCTTTTCCATTTTCTGACTCCTACTTGATGTCTCATAAAATTTCAACTGAATATTTTACCATGTTTCTCTGATTTATCTCCTTTTTGTCTCTTGCCCATGCCTATTGGTTTTGTGTCCTTACTACCCATCTTTCAGCTTCTCACCCTTTAGAGCTATTTCAAGTGTTGCTCTGTTCCCCAAGCTCTTACATTCATGGGAACACTATCTCACACTGGCTGGTTTCTCTGGGCATTCTGCTTTCATTGTAGACCCCATTGATAGTTATTTTTACTTATCTCCCCTACTCTCCCTCACGACAAAATAAGGCTCATTTTAGCTTATCAATTTAGAAACATATTTTCCACTGAGTGTGTAAGCATAGAGAAGTTATTGCTCTCTTGTATTACTGATCACACAATAAATGGGCCCCCTTAAGGAAAATAAATTTGTATAATACATGAAAAGCAATAAAAGCACACACACACACACACACACACACACACACACACGTGCACATATGCGCACACACATGCCAAAATCCTTACATTTGAATGTATTTCAATTCTGGGAATGTAGTTTAAGAAAATAACTCAGAAGTATGCACTCAGATGCATTAACATATTGCTTACAATCATAAACAGTGAAAAAATTGAGTGTTCAACACTAGGGAATGATTAAGATGCACCTATTTTAAAATATCCCATATTTAAATGATTCTGAAGCTCATTTGGCAAGCATAAGAATTATTTTTGTTGAAATGGTAATAGAAAAACAATGATACCGAACATTAGCATAAAATATAATTTTAACTATATTACAGTGTTTAAAAAAGTGGTCTGGAAGGAGATATACATATATTTTAAGTTAGGGTGAGAAGTTTATGGTATGATTTTATAATGTGGTGACATTTTAGAATAAATAAGTTTTAGAAAACATCTATGCTGGGGCTGGAAAGATGGCTAAAAAGTTAAAAGTGCTTGTTGCTCTTGAAAAGGATCTGAGTTTGTATCTTGGTATCCATGAGGCACAGCTCACAATCTTCTGTAACTCCAGCTCAGGTGATATGATAGCCTCTTCTGGCCTCCACAGACACCTGCATGTGTACCAGCAATATACACGATACACAAAAGCACATACACATTTAAATAATAAATAAAACATTGAAATCTATGCTGTTTCATGTTAATGAAGCATTCTTTTTAAAGTTAAAAGTACATATCAGTGATGATTACATAGACTGTGCTGAGCTGAGCTATCAATCTATAGCTTTTTCTTGTGTTTTTCCTTTTGCAAATGACGCAAGATATGTTAGGAACTCAAACACATTAAGAGCTTTAAGATTGGGTAGTATATGGACACAATGTAACTTAGTGCAACAGTCAAAGGGACCATAATGTTTGTGAGAAGAGGAAGCCTCATAGGAGATGGTTTTACTAATTTGCAAATTAAAGCAGGCAGTGCCAATGAATTAGATGGGTCATTGTAAACATTGTGCCCAGTTACTGTGAGTCTGTATGTCATGGTGTGGTTAAGAGTTTTCACTTCAGCATTATGCTCTGACTTGAATCCTTCTTTGTCTATTATTAATCAAATTACTATGCAAAGTTTTACTTCATAAAGTTGACTTTAACTTTTCTCTGTGTAAAGTAAGGATAGGAATACTTGTTTATGGCAGAAACTGTGCATTCTTTACTCACAGCCAATCTAGTGTTCTCTCAGATTGCCTCCCTTAGCATCCATACATTCTTTCATGTATAGGTGCACATATACAACATGCTGCTTGCATATAACTCTAAAGGTCACAAATGTTAGACTCTTATTTTTTTCAGGCTTCCTTTAGTTGTATCAGGATCACAGATCCAGGTTTGGTCATTTAGACCAGACAAATACCATCAAATATCTTTTGGAAAGAGTCCTCTTCCTCATGTAAAAATACATGAATATATAAAACATTCATTAAAGAAGCAATGACCCTCTTGATACAGCTAGTCATAGATATAATGTCAACAATTGCTTTGTTCCTTGTGAAGTAGCACAGAAAGATGGTCTTTGGCTGTGACATCCCTACCCTGGGTAACATCTTTTCTATGAGATCCTACAGATCCCCACTGTTTAGCGTGAGTTGGCTAGTCTGCTCCTTGCAGTTAAAACCACCACAGTGCTGTATATTCAATGAGAAAATGTGTGAAGGATTTAATAAAAATGTGGATCCTAGTGGTCAAGAGAACAAGCAATAAAACCAGACCACTTTAGTCCTGTGCTAAGAATGTCATCTTGAACTAAACATTTGAATTCCCTGCATTGCATATACTCATGGTAAAATTGTAATTATAATAGTGTCTGCTTAGGAAAGTTTCTATAAAGTGTAAGCACAATATGTAAATTGCCTATGAAAATGTTTGGCTCCTACAAAATCCCTGTATTAGCAATTAAGTATTTCTTGTAACATAGTATGAGCTATCCGTATAGGCATCATAGTATTATATTTTCAAGTACAATGAGTAGACATTGCAAACACTTCTACATTTATTTGGTACTTTGAACTGTTCAGGCACATTATCTTCCTAATACATTTATACAACTACTGTTCTTAAGAATTAGGGATAAGGAGGACAGGGGAAACCATGGCTGATATGTAAAATTAAAACACAAATATAATAATAATAATAATAATAATAATAATAATAATAATAATAATAAGAATTAGGGATAACTGTGAAGATGTTGTATGACAAAAGCTTTCCTGGGAAAATTCAAGGCACACATCTTCTTACACTTGATAGGGAACCCATGACAGACCAGTGCTGTGGGATAATGGTTTTGTATATTGGTTTGATAAAACTCTAATTGGCCAGTAGCCAGGCAGGAAGTATAGGCAGGATAAGCAAGACAAGGAGAATTCTGGGAAGAGGAAGGTTGAGTTAGGAGACACCAGCTCAATATCTAGGGAGCAGCATGTAATGGCACACAGGTAAAGCCACTGAACAGGTGGTGATACTTAGATTAATAGTTATGGGCTAATTTTAGATAGAAGAGCTAGCGAACAAAAGTTTGAGCCATGGCCATGCAGTTATAATTAATATGAGCCTCTGTGTGTTTACTTGGGGAACACGAGTGGGAGAAATTTGTCCCAATTGCCGGCAGGCTGGGACACAGGAAATCTTTGGACTACAGACCAAAGTATGGATACCACCACAGGTGAACTTGGTGAGCTAATGAGTTTTATTGTGGCTATTTATTTATTTATTTATTTATTTATTTATTTATTTTGGTTTTTCCGGACAGAGTTTCTCTGTGTAGTTTTGGTGCCTGTCCTGGATCTCGCTCTGTAGACCAGGCTGACCTCTAACTCACAGAGATCTGCCTGGCTCTGCCTCCCGAGTGCTGGGATTCGTCATGTGCCACCACTGCCCTGCTATTGTGGTTATTTATAGAAGTATGGGTGAGGGGTAGCATGCAGGAGCAGAAATGACTCAAAAGAACTGTATCACCAACGTCTACCCCACTGTGGCTAACAGATCACAAAAACAGGAAACCTGGAGCACACTGAACAGCCTGCAGGCAGCCCAGTAGTTTGGAAAGTGTCCTTTTCAAGTGACCTCTGGTCTAAACCTCTTTCAGGAACCTGGTGTGGTCTCTGAGTCATCTTTGCAGCTTGTCTTGTCTTTCAGCTCTTTTTTGCTTACTTTGGCAGAGATGGGGGCATAGTGAATCTGGTTAGTTTCAGGAACTTCCTGAAACCATTTCAAGTTGTTTAATACTTCTTTGCTTAGAGGCTTCCCTACAGGATGTAGTATTTCAGCCTTAGAGAAAATACAACAGAGTATTTTTGGTTTTGTTCCTTTTTTTTTTTTTTTTTTTAAAGATTGCCTTACTTTTATTTTATGTGTAAGTATATATGCCTGTGCATCATGTGAGTGCAAATGCCCATGGAGGTCATAAGTGGGCATCAGATCTCCTTGAAATGAGGTTACAGGCAATTGTGAATTGCCTGATGTGGGTGCTTGGAAACTTATCTGGGTCATCTGCAAGAGCAGTAAGTACTTTTAACTGCTGAGCTATCTCTTTATATCCTGATACATTGTTTTTTTTTTTTTTTTTAAATTTAAAGTGTTTAGAATCCATTCTGTGTTCACTTCTGAAGCAAGTTGGACATATAGTGTATTTTGGGTACTATCACTAAAACTTTTTCTTTCCTCTTGTTTCATGATTTATTTTGCAAACCTCTCTCACACTGTTCATAGAATCTGAAGTATTAAAAAGGAACAAAATCATTATCACACTTTATATGGCAGTCTGAAAAGGCATATGAAAAGGTCAAGGTGGCTTTGAATTTCTATGATATGAGAGAGCAGCTAAACATTTCGGATACTGGAGATATTTATGACAGCCACTCAAGGACATGTATTGAATAGATCACAATAATTATGGTAATTAGCTTCCTACTAGCTAAAAATGCAATAGAAGACACTCTATTATTGGAAATGATTTGTTAGGTGAATTACATGTAAATTCCAAGGAAGAAAAATACATCTGGATAGAATTGATACAATGATAGTGGAACTTGTATTTTCTGTAACTCTTCAGAGTCTAGAGGGTAGCCAAGAGTTTTAGTAGCATGTGAAAAAAAGGTAGGGAAATATCCATGGAGTAAGATGGGGGCTCTATCCCGGGATACAGTTTACGCTTAGAAAGTCAACTTCAGCAGTGACGGCCAACAGAAAATGTGAAATGCTCAGTGGGAACAGTAGCAGTAAGCATAAAATGGGAATGGATTGAGTGGACCATGT
This sequence comes from Onychomys torridus, assembly GCF_903995425.1. Lineage (NCBI taxonomy): Eukaryota > Metazoa > Chordata > Mammalia > Rodentia > Cricetidae > Onychomys > Onychomys torridus. The sequence goes on from NC_050461.1 coordinate 61,627,014, forward strand.
GATCTTAGATGGGTCAAAGTGTCTGACATGGACAATTAAATGTGAGGTGCACATCATGACTTTAAATGAGGGAGACAGGGAAAGAGACACATTTAAATAACCACAGAGGATCAAGCCATCTCAGCCTAGATCTGTAGGAATCCCGGTAAAGCAATGAAGGTAAACAGTATTGCATCTGTTCATAGTGTTTACATTTATCTTGAATCATCTCCTGATATATGAAGGATTTTATGATGGAATGGAACCCAGTGTACAATATGGAATTTTAAAAAATTATATTTGTGTTTTAATTTTACACATAAGCCATGGGTTCCCCTGTCCTCCCCACTCCTGCCCCCACCCCCACCTTCCCCCCAGCCCCTCCCCTCTAATCCCATCTCCTCTAGGGCCAAGACTCCCCTGGGGATTCATTTAAACCTGGTGGATTCAGTCCAGGCAGGTCCAGTCCCCTCCTTCCAGGCTGAGCAAAGTGTCCCTGTGTAAGCCCAAGGTTCCAACCAGCCAGCTCATGCACTAAGGACTCCAGGTGTCCAATTGTCGAGAAAGAGGAGGGACTGTAAGAGCATGAATTGTTGAGCCCAAGATTGGAAAAAGCACAGGGACAAATAGCCAAATGAATGGAAACACATGAATTATGAACCAAAGGCTGTGGAGCCCCCAGCTGGATCAGGCCCTCTGGATAAGTGAGACAATTGAATAGCTTGAACTGTTTGGGAGGCATCCAGGCTGTGGACTGGGACCTGTCCTTAGTGCAATATGGAATTTTTAAGAATATGGAAGAATAAGTGAAATTATAAGTAAAAAATTCTTAGGTACATATCTCATTACTATGGGATAATAAAGAAACTACCATATCATTTTGTCAAACATTTATTTATGTTTTATATACATATATATGCATGTGTGTTGACATTATGCACACAATGCAAATAATTAGGACATTGAAAGCTTAATAACTTTTTTCTATAACTAGTATTTATTAGTGAATTGATGATAAAATACAAGCATTGTTAAGAGCAGACCCTACAAAATTTTTAATGCTGGAAAGAAAATACTATCTTTGTAAAGATTCAAAAGCACTGCCTATGTCTTCTGGAGAGTCACTTAAAGTAAATTGAGTGATTTGTTTGGGCAAACCTGCAATTAATTAAAGAGAAATGTGGATAAGGCAAAATATGCAGAAGTGGGGATGGTCTTCCTTTGATGCAACACATGATGTAAAATTTATACACTCAGATGTCAAAACCATTGGCAGGAGTTCTGAAACAGCAGGCCTGTGAGAGGTGCTGGTAGTTTTGAACAGTTATAATGCTTTATGTGTTCTTATGAGGGGAACTGAAAAGACGAGATGGACCATGGCCTCTCTGCCTGCCCCTGAGGAAGTTAGAAGCTTGTCATCGGTTCCCTTTATCTTTAGGAAACTTCTTTATGTCAAGTCAGTGGATTCAGTACTTCAGCTTGATGGTAAAAGCATTTACTGCAAGCCACATTCAAACTGGGTGTTTATTTTTCCCCATATGAGGACTTGGAGCATTTGTAAGAAATTAGGTGATTATAGGCATAAAATGACATCACTGACAGCATCCTGTTCAACCAACGAGGCCAGAGATGAACTCTTTAACTGTTACTCTATTGAAGTCAAGGGTGACTTAGTAAATGGTTTACTAATAAGTGGTATATGGGACAGCATGCAATAACTCTGTGGAAAAAGCTATAAAGAACAAGTAGCCAAGTGCCCTGGAAGTGTATTGTTACTACCATCATTAAAGTTTTCCTAGTTCTTATCCACCTCACTCTTGACATGGAAGCCAGTTAGCACCAAGGAGCTGATGACTTCATTTTGCAAACTTCCTTTGTTAACATCTCCAGATATTGAATAAGTCTTTCCACTGGCACCAACATTTAATTAAGTATTGTCAGTTTCCTTTGACTTTGATTATTTGAATTTCAACTGCTTTTAGGGAGAAAATAAGGTAGTATATTACTCACCAGTTCACATCTGTTGTTGTTTAAAAGACTCAGATGCCAAGAATTTTATGAAACATTACTTAGTAATGACTCGGGAAATGATGAGTCAATGCGTCTTATACTCAACAGTGAAGGGCATCCTCTGTTGTCCAACTTGTGGTGGCATTTCCTTGGTGATTTGCTCAAGATAGAGACTCACATTATGAATAAGGTGTTAAGGCACAGAAATAGGTTTGTCCAAAATAAGAGTCCTTGATATTGAGAATGAAAAAATAAAAAAGCAAGAAACAAACAATAACAAATTGGTTTCATTCTCATCTTTCACCAAAGTCTCTTGGTATGTCAGCATACCACTTTACCCTTTGTAAAGTGAAGAAGTTAATAACTGAGTAATGTGTGCTCACATCAGTTTTTGGTTTTGCTTTTATTTAAATTTAAAGTACAAAGTTCTAATCTCTTTTTCAGCTTCAAGATACAACTTGGGTCATCACGGCACTATTAATATGCCATGGGACTCGGACAGCATCTTACACATTTAGGTCTTTGTCTGCAAACATACTTCTAGGAATATTAATATAAAATACTTTGTGCAGGAATGATTCAATAAATATTAGCTGCTGTGGCAGTTCCACTAGGGCTACCCTAAAGAGATCAGAACTGGGGAGGGGAAGAAGGGCATGTGTAGTCTACCTAGGTTCTAATCAAGTGTGGTGGCTGTTGGGTACTCGGTTCAGAGCAGCTCTGTGGTCAGTGGGGAGTCAAAAGAACAGAGATGAGATGGTTAAGAATGGCTGAAGAGCCATGTGAGGAAGAACTCGGGGATTCTAGGTCCACACAGGGAATGCCTTAATCTGGGTATTTCTTAATTCAATCAATTAATATACTACCTTATTTTCTCTCTAAAGGCAGTTGAAATTCAAATAATCAACTTAACAAAATTAATATCACATTTACACACTGAGAAAATTTTATCCAATTTCCTCTCATGAGCTGATACTTCTTTGTGAAAATCAGGGAGAAACAGATCAAATGAAATCATTTGAGCCAGGGCTTCTGTCCTGAATGGGGCAGCTTCCCTCTTCCTGGTCCTCTTTCCTCCTCCCTTCCCTGCTTTCCTCCCCTCCCTCCTGTTCTCCCCTTCCTTTTCTCCATCCTTCCTCACTTCTGCCACCCCATCCCCCTTCCTCCTGCCTATTCTCTCCTCCACCCCTTCCCATCCTCTCTTTTTATACTGGGGAAGAAACCCAAGGCTTCATACATGGTGGACAAGCACTCTACCACTAAGCCACTCTCAGTTTTTGGCATATCATATATACTTTTATTATAGTTGGCTAAATGACAAAAATTAACATTTTTAATGTATTAAATAGGTTTTCACTTGGCTATCTTTCAAATAGGCTAGTTCATCTATTTTAAAATTTTAATTTGTATACTGTTCTTGTCAAGCTAGCCTTTTCATTCAGTAAAAGGATTTGAGAAAAATTCTCATAGAATTATAAAAAGAAAGGCCCCAGACTCACTAGTCTGATCTGTTGAGACCCCAAGGTAGGTTTTGCCACACATTATCTTGGCATTAAATGAGAGTAGATTTGAACAAATACTGTTCTCAGTTTTTGTAAATATACCTTATTCCTGAGAGAGGTGTTGATTTATATATTGATCATAATGACACATGGCATTCTAAAGATTTAATCTGTGATTTATTATTTATTTCAATTTTGCTTTTATGCAATATTAAATATTTTAAGTATTTATTGTTGGTTGTAGCAGAACTATTATTGTGTGGATGTTCATGCATGCATGCATGTTACAGTGCATGTGTGGAGGTCGGGGACAACTTTGCAGAGTCAGCTCTCTCCTTCCACATTTCTGCGGTTGCTGAAGCAACTCTGGCTACCAGAGTTTTGGGACAAACCCTTTTACTTGCTGAGCCATCTTGTTTGAACTAGAAGAAATGTTAATGTCTGCTTCAGGCAGTTGGAAAGGCAAGAAATAAAAGGTATACTACTGTCATGAGCTCAACCTATTACTTTGTAAAGTCACTGAACAACACCATCCTATTATATTTATCTAAAATAGGAATGTATGTGTCTGTGTGAATCTGAATCTGCTTATGCACATACACACACACACACACACACACACACACATTTGTTTTTCTTAATGAAATTTCACCTATTGAAATTAACATTGGTGTGTTTAAGTACAACTGAAAATCACTGGTGAACCGTACATTGGCTATAATGCTAAAGTGTTACATTTGTACTATAGAAAACATCCCAACAAGTTTAATAAGTTCTAAGATTTTTGCTTAAAGCTTATTACAGAGAATGCTAATTTCTACCTTCAACCCATTATATTGAAGTCACTTTGAAAACACGATATGTTTCCCTTTAGCATTTGATTGCTGAATATCCAAATGTTATGTTTTCAAAATGGTGGTTATATAAAGAGTAATTATTTTTACATAGGTCTTAACAAAGCAATGACTTCAGATAGTTCATATATAAATACAGAAGGATATTTAAACGACTTATATCTCATGAATGCTCTAACAGTTTAATTAATTTAGTTTCTGATAAAATAGTCAAATATGGAAAGTTGATATAAAGATCTTCCTCTTCACAGAAGTTCTTTTTTTTTCTCCTTTTTTATTTATTATATTTGTGTTTTAATTTTACACATCAGCCATGGGTTCCCCTGTCCTCCCCCTCCCGCCCCTGACCCCACCTTCCCAGGGCCCCTCCCCTCCATTCCCATCTCCTTCTGGGCCAAGACTCCCCTGGGGATTCATTGAAACCTGGTGGATTCAGTACAGGCAGGTCCAGTCCCCTCCTTCCAGGCTGAGCAAAGTGTCCCTGTGTAAGCCCAAGGTTCCAAACAGCCAACTCATGCACTAAGGACAGGTCTGGGTCCCACTGCCTGGGTGCCCCCCAAACAGATCAAGCTATTCAATTGGCTCACTTAATCCAGAGGGCCTGATCCAGCTGGGGGCTCCACAGCTTTTGGTTCATAATTCATGTGTTTCCATTAGTTTGGCTATTTGTCCCTGTGCTTTTCCAATCTTTGTCTCAACAATTCACACTCTTACAGTCCCTCTTCTTTCTCGACAATTGTACTCCTGGAGCTCTACCTGGGGCCTGGCTGAGGATCTCTGCATCCACTTCCATCAGTTATTGATGAGAGTTCCAGCACAACCATTAGGGTGTTTGGCCATCTGATCACCAGACTAGGTCAGATCAGGCTTTCTCTTGACCATTGCCAGTAGTCTACAGTGGATGTATCATTGTGGATTTCTGGGGACCTCCCTAGCACTTTGCTTCACAGAAGTTCTATAGCAAATAAAAAAGAAAAAAGCATTACTTAGTTACAAGCTTGTCTATATATGGAAAATTTTACCCCTTTCTGTTGTCTTTAAATTGAAAAAGTATTTTTTAAGATGTACTTTTCATTCTTTATCAATTCCAAATACTGTTCTTGGTGTTTCCTGAAGATGTAATAAGTGTATCCTGATGAGCAGCAGGAACCACATGAGTAGTTACACATAGGCAGCTGAATTAGTGTTTCAGAAAGTCTTGTAGCTTCTGTAGTTCTCATCAGAAAACTGATGCATAATCATGATAAAAAATTACGAATGTGGACTTTGCAATTAAACAGACATGGGTTCCTACCAAGCACAAAACAAAATTTTATAATATTTGTTAAATGAATGAGGGACTCAATAAACCATTCAGCCATTGAACACATTCTAATTATAATTCCTTACAGATTACATAATGTTGAGAAATCTATTTAGAAAACTGAAAGAGAGAGAGAGAGAGAGAGAGAGAGAGAGAGAGAGAGAGAGAGAGAGAGAGAAAACAAAGCAAAACCCATCACTGGAAACTGTAATACACAAACAAAAGACCAGTAAGACAGAAAGATACCCAAACCTGTCATCTTTACAGAAGGGACAGAACACATCCCACAGCTGTCTGCTGTTTTCAATCTCAGTTCATGGACTTTCCAACTTTATTTCTGTTTTTAACAACTGTCCCTTTGGACAAACACTTCCCTACTCCTCTGATTCCTGTGCTCTCTAATTTGTACAATCAATCATTCAATCAATCATTCAGTACACTAATACATATTTGTGTGTAATGTGTATATATATACATATTCATGTCTGTGTGAACATGAAAATGTGTATGAAAATCGGCATCAAATGTCTTTAATTGCTTTACACCTTATCTTTTAGACATGGTTTCTCAGTGAAATTGGACTTCATTTCTTTACTAGTCTGGCCAATGAGCTCCAGATTCTCTTGTCTTCACATTCTCATGGCTAGAATCACATGTGTGCCATGGAACTCAGTTTTTTTATATGGTTGCTAGGGATTTACACTCAAGTCGTCACTTTTGTATGGCAAGCTCTTTGCCAACTAAGCTATCTCCATAGTGCCCACAAACATTAACTATTTTGATGGTAAATCCAATGTTCTTTTCTTATTTTTCATATTTAAAGTTCCTACCTCATGTTTCTCTTCCTTCCTGAATCTTGTCTTCCAAAGTACAGCTATATCTTGTATCTTCAGAAGCCCTGGCTCTGTTTCACTTTTCACTATTTACGTCTTCAATATAGACATTTTTAATATGGTACAATATGCTTACATATCCAGGTGGATGTGTGATGAACCATCATACACATCTTCCAGATGTCATTATTGTCCTTCCTGCTTGGTGTCCTTAACTGTAAGCATGCCTGAAATCTCAAATGAAGATAATCTAGTCAAAGATCATTTAAAATGGCCGATTGACTAGGACAGCTGTCAAGGATCTTACCATCCTCAGGTATAAACCTACAGGGTTAGCTGAAGAATACTCAGAGACTGTATGCTTTTTCTCAGTGTTGGCCCATACATAATCAGCAGTCACCAGGCTCATTGTTCTCTTTTAGAGCCTGCTCCTGGGACATCCAATATGTGACAGCCATTTTTTTCTTTCATGCTATTTTCCTTCATGTTGCAATCTCAAAACACTCTTTGTACATCAAATAATATCAGATAATCCCCACGTCATTCTTATGCCCTTGTTTGTATGCCTTGAGCTCTTTTGTTACCTACTGGTTTCACAGTTGCGTGCTGTGAATGTTTACAAAAAGACCAGCTCAAATTATTATTATTATTTTTTGGTCAAATGTCTTCAAATCTTCACACCCAACATCCTTCATAATCATCTTATTTTAGTGTTACAGTTAATAGCAACACAATCAACCATTTAGATTATCCTCAAACTTTAGCATATTTGAGTTTTCTTTTACATCTTCTATATCAAACCTCCCCCAAATCATGTAATTTTTAAAGCAAAAGCTCTATGTCTATTTCTACTATCACTCACTTAGATATTAATTTTATCTATTCATTCACAAGTGTGTCATTGAACATCTACTACATCAAATGCCCATCATGAGACATTCATCGACTAACTGGAGGACTGAATGGTCTGTTTATTTCTCCTTTCTTTACTCCAACGCCATGCCCATCCTCCTTGAAACAGTTATGATCATGGAATACTTACGTTTAAGAGTCTTAAATGATTCATAACTTTCTGTAGGGTGTAATTCAAGTTGCTCAGCTTGTATTTATAGCTCTTTATATGCATCCCTAAAACCAAATCTAAACCTTTATTTACCTCTCCCTATTCTCTCCGTTTATATTTAGTGACTTGAATGAGTGTACCTTTACATATTTGCATGGCACTATGTACATAGTTGAATAAAATAGGTTGAGTTGAATTTATAATTTAACAAATGTGAAAGATTGCCCCATATCTTTTTTTAACTCAATAAAATATGGTGACATTGTAATGACACTGATTAAAGTCCTGCATATAAAAATACAGTGGGAAAGTATGTGTGTATGTAATATATGTAACATTATTGAAGACTTATTTGAGATCTTGTTTTCCTTGAGAAACATGTTTGTGCATCAAAGTTGTATTCCTAGTATCAAGTAACATGTTTTAAATGTAACAAGGAGTGAGTATATTGAATGAAGAATTATTTAAAAGTGTCTTAGTATTAAACTATTTTTTAAATCTAGTTAAGAGGCAACTATGCTTTATCATCAGTCTTAATTTGATCCTGGTGGAGGGCTCAGTAAGATAAATCAATAAATACTTGGCCTCTTTTGGACAATTGTCTAAATTTAAATGGCACATGGGATTGATGTAACTTGTGTACAATCTTGTGACCTTTTAAGGGTACCTTGAGGCTAGAGTGATACCTGCATCATGGGGGCCTCTGTGGCACTATCTTGGCATACTCAACTTTCAAGTCTTTTGCTGTTTATCTACATTCCCAGGTACAAAGTCAGTCTGCTTACATCTAAAATGACACAGTCTTTAAACTCTGACACCATTTAAGGAGAACTCTTAAAAGTTCATAACACAACATGGTTTATTATTTTCCTTTTCTGAATACTATACCAATATGGGAAAACATTTGTGGACTTATTTTTTATAATTCAAAATATTATCCTTATTTTATGGTTTTATTACTGCATAAAGTGCGTTACTGATAAAAGGGAAATTTCATCTCAACTTTTGAAATAAATGTTTAAATAAATTGTATGCTCTAGGCTTTTGTGAGATATTTTAATGTCAAAGCAAACTTTTGCTTTTAAATAGTTTTTGGAAAATGAAATTATGTCCTGGTTCCTACATGCTCCTATGCCTGAGTCTATTTGACTGTTTCCAATGCTCCATCTCACACCTTTAACTCCTTCAGCCTCATATTTTCTGTCTTTCTTATAATGGACACTAGGAACTGTACTAGCTGCTTTTCTTCTTGCTGTAGCTAAGAAAATAATATATTTAAGAGAAGAAGAATTTGTTTGACCTATCATTCAAGACATGTACTCCATACCTGTTGGGGAGGCATGGTGGCAGATAGCTGATCACATTGCATCTACAGTGTAGAAGCAGAGATGAATGCTGGTGCTCTGTTTACTCTTTCCTTTTTATTCAGTTTGCAACTCAAGTTCATGAATGGCATTGTACATATTTAAGTGAGTCTTCCTACCTTAACTAACTGAGGAATTCCCTCATAGATGCTGCCTCCAAGTATGTAGATAGTGCCTGAGGAAAGACATCTGAAGTTGAGCTTTGACATCCACATGTACCCATACATGAACACACACATACAAATACATAAATACACACACACACACACACACACACACACACGCACACACACAGAGGCATGCATGTGTGTCTCTCTGTGAGTTTATTGATCTATCTTTCTGTGTATTTATTAATCCATTGATGGGCAGTGTGATGGTTAATCTCAATAATTAACTTGGTAAACTCTAAGGGAAAGGCCTCTGGACATATCCATGAAAGATGATCTTGATTATGTTAGTTTATGTGGGTGAATCTAGTCAGTGTGACCAGCTGCCTCAATCTCCTTCTGCTGTGACTTCTGCCATAATAGAATGAACCCAAATTAACCCTTCTTTTCTTCCATTGCTATTCTTAGACACTTTATCAAAGTACCTGGCAACTTAGACAGGTATCTAGGTTGATTCCTTCTCCTCAGCTATTTGGGAGCAGTACTTTTATCAAACACAGTGGTTCCAGTATCTCTCATATGCTGACTCCAATTCCTTCAGGCATATACCCAGGAGTGTTATAGTTAGATCACATGACACATCTATTTTAAAAGAATCTGCAAAGTGTTTTCCATATGGGCTTAATTTGCATTCCCACAAGGAGTGTACTAGATCTCTTTCCCCTGTGTCCTTATGACATTTGATATTTTTTGTTTTGTTTTGATTTTTCTTGTTTGTAGCCATTCTGACTGGGTAGAGATAGAGTCTCAGGGTAGTTTAATTACTGTTTCCCTGATGGCTAAAGATGCTGAATATTTTTTCTTGTATTTAATTGGCCATTTTTATTTCTTTGAAAAGGATTGTCTATTTAGTTCATTTTCCTATTTATTAATCAGAATTTTTTGTTCTTTTGTTGTTCAATTTTCTGAGCTTTTCATATATTCTGGACATCAGTTCTCTATTAGATGATTTTCTGGGAAAGATGACTTTTAATTCTATTTCCTTTTCACTCTGGTAGTTGCTGTATTTCAAATTTCTATATTATCTTACAAATTTTTTTATTAAAGAACGCATCTCTCACACACACACAGAGCGAGAGAGAGCGAGAGAGTGAGAGAGAGAGCGAGCGAGAGAGAGAGAGGGAGAGAGAGAGAGAGAGGGGACTATTCACAATGACTTTCAACTTTTCAGTTAACATCAATGATGAATTATGTAAAACTAAAGCAGTGTTTTAATTCCCTTAGAAGGTCCAGAAATACTCAAGAGTCTGGTATATATAACAAATCTCATATTGTTATTGAAGGACATAAGCACAAGTAGATTGCTTAGATTGCTTTAAAGGTGTTATTGAAGGCCATTCAAATGAAAGAGAACTGTAACCAAAACACACATTTTCAAAACTTTCAGTTGGATTCAGTTTTTAAAATCAGGATTTGAAACTAGCCAGTCTTGCAGATGTCTTTCCCTACCATGTTTGGTGTTAAGCAAGGCAGCTGGATTTATTTTGATTCTTTGGAGTGTTTTCCATTTGGTTTCTTGAGGTTTGCCCAAGGATTTGTGGTGAGGGAATTGTTAAGGTGGCTTTATTGACCAACTTCCAGCTCTTAATCAGGTTAGCTGTACTCAAAAAGCCAATATTTAAATAAACCATTTTATTTCATTATTTGAGCCGTTTATGATGTTATGCACATATGTTGAGTGACTTTTTTGCAATGGAATGAAATACAGAAATACCTAGAAAAACATTGTGTGGATTAAAAGGTGACTCTGGCCAAGGAAAGCTTTTTAAATCGCCAGAAGAGAACATTTAACAGCAATAATAACAATAGATGCTAGCTATTGGAAGGTCATTGTGCATCAGGGCTTTAATATAGTTTATGTTGCTTAACTCTCCAAACAGAATAAGGATTTTGAAATTATTTTATATTGTCAGATATAAATATAAAAATAAAGCCAAGTGAGATCAAATAACATTTTTAAGGTAGGAGAATTCATAACAGAGGGTGAGATTCAAACTCTAATCTGATTATACAACTCAAGCTTTTAGTGATTTTATTCTTCTGTACTTGTATAGGTGTGTTACTGTGATTGTAACTTGTGTGTGTTTGGGAGTACATGTGGAGATCAAAGTTCAGCTTAAGGTCTCTTTCCTTGGGTGCTATCTATATCCTTTTGAGGCTGGATTTCTTCTCACTAGCCTGGAATTCAGTAGTTAGGCTAGGTTGGCTTGCTAGCTAGCCACCCATCTCCACCTCCCAATGCTTGGATTATAAACAGGTATGCCACCATGCCTGACTTTTTAGATGTGGGTTCTGGCTATCAAACTTGGATCCTCATGCCTGGAAGGCAAGTACTTTACTTATGTGCTATCTCTTGGCCCCTTGTTCCCTTATACTTAATCTGTACATAATTATATACTAACTTTTAAAGGGGTTGACTTTTATGCAGTAAAGGCAAGGACCAACTGACTTTAACATAATTATATGCATGTCACTGTGGAAAATTCCAGGGGTTGCAGGAAATGAGTGATAAACATAACTACCCCTGTGTAGTACCAGTTATACAGTTTCTTAGGAAAATTAATTGCATACCTTTATTCTTCCCTACAGCATCAAACATTTTTTTTCCTCTTAAATCCATTTGCCAAGCTTTCCTTTGGAGCCTGGGATATTAAACTGTCATCTTGCAACCTAAAAAGGACAAGAGTAAAATGAAAATGGATCTCATCCCAAATAACTAAAAGTTTTTTTGGCATTGTATAATATTTGGAAAGAAATAAGTGAGCTGCATATAACAGAGTAGAAAGCTCCTCACTGTCATGGTTTGACCGTTGCTTTTAACCCAAGAATTAAACAGAACAGAGTGCATTTCCTACAACCCACCACGAAATAATGCTCAGTATTGCAGCACCATTTTTGGAGGCAAACACACTGTCTTTATACCTATTCTCTGTCCCAAATCTCCAAGCAAAGCTCCATGTTATACCCAGCACAGCCATACTGTTGAATAAAGGATGTTTCCTTAACATTGATGGATACTGCCACTTTTGTTGAATTATGAGGGAGATATTACTAGAGTCTATTCTTTCTGTAAGGCTAATATTTTAAAAGATGGAATTTTGAGCACAAGAGATAGAGCCCATCCTCATGGAGCTCACTTAGCTACCAGTTATTAAGAACATTTTATTCTGTATTCTCTTGCAGCATCCATCCATCCTCTATCTATCAATCTATCAATCTATCTATCTATCAATCTATCTATCTATCCATCTATCTCTTTTTTAATTTTAAGAGAATCACTGCAGAAGAGGACACTTTGTTGTCTTTGCTGCTGCTGTTGTTGTTTTTTTTTACATCTTTACTTTGCATTACAGGACACATTTGCATAAAAATAAGTCTTCTTCATTGGAAGCATTATCTGCTTTAGTTTCTGATGGATTGGCCTCCAGTGATAATTAGTGATGGCACAGCTTCAAAGGGTGAAAAACTGTAGCTTTTATCTCAGACTTTGCTCCATTCATCTAGTAAATCCCTCGCCTTCAATCTCAGTGAAGTCCTTTCTTTAACTGACCCTAGGAAAGCCTCAGCTCCCTTCCCCTTTCTTTTGACCTTTGGTCAATAGGCTCACAATCCTGCTGTAATTGTAAGCTTTTCAATAGAAGCTGTCAGGCAGCAGTTCTTTTGCAGGCTCTTTCCAGAGGCTGAGGTCTCCAGATGTGCTTTTCTATAAAACTATAGATTCTCCATTGTGCTGGTATTTCTATTGCAGTTTGGTAACTCTTAATTCCTACTGACTCTTGAAGAATCAGCTTACCTTTATTTGGAAGCTTCCTTGATCCTCAGAATCCTGGCAGATGTTCCTGCTTGGCCCTGCCTTGGATCCTGTGCATTCACTATAATAAAGTAACTATAGTGATGCATCTGTGTTTTAAAATAACTGTTAAATCCCTAGATGGTTTAACATGATTTTATCTATATCCATTGCCTTAAAATAAATCTAGCATTGAATGCCAGATACACCATATAGTTATTTATCAATTCTAATATATTACTACAGCTCACTTGAAAATTTTACGGTGAGGATTTATTGAGTAAATTTCACATTGATCAGCGACTGATTGTGACTCTTTTTCAGCTATTATTGAAGATGTCCATTGAAGGCAGAAAGATGGTATAACCTTTGCAGAGTAACTATTTATATTTCTGGAGCTGCCTGACAAATGAGATCTATAAGGTCCACAAATAGCTAGGGAGGTATTGGTGAAGACATGGGGGGTAAGAATCTCAGAAGAATAAACATGATGTACAAAGTTATAAAGGTAGGAAAATATGAAAGAAGAGATAAGAAGGTTTGAGTTGATTGGGTGAGGGGAAAAACATGATAAAAATGTAGTGTATGTTAAAAAGTATTTCTTTTATTTTGAGATTATGATATATTTACCTTATTTCTCCCTTACTTTTCATCTCTCCAAACCTCCCCATATGCCCGTTTTTGCTCTCTTTTAAATTCATGGCCTGAGTTTTATTGTTGTTATATGCAACACATTCCTAAACATAGTTTCCTCAGTCTGAATAATGCTACCTGTCTGTATGTTTTCAGAGCTGACCACTGGTGTTGGATAGTCAGTTGATGTACTCTTCAGTGGAGAGACTGTCTCTCCCTCTCTCGCCACTCCTTAGTGGCCTCTACTGTCGAGGTCTCGTGGGTTCTCCTCCTGTCTGCTTTGGCATTCTACTGTTGTTATCCTTGTTCAGCTCATGTTCAGGCAGTCATGTTTTTGAGCCTTTCTGATATTACTAGGAGACACAGTCTTTCAGCAAATTCCCTGATCTGATCCTCTGTCTCTTACAATTTTTCTGTCCCTTCTTTTGCCATGTTCCCTAAGTCTTTGATGTGAGAGTGTTTTTAGAGATGTAGCCATTTATTTGATTGTGGGAGGAGAAAACATGATCAAAATGTACTGTATGATTTTTTTCAATAAATAAAAGAGAGTCTGAGTTGACACATCAATCCTAGATGTTTTCAGTCTTTCCTGACAATCTAGGCCTATGAACACTTCTAAGTTCTTTTGATCTTACAATGATCTCTTGTTCCCCAGAAAGCTATACTTCTTGAATCTCTTTTGGGCCTTGTGCTTTATAGAACTGACTTAATGTGAATTGTAGCAGCTTGTGTGTATGTAGTCATATCACAACTGTTCAATTGTAGACTCTGAACATCTGTCCTTACTGATTCTCAAATCTTCTGCCCAGCCTGAAAATTAAGCACATTGTAGATTATATCCCAATCACATCATCATTAGGAAGTGGGAAATGATACCAAAACTGATTATGAGGGGTGCCTATATCTTCAATGGCTTCCAAGATTGGAACAATGCCTGTCAAGCAACTTAACATGTCCTCCTCAGGAGTTGAGACTCTAAATTTGTTTGGGGGATGATGTCAAATCCTTGACTGCTTCTTGCTGAAGCCAGGGAATAGAAAGTTTCAGGATCTCCAGTTCTGACTTTTGGGGCTTGAGGGGTAGTCAAGGGGACTCAGTTAGATAGAATTAGATTATTGCAAGGGTATTGTGGGTATAGATCAACTGTACATAAGAAGAGGCAAAATTAAGATAACAGTTGAGTACACAAGGGCCATGGATGCATAGCATCACTGCCAAGATTGTACTAGTTATAACCTATCTCCATTATGAACATCCAGAAATCCAATTCTAAAGCTGTTTACCCAAAGGACTGGTGTTATTTGACACAGTTTCAATATGATTTATCTTGTAAAACATCAAGGACAGAGTATCAGGAGCATGTGCATGACATTGTGGTTATAGTTAAGAAAAGCTTGGGATTCAATTAAAGCCATGGTGGTTCTGATTACATTACCTGGCATGTCATTAGCCATACTCAAGGTTTAATGGGAGACATTTAACACTTAGATGACTATATGTCCCTTTTTAAAGTGCTGTCTACTTCACAGACAATGTGAGCTACCATGTGCATGCTAGAAATCAAACCCAGGTCCTCTGCAAGAGCATCAAGTGCTCGATCACTGAGCCATCTCTCCAGTTCCTACTCTAGTCCTTCTGGTTTGTTTCGTTACCACTTATTTTACTCTTTGCTATAGTTTCCTGCTGGGTATATAAGATCATTTCAGTAGCCAGAATAATCATTTTTTCCACCATCAAGGCCAGTTGAGAGTCCAGTCCTTAGAGGTTACCTGGGACTCAGGAGGACTCCTGTAGTTTTCATTTACTGATTGTGCCGTCAGCTAGGATGAGTCAGTGTCTTAGTGACCACCTGGTTTCCCTTAGATGAATTCAGGGCATTTTTATCAGTACTGATTTTCTTTGCAGAATGCATGTTAGTGAGAAAACAATCTCTGTGTCTCCATTGATTCTCTGATCAAGAGGATTGATGACTTACCATAGCTGCAGGATCCATTGAGGGATATCCTGTAGTCCTCTGAGACCTAGTTGACCTTTGACAGGGGCCCAAATACTGGTTTGCTACTTAACTCCAATATCCTCATTGGCTTTGGACTCCCAAGTTTTATCATCAAACACACAAAAAATCAGTTACTAGAAATTACAGGGAGACCATTCATGGTTATCACACGATACTGGAGAAATTCTGTTTACTCTTGGGGTTCTCAGACTTGGAGAAAATAGTATATACTGTCCTAATATTTGGGATAGATCAGAATGTCATGGCCCCATGTAGGGCCAGAGGTAGAACCCAGATTCCATTCTTTTTACCTGGAGGAAGTTTGCTCTTAACTAGGCCTCAACAAATTCTAAAAATCCATCCTTTCATATGATAATTTAAATCTTAAGGGAGTCAGTTGGCATGCTTCCCTTTCTAGGGTTACCAGGGAAGTAGAAAGTGGGATCTGAGCCAACTGATTATGAGGGGATGTTCATCTTCATGGTCTCTACCCTCTTACACCTGTCTAGTTACCTAACATTTTGAATAAAATAGATTTATATTAATTTTTGTTTATAATTTTTGTCAACTAGAGAGAGTTGGAGTGGTCATGAGGAAGACTTGAAACTTTAGCAGGTACCAGTTTCCTACTGATATGGCGCCTTGAGACTGTACCTCTGGCCATATGCTGCCAAGAGTCAGTCCCATGTTGCTTCAAAGAAGGAAGAGTTGAGCAAGGAAATTTCTTATAGTTTAGCTACATGATATGGGATGTGTCAGCTTATTTGTGCATATCTAACGTCCATAAGTTGGGTTACATGATTTTTTACATGTTTCTATCATCTCTCTCTCTCTCTCTCTCTCTCTCTCTCTCTCTCTCTCTCTCTCTCTCATCTGTCTGTCTATCTGTTACCTATCTTCTTCATCATCAATCATGTATTATCTATCTGTCTGCCTGTCTGTCTTTCTATTGTTATGCTATCATGTATACCTAAAGGTCAGAGGACAACTTATAGGAGTCAGTTCTCTTCTACCATGTAGGTTTATTTTTGGATCAAACTCAGGTAGTCAGTATTGGTGGCAAGCACTTTTATAGGCTGAACTACCTCACTGACTCTAGTTATATGACTTTTCTTTTTAATTTTTTTGTTTGAACTCATAATATAATTTCAAAGATTCCTCCCTCCAAATCCTTCAATATACCCATCATTGTTCTCTTTCAAGTTTATGGCCTCTTTTTACATTAACTGTTATTACATGCATATATGTCGTTTTTTTTTTTTTTTTTTTTGTTGTTGTTTTTGTTTTTGTTTTTGTTTTTTTAGATTCCTTCCAGGTTCCAATTCTTAAGATTCTGTGAAATTTATTTGATGAACAACTTTTCTTTCCATACTGTTTTACTCCAGTAGGGACTATTATAAATAAGCTTTCTATAATGCCAGTGGTAAGTAACTCAGTCAGTATTTCTCTCTCTTTCTCTTTTAGTTTTTTTTTCCTTTTTGTTTGCTTCCACTGAGTGAGGTTTGTACACTGTGGCTATTTTACCCAGAATGCTGAATCCGATAACACAGGTAAGAATAGAATAGTCACATACGTTCTTCTTCTTATTTTCAGCATATGTGAGATATCCTAACACCATCTTTCCCTGGTGATTGCATCCTTTTCAACGGTATACTATAAAGGATTTATAATGTGTTTGGATTTCTAACACCTCATTTGTCTCCTCATGTAATGGTGCTGTACAGCAATAATTAACTAGGGTAAGGTAGGAAGAAATCTAAGTAGTATTTGCTCTGAAACATTTAAGACATTTCTTTATATAAATGTGTATGTATAAAAATAGCCAGGAAACCCCTCATAATCTGCTTGGATGAGAACATTGAAGAGAAGATGACCAGTAGAGACAGGATTTTAAAGATAAGGAAGTGATAGGGGGAACAAGTTTGTTATTTTTTTCTTCCAAAAATTTAAAAGGAGATAGGTTGTGTTTCATGCAATGTTGATTTTCTTGTTTATGAAGTATTACATTGCTTTCAGTGACTTGAATTTAGAGGTTTCACAAAATTTCAAGTCTTCCTTTTGCCCATAATATGTCTGTACATACATATATATGCTTAGTTGCATATGTAATTTTTGAGACTGAAATGTTAACATTTTATAAAACCATAGATAAATAATTATCACTTAATGAATCTAAATTTATAGGTACAGCTTTTTAAATACAAATTTATCTCATTCCATGTATTTCTTCACTTATATGTTAAAAGAAAAAGTCCTATATAGTAAATTTATTTTATTCATTATTAATTTTTCTGTGTGGTTGCTTGTATAACACTCACTAGAAACTGTTAAGTTAATCAACTGCAAAATTTGAATATATTTTTCAAAGTTTAATTAAATATACTTTATATAGCATTTTTCTTGCTCTTAAATACCTAATATAGAACTCTATAACAAGCTATATTTAATCTATTGTTTATAATTATGTTATATAAAATATAAAAATATATTTATATATTATATTTATAAAATTATAATTATGTATTGAATTATACAATTTGTTAAGTAATTTCATTTCAATCAATAGTGAAATTTCCCCTGACTATTGCTGTATTTTGTGTCAATAAAGTTAAATAGGTAAAAGAGAGAATGAAAGACCTTGGCACTGATAAGGGTCCTTGGTCATGACTTGAATGAAATCACTTTATTTTATACATTGCAGGAATTATTTTGTGCTATATTTGGCACTGCAGACACTTTGAAATACATCCAGAAGTGCCCTATCTCACTCTCAAGGGACCCTTTGGGACAAGGAGAACTGATGGACTGATGGTACTCCAGGAAGAAAGAACACATACAGGGAGTCCATAGGGAATCCCGAATAGTGCAGACCAGACCCTGAGATACACTGAAACGTCCATTGGGTGTCTTCTGGAGCAGAAGTTGCGAAGTAGGAAACTTTAAGGCCTGGAAGGCACAGGCTTCAAGCCATCTTCTGTCAGGTCAAAGGGTTGATCATTGTTGGGAAAAGGCATTTTCATTTTCAACCACAAATTGCTCTTCATTCCTGCAAAAGAATGTGGAAAGTACAACTGGAAGCAGGCCAGGCACTTTAGTGGTTTTGCTTTGGGTGTGAATTTTTTCACAAAGTTCTAAGTTCAGAACATAATGTGTGCTGGAAATGCTATGACATATTGTTAAGGGGTGTAATGTCCCACAGAGGACCATTCAATTTGCAAAAGGAATTTCATTCCTAAAATACAATAAAATATTATATATATATAACATGTTTGTGTATGTGTATGAAGATACATATTATATATGTGTAAATGTTCAGGTTTTGGGATCTATTTATAAAAATAAATAAACACTATAAAACAAAAAATGCTAAATTCTTCCACTTTTTATTTAGAGGCAGAATTTCTCTGAATACTCAATGTACCTCAAGAGAAGAATAGAAATGTATGGAGAGTGCTTGGTGAATTTGTTCCTCTTCCTGTGATGATTCATATTGCTTACCATATTCATTGTCTATATATTTGCAACAAAGTCTATATATCTGAGTTCACAGTTTGACATAAAACAATTTTTCAAAAATAGTTGAGCTATGAGGCATCCTCTCTGTTCTTGATGTCTGTTCTATTTGTCCATGTTTTATTAATGTCTCCTAGACTTATAGATAACAGACCTGAGCAGCATACTCAGCGTGGTTAGCTGTGAGATCATTCACCCTTTTACATTTCCAGAGCAATGAGCTGGGAGAGACAAGAGCCAAATGCAGAGTAATGAGGCTTTATGCTCTCTCTGGTTTGATGCAAATTGACTCCTTTGTATAATGTTGTCTTGTTCTTACTCATTGGTTTGTCCTTCACAGTGGAGGGGAAAACTATTTTTGCATTGGATAGGCTCTTTTTTTTTTTTTTGCCTTCCATAATTTTTCACAGATTTCAGAATATCTGCAAAGAGTAGGCATTGAAGTATACATTTAATATTTAAAGACACTATTTAATCATTGGCACATCATATATTACATTCCAACCATCATGGAAGGCTGGGGATTCTTTTGGCCTGTTGGCTGGTTCCTGCTGAGCAAACTTCAGAGATTCCTGATGCTTTGGGCTGTTCTGGATCCTGGGAGAAACAACTCAAGACTTTGTTTCTGACCTGTAAGATTTGCTGGACTCGTCTTTGGACTTCCAACTACAAAACTCAACTAGCACCCTAGGCTATGCCAAATGACATTATTAGCTTTTCAACTTTTAGAAACACTCACAACATGTTAAAAAAAAAAGGTCATACTCTTTTTTTTTTCATTTTTCTTTCTTAAGAAATTTTCTACTCTACATACCACCCACAGATCCCACCTCCTCCCTCCTCTCACCCCAACCCTCCCTCCCAATCCACCCCACATACCCACATCCCCCAAATCAAGGTCTCCCATGGGGAGTCAGCAGAGCCTGGCACTCTGAGCCTAGGCAGGTCCAAGCCCCTTCCCACTGCACCAAGGCTGCACAAGGCCTCACACCACAGGCACTGGATTCCCCAAAGCCTGCCCATGCACCAAGGACGGATCCCAATCCCCCTGCCTGGTGCTCCCCAAACAGTTAGAGCCAAACAACTGTCTTCCATATCCAGAGGGCCTAGTCCAGTCCCATGGGGGCTTCACAGCCACAAATCTATAGTTCATGGGCTTCCACTTGTGTGGCTGGTCATCTCTGCATGTTTTCCCATCATGATCTCGATGTCCCCCACCTGCAGAATCCCTCCTCTCTCTCATCTATTGGATTCCCAGAGTTCAGCCTGGTGCCTGGCTGTGGATCTCTGCATCTGCCTCCACAGTTACTGGACAAAGGCTCTATGATGACAGTTAGGGTATTTGCTAGACTGGTCATCAGAGTAGACCAGTCCAGGCACCCTCTGGACCACTGCCAGCAGTCCAAGGTGGGGCCATCCTTGTGGATTCCTGAGAGCCTCCCCAGCACCCTGCCTCTTCCTATACTATGATGTCCTCATCTATCAGGTCATACTCATTTTAGATACATTTCCCAGCATACTTCTTGGTGAAGTCTTGAAGAGATAATACATCTTTTCTTGTTTCAAAAGCAAACAGACTGCTGGTTACTTTGACAACTGACCATTTCTCTTGCTTTGTCCTTGCTCTAGTCCCACCTGTGAAACAACATTTCTTGGTAAAGAGCATGTAGGATACTGAAGAATACTCAGGTGAATCCTACAAAGGATACCTTTGGGACTAGCACAGTCTATTTCTTTCATGTAATTTCAATGCATTTATTCCAGAGTTGTTCATTAACTTTTGCAAGTTCAGAAATGTCTGTTGGCTTTTAAAAAATATTTTCAATATTATTGGCATTTAAACTAAATGAGATTCCTTAAAAGTCTTGTTAGGGATAAAAAGGAGATACAGAAGTCAAATGAAGGCAACAGCACTTAAATTTGTGTCTTGACCAGAACCTAAAAAATCCTGCAAAATCTTAGTATATTCAGTATAATGCCACAATTGAACCTAATGAAGAGAGATAATGAATTGGTTGCTTTTCTCCACCAGTAAGGACACCTCCACTGACAAGTAGATGTCATTCATCAACAAACTAACTTCTTGCTTGCCTCTGCTAAGCTGACTGTGCTCTTTATTCTGTAGAACCTTGTTTTCTTTGTAGCAGTGGTTCTCAACCTTCCTGATGCTGCGACCCTTTAATACATTTCCTCATGTTGTGGTGACATCCAACCATAAAATTATTTTGCTGTTACATCATACCTGTTATTTTGCTACCATTATGTATCATAATGTAAACGTCTTATATGTAGGATATCTGATATGCAAACCTGTAGCAGGAATCTTAAAAGTTCTTATTAATGAAATAAAACCTGAAGCCAGTTATTGGGGTGAATGCTGGAAGATCAGAGAGACAGAACAGGCCATAGCTACCTCACCTTGCCAATTCCTCAGCTGATCCCATTTCTAAAGACTGGAAGCCTCTGAAGTCCTCATCTAAATGGATCTCAGCTGAACTGCTGCTCAAAGCCTAAAAGCTTAACCAGCCAAAAGCTGCTAGTTTCTGGTCCTCATGCCTTATATACCTTTCTGCCTTCTACTATCACTCCCTGGGATTAAAGCTGCAAGTCACCATGCTTGGCTGTATCCTTGAACAGATGGATTTCTGCCTCTGGAATGCTAAGATTAAAGGTATGAGTGCCACCATTTTCTGGCCTCTATGTCTGTCTAGTGGCTGTTCCATTCTCTGACTCTAGATAAATTTATTAGGGTGCACAATATTTTGGGAAACACAATATCACCACACAAACCCTGAAAGGGTCACAGCCCACAGGTTGAAAACCAATGCTTTGTAGGAAAATCAAAGGACTGCCATTTTTAAGAAGCACTGGGTTTGCCACTGAGTGGGCCTGTTTCTTATCCAAGGCAGTTTATTTATGAAGCTAATTCATTAATTTATTCCAAAAGTTGACACCAGGTTTAAACTTATGTGGAAACTTTTTATATTTTGGGTTCACCATAAAGATGCTAAAGGCACATATAAAAATGCTCAGGCTCTCACAATTGAGAAATTCCTGTGAATACTTCTTAGAAGGGTGAGAGAGAGATGGTGTACAGAGTTCCTAGGGTGAATATTGGCACTGTCATCTAGTCTAGTATTTCTCAAAATCTAGAGTGATACAGTGACCTTCCCATGACTGAAACATAGATTAATGGACTCTAAACCCCAGAGTATCCAATTTGGAAGTGAACTTTAAATATAAGACAACATGCATTTCTAACAGTACACAGGGGTCTTGGACTGCACTATACACTATTGGAAACTCTAGTGTAGAGTGCACTCCATACCCCAGTGAGGGCCATACCCTAGCCTTTAAGCAAACATAGACAAGTAAAATAAATGTATAATTGGATAAAGCAGGATGGAGGGCAGTGGTAAGGTACACATGGAAATGGGGAAGACTTGAAGATGTAGAGACCTTTCTATGATACTCCAACCTGTCTTTGCTTAGAGCCACAATATTTATGATATTTATGTGATGGCAAGCAATAAGACATTCATAGCCATCATAAGAACTCTTCTATTCACTATATTATTTTAATGTTTCAGACACCAAATAGTTAGAACTAAAAGAAAATGGACTTATGATCTGAAAAATAGGAGAAAAATGATCCTAGGTAGCACATTTGACACAGACAAAAACTGGTTAGAAGATACAGAGTGATGCATCAATGATTATTTTAGAGAGGAAAGACATAAAACACCTTTTCATGAATGAGTATTGCCAGACCTAAATATCTCGTCACTAATGCAGTTGAAATGTGGGTTATTTTACTTGGGAATATTCCTCATTCATGAGGGAAAAGTAAGAGACACTGTTAATGTGGGGTTCTAAAAAAAATGTACTGTAAGTAAAATGGAGGTCCAGATGGCATTTCTGAATATATAAACTGTTATCTTAATTTATGTTAATTTTCATATTTTTCATGCTTATTTTGTAAAATGCAAAATAAATGCTATACATTTAAACAGTTTTTAAAAAAGAGAAGAGAATGCTGGGAGGTGGAAGGCTGGGACGGAGAGACACCGCCAGCCACTGCCATGAGAAGCAACATATAAAGACACTGGTAAGCCACAAGCCATGTGGCAAATTATAGACTAACAGAAATGGGTTAATTTAAGATAGAAGAAGTAGATAACAAGAAGCCTGCCAAGGCCATACAGTTTGTAAGCAATATAAGTCTCTGTGTGTTTACTTGGTTGGGTCTGAGCTACTGTGGGACTGGCGGGTGAGAGAGATTTGTCCTGACTGGGCCAGGCAGGAAAACTCTAACTACAATGTACCTTTGTTCAAAACATGTAAACAGTTTGTGCCCAATCTCCTGGATGTCAACAACTACAGATAGATGGTCTTTGTGCCAAAGGAAAGGTGGACAGATAAACATTTTGAATGCATTTTCTGGGTACCATCAAGCCAGAAGGAGAACTCTGATTTACAGTCAACAGTTTGAACAAGTGACCCTTGGCAGAAGGGGTCTGCTTTTTCAGCTGGCACTGTTGCTGAAGTTCAGAGGAATTGCTCATCTGTCTCTACTTCAGGCATCTGGCAAAGGGAAACTCCTTCAGCGTTCTCTGTCACTAACTGCTTGCAGATGACTTCCACCCTCTGGAGCATCTGCTAGTTATCTCATTTCAGGCTATTTTCCCTGCTGTGTTTTGAAAAGATTCCTTCTCCAGCTTTCATTTTATAAGCCTACTATTGTTGCTGTCATCATGTTTGGGGACATCAACAGATGTGCCTGGTGTTAACCTCAAGAGATAGGCCAAACTCAGCGGCAGTCTCAAAGCAGAAATGGCAATTTATTTTTAAAAAGGAAGTGGAATTATGAATAACTCTTAAAAACCCCAACTGATTCACAATTGTATAATATATTCAGGATATGATTCATGGGCCCTAAATAAACAGTCATCAATAATTTTACGATGTATTTTTCAAAGTTCTTAAAAACAATACAGACCCAAAGATTTTTGTACAGTTATTATTTGATGTGTGATGCATGCATAAACAACAATGCTATTTATAATTTCTTAAGTGAATATCCTTGTTTCAACCTTTCCAATGCTTGTCAGTTTCTATGCTTTTCTCTATACTCCATAAAAGATCAAAATAGCCAAATATCTGGGTTATTTCTGAGGGAAGAGGGAATTTTCTTCATTTACATAAAAGACAGACACATATAACTCATAATATATTAACTCCAGCTCCTTTACTTGGCTTTAAGAGCACATGGAGGATGCTGTGCATATATTAAGGCTCTTCTTGTTTAGTCAATGAGATATATGTGGCACTTACTCATGAATTTGAATATTAATGTATTTATTTCAAAGCAGGGTTACTAGTGCCATTAAAATTGTGATCTTGAACTGATTAATGCCCAGTAAAAAATTTTTGTTATAAACTGCTAATTGGACAACATGGATCAGAGTGCTAATCATTTCTTTCAAAAGAGGAATGCACGATGTAGTTGTGATTAGCCAATAGTCTTCCTTTATTAATTTTGAGACCTAAAGTCTATAAACTATAAAAAATAACACAGAAACACCCATTATAACATAAACATGCCACATCATCATATATACTTCACCAGTTTTTAAAGAAATAACATATTATAGATTTAAGCAAAATTCTCTAGATCTATTCTACCATTCTTAGACACCTTCTGAGTCAATATCCATGGCTTCCAGTCCATCTCCTATGTATGTTTTTGTACGTATATAATACATATTTATACAGTGAAATTTTCTTAACCAATGTTGAGAACAACAGCAGCAAAATTCCTATATTTGCAAAATATCTTTTCTCTGCTCTCATGGAAAGGGATAGTTGCATATTTCCTATACCAAAGGGGCAGGAAATCTAAATATTAAGATTTAGGTAGCCTTTATTATCTTCATAGTCTTTAATAAAGCACATGGCTGATGATCAGAGGAACATCTGTCCATCTTTCTTTGTGATTGCTCATTGGATGCAAAGATTGATGTGGGGTTGGATTGTCACTTGGAAGCAGAGCAGAAGAAGGATGAAGGTCAGGCACATTCAAGAGTGTTGTCAGGGAAACAAAACCATCATGTTCTTTGTGAAAATTAGACAAAATGGATTTCAGCAACAGCTTGAGAAAACACTTTTGCCGTCTCTGCAGGGAGCTGGGCTGTTATATTGACATTGCCTCCTGCTCAGAAGAGTATCAGTTGCTGTCCTTTGTTCCAGAAGATGCCATCACCAATGGTAATCTCTGTACATGTAGAAAATGAAATTAAAAACTCTTAAGAGAGGCTCAATGGCCTTGCTATACTCTGGGGGAAACCAGATTGCACTATTTTGTAGTTGCCAGATGTTGCTGATGGTTTACAAGATGATCAAGAGCCACCTTCTGATTTTTTCTTTGCTTTTAATGCCCCGTGTCTTACTCATTGTTCTTATAGACAAAATAGTTTAAAAGAACTGGCCATTTTGGTAAATATGATAAATACCATATCTATTCATTTAGTAGAATGAATGCAAGGGTTCTGAGTTACCTGGATGTTTTTCTTCTTAGAATTACTTGGCTGGTGAACTTCTTACCTTCTAATATCTTTTTAGAAAATGGCCCTGCCTCATTGTTAAGTATGCACTACATGAATGATTTTATAAAGGAGAATTACAGAAGTAGGTAGGAAAAATGGAAAGACCTCACAGGAGCCAATGCCAAACTCATCAAAGCAGTTACATAATTATCTAGTTGGCTATTTTTAAAACTATAATGAAAAATATGTACTTCTCCAATATCTATTCTATGACTGAAATTTATATTTTAAAAGTTTTAACAACCTTTTTTTGTTGTCTACAAAGAATACTACCTCAAGATTGTTGGTATAGATTTATAATATGCAATATGATACATCATGGAGTAGTTAAATAAAGTTAGTTAATCTAGATCAGCCTCCCATAGATGTCACTTTTGTAGTGAGAACATGTAATTCTACTCTCAGTGTTCTTCAAGAATACAAGATGTCACCCTCACTGCTGTCGCCACACTGTAGGCTACCCTGAATTCATTCTTTCTGACTATCTTTGATTATGTGTCCTTTAAATAACATATGGCCAGTTTTCTCACCTTAGTCCTCCAACTTCCACTAATCACCATTTTATTTGCCTTTCCATTAGATTATTAGTATTTTTACATTTTACATATGAATAAAATATAATTTTGTGATTGGCTGACTTTATTTTACATAAAGTCTGTAGGATTCCTCTATGCTATCTCAAATGACAAAATTTTATTTTATTTTATCACCAGATAGAACTGCATGGTGGGTGTCTGTATAGCATAGCTTTCTTTTTAAAAATATTTCTTATTGAAAAAATTTTCATTCAATATATATTGATGACAGTTTTCTCTCCCCAACTCCAACCAGATCCTTGCCATCTTCCCAACCACTCAACTCCATGGCCTTTCTTTCTCTTTCTTTGTAGAAGTGAGGTAACCCAGACCCAGAAGGACGAACATGGTATGTACTCACTCATAGTAGGGTACTAGATGTAAAACAAAGGTCACTAGACTGCTACACAACTCCAGGGAGCCTACCTAGAAAATAGGACCCTAGGAAAGACAGAGGGATCGCCCAATGACAGAGAAATGGATGAGATCTACATGAACAACCTGGACGACAGTGGGAGTAATGAAGGGCAAGGTTTGAGGGAAAGAAAGCTTAGGGGAGCAGGAGATCCCAGATGGATGCAGAACAGAAAGGGAGAACAAGGAATAAAAGACCATGATAAATGATGACCACATGAGAACAGGAATAGGTAGAGTGCTGGAGATGTCCCCAGAAATCCACAATGATACATCCTCTTTAGACTGCTGGCAATGATCCAGAGAAAGTCTGATCTGACCTAGTCTGGTGATCAGATGGCCAAACACCCTAACTGTCATGCTGGAACTCTCATCCAATAACTGATGGAAGTGGATACAAAGATCCTCAGCCAGGCCCCAGGTGGAGCTCCAGGAGTCCAATTGTTGAGAAAGAGGAGGGACTGTAAGAGCATGAATTGTTGAGACCAAGATTGGAAAAGCACAGGGACAAATAGCCAAACAAATGGAAGCACATGAATTATGAACCAAAGGCTGTGGAGGCCCCAGCTGGATTAGGCCCTCTGGATAAGTGAGACAGTTGAATAGCTTGATCTGTTTGGGAGGCACCCAGGCAGTGGGACCTGGACCTGTCCTTAGTGCATGAGCTGGCTGTTTGGAACCTTGAGCTTACACAGGGACACTTTGCTCAGCCTGGAAGGAGGGGACTGGACTTCCTGTACTGAATCCACCAGGTTTCAATGAATCCCCAGGGGAGTCTTAGCCCTGGAGGAGATGGGAATGGAGGGAAGGGGCTGCGGGGAAGGTGGGGTCAGGGGCAGGAGGGGGGAAGACAGGGGAACCCATGGCTGATGTGTAAAATTAAAACACAAATATAATACATTAAAAAAAGAAAAACAAAACAAAACAAAACAAATCAGGTGAACACAAAAGAGCCCAAATAAATGAACTTTAAAAAACAAGAAACACAAGAAACACGTACAAGAAACACACACACACACACACACACACACACACACACACACACACACATACACAAAGGCACACACCAGAACCTATAAAAACACAGAACGATAAACCATAAAATACAAGCAGAGGACTGACATGATAAAAAAAAAAATGCCCAAACAAACTATTATGAGGCAAAGACTACAAAAATGCCATCTCTGTATTGGCCAACTACTCATGGGCATGGGGCCCACCCTGCAATGTGGTTAATATATCCAGGAAGACTTCATTGGAGAAAGGCAAGCAGGTGTCAATTGGAGATAACTTCCTGGTTAGGGACGGGAGCTTATGTTCACTGCACCCGTTCAGTGCTGGTACCCTGTCCGGCTTGAACCTGTGCAGGCCCTGTGCATGCTGTCACAGTCTCTGGGTTCTCATTTGCATCAATCCTGTTGTGTCTGGAAGACAGTATTTCCTTGCTGTCACCTGTCCTCCCTTGCTCTTGCAATCTTTCTTCTTCTTCCTCTTCCACACAGTTAGTTCCCCGATCCCTCAGGGAAGGCTTTGGTTCAGAACATAACATTTAAGAGTGAGTGTTCCAAGATCACAATGTGCACATTGTCCAGTTGAGACTCTCTGTGTTAGGATCCATTTGCTGCTGGAGAAGGCATCTTTGATGATAGCTGAGTGAGACACTGATCTATGGGTCAGTTGAAGACATTTTATTGCTATGTGACTTTATCAGGACAATAATAGCAGGGCATGCATGAGTTCCATCTCATGGAGTGTGCCTTAAATCCAATCAGATAGTGATTGGTTATGACCACGCCACAGTTATTATGACATGTGGTACTGTCTAGCTTTGGATAACGTTTAAACAGAGACCCTCTTATAGGTTTAGTTCATTTGTTAGTTTGTTTGTTATTTTAAACTTACTGCTGAGAAGAACTGAGCAAGAGCCCCAAATGTTAGACCTGTAGTCACCTGTGAAATAGTCTCATCAAAACTAAGGTTCCCTGGCATTGTGATGTCTGGGAAGATCTGGCTGGGCCATTGTTCCTGGTCAGGACTGGAATTTCAGAAAATTTCTCCTTTTGTCTTATTTTCTATGAGAGTATATTAACTGTACAAATTAATGGATTTCATTATGACATTTTCACACATGTATATAATATACTCACTCTACTTAGGTTCCTCCTTCTCTGATCACCCTACCTTTCCCTAAAACTCTCCCTTCTATCATTCTCCCCTTTATTGTATTTATTTACTTTTGTTCTTTATTATTATTTCTTTATTTTTGAGATTATAATATAATTACATCATCTCCTCCTTACTTTTCCTCCCTCTAAATCCTTCCCTATATCCTTCCTTGTTCTTTTTCAAAATCATGCTTCTTTTTCCTTTAGTTGCTGTTATATGCATATGTGTATTTATATGTATATGTACATACATAGGGTGCAATATGAGGTAAAATGCATGTTTTTGCTTTTTTTTTCATAGCTGAACAGTACTCCATAATGTACATATACCACATTTTGTTTATCCATTCATCCACTGATAGGAATTGGTCTGATTCCGTGACTTGGCTTATTGTGCAGAGTGCTTTTAAATGCAGCTCTTGGAACATCTTGCAATTCCTACCCATTTCAAAGCCGTCCCTTAGAGACTTGTACGAGCCTTTGAAATGTGAAAACTGGAAGAATTTCAGAATGCAAGTACATGGGTAAATATTCATAAATGTCACAATTTTATTTAGCCCTAAGTGTGGATTCCTGAATCATGTTCATATGTACCACATTACACCAAATTTCAGTACCCTCAGGTATATCCCTGTCCTTTATAGGATTTTTTCCCAGGAGCTAGCTCAATATAAACATAAGTATCCTTTTCTACTCAAAGCTTTTATTTTTCTGTGTGTGTGTGTGTGTGTGTGTGTGTGTGTGTGTGTGTGTGTGTGTGTGTGTGTGTGTAATGAGGGGTTCACATGCCACACAGCCCATATGTGGAGGACAGAGGAGCATATTTGGAAGCTTGTTCTCTCCTCTACCTTTATGTGTGCTCTAGGAAACAAATCAGGCTGCTAGTTGTGCATGGCAAGTGCGTTTCCCCAGAGTCATCTTGATAGCTGAAGCCACAATGTTGGATAACCATTGCATTTCTTTTATTTATTTATTTATTTATTTATTTATTTATTTATTTATTCATTCATTCATTCATTCATTCATTCATTTATTATTATATTTGTGTTTTAATTTTACACATCAGCCATGGGTTCCCCTGTCCTCCCTCCTCCCACCCCGAACCCAACTTTTCCCCCACCCCCTCTACTCCATTCCCATCTCCTCCAGGCCTAAGACTCCCCTGGGGATTCATTTAAAACTGGTAGATTCAGTACAGGCAGGTCCAGGCCCCTCCTTCCAGGCTGAGCAAAGTGTCCCTGTGTAAGCCCAAGGTTCCAAACAGCCAGCTGATGCACTAAGGACAGGTCCAGGTCCCACAGCCTGGGTGCCTCCCAAGCAGTTCAAGCTATTTAATTGTTTCATTTATCCAGAGGGCCTGATCCAGCTGGGGGCTCCACAGCCTTTGTTTCATAATTCACGTGCTTCCATTCATTTGGCTATTTGTCTCTGTGCTTTTCCAATCTTGGTCTCAGCAATTCACGCTCTTGCAGTCCCTCCTCTTTCTCAACAATTGGACACCTGGAGCTCCACCTGGGGCCTGCCTGAGGATCTCTGCATCCACTTCCATTAGTTATTGGATGAGAGTTCCAGCATGACAGTTAGGGTGTTTGGCCATCTGATCACCAGACTAGGTCAGATCAGGCTTTCTCTTGACCATTGCCAGCAGTCTACAGAGGATGTATCATTGTGGATTTCTGGGGACCTCTCCAGCACTCTGCCTATTCCTGTTCTCATGTGGTCTTCATTTATCATGGTCTGTTATTCCTTGTTCTCCCTTTCTGTTCTTGATCCATCTGGGATCGCCTGCTCCCCTAAGCTTTCTTTCCCTCAAACCTTGCCCTTCATTACTCCCACTGTCGACCAGGTTGTTCATGTAGATCTCATCCATTTTTTTTGTCATTGGGTGATCCCTGTGTCTTTCCAAGGGTCCCGTGTTCTGGATAGCCTCCCTGGAGTTGTGTAGCAGTCTAGTGACCTTTGTTTTACATCTAGTATCCTACTATGAGTGAGTACATACCATGTTTGTCCTTCTGAGTCTTGGTTACCTCACTCAGGAAGATTTTTTTTCTAGATCCATCCATTTGCCTGCAAACCTCATGATGTCATTGTTTTTCTTTGCTGAGTAGTACTCCATTGTGTATATGTGCCATATTTTCTTTATCCATTCTTCAGTTGAAGGGCATCTAGGTTGTTTCCAGTTTCTGGCTATTACAAACAATGCTGATATGAACATAGCTGAGCAAATGCCATTGTGGTGTGATTGAGCATTTCTTGGGTATATGCCCAAGAGTGCTACAGCTGGCTCTTGGGAGAGGTGGATTCCCAATTTTCTAAGGAAGCACCATATTGATTTCCAAAGTGGCTGTAAAAGCTTGCATTCCCACCAGTAGTGGAGGAGAGTTCCCCTTGCTTCACATCCTGTCCAGCATAAGCTGTCTTCTGTGTTTTTGATCTTAGCCATTCTGACAGGTGTAAGGTGTTATCTCAGAATCATTTTGATTTGCATTTCCCAGATAATTAGGGATGTTGAGCAATTCCTTAAATGTCTTTCAGCCATTTGAACTTCCTCTGTGGAAAATTCTCTGTTTAGTTGTATAGACCATTTCTTAATTGGACTGTTGGGCATTTTGATGTCTAATTTCTTGAGTTCCTTATATATTCTGGATATCAGCCCTCTGTCAGATGTGGGGTTGGTGAAGACCTTTTCCCATTCTGTAGGCTGTTGCTTTGTCTTGTTGACCGTGTCCTTTGCTCTACAAAAGCTTCTCAGTTTCAACAGGTCCTATTGATTGATTGTTTCTCTCAGTGTCTGTGCTACTGGTGTTATATTTAGAAAGTGATCTCCGGTGCCAATGCGTTCAAGACTACTTCCTACTTACTCTTCTATCAGGTTCAGAATAACTGGATTTATGTTGAGGTCTTTGATACACTTGGACTTAAGTTTTGTGCATGGTGACAGATATGGATCTATTTGCAGCCTTCTACACATTGACAACCAGTTATGCCAGCACTATTTGTTGAAGATGCTTTCTTTTTTCCATTGTACAGTTTTGGCTTCTTTGTCAAAAATTGTATGTTCATAGGTGTGCAGGTTAATGTCAGGGTCTTCAACTCGATTCCATTGGTCCACATGTTGGTTTTTATGCCAGTACCAAGCTGTTTTTATTATGGTAGCTCTATAGTAGAGGTTGAGATTGGGGATTGTGATGCCTCCAGAAGTTGTTTTATTGTACAGGATATTTTTGGCTATCCTGGGTTTTTGTTTTTCCATATGAAGTTGAGTATTATTCTTTCCAGATCTGTGAAGAATTGTGTTGGTAATTTGATGGGGATTGTGTTGAATCTGTAGATTGCTTTTGGTAAGATCGTCATTTTTCTATGTTAATCCTGCCTATCCATGAGCATGGGAGGTCTTTCCATTTTCTGACATCTTCTTCAATTTCTTTTTTCAGGGACTTAAAGTTCTTGTCATATAGGTCCTTCACATGCTTAGTTAGAGTAACCCCAAGGTATTTTACATCATTTGTGTCTATTGTAAAGGGTGATGTATGTCTTATTTCCTTCTCAGCCTGTTTTTCTTTTGTATATAGGAGGGCTACTGATTTTTTTTTTTGAGTTGATTTTGTATCCTGCTGTGTTGCTGAAGGTTTTTATTAGCTGAATAAGTTCCTTGGTTGAATTTTTGGGGTCACTAATGTATAGTATCATGTCATCTGCAAATAGGGAAAGCTTGACTTCTTACTTTCCAATTTGTATCCCCTTAATCCCCTTATGTTGTCTTATAGCTCTGGCTAGAACTTCAAGTACTATATTGAATAAGTATTTGGAGAGGGGAGAGCCTTGCCTTGTTCCTGATTTTAGTGGTATTGCTTTGATTTTCTCTCCATTTAATTTGATGTTGGCTATTGGCTTGCTGTAGATTGCCTTTATTATGTTTAGGTATGTTCCCTGTATTCCTGATTGCTCCAAGACCTTTATCATGAAGGGGTGTTGGATTTTGTCAAGTGCCGTTTCTGCATCTAGTGAGATGATCATGTGGTTTTTTTCTTTGAGTTTGTTTATATGGTGTATTACATTGATGGACTTTCATATGTTGAACCACCCTTGCATCCCTGGGATGAAGCCTACTTGATCATGGTGGATAATTGTTTTGATGTGTTCTTGGAGTCTGTTTGGCAGTATTTTATTGAGTATTTTTGCATCAATGTTCATGAGGGAGATCAGTTGGTAGTTCTCTTTCTTGGTTGCATCTTTGTTTGGTTTAGGAATCAGGATAATTGTAGCCTCATAGAAGGAGTTTGGTAATATTGCTTGTGCTTCTATTGTGTGGAACAATTTAAAGAGTATTGGTATTAAGTCTTCTTTGAAGATCTGGTAGAATTCTGCAGTGAAACCATCTGGTCCTGGGCTTTTTTTGCTTAGGAGACTTTTAATGACTGATTCCATTTCCTTAGGGGTTATTGGACTATTTAAATGGTTTATCTGGTCTTGATTTAACTTAGGTATGTGGTACCTATCCAGAAAATTATCCATTTCTTTTAGATTTTCCAGTTTTGTGGAGTAGAGGTTTTTGAAGTATGACCTGATGATTCTCTGGATTTCCTCATTGTCTGTTTTATGTTCCCCTTTTCATTTCTGATTTTGTTAATTTGGATGCTCTCTGTCTGTCTTTTGGTTAGTTTGGATAAGGGCTTGTCTATCTTGTTGATCTTCTCAAAGAACCAACTCTTTTTATTAATCCTTTGTATTGTTCTCTTTATTTCTAATTTATTGATTTCAGCTCTCAGTTTGGTAATTTCCTGGCATCTGTTCCTCCTGGGAGACTTTGCTTCTTCCTGTTCAAGGGCTTTTAGGTGTGCTGTCAAGTCACTAGAGTGAGATTTCTCCAGCTTCTTTATGTGTGCATTCAGTGCTATGAATTTCCCTCTTAGCACTGCTTTCATAGTGTCCCATAAGTTTGGGTATGTGGTATATTCATTTTCATTGATCTCTAGGAAGACTTTAATTTCTTTCTTATTTCTTCCTTAACTCATTGTTGATTCAGTTGAGAATTATTCAGTTTCCATGAGATTGTAGGATTTCTGTAGTTTTTTCTGTTGTTTAAATCTAACTTTAAACCATAGTGGTCTCATAGAACACAGGGGGTTATTCCAATTGTTTTGTATCTATTGAGATTTGCTTTGTGGCCAAGTATGTGGTCGATTTTAGAGAAGGTTCCATGGGATGCTGAGGAGAAGGTATATTATTTTTTGTTCAGGTGGAATGTTCTGTAGATATCGATTAAGTCCATTTGAGCCATAACATCTGTTAAGACCATTATGTCTCTGTTAAGTTTCAATTTCGCAGATCTGTCCAGAGGTGAAAGTGGGGTGTTGAAGTCTCCCACTATTAATGTGTGGGGTTTTATATGTGATTTAAGCTCTAGTAATGTTTCTTTTACATGTATGGGTGCCCTTGTGTTTGGGGCATAAGTGTTCAGAATTGAGACTTTGTCTTGGTGGATCTTTCCTGCAATGAGTATGTAATGTCCTTCATCATATCTTTTGATTGATTTTAGTTTGAAGTCTTTTTTGCTGGATATTAGGATGGCTATACCAGCGTGCTTCTTAAGACCATTTGAAAGTCTTTTCCCAGCCTTTTATTCTTAGGAGGTGTCTGTCTTTGAATTTGAGGTGTGTTTCTTGTATGCAGCAGAAAGATGGGTCCTGTTTTCATATTCATTCTGTTAGTCTGTGTCTTTTTATAGGTGAATTAAGTCCATTGGTATTAAGGGATATTAATGACCAGTGATTGTTTGTTCCTGTTAATATTTTTATTTTTTGGTGGTAGTGTGTGTGTACTTCTCTTCTTTGTGGTTTACTGCTGTGGTGTTATGTATTGCCTGTGTTTTCATGGGTGTATCTGCCTTCCTTAGGTTGGAATTTTCCTTCTAGTGCTTTCTGTAGGGCTGGGCTTGTGGATAAGTATTGTTTCAATCTGGTTTTGTCTTGGAAGGTCTTGTTCACTCCATCTATGATGATTGAAAGTTTGGCTGGGTATATTAGTCTAGACTGGCATCCATGGTCTCTTAGTGTCTGCATTATATCTGTCCAGGTCCTTCTGGCTTTCAAAGTCTCCATTGAGAAATCGGGTGTTATTCGGATGGGTTTGCCTTCATAAGTTGCTTGGCCCTTTTCCTTTGCTGCCATTATTATTCTTTCTTTATTCTGTACATTTAGTTTTTTAATTATTATGTGGCGAGGGGACTTTTTTTGGGGTCTTGTCTGTTTGGTGTTCTATAGGCTTCTTGTATCTTCATAGGCATTTCCTTCTTTAAGGTGGGAAAGTTTTCTTTTATGATCTTGTTAAATATATTTTCTGTGCCTTTGAGTTGGTATTCTTCTCCTTCCTCTATCCCTATTATTTGTAGGTTTGGTCTTTTTCTGGTGTCCCAAATTTCTTGTACATTTTGGGTCATGACTTTGTTGGTTTTAGTGTTTTCTTTGACTGATGAA
This sequence comes from Onychomys torridus, assembly GCF_903995425.1. Taxonomy (NCBI): domain Eukaryota; kingdom Metazoa; phylum Chordata; class Mammalia; order Rodentia; family Cricetidae; genus Onychomys; species Onychomys torridus. The sequence continues at coordinate 61,662,256 of NC_050461.1, forward strand.
TCTATTTCTTCTAAAGTATCTTCAACACCAGAGATCCCCTCTTCCATGTCTTGCATTCTGTTGGTTATACTTGCCTCTGAAGTTCCTGTTTGTTTACTCAGATTTTCTATTTCTAGCATTCCTTCTGCTATTGTCTTCTTCATTTTTTCTATTTCCCTCTTCAGGTCTTCGACTGTCTCCCTTGCTTTTTCATGATTTTCTTTCAAGGACTTATTGTTTTCTTCTGCTTTAATTGTCCTTTCCTCTAGTTTTTTTTTTTTATAGCGTTCTTCCCTTTTTTTGTTTGTCTGTTCCTCCACTTTATAAGGCTCTAGCCTCTTCATGACGTTACTCATAAGGTTATTTTCTTCTTCTTCTTCCATCCTGTGATGTTCAGGTCTAGCTGTTGGAGAAGGGCTAGGTTCTGGTGATGCTGTATTGCTCTTTATTTTGTTGTATGTACTTCTGCCTTGATTTCTGCCCATCTCCTTGTGGGTTCTTTCTTGGTCTTATCATTGTACTTGGTCCAGAGAGAGCTGACAGATTTAGGGAGCCTCTATCTGGTCCAGACTGGAGCTCTGGTCCAGATGAGAGTGCTAGCCCGATAGGAGCTGGTGGGCTGAACTCTGAGTCTCAGGACGTCCCTGGATTCTTCTTATTTTGTCCAGATGGGAGCTCCTCTTTTCCAGATGGGAGTTCTGAGGCAGATGATAGCTGGTGTCTCTCTGTTCCAGATGGGAGTTCAGGGGCAGATGGGACCTGGGGGCTTGTCTCTGATTCTCAGGAAGTGGCTTGGGTCTCTGGCAAATGGGTGTGGGGACAGGGTGTGGAGATTGCAGGGTCTGCCTGCAGTCTTGGAAAGGGGAGCCTTCCTGCAGGGCCTGTGGAATGGCCGGAAACTGGGGCCAAGTTGAGCAGGTTCTCTCTGGATGGCTGGTGACCAGGGGTAGGACCCAGAGGCAGTTGCCTCTCTGACTATAAACCCAGGCACTCACCTCTGGTCCAGATTGGAATTCAGGGGCAGGATGGAAGCTTGGGGCTGGTTTCCAAGTCTTAGGAAGTGGCTGGGGTCTCGGGAAGGTGGGTGTGTGGCCAGGTTGTGGAGGTTGTAGGGTTCACCAGAGTGTCTTGGAGAGTGGGAACCTTCCAGGTGGTGATGCGGGCTCCTGCCCTATGGCTAGAACCTGGGGCCCAGTTGGGCAGGTCTTCCCCAGAGTGGCTGGTGCCCCAGGCTCTGGCCCAGGTGTGGGTCTCTCTGTGTGTGACCCCAGGCATTCACCTCTGGTCCTGGTGGGAGTTCTATTGCAGGATGGCAGCTGGGAGCTGGTCTCTGATTCTCAGGAAGTGACTGGGGTCTCGGGCAAATGGGTGTGGAGACTGCAGGATCTGCCTGAAGTCTTTGAAAATGGGAGCCTTCCAAGAATGACTGGGAACTGGGGCCAAGTTGGACAGGTCCTTCCGGGAAAGGCTAGTTACCAGGGGTGGGACCCAGGGGCGGTTGCCTCTCTGAGCATTGCAATTCTCAAGATTAAAAAACAAAAATAAAAAACCCACCCTATTTTCCCTCTCTAGTCCAATTATATTAGAATCAGATTATACATTACACACATATATTAAAAGTCCCAAAATAATTAAAAAATGAATTGAGGTTTGAAAATCCCTGTCTTGACACTTTAGTACTGTCTGGCTATTTATCCATGTGACTGTTACTATGTCTTACACATGAGATGAAACTCATGTTATGTACTCATAGCTGACTTTTATAGTATTGGGTAAGCATAAGATCCCAAACTAGAGATTACTAAATGCCTACTCTACTATCTGGTTATTAATAAATGTTTCTATCTCAGTTCATTTTTGAGAGCAAGCATAACAGGTAGTAATCAACACATATTGTTTATGTATTAAATAAATAGAAGTGGAAAGGGGGAGTTCTTTGTGGTTTTTATCTTCAAGTTAACAATCATATTTCTCATATTTTTTGTTGTATTATTTCTTCTATATTTTTGAAATTATAATAAATTGTACCATTTTCCCTTCCCGTTCCTCCATCCAAGTCCTCCCGTATAGCCGTCCTGGCTCTCTTTTAAATTCGTGGTCTCTTTTTCCATTAATTATTGTTACATACATACATACATACATACATACATATATACATACATAATACATACATAATACATACATAATACATATGTATTTCCCCCAAATACATAAGTAAACCTGCTTGGTTTATATAATGTTACTTGTATGTATGTTTTTAGGGCTGACAATTAAAAAAAAAAGAACTCTATGATTTTTATAGTGCTTAATACAGAGCTCATGACTAAGGTTCCTAGAGAATTTCAAGCAATGGCTCCATTGTTTGCATATGTGCCTAATTGTATCTACAATCTTTCTCTTGATTTGAAATCTAAGTTATTTAAATGAAACAAACAACACTGACTTTTTTGGTTAAGTTTATTGCTTTTTATAATTTCTCAAAATGCTTAGTATCAAAGATTATTGAATGTATGTAACTGATTGACTACCATTGATTAAAATAAAGAGATATAATTCGATCATGTTTAAAATTTTTTTGAACTATGTTTTTTTTTTTTACCTGTACTAATTCTCTTTTTCTCCATCAACCTCAAAATTTAATGACTTACCAAAACAATAACCTGGTCATAGAGCAGTTGCCATGCATGAATGTCCTAGGTTCCATCTCCAGCAATGAAAAAATTAATTCAGTGAGTAACTATCTCCCTTTTTTGACTTTGGTAAAATACTGTTATAAATAAATAAATAAATAAATAAATAAATAAATAAATAAATATACACACACACACACACACACACACACACACATATATATATATTAGTGCATATTATATATATATACACACACTATTCAATGTCTTTCCATAAATCTGCAGTAACAGAATTATTTACCATAGTTTTTACTCAGTAATTCAAATGTTGCTGATCTCTGTTCAGCTTCATTTGTCTACTTCATGTAGCTATGAAGGTCTTAGGGTTCATTTGCTCATTCTGGTATCATCTGCTGTTGCAATTGAAATGTTTGCAGTGACAGGCACAGGTTAGACTTCATGCTCACAGAGCTTCATTCTTGGAGGAGCATAGAGAGCTATATAAGGTGATTGTGTTGACTTTCATAGCACCCCTTCCAGGAAGGAATGGGACATCTGTGAAAGAACAGAGATGTAATGTGGGAAATGACAGATGCCAATTGGTCTTTCTAAGATTTTTTTTTTAAAGATTGGAAATCTCTTCTAAGACATTTTGTGTTTGTGTATTTCAGACGTTAGGCATTTTAGTCCTATATTTGGTGCCTCATAAGCTTGAAATGATCCAGATGGTATTTTCAACCCAAAAGGCCACTAGTTTTTCTTTTAAATGGCTATACATGTATTCTTTTTATTTTTCAAATATTTTATGTAGATGGCTTGTCTCCAAGGATAATATGGCTGACCTTTGAATTTTTTCCAAATAATTTCAATTACTTTCATGAAGATATGGCCTTCTTATTTGAAGATCGATACAAGTCTTAGCGGCGATGGGAATTATTGCAATGAAAACTTCTCCACTTCTCCAGCCCATTTTATTGTCTCAATTATTTTATTTGTTCTCTGCCTTCAGTTTAATAGTACTAACCCATTGTTGATACTACCACATCAATTTTTATGTTTTTCAAAATTCTTGGGTACTTTCAAGATGGCTTTGGTGCTCAAAGATTATGATAGTGATCCATTAATTAAACAAAGCATCTGAGAGAGAATAGGCATAGTTATCCCTGCCATGAAAGGAAAATATTCACATCGTGGAAGCTGTTAACTAAGCCGTATGGAAATGTCGAGCACCTTGCTGCCTTCTGTACCTTGCTTACTGACTGCAACTGATACTAAGATAAACTGCATTTTAGACTCTGGATAATTAAAAAAAAACAATGCTTAAGGATTCAGATGCTTATTTTATTCTGTAAGTCATCTAGTAAAATCTTGGCTCAAAGGCTTTCTTTTGTTCACCTTTATTTGAAGGCAGGAGGTCTATATTTCTAGTAGAAATCCCTAGAATATTCTCGCCCTTGACCTGTTATAATTTCAAATCATGCTCATCAGCCCTTAATTAGCAACATTAAATATCTTATGAGAATTGAAGGGTAAGATGTAATGTCTATGGGGTGCTGCTCAAAAGATTTAAACCACCTAGTTTTAGCTGAGATGTTAGCTGACAATCAAGCCACTAGTCCGGGCTTCACAGAATGTTTTGTTGGTCTTTGGTATGTGTATTATCATCTGCTTTGGCATGATGCCTTGAGTTTGCAATGAGGTGCATTGTAGGAAATTGTGTGAAACCTGCTGCTGTCTTCAGTGCCAAATGATCTTGAGAACATCATGCTTTAAATGAGAGGATTTCAGATGTATCTGCTCATGAGAATCCCACAGGGAGATTGCTATAATCATGACTCTCACACTTACTAAATTAAAATCTCTGGAAGTAGTCCATAGAAGTCTATGGAAGAAGAATATGGTAGTATTATATATGGAATATAGTCCCCCAGCTTCATCCAATGATGGTAATTTGATAATGTTAATGCAGTGATCTAATCCCGGAAATTGACACTGGAAGGTATAATTCTATTAACTACAGACCTTATTAACTCTAATAACTAAAGACTCTAATTTTAGGACTTTTTTTTTTCTTGTTTGCTGTTAGTGTAGTCTCTTATGACATTATATTTGTAGCATGCTATTCACCACCATAATCATGTCACTGGGTTGTTACATTAGCTGTTAAATACACCATGCATTTATTCTTATAATCCTACTCTAGTCTCAGTCTTAATCTATAAACACTGCTAATCTCTACTATTTCTATAGATTTGTTATTTCAAGGTTATATAAATGGAATTATGTGATCTATAACTTTTGAAGTTGGCTTTCTTTGCTAGCACAATGTAATTAATGTCAATCCAAGTTGTTCTGCCCATTAGTACTTACATTCTATTTTGTAAATGTCAATTTTATACAATAAATATCATGTATTTATCCATTAAAATATATTTGGTTTAGAATTATTACAAACATAACATCTATAAACATTTGTGTACATGTATTGATGTATGTGTGTGTTTACATTTATCTTAGATAAATACAGTCCATATTTCAAGTATATAAGTTGACCTAAACCATCTTTAAAACAGTTCTCTCATATTTTCTTTTTGAGCAGTAATTTTTTTCTGGACTTAATTTCTCTCTGCACCAAGCCATTTTGTGTGAAGAGATTGTCCCCCAAGTGACCTGAACTGTAATTTTTTGTCACAGTTCTATTATTCAGAAATTGATCTGTGTTGGAGTTATATGTGCAATCCTCTTTTGGGGGAACTCCTGTGCCTCTTTTCTTTTGCTTTATACTGTTTACCAGTTCAAGTACTTTTTACGGTATGCTTCCTCAAAGGATCCATAATTGAAAAAGGTGCATTTTGCATTCAGAAAGTATCTTCATTTTGTACTCATACTTGATGAATGTTTTCATTAAATTTTAATTTAGAAATCACTTATCCTAAAAAATTTGAATGCATTAGTTCATCACTATTCCATTTTTGCTGCTAATAACACACTTCCACATACTGGGTATGTTTTAAAGAAGTTTACGTTGGCTCACAGTCCTGGTGATCCAGGGTCAAGAGGCTACATTCCATGGTGATCTTCTTGCTTATAGAATCACAGGGCAGAGAAAGGTACCACATGGAAAAAGACAATCAATATGTACATGTGTGTGTTATGGTCTCTCTACCTCTTCTTATAAAGCTCCAATATTCAACCATGGGCCTATACTCTGATGACTTCATCTAGCTCTGATCACCTCCCAAGAATCCTACACATAAGCTATGGTTAGAGTAGGTGTCCACTCTTAATATCTTAGAATGTGAACAAAACTTCAATGTGAATTTCAGGTGGGGAAAGCTATAGCCAAACCATAGCAGTTTTCTTTTGTTGTTCAGCTTTGGAACTCTACCACTTTTGTTTATTCCTAAACCTTTATAGAGTCAAGTTTCTGTCCTTCTGTCTCTCTTTCTTCCATTGCATGTGTGCGTGCGCACACACGTGGGCGTGTGTGTGTGTGTGTGTGTGTGTGTGTGTGTGTGTGTACATTTAGACTCTCCTTCCTATCTTTACTGTCATAAATTTTTTATGGTTGTTACTGTAGGTTTCTCCATCATGATCTTGATGCCCTTGCTCATAGAATCCCTCTTCTCTCTCTTCAACTGGACTCCTGGAGCTCAGCTTGGTGTTTGGCTGTGGATCTCTGCATCTGCTTCCATTAGTTACCGGATGAAGGCTCTATGATGAGAGTTAGGATATTCACCAATCTGATTACTGGGGTAGGCCAGTTCAGGCACCCTCTCCACTATTGCTAGTAGTCTAAGGTGAGGTCATCCTTTGGGATTCCTTTGAACTTCCCTAGCCAGTTTCTCCCTGTCCCCATGATGTCTCCCTCTATCATGATATCACTTTCATTGTTCTCCCACTCCATCCCTGTTCCAGCTTGACCACCTGTTCCTTATGTTCTCATCCCCATCCCCTACCCTCCATTGCCTATCCCTCTTCCTCAGTTTACTCATGGGGATCTCATCTATTTTCCCTTCCCAGGGCAATCCATGCATCCCTCTTTGGATCCTACAGAGACAACCAAACAAAACTAGTGGAAACTCATGAAATTTAGATTATCAGCTGTGGAGTCTGCATGGGACTGGACTAGGCCCTCTTCATAACTAGACAATTGTGTAGCTTGATCTGCTTAAGGAGCCCCCTGACAGTAGGATCAGGATCCCTCCCTGGTGCATGAGCAGGCTTTTTGGAGCCCACTACCTATGGTGGGACACCTCACACAGCCTTGAGGCAGGGGGAAGGGCTTGTACCTGCCTCTGCTAAATGTACCTCCCCCATGGAAGGCCTTACCTTCTTGTAGGAGGGAATGGTGAGGTGGGTTGGGAGAAGGAGGCTGGAGGGGCAGGAGGAGGGAAGAAGGGGATCTTTGATTGGTACGTAAAATGAATAAAAATTTTTCTTAATAAAAAAAGCAGAAAAAATTTTATGGTAATATCTTTCAACTACATTATTTAAAAAAAATAAAGTGCTCATACCCAGAGAACCTTGTTTATTTGAATCTTATTCTGTTCTGCTCCTCTTCCTCCTTCTGGTGAGAATATCTATCATCTATCTATCTATCTATCTATCTATCTATCTATCTACCTCTCTATCTGTCCATCTGTCTGTCTATCTATCATCTACCTATCATTTATTTTATATGTATGTTTATGCGAATGTGTGTGCATGTGTTTGCTGTCATGCATGCCTATCCATGGAGGCCACAAAGGGTCAGAAGATGTCAATAAACAGGCTCACATACACTCATAGACACACACAAACAGATAAAATAAATCTAACCAGAAGAAGAGGAGGAAGAGGAGGAGGAGGAGGAGGAGGAGGAGGAGGAGGAGGAGGAGGAGGAAAAGGAAGGGAAAAATTAGAAGAAAGTTATAGGAGATTTTGAGATACCAAGGTGTTTGGATCCAAACTCCAGTCCTCATGACTCATAAGTGCTTTTAGTTGTTGATTCATCTCCACAGCTCTGATTTTAATATTCTTATATTTTGAGATCTTCTTGTATGTTTTCATTCTGGGGGAACATTCCCCTCTATTTGTTTTCTCCTTTGGAAGTCCCTATTGGTTGGCTGGTTAGGGTCTTCCAGAGGGTAAAAATTCATTTCCCCATATTTCTCTCTGCTTAAAATCTTATTCTGCTTTCTTAAAAATGTCCTTATTTTCAGTCTTCAATTTTTGAATAAGATATTTTATTAATATTTTTCAAAATTTTTCTTATTCTCTGATTTTTTTCCATTTAGGAAAAAATAAAGTTCTTTTGTGTTCATAATATCTTCTCTTTCCTCAGGGTAGTGTAAAGTTCTGATATTTCCTTTCCTTCTTTGTCTTGATTCTTTCCTTGTCCTTTTCCCCCTTTGTCTTTTATGTGAGAATTTTTGAGCAGTTTTGGCAATACACATTCTCCTATTCACATTTAATCACAAGGAAGTAAATAGCAAGCCTTGAATATATGGATGGTGTCTGGGTGGAATAAAGCAGCTTGTTTTTTATTGAAGGAAAATATCTGAATCTGGCTAGTTACTAAAGAACTGTGTATTTGCTTTTGTTTTGGTGTACTTTAATTTGGACCTTGCGATGGCTATTTTTGGTTGTTGACATATCTAGGAAGAGGGAACCTCACTTGAGGAGTTGCTTCCATTGCATTGGCCCATAGGCACGTCTGTGGGTCATTTTCTTGAAAACTAATTGATGGAGGAGGGCCCAGCCTACCGTGGGAGGTTCCACTCCTGAACAGGTAGTTCTGGGTTATATAAGGAATCAAGTTGAGCAGAAGCAAGAAAGCAAGCCAGTAAGCAAGACTCCTCTGCTGGTCACTGTTTCAGCCTCTGCTTCCAGGTTCCTGTTTGAGTGCCTGTCCCAATTTCCCTCAGGGATGTGATATAGAAGTAGAAGCCAAATGGACCTATCCCACCTCCCCGCCCCTCAGGTTGCTTTGGGTCATAGTATTAAAAACAGTAATGGGAAGCAAACTAGAATAGACCTGTTCAGTATCCCAATGAGAAACAGCTGAGTCTCTTGGGTGTGGGTATGTTCGTGCCTGCCCTGGGGTTGGACAGGGAGAGTAGGATTTACATTTGTCTTAATCATTTTCTTGGGTTTAGAATTAGATTTTAAGTCACATTGCCCTCACTCTTCATTCTCTTCATCTCGTGGGATTCTAGACTTTGGAGGGAAGAATCAAGCTAGAGAGAGGGAGAGAGAGGGAGAGAGAGAGAGAGAGAGAGAGAGAGAGCGAGAGCAGGTGGTACCCTGGGGACAGAGTCAAATAACTTGTGTGCATCTCATGAGATGTGACCACATCTATTCTGACAATTGCAAAATGTTTAGATCCTGCTTTTAAGGGCAGGTACAACACCATAGATTTGAGGTGATTACAAATCTCTGTACATGTCTTCACATGTGATTGACGTTTGCTTCTTAGATTCATAAATTGTGTGATTTATAATTCAATCATTACATATTAAAGGCTAGAAAGGTTGGGGATAAATTTGATTGTATCTTACTGAAGGAAAGTTTTCCTGTAACCACCCATACTCCTGCAACATTAAACACAGTTTACACCTGGCATTGTGGAAGTTGGCAGTAGGCCAAAGCTATTGCATTACCATATTAGGAAAAAGTGTGAAAAGGAATTTAAAATGCTATTTTTGCTCTGGCACAGTACAGCTTGGATATACAATACAAATTGTAGTCATTTATCATTTCAGAAAACATTTTTAGAAAATGCTAGTGAGTGATAATTTTGCAAGTTGATCTCAAATAATTCGTATAGGAAATTGAAACAAAAATAGATGACATATTATTTACTTAGAACTTTACACCATTTTTTATTTTTTTATAATAGCCAGGCTGTGTTTGATAAAAGAATCATTATTTTCAATTTTTCACATTTAGTGTGTATGTGTATGTAATGCTGTGTGCATGTAGGTGAGAAAGAAACCTTTAAGAATTGGTTTTTCCTTCCACCATGTGGGCTCCAGGGATCCAACGCAGGTTACCATGCTCATGGCAAGCATCCTTATATGCTAAGTCATCTTACAGGCTCTAGAATATTATTGAAAAGAATGAGAAATCATTTGGTGTCTTTGTCCAGCCCCTCTTCATTCAATCTACCTAACATATTAGATATAAAGGTTCTATCTAAGCAATCAAAATTGGACATTAAAAATTATTATTTGGCCTACTGGTGATTAAACCAAGTTTAATCCCATGTTCTAGGTAAGGATAATTTAATATTGGGTTACATATCTAGCTTGTATAATTAAGCCTTTTTATGGCTTATTTTAAACTATTTCTACCAGCACAGTTGTTTAACTGCTGGTAAAACACAAGCCAATTACTGAAATATGTACCTGTCAAGCATCAGAATCTTAATTCATTCAAGAGTCATTGCTCACTCTCATCATATAGACCATGACTGGATGGCATGTTACTAGTTCTCTCTTCTCATGGTACTTCTTTAACACATGTATATAGTCAGAGTTTTCCTGCCTGGCCCACAGTCAGGACAAATCTCTCTCACTCGCCAGACCCATAGTCCCTCAGACCCAACCAAGTAAACACACAAAAACTTACATTGTTTACAAACTATATGGCCATGGCAGGCTCCTTGTTATCTACTTCTTCTATCTTAAATTAACCCATTTCTATTAATCTATACTTTGCCACGTGGCTTATGGCTTACCAATGTCTTTACATGTTGCTTCTTCTGGCAGCGGCTGGCGGTGTCTCTCTACCCAGCCTTCCACTTCCCAGAATTCTCTTCTCTCTTGTCCCGCCTATACTTCCTGCCTGGCTACTGGCCAAAGAGCATTTTATTTATACAGAGTGATATCCACAGCACTTCCCCTTTTCTTTTTTTTTTTTTTTTTTTAAAGGAAGGTTTTACCTTTTACATAGTAAAATAACATATAACAAAACAATTATCCAGCAAGAATTACAGTTACAATATTAAAGAAGATATCCTATCTATCTTATATTTGTGAGTCTAAGGTTTTATATCTAACTTATCTTTTATCATAACTGAGGAAATTATAACTATCTAGTCTTCAACCACATCAAAGACCTCAGAAGGATATAATATTATCTGAGAACTGGGAGAAGGATGTAAGCAACTTTCAGCAGGGAGTCTCGCAGGCTAGACAGAGACAGCTGGCAGTCTGGACAGTCACCTAATGTTCCTTTGTAAAGTTGGGGCAACTGTCTTCAGCCCACAGGGCTAGAGTCCCTTGCTCACTTTTCTTAGTGTCCTGTAGAATTTCTGGCAGTTTCCTCTGCAAAGCAGGAACCTGAAAGACCATTTTGTCAAGCAAAGTTCAGTGGTCACCTTTCTATGGGTCCTGCATGTTCAGTTGATCAAGCAGTCCAGGCAAGAACAGTTTCTTGCCCAAATGGCTATTTTTGTCAAGGTGAAGATAAACTCCAAATGAAGTGTTTTCGATGCCCATCTTCCTCTCTGAAGTAAATTGGTACTGCTAGGAGCAGACATGTTTCATTGTCCAGAAAGTCTAAATTTTAAAAATATTTTAAATGCCATGTTCTGTAGGTCTTTGAAGTATTTGAAGATTACCTATCTATCTGAAATATCTCTATGTATACCTCGAAGACTTAACTAACATGGCTATAAGTATGATTATCATAGATGATTAATTATTAATCTATTTTTAGTTATCCATTACAATTTTAAATGAGCTATATAAACATAATACCTTAAACAAGAGTAGAAATATACACACAGTATAACAAAATTAACTTTAAGTTTGTATCAATAGACTAAAGTCTATACCAATGTAAAACATTTTAAACAAGTTGTTGCTCTTTAGAAGTAAGTTTCTTAATCTACCCTTTTGTCCTATTATATCTATATCATATCCCCTTTTCTTCTTTAGAAAGAGATCACATTTATAATCAACCTGTTTTAAATAAAAATATTGTTGTTTTTTTTCTGTCCCACACCAGAGGGCTCTTCTGATTTGGGACACAAAACTCTCTTAAACTTTTCTTTTAGCAAGATGGGTTTAGAGAAGGATTGAGCCAATTCCATCTCCAAAGCCAGCTTGATAATTCTGGGAATGTGGGCATAGCTTCTCTTACTACTTCCTGCTAGAGGGGGGCGCTATATCTTATGGGGACATAAAGAAAATTTTAGGATTATGGAGTAGTCCATGAGGGCAAACCTCTGAGCCAGTTGCCTTGAAACCATTTTGGATGTTGGATCATCTGGGCCATGGTGTCATTGGAGACCTTTCAGGTGGTCTTGGCTGATCAAACCTGATGTATCTTAATCTGGAACAAATCCACAGCCTCTGGCTTTCTGTGGAAACAAAAGCAGAGACTCTTTTCTAAAGCAACATATCCTTATATCCAAATTTTGAAGTCAAGGTACCTTTAAAATTTACATATTTATTTAACTCAACAGCTTTTATGATCAAATCTTTTTCTGCAGTTAAAAATCCCAAAGACAACACAAACCAGATTCTCTGTGTAATATCCATCTTTGTAAGATTGAAATGCCTCTGTGGCCGCTGGCTCCGCCCACCTCAGCTTCCCAACATGGCGGTGGTACAGTTTACTGCCAGCTCTGGGTCTGGAGCCATGTGTACCATCAACTATCAGAAGCAGTTCTATCAAAGCAGCGCATAGCCCAGAAACTTTTTTTTTTAAACTAGCAAAGGCTAAATCCACCACACAACCAAGTAAAGTGCTGCTTGTAGATTCCTCATTCCCGCCACTCTGCAGGTCAGACACACACGCCAGGGACCTGCCATAGTAGCTCAAACTGGCAGGCTGCCACTAACTTGAGAGAGACAACTAGGAAGCTGGTTTTAGCTCCATTTTAGAATCTTTTTTCTCAGGTTTTAGGTGGAAACTCTTGCCAACACGTTGGACACCATTTGTTTTTAGCTCTGTTTTCTTGCCCATGTTGGGCTCCAGATATTGGTGAAATTATTAAGGCCATTCCATGTAGTTAAAAGGGAGGTTTATTTTGTGGGGTAACTTACAAATGAAGGGATAGGTTGTAGGGTCTGGCAAAGGTATCGTGCAGTCCGGCAGTGTTCTCTGGAGAACTCTGCTTGGTCTCCCTCCAGCATCCAGGGTCCCAGAACCAAGAGAGACCTCTCCTCTAGATCCTGGGTCTTCTGCTTCCTCCCTCAGCCTCGCCTTGTGGGCGTGACCATTACCAAAGCCTCAATGGGGGTTGGAACTTTCAGGCCAATGCTGGGATGGCTACCCACTACAAATGTGTGTATGTGAAAGGTCAGCTGTCCCAGCTCTTAAACCTTTGACCCAACCTCTCAGTCTAAGAATCAGTGACAGTTTGGTTAGAGTATAAGAACCAGAGGGTTAATGGTCATGTGAAATTCCTCCAGGAGCAACTTGAACCCAGGGTCCAGTCATTGGCTTGGCCAAAACATTTTCAGGGTTCTCCTGGATTCAGGGTCTGGGCCTAACCACCTTTTTCTTTCCTCTCAATGTTCAGCCTGTGTAGTCATCTAGATGATCTTCTTGTACACAGAACCATAACAATAAACCTCTTGACCATCCAATACTGTGTGTGTCCAACTTGTTCTGCATCTTGATGGCATCCTCTTCTCCTTGCCAGGAAGTCCTGACCATCTCTTCTTGCTTAACTATTGGCTATTTAGCTTTTTATTACCCTAATCATAGCCATATATATTCACAGTATACAAATATCCCACAACATTTCCCCCTTTTCACCTAAATGAAAAGGAAAAGTTTTTAACTATAACATAGTAAAACTATAAACATTAAGAAGAATTATCAAGTAAGAATTATATTCACAATGTCCAGTCTATTTGTATTTGGCAAATTTGGAGAAAGTACTGTATTATCTGCCCTTTCTTAGTAAGTTCAAAGTTTTATACCTAAATCACTTTCTATCATCACTTGTAATACCCTAAAAAATACCTTTTAAGACCTTAAAACATTTTCTTAAAAAAACTTAAGCTTTTATGTTTCTGAATCTTATAAACTCTACATCTCTTATGTGAGTTTCTTTTCTGAATTTGGTAACAAGGAAAACTGCAAAACTATAGCAATCTAGTCTTCAATCCCATCAAAGCCCAGGAAAGATATAATATTACCTGAGTAAACAGGAAGTATAGAGCAACAACTTCCAAAACTATAGAAATGACAGAAACAGCTGGCTGCCTGGATAGTCACCCAAGGTTTCTCTGCAATATTGGGACATCAACATTCAGAATACATGTGTAGAACATCTGACAGACTTTTCTCTGAAGCAGGAATTTTGAAGGACTGTTCTGTCTGTTTTGGCAAAGTTTGGTGATTGCTTTCTCTTGTGTCCTGCTTGTCCAGATTGGACAGCATATTGTCAGCAGTTGAGGCAAGGGAAGTTTCTTGCCTAGTGGCTAACTCTAGCCCAAAAAAGCAAACTCCATATGGAGGTTCTTTGATGCCCATCATCTTCTCTGAAGTAGATTGGTGCTGTCAAGAGCAGATGTGTCTTACTGTCATAAAAAGCCCTATGTTCTTAAAACATTTTATTTTATTATTTTTTAAATTTTATAGCATCTTTATTTCCTTCTTAATAAGCATACCATTTTCTTAGTCCCTAATTAAGAAGTTCTTGTGAGAATCAAAATAATGTTTTGGCAACTGAATATTGATGTTCAGAGTTGTCATGTTACACTGAAATAGAAAAATCCACCCATGCTTCTCTCCCCTGGCTCACTATACTCCAACTATGGCAGCTTCTTTTTCATTACTCAACCATTAAGCTGACTGCTGGCCTTACATTGGCTGCTACTCATATCTTCATAGGATTGCTCCATTCTGGAATATCTGTTCTCTGTGCTCATTCCACTTCCATAGACAGGCCATCTGTGCTGGCTAGTTTTATGTCAACTTGACACAAGCTAGAGTCTTTTTGGAAGAGGAAACCTTAATTGAGAAAATACCACCATCAGATTGGCCTTTGGGTGTTATTGTTTGCTTAAAACATTTTAAATGCCATATTCTGTAGGTGTTTGAAGTGTTTGAAGACCATCTATCTATTTAAAATATATGTTTGACCTTGAGAACATACCTAACATGACTATAAGTTTGATTGTTAGGGATGACTTATTACTATCCTGTCTTTCTTTATTATCCTAAATAGCTTTCAAGGACTAAAACTTTATATTACATTTCTAAATGAGCTGCAGAGGTATAATATCTTAAACAAGAGTAGAAACATATATAGTATAACAAAAATATCCTTAAATTTGTATCCATATACAAAAATTCATACCATCATTTCTATACTATATTCCCCCCTTTTCCTTCAGAAAGAGATTCCTGAATTTAACCTCCTTTGTTCAGCTTTTTTTCCTGACCATTACCAGTAACAACTTGTAACCAATACCCTAAACAATGACAAACATCCATAACCCACTGAATGATCAAAAACCACTTACCCTATGTCTCTGGAATGTGGTCATCATCTTCTCTTGACTAATTCCTGTTATCTGGGTGTGATGGCATATTTAGGGATCCTGAGAAAAATGAGATAATGGAGAGAGTTAGCTGTGTCATTTGTTGTCCAGTCTCTGTGTAATGGGAAAATGCAGGACTTATCTGATGTCTTGTTTGGATAGTCAGTAAGGCTGGACCATCTCATTTAGCATCTTTGAAATTGTTTTGGATGCAGAATTTTGAGGAAACTGCAACAGAGGCATTCTGAGAGGCTGGGTCACCTGGGCTACTTGTCTTCATTTGTGTCTGGTTCTTTTTTTCTTTCTGAAGACACACAAACTTTTAAAGGTAACATATATATCTGCATTAATACAAGTACAGAATGTGCATTGTGCACAAGTTAGTTAAAGATGATTTTTTTGTTTTATGTTTGAGCAGGTAAAAGGCATCTGTTAACTTTTAAAGTTTGTTTGGACTATATAACCAAACCTCTATCCATGCCATATGAAAGGATGGCGTGCAATAATAAGCCAGGAGGACTCTATAGCCAACAAGATTTATCATGTCTCATCCAGTCTCAGAGCGGTTCCCATATCAAGGGATCAGCATATACATGACCTGTCCTGTAGTCTTCCTTGGTTTCTTTTTTAATGTCTATAGCCAAGATTTTCAGGAGGTCTCCCCCAATTAAATCTGATCTTCATTAATTTTGAAGAAAACCAAATCTTTTTGTTCCCTGTAGAAACAAAAGCATAAACTCTTCCCCAATGCAACATATTTTCTGACTTACATTTTGAAATTAAGACATTTTAAAAATATATAGGTTGGTTCAATTTAGCATTTTTCACAACACAGTGTCTCTCAGCAGCTAGTTTTTTTTGCACATTAGCATTAAAATAATCCAAAGTTAACAAAGAATCATATAGGATACAGTTACCCTGTGTATTTTTCATCTTTGTGTGGCTTTTTTATATTACTTTACTCTCTCTTTTAAGACTTTATTATTTTTAAACTATTTTTCTATGACTGTCTATATCCACTTTTTTACTATATGTTTTAAAAAGATTGTTTTCCCAGTATGGACTGCTTTACTGCATGCCTTGCAGCATTCTCTGACCATGAGACAAACTTTAAATGGCCATTCCAGCCACTGTGCAGCTCTGGCAGCTGGCTCTGTCCCTATTGGTTCTCTGAGAGCCTATTCTTGTGTTGGTGGGTACTGGCCTCAGAGCTTCACTTATCCGTTCCAGCTCTGGGAATTGGTTGTGTATGCCTAAAGCAGGATTTTGTACCCAGTTCTAGCTGCTCAAGTATTCAGCTGTATAGCAGGGCCTCTTGATAGAGCCACACCTCTATATACCAAGCTTACTTGGGAGACCATTTTCTCAGGCTCTATGTGAATATTTGAGCCCCATGTTGGGTGCCATCCATAGTTTTCTTCGTGCCACCAGCTCCCAAATAACAACAGGGAAACTTCTTATTAATTATGAAAACTTGACCTTTAGTTTAGGATTATCTCAACTAGCTTTTACAAGTTAAATTAACCCATTTATATTAATCTAAGTTCTACTTCATGCCTTTTACTTCCCTACCATCCTGCGTGTCCAACTTGTCCCACATCTTGATGGAGTCCTCTTTCTCTCTCTGCTAGAAAGTTCTGCCTATCTCTCCTGCCTAGCTATTGGCCATTTAGCTTTTTATTATACCAATCACAGCAACACATCTTCACAGAGTGCATAGATATTCTACAACAAAAGTGCTTTTGCCTGGAGTCTGCCAGTAAATTAGTTTGTGTGTATGTGTTACATAGATGCATGTTTAGGCCAGAAGTTGACAATAGGTATCTTACTCAGTTGTTTCCACCTCATTTTTTTGAAACAGGATTTCTTACTGAACCTAGGGATCTAGGAACCTGCTTACTCAATACTGGGATTCTAGACAGGAGCTGCTATGTCTGACTTATTTTACTTGGGTTCTGGGGATCTGAATGCAAATCCCCATGCTTATTTTACAAACACTTTATTGACTGAGCTATCACTCCAGTCCCTAATATTTTTTAATTATCACATTTTATAGGCAATGTTAGTGCTTCAATTATAAAACTAAGGATTATGGGGATAGTAATACTTACATCGTAATTTATTTTCCAATACTAATCTGATTTCTCTAAAGACATGAGAGTCAAATTAAGTGATATTATTTAGTCTAAGTTGTTATAGAGTATCACATTATAGCTGTTGTACTAAATATTATTACTAGAATATTTGTAAGGCCTTATACATGTGGAAATCAGTTGTTGACTTGGAGAACACTTTTTTCCTATCTTGATTTTGAAAAAATGTAGTTTTGTGTATGCTGGACAGCAGTATCTGTATGTATATTTGTCCACTGATTATACACAATATATTCCAAATCAATAAGAATTCTCTGACATTATGTGGATCTGTTATATCATTGACAGAATACTGGCTTGACTGAACACACAGAAAAGGCTACTATCCTAGAGAGCTGGTGACATACACAAACTATAGAAGATGGGGGAGGGAGGGATAAATCTCGTAAGACTTACAGCTTAGTTATGTGGGGTAGAGAATTCCCCACCTCCTTGGGAACTTTTCTTGGTAGTCCCCACCTATTCTTTCACATCACATGCCAACTTGGCTTGGCATATACCACTGTATGGATGAGCAAATGCTTTCTGAAAAGGAGCAGATAGTAAACAGTTGCAGCCTCCTAAGCTTTATGGTTCTGGTTGTACCTACAGCTCCTTTGTTATGGTGTGAAAGCCACTATATACAATGTATAAACAAGCCCACATAGTTGTGTTCCAATAAAATTTTATGTCTCAGACAGATGGTGACCAGATTTGGCCCATTGCTGGAAGATTTCTCACACAGATATTATTGGATCACACTATCTTTCATAACATTTTGAGCTTGTATGTTCAGGAAATTTTGTGGAGTACTCACTATGTGCCAATTCTTCTAGGGCTCAAGTTGTACTTGTGGACAAGGTAAAGGAGACTTGTAATAGAATAGCAAATAAGAAATAGATTAAAACCAAGAGAAAGAATGAGGGAGAGAGAAGAGGGAAGAAGAGGGAGGAAAAGACAGCAAAAGATGTGTGTCTGTGATGGTGACTGAGATTGTGACATCCGATGGATGACAGCAGCATTTGATACTGCTCAGCAAATACTTCCTAAGGTGAGGAGAAGGTTTCAGCTGTGTAAGGCTCTGAGTGAAGTGGTAATGTTATGAAGCAGATTCATACCTTGTGATTGAGAAAAATCTCAAGTGCAATGTGGAACAAACTTATTGAAAGGAAGAGAGATGAGACTGAACGAAAAACTAGAGAAATATTTAAGTTATTTGGATTTTATGTCACATGCAATGAGTATGGGACTTGCAGAAAGTTGTGAGAATAACTACACTACATGATTTATGTTTTTCTTTTGTATTATTGATTCCATTTGGAAAATGGATTCTGGGTGTGAAAATCATATAGGAGACTAGTTGGATGTACTTAGTAAAAATGTATAGTATATATTGCATCAATTGATATTATTGATGACTAGTGGAGCATTAAGAGGACTCTGAACAGTTAGATGACAGGGCCTTGGAGAGGACGATGTGTAAAAAGTATTTGGAAGAAGAGCTAAGAGACTTCTATGAGGTACTAGATTAAGTGAGTAATAGACAACATGTGTGTAGATGGTGACTACTTTTGAGTTTTAGCTTGAAGCATTTGATAATGCTCCCTACTGAGATAAGAAAAACTAAGAAAATTGCAGTCTTTTTAATATGTTTATGCCAATTTGATAGATGAAAACATGGATTAAAAAAGAATGTGAAATAGACAAGTCTGAATGCTAGGATGTAATCAAGTACTTTATAGCATTAACTTATAGGAAATATGTAAAAGTTGGGGGTTGGGATGGTTAGTGTTAACTGCCAACTTGACAGACTCTGGAATCACCTGAGATAAGCCTCTCAGGATACTTGTAAGAAATTTTATAGATCTGAGTAGCTTCGGGCCACATTTGTGAGGAATTATTTTGATTGGGCAGTTAAATGAAGTTTGAGAACCTGCCTAAAAGAGTGGTACCATTCCCTGGTATTGGATCCTTGATGGCATAAGAAAGAAAGCAAGTTGAGCATGGATATCCATCTCCCTCCACTTTCTAAAGGCAGAGGTAGTGTGACCAGATGCCTCTAGCTCTTGCTGCCATGATGTCCCTACCATGATGAACTATATCTTGCAACTATGAGCCAGAGTAAACCCCTCCTTACTATGTTCCATCTGTCAAGATATTTTGTTAAGACAATGACACAACAGGAGCTAACAAATGCACCTAGGCAAAATAAAATAGGATGATGGTAATTAGCCCTGCTTCAGATGGAGGAGGCAAAATACAAAGGGATGTACTGACTGAGATTGAGAGGGGAAGACACTTGGGTGGAGCATAGAGAAGGATATAGTGTCCTAGAAGTTAAGAAAAGAGAATTCTGAGAAGACAACAGAAGAAAAATGGTAATTCTATTTGAGAGGGCTGTGGCTTACTTAATTGTCTTCTGATGGCAAATTTTTAACCTTGATAAAAAGGAGGAAGGCTGATTTATTCAATGAGATTAACTGGAATTCTGACAGGGAACAGAAAGCATCTCATTTGTGATATGGGACATAAAACCCTGAGGAGCCAGCAGAGCTGAAACCAGACAAAGTTGAAACCATGCTGAGGTGTCGGGAGGCAGCTTTGGTTACCAAGGGCCAAGTGCCAGAATCAGATATCAAGGTTCTCATGGAGCCAGGAAAGTAGAACAAGCTGGAGCAAGCTGAGACTAGGTGAAGGAGTCTGGGACTTTCATAATAACCCATGTGAAGTAGCCCTGCATCCAGCTCTGATGAGGAACAGACTCCAGGCTCATAATCTGTAGGTTCTCTTCCTTAGAGGCAGTGCACTAAAGTTACCTGTGAATTGTTAGGTGGAAAGTCCCGATAGCTTCTGGGGGATTCTTGGTAAAAACTGGTAATTTGGGAAATCAAAAAATGATTTTACATAATAAGGGGTGGATTCATATATAGATCTAGTTTGTGAACATTTCTACAGAGAGATTCATTTGATGAGAACTGATGTTTTTGGTCAAGAGTCATCAGGGACCAAAGGTGGTCCCAGAAGGGAATCTCCCTCAGAAGGCCCTGGGGGATAAATACATTCCTGGCAAATGCCTGACTGAATCTTCACACAACCTACACAACCATTTACTCACAGATTTCTGACTCACAGCCACCTTGAGATAACAAATGTTTGTTTTTGCACAGTCAGTGAGTTTGTGGGATAATTTGTTTTGCAACAATAGATAACTAATACACCAACTTTAAGTAGGTTACATTCTCATAAAAAGCATAAACAGCTCAAGGCTGTACTTTCAATCCAGTGTTAGACTTGAACAATTTCAAAGAATTCAGGAAATGGAACAATTGATTACAGGGTGATGCTGTATTTTTCTTAAGAGACAAGTCTGGACATTTTCATCATATTGTAAGTTGATTATACAGAGAATATTTTTGTGTGGGATGCTTGATAGGACATCTGATCTATTATCCAAGTTCCAGTAGCTGAGAAAAGAAAATCGCTTGCCAATTCACTAGATGGACTTCCTAGCCTGGAAAAACTGGAATGTGGAGAAGACTGTTTTGAAGAACATGAAAATACTCTTGGAAAGTTTTGTCACATTTCTGGTAGACGGTGATATGATCACAAAGCAGCACTGCTTATACTCCAGGAAGTAGCTTTGCTCTGGGACAAGACGTTTCCTGGGTGACTGGAGAACACAGAGTGACAATGGCTCATAGGGGACATGGGGAATAGGAGAGATCTAAGTTAGACTTCTCATATGAGTATGTCAGAGCTAACATGGAAAGGGGAGGCAGGTACCGACAGGATAAGGTTCCCATTGTTGAGTTAAGAGTGCTGAGAAGGAAGCAGCAAATTCCACTCCTATGCTAGAAAGCCAAGGAACAGAAATTACGGACTGCCATTATAGCTTTATCAAGCCTCAGGTTACTGTGGTCTACTTGATAGGAAATATATTCTTTAGGCTTCTCTAGGTAATTAATAATCATCATATATGATTTTTATCATGGACTAGTTGCCAAAGACTAGAACTAATTGCTTAGGGGAAAAAGACAGGGCCATGGAAAGAAAACTATTCAGTTGTTATTCATGTAGCCTCCAGTCTGTCCTAAATGTTGCTAAAGGTAGTAGAACAGGTTATCTGAGGGAAAAAGCAATGGTCCTTTTTGGACATCAGAGTTCCCTGTTAGCCTTCAACAGGGAGTCTTGACTCCACCTGGCACTTTCCAACAAAACAATATATAAAAGGAATATAAATGGGAAATAAAAACATGTATTGCCTGAAGCCTACAGGATTACAGTGAATAGCATTTACTCTATTAGGGCAAAGAATGACTTTGAATTGTGGCAGAATGCTTGATGTGTAAATAGGTATCTTAACTACGGAAGCATAAAGATTGAATTATTATTTTTCTAGCTATTTCAGAATTCACAGAAGTTCTGCTCGATGTTTAGGAACAAAATGTTTCACAGACAGTAATTGAAACAGGTAAGATTGGGTTCTCTATAAGCAGATTATTACATGGAGATTTTTTTTAAAAAAAGATTTATTTATTTGTTATGTATACAGTGTTCTGCCTGCAGGCTCACAACCATCTCATTGTAGATGGATGTGAGCCACCATTTGGTTGCTGGGAATTGAATTCAGGACCTCTGGAAGAACAGCCAGTGCTCTTAACCTCTAAGCCATCTCTCCAACATGGTGAATTCTTTAATGGTCACTTTGATCAGGGAGTGGAGAATAAAGTGTCTTAGATTCCAATAATGCTATATTTTATGGTCTTGGGGACAGAATTTGAGGCCCTGTGAAAGTTCGGTGAGGACTTTTCAGTGAGCTACATCTTCAGCATCAGACTCCCCACATGCTTTTGTTATTAGGTTGCTTTTGGGAAGTGGGGGAAAGTTCAGTGTCTTAGATCCCCTTAAGAATACAAATTAATAGAATTGTAAAGGGAGAAGAGCTGCTTTAGAATGATGGAGAGTAATACAACTCATGATTGTACATTGATCAACTCATTTTGCTTTTCCGGGTATTGTCCCAGAAACAAACAAACCAAAATTCAAATTGATCATTAAGACTGATTCTTATGTTGCGTTACAAGTATATGAAGCTAAGTTGGCACTCCCATCTTGTTCACATGGGTTGTCCCATAAAGGACAACCATGTCTCTTCCTCTGTGATGTAGGATTGCAGGAAAAACCAAATCTCAGTTGATTAAAAGCCCCCCTCCCCCTGTCAGTTTCTAAGCCAGGTCAGACAGAGATCATCTTATTTAAAATAAAGCTAAACTAATTTGATTAATTTTTTCTCTGTAGTGGATAGCCATCCCAGCATTGGCCTGGAAGTTCCAACCCCCATTGAGGCTTCGGTAATGGTCACGCCCACAAGTCAGGGCGGAGAAGGAAACGGAAGGTTCTGGGACCCTGGACGCTGGAGGGAGACCAAGCAGAGTTCTCCAGAGAACACCACGGGACTGCACTATACCTTTGCCAGACCGTACAACCTACCCCTTCATTGTAAGTTACCCCACAAAATAAACCTCCCTTTTTACTACGTGGAGTGGCCTAAATAATTTCACCAATATTTCTCTGTTGTTCTTAAACTCTGAGTAGCTGGCAAGTGGTGGTGTAGCACTGACCTCCTAAGTCCAAAGTCTGGTTTGATCTTCCGTACTGAGAAAAAAACAAAACAAAACACAGTTTGTACAATACAGTAGTGTCATTAAAGTTTGAACCCAAGTTCTCTGTGTTTCAACTAGAAGGAACATCATGCTTGTTAAGAGCTCCATCTCCTTAGATTTGAATTCAGCAAGTCTGTGCTGGGACTCTAAATCTAATTTTAATTAGCATATTTCCCTTCTTGAAGTCATGTTGGGAGCATACTTTTTGGAGCGTAATTTCAGTGTCTTTAGAGTGATGAATTCTGAGGACAAGCAGTGGCAGACGATAATCACCAGAAAAGGAACAAGCAGAGCAGAGAATATCCACTGAGGCAAAGCTAGGATTCACTTGTCTTGCACCATAAAGATGCAAAGAAAATTCAGCTCAGACTGTGGACTGGAAGACCAGCTCCTGGCTGGTTCAGCGCATGTCAGTCTGCAGACAAGAATGAGGAGTTCTCCAGAATGATGAGAGTTGTGAACGTTCAGTAATAATTATGATGATAATGATAGTTAATGCTGCTTAGCACTTAGTATTTGTCAAGCACAAACCTAAAACCATCTTTAGTAATTCTTATGATAAACATGTGATATCAGTCAGATAAGAAAAGATAGAATTAGCAAATTAACTATTTTATTTACCTGCTAAGTAGAAAAACTAGACCTTTTTGTTTGTTTTTTGTTTTACTTTTTATGGCTTTATTGTGTATAGATTTCTTTTCTTTTTTTTTTTAAACTAAATTTATTTCATTTATTGTACCTACTGACCACCGATTTGATTCCATGCCCTCCTCTCCTCCCGTTCCCTACCCTCACCTCCCTTCTACTCCCCACCCCCTACGCTGCCAAATCCTGCTCTGGCTCCATTCAGAAAGGGGCAGGCCTCCCATGGGAGTAAACAAAGCATGGCACAAGCTGAGGCAGGATCAAGCTTTTTCCCAGAATCAAGGTTGGGAGAGGCAACTCAGCATGGGGAATGGGTTCTCAAAAGCCAACTCAAGTGCCAGGGACAGGTCCTGATCCTACTAATAGGAATCCTACAAACAGACCAAGCTACACACCTGTCACACACACGAAGGTTGCTGGGTATTGAACCTAGGTCTTCTGCAAGAGCAATAAGTATTCTTACCTACTAAGCAACCTCTCCAGCACCTAAGACTAGATTTTAACGTAGTTACATCCATCACTTAGCTCATCTATTGGCCCTAAATGATTCAGAGTGAATGCTAGGAAATACCATATAACACATAAAAGAGTTCTTTCAACACAAGGTCTTGAACCACACAGAGTTCTTTGCCCATGTAGTACGGTACACCACATGTACTGACTGGAGATTGTTTGAAGATTGTGGGGAGGAAAGACAGCCCAGGATTGCCATCTGAAGCCAACCAGTTCATTGATGGCCTCCATACTGTCAGTGACTTGTCACAATGGATACATATACAAAACATTTCCAAATCTAGGGCTCAGAGAACATTGTAGAACCAGAGCATGAGTGAATTTGCTTTGAGACTATGTCTCTGAGTAATGTCAGAAGCTACATCCACAAAATCTTACTAACATGATTACTTATAAATTATCTGAACAAGGATGGAGTCAATAGACATGCCAAAGTGGATCAGAAAAAGCCCATGAGGCCTTAACCCTGCATGAAAAACTGCAGGTGACTATGGAATGCTGTGAGTGAAAGAAATAGTCTTCTCCAGGGAGGGACACACCTCCCTTGTATATGTATCCATTGTGACTAGACTCTGCAATAACACTACCTTTAGACTGGTTGTGTTTTTCTGTAATGATCTCCATCTCTTGCAAAGAGACATTTCCTTGATGAGGGGTGAAGACTACATTTGTCTGTGTGCATAAAGACAAATATTTATTTTGCTATTAGTGAAAAAAGAAGTTGTTAATTTGAAAGAAAGCAAGGAGAAGTATATTGATGGTTTGAAGGGCAGAAAGGGAAGGGAGAAATGATGCAATCATATTATAATCTCAAAAATGAAATCAAATAAAAGAACTCAATGCTTAAATTCACGTGACTCCAGACCTAACCATGACAGACTTTGAGGGCCTCCAGATATTCTGAATAGTGAGTATGGGCAGAGAATTAAAGAGACTGTTTATAGAGATAGTGCTGTGGTTGGTTGCTGTGGTGTTCAAGTCTTTCAGATGTCAGCCACTACCTGTTGCCTCCTGATACTGAAATACTTGTTAGAACAACACATATGCAGTGTTCATAATATGTATAAATGAAATCAATCCATGCGATCAAAAGAAGTCCATAGTGCAAAGACCTCTGAAGCTTGGACATACCTTGTTCTCCCTGGAAGGAATCTGCCTCCGCATCCAAAGGACATTCAAACATCTGGTGGGAAGGCTCTAAAGGGAGTAAATAGAGAGAGCCTCTTATCAAAAGCCAGCACTTGCCAGTCACTAGAGTGAGGCATTCTAGATGAAGCTTTCCTAGACTGTGTGATGACCAAACTTTTTCTGGGGAGACCCAACACACACACACACACACACACACACACACACACACACACACACACACACACACGTATGTCTACTCACCCTAGATAGGGAGCCATGAAAACCAACTTGGTGAACTAATGAGTTTTATTGGAGTTACATAAAGGTACAGGTAAGGGGTCACTTACAGGAGCAGAAATGACTCAAAGACAGCTGCATTACCAAAGCCCACCCCAGCAAGGAAGATATTTCACAAAGGTGGGAACCTGGAGCTCACTGCACATTGCAGGCAGTGCAGCAGGTTGGAGAGTGTCCTTTCTAGGTGCCTCAGTTGTTCTAAACCTCTTCCAGGCAGCCTAGCTGACTTCTGCTTCTAGGCAGCTGGTCTGGTCTCAGTCTTCTTTGCAACTTGGTTTCTCTGAGAGTATTCTGTGCAGCTCACCTTTCTTCTTTCTGCCTGAGATGAGCTCAGCTTTTATTGCTTACGATGGCAGGGAGAGGTCAAGTCAATCTGGTCAGTATCAGGGACTTTCTGAAGATATTTTGAGTTGTTCACCTTCCTGCTTGAGGAGCTTTCTGCAGGATGGAATGTTAAAATATGGAGGAGACTGTTACATAGCACAGCCTCAGTCAAGCTTTCACATATGACACCAATCAGAGCCATATCTGATAA